>NC_073232.2:30315000-31515000 GCF_029281585.2 Gorilla gorilla gorilla
CCATACAGCATTTGTCCTTTTGTGACTGGCTTATGTCAATTAGCATACTGTCCTCAAGGTTCATCCATGTTGTGCATGTGAATTTCCTTTGTGGTTTTTTTTTTTTTTTTTTTTTTTTGAGACGGAGTTTTGCTCTTGTTGCCCAGGCTGGAGTGCAATGGCATGATCTTGGCTCACAGCACCCTCTGCCTCCCAGGTTTAAGCAATTCTCCTGCCTCAGCATCCCGAGTAGCTGGAATACAGGCATGAACCACTATGCCCAGCTAATTTTGTATTTTCAGTAGAGACAGTTTCTCCATGTTGGTCAGGCTGGTCTCGACCTCCCGACCTCAGGTGATCCGCCCGCCTCAGTCTCCCAAAGTGCTGGGAATACAGGCATGAGCCACCACACCCGGCCTCCTTCCTTTTTTAAGGCTGAATCATATTCCATTGTATGTATATACCACATTTTGTTTATCCATTCATCTGCAAATGGTCACTTGGGTTGTTTCCACCTTTCAGCTATTGTGAATAATGCTGCTATGAACATGAGTGTACACATGTTGCTAAAAGAACCTCCTTGCAGTTCTTTTGGGTGTATGCCCAAAAGAAGAATGGCTGGATCACATGGTGATAGTATATTTACTTTTTTGAGGAAGCACCTTCATGTTTTCCACAGTGGCTACACCATTTTGCATTCCCACCAGCAATATGCAAGGGTTCCAATTTGTCCCCACCCTCACCAGCATTTATTACTTTCTGGGGTTTTTCTTGGCTTTTTGTTGTTGTTGTTGTTGTTGTTTTTAAAAGCCATCCTATCCTAATGGATGTGAAAGTGGTATATTATTGATTGTGTTTTGTTTTGTTTTGAAACACAGTCTTGCTCTGTTGCCCAGGCTGTAGTGCAGTGGAGCAATCCAGATATTCACCTTTCGCATGAGCTGGACAGAGGAGCTTGGTTTTTTTTTTTAGAGATGGAGTCTCACTCTGTCACCCCGGCTGGAGTGCAGTGGCGCAATCTCAGCTCACTGCAACCTCCACCTCCTGAGTTAAAGCAATTCTCCTGCCTCAGCCTCCTGAGTAGCTGGGATTACAGGTGTGCGCCATCAAGCCCAGCTAATTTTTGTATTTTAGTAGAGATGGGGTTTCACCATGTTGCCAGGCTGGTCTCAAACTCCTGACCTCAAGTGATCCGCCTGCCTCGACCTCCCAAAGTGCTGGGATTACAGGCATAAGCCACCACACCTGGCTACCACTGTGGTTTTGATTCGCATTTTCCTAATGATTAGTAAAATGTCTTTGTTTTAGAGAACAAAAAAAAGGAAAAATGTAGTACGAAAGATTTAGGTTGGAGGAAGGTCACAGGAAAATGGAAGCAAATACACAGAATCATGCGGAAAGACAAGAAATAATGTGGGAGTGCAGTTCTATAAAAGTACATCTTCAAAACATTCTTTAAGGACAAACAGTATTATCTTGAACAAAACTAAATGAGGAAGGTACCACTGTCCTTAAGGTATAATAAGAAACTGAATTGCCATGAGTAAGGTCACAGCACACAGAAGCTGTGTGTGGAAAATCAAGAAATAACTATGGCAACATCTCTCCAATATTAAACAAACAAAAAGCAGCTGGGCGTGGTGACTCATGCTTGTAATCCCAGCACTTTGAGAGGCCACAGTGGAAGGATCACTTGAGCCCAGAGGTTTGAGACTAGCCTGGGCAATGTAGCAAGACCCGTCTCTACAAAAAATTTAAAAAATTAGCTGGACTTGGCGGTGCATGCTTGTAGTCCCAGCTATCCAGGAGGCTGAGATGGGAGGATTGCTTAAACCCTTAAACCCAGGAGGTTGAGGCTACAGTGAGCTATGATCACGCCACTGCACTCCAGCCTGGGTGACAGAGCAAGACCCTGTCTCAAAAAAAAAAAAAAAAAAAATTAAAAAGATCAATTTATTCATTAACCATTTCAAAAATTCAAAAGAAACTCAATCAGGAGATCATTTTCACAGTGATGAATCAAATTGATAAAAATCTCCTCACAGCCTGCTGGAAGACAGGAACAAAAATTCCTTGTGTCATTTTAAAAAGTATAAACCTTGTGTGTTGTCAGACCACATCCCTTGTACAGAAAGTCTACAGGTTTGGTATTAGGCAGGACTCCCCAGGAAAGGGATCAGGATGAGGGATTAGCAATAGGAAATTTGGCATCGGGTAAGGGAATATTCCGGAAAAACGTCAGTGCCTAACTTCCTTCCCCACATGCTCAAGGAGTGTACATCCACAACACAGCCCTAAGCTTTAAGGATGTGAACTCGTTTAACCTACCAGATAGGTAAACACACTTGAAGTCTGCCTTTGAAAACTCATGCTAAAGGGAATTGATTCTGCAAATTCATTACTTTTTTTTTTTTTTTTTTTTTGAGACGGAGTCTGGTCCTGTTGCCCAGGCTGGAGTCCAGTGGTGCGATCCAGGCTCACTGCAACCTTCACCTCCCGGGTTCAAATAATTCTCCTGCCTCACCCTCCTGAGTAGCTGGGATTACAGGCATGCATCACCACGTCCAGCTAATTTTTGTATTTTTAGTAGAGAAGGGGTTTCACCATGTTGGTCAGGCTGATTTTGAACTCCTGAACTCGTGATCTGCCTGCCTTGGCCTCCCAAAGTGCTGGGATTACAGGCATGAGCCACCACACTGGGCCAAATTCATTACTTTTAATGGCAAAAACTGCAATTGCTTTTTCTCCAGCCTAAATAAAAAATTCTATATAAAAATTGTGCTCTATTGGGGCCGGGCACGGTGGCTCACGCCTGTAATCCCAGCACTTTGGGAGGCCAAGGTAGGCGGATCACGAGGTCAGGAGATGAAGACCATCCTGTCTAACACGGTGAAACCCCATCTCTACTAAAAATACAAAAAAAAAAAAAAAAAAATTAGCCGGGCGTAGTGGCGGGTGCCTGTAGTCCCAGCTACTCCGGAGGCTGAGGCAGGAGAATGGCATGAACCCAGGAGGCGGAGCTTGCAGTGAGCCAAGATCGCACTACTGCACTCCAGCCTGGGCAACAGAGAGAGACTCCATCTTAAAAAAAAAAAAAAAAAAAAAATTGGGCTCTATTTACTCTGGTGTACACAAAATAAATATTACCTTTTTTTTCTTTTGTTTTCTTTTTGAGACAGAGTCTCACTCTGTCACCCAGGCTGAAGTGCAGTGACACAATCTCGGCTCACTGCACTCTCCATCTCGTGGGCTCAAGTGATTTTTCCTGCCTCAGCCTCCCGAGTAGCTGGGATTACAGATGTATGCCACCACGCCTGGCTAATTTTTGTATTTTTAGTAGAGACAGGGTTTCACATTGTTGGCCAGGCTGGTCTCAAACCCCTGACCTCAGGTGATCTGCTCACCTCAGCCCCCATGTGGGGGCTGTAAGATTACAAGCATGAGCCGCCGCACCCGGCAACATTATCTTTTATTTTTTGTATTTTTAAGATGCAGTCAGTTTGCAAAATACTACATCATCTGGCCAGAAAACTAATTCTCATGCTTCTCTCTTCCTTCTCAAATTACACTATTTTCATAACAGGTCAAAAATAGTTTTAAGGGCCGGGCGCAGTGGCTCACGCCTTTAATCCCAGCACTTTGGGAGGCCGAGGTGGGCAGATCACCTGAGGTCAGGAGTTTGAGACCAGCCTGACCAACATGGGGAAACCCCGTCTCTACTAAAAATACAAAAAATTAGCCAGGCGTGGTGGCTCATGCCTGTAATCCCAGCTACTCAGGAGGCTGAGGCAGGAGAATCACTTGAACCCGGAAGGCGGAGATTGTGGTGAGCCGAAATCGCGCCATTGCACTCCAGCCAGGGCAACAAGAGCAAAACACGGTCTCAAAAAATATAAAATAAAATACTAGTTTTAAGAATGGTCAGGGGTTGGCATTTCCTTTCTAATAATGGGTAGAAGTTCCTTATGAATCATAATTAGTGATGTTACTTGATCTCAATCTGATGTTAATTCAAAGTTGCCCTGTTCAAGAAGGCAGTGTGCTGGTGTGCAGGGATCACATATCTGTGATTAATCCAGCTGAGTGCTAGAGCTGCAATTGTTTCTTCGTGTAGCTGCAGATAAAATAACAGTCTCGGCCGGGCCTGGTGGCTCACGCTTGTAATCCCAGCACTTTGGGAGACCAAGGCGGGCAGATCATGAGGTCAGGAGTTCAAGGCCTGCCTGGCCAACACCGTGCAACCCCATCTCTACTAAAAATACAAAAATTAGCCAGGCATAGTGGCACGTGCCTGTAATCCCAGCTACTCAGGAGGCTGAGGCAGGAGAATCGCTTGAACCCAGGAGGCAGAGGTTGCAGTGAGCTGAGATCTTGCCACTGCACTCCAGCCTCGGCAACAGGAGGAGACTCTGTCTCCAAAAAAAAAAAAAAAAAACAAAAGTCTTTGTCAAGGAAAGAAGCATAACCCCTGAGTGCCTGGACCGGTGGATAATTACATAGGAAGTGATAATGGGAGGTAAGAACCCTTTTGCTCTGTCAGTGAGAAGATCCAGTAGAAAACCAAGGAGGACCCGAGAAACTTTGTACTGAAAGGAAAAATAAAAAGTCTCTCCTTGGCTGCGCACAGTGGCTCAGGCCCATAATCTCAACACTTTGGGAGGCTGAGGAGGGAGGATCATTTGAGCCCAAGAGTTCGAGACCGGCCTGGGCAACATAGGAAGACCCCCATTTCCACCAAAAAAAAAAAAAAATTAGGTGGGCATGGTGGTGCACACCTGTAGTTCTAGCTACAAATTTTTTGTACTTGGAGGCTGAGGTGGGAGGATCCTTTGAGCCCAGGAGTTGGAGAGCAGCCTGGGCAACATAAGGAGACCCCCAGCTTTACAAAAAAATTAGCTGGGTGTGGTGAGATGCATCTGTAGTCCTAGCTACTTGGGAGGCTGAAGTGGGAGGATCACTTGAGCCCAGGAGGTTGAGGCTGCAGAGGCTCATACCACTGCACTCCAGCCTGGGTGACAGAGTGAGACCCTGTCTCAAAAAACAAAACAAACAAATCATCAAGTTGTATTCCTTAATATATACCAGTTTTATTAGTCAATTATACCTCAATAAAGCTGGGAGGAAAAAATAACTAGTTTAAAAGCTATATCAACTAATGATGGGTAGCAGACAAAAAGCCCCATTAATACAAAATGTAAGGGGAGTTATACCATGATTTTGCCTTTTCTTTTTGTTTTCTTTTTTTTTTTCTTTTTGAGACAGATTCTTACCCTGTCTCCCAGGCTGGAATGCAGTGGCACGATCTTGGCTCAAGGCAACCTCTGCCTCCGGGGTTCAAGCGATTCTCCTCCCTCAGCCTCCTGAGTAGCTGGGACTACAGGCGCACGCCACCACACCCTGCTATTTTTTGTATTTTTAGTACAGTTAGGGTTTCACCATGTTGGCCAGGCTGGGATTTTGCCTTTTCTACATACCAGAACTACATACCAGAATCATGACTATATTCATTACATAGAATTACCCCAATTCAAGAATCTGTTTTAAAAACAATATCTGGCCAGGCACGGTGGCTCACGCCTGTAATCCCAGCACTTTGGGAGGCTAAGGCAGGCAGATCACTTAAGGCCCGTAGTTTGAGACCAGCCTGGCCAACATGGTAAAACCCCACCTCTAAATACAAAAATACAAAAAAATTAGCTGGGTGTGGTGGCACAAGCCTGTAGTCCTAGCTACTCAGGAGGCTGAGGCAGGAGAATTGCTTGAACCTGGGAGGCAGAGGTTGCAGTAAGCCAAGATGGCGCTGCTGTGCTCCAGCCTGGGTGACAGAGCAAGACTCTGACTCAAAAAATAAAATAAAAAATAAAAACAACATCCAATTGCATTTTGTAACCAACAACATAACGAAGATAGCCAAAGTGTCACCAGTATTAAATAGATTTTCATAAGCCTTGGATATAAGATGGTCCACTCCAAAATCAACTCATAATGGATTACAGAGATACACAAGGTCACCCCAAAACAACGATTCTCAAATTTTGTGTACATTAAATTCAACTGGCATGTTGGCTTAAAATTCAGATTGGGATTCCCAGCCCCCAACCCCAGAGACATTCATTCAGATCAACAGAAATGAGATCCAGGAATCTGATTTTTTTTTAGACAAAGTTTTGCTCTTGTTGCCCAGGCTGGAGTGCAGTGGCGTGATCTTGGCTCACCACAACCTCCACCTCCCGGGTTGAAGCGATTCTTCTGCCTCAGGCTCCCGAGTAGCTGGGATTACAAGCATGCGCTGCCACGCCTGGCTAATTTTGTATTTTTAGTAGAGTCGGGGTTTCTCCATGTTGTTCAGGCTGGTCTCGAACTCCCGACCTCAGGTGATCCACCCGCTTCGGCTTCCCAAAAATGCTGGGATTACAGGCGTAAGCCACTGCACCCAGCCTGCATTTTTAACCAACACACATACTCAAGCACATGTGATTCTGCTGCATGTGTTCAAAAGCTCACCCTTTGAGAAACACTGCCCTAAAATGATGGGATGATTTCCAGAACTCCAAGCTTGAATTAACCAGACCGTCTGCATTCATAAGCCTGTGGTGAGTCATAGAAACTTTTTTTAAAAAGTAGAATGTCAGAGGCAAATGTTGGCAGTGGCCCCTCAGCCCAGGCCAAGGGAGGGAGGGTCATGATCTAATCTAACAACAACTCACTCTGCCTAGGCAAGATGACAGGGATCTTCCGCTGTGCAGGTGGACATAGCAGATCATCTTACTCTGGCATCATTAAACATTTGTATTAGAAAACCAGCTCCCCTAGTTCTGACTTCTGAGGTCCCTAAGCAGCTTCTTCTTGTAGAATTTGACTTCCCATGTAGCCTGCCTTTGCTGTTGGTCAAAGGTTGCCAGTATTCGGTCCCCCTCAGCCCTTTTAGTCATGAGAAATTGGCAGGAACTTTGCTTTATCCATCGTTCCCTGAGTTTGCTTCATATTACTCCAGCCATGAGAAACACTCCACTCTCCACAATCCATGGGTTGATAAATGAGGATTTTGTGCCTCTGAGGCTATGGACCACACTCTCAACGCTAAAAAAAATAATAATAATTCTCCAAGGAGACGATATTATAAATTCATAGACTGCCTGACAACACCCAATGAAGACCCTCCTGTTGGAACCTCCTCACCAAGAAGTTGTGACTTTTCTTTTTTTTTTTTTTTTAGATGGAGTCTCACTCTTGTTGCCCAGCCTGGATTGCAATGGTGCGATCTCATCTCACTGCAGCCTCCGCCTCCAGGGTTCAAGCAATTCTCCTGCCTCAGCTTCCCAAGTAGCTGGGATTACAGCTGTCCGCCAGCATGCCCAGCAAATTTTTGTATTTTTTTTTTAGTAGAGATGAGGTTTCACCATTTTGGCCAGGCTGGTCTCAAACTCCTGACCTCAAGAGATACACCTGCCTCATCCTCCCAAAGTGCTGGGATTACAGGTGTGAGCCACTGCACCTGGCTGATTTTTTCTTTTTTTTAATACAAAGTCTCACTCTGCCCACCAGGCTGGAGTGCAGTGGCGTGTTCTCAGCTCACTGCAGCCTCAACCTCCCAGGCTCACGTGATTCTCCCACCTCGACCTCCCAAGTAGCTGGGACTACAGGTGCTTACCACAGCACCCGGCTAATGACTAAATTTTTGGTAGAGATGGGGTCTCGCTATGTTGTCCAGGCTGGTCTCAGACTCCTGGCTTCAAGCGTTCCTCCTGCCTCTGTTGGGAGCAATTTATCCATTCTTGGTAAAGGGCCTCCATGTCATTTACAATAACCTATCATCAAGGACCCAAAGCTGGTGCTTATATGAGTCTCTTGTCGCCTCTTATCAGAGCCCGATTAAGGGACAGGCTAGACAGAAAGATGAGAGAAGGACAAATGTCAGGCTCTCACTTCAGCCTCTCTCCTCATTCAGGAACAGATGGAGCCCATGCCAGTGTGACCCAGGGCAGAGGTCAGGCTGCTGTTCTGTTTCATGTGTCCCTGGTCTCCTGTGCCCCCTAGGGCTGGTGGAGCCTCAGTGTCCTCCAACTCAGACATCTTCTCTGCTGTTTGTTCTGTAGCCAGCTGCATACCGCCTCCATGCGGGTGCCCCTCCCTAGCGGCTGCATTTGCCCGGGGGACCAGCAAGCTGTCACATGCCAAGGCAAAGAGGAGGAAGAAACAATCACTTATTACTAGCAAAACATTACTTCTGTCTTCACAGGACCATGACACCTTCTGTCTAGGATCTTCAAACCTCCCCCACTCATGCCCCAAGTCCAATATTGTGGGGTGACCCTGCCCCACCCCCTGTGCACTGCACTCAGTGCAGCTTGATGTTCAGCTTTGTGTAGCCCTGGCATCCTATGCTCCCAGGCTGGCTGGAGACTTGATATTCTCCAACTCAGACATACTAAGGCCACGTATATGTGGAGAGATTTCAGTGCATTATCTACTGAGAACACTGATGACTTGAGGCAATGCCAGAGCCCTTCTCCAAATGAATATTTCACATTCCCACCCGGTGACTCAGGCTGACTCACCAGGAGGCCCTTCCCCTTGGTCTTTTTTTTTTTACTTTTATTTTAGGTTCCGGGGTACAAGTGCAGGTTTGTGATAGAGGTAAACTCCTTGTCATGGGGGTTTGTTATACAGATTATTTCATCACCCATGTATTGAGCCTAGTACCCATTAGTTATTTTTCCTGATCCTCTCCCTCCTCCCAGCCCCCACCCTCTGGTAGGCCCCAGTGTCTGTTGTTCCCCTCTATGTGTCCATGTGTTCCCGTCATTTAGCTCCCACTTACATATGAAAACATGGTTTTTGGGTTTCTGTTTCTGTGTTAGTTCGCTAAGGACAATGGCTTTCAGCTCCAACCATGTTCCTGCAAAGGACATGATCGCACTCTTTTTTATGGCTGCATAATATTCCATGATGTATATGGACTGCATTTTCTTTATTCAGTCTACCATTGATGATGCCCTCCTCATTTGACTGGGATCCAGCAGGAGACTAAAAAGGGGCTTCCTGTTTGATTTACACCCTTTTGCATTCTTTTCACCTCCAATCACCAAGGAGTGAACAGCAAAAAATGTCTGAGCAGCTATTAAGTCTCCAACCAGCAGGGGAGCACAGGAGGCCAGGGATACATGAAACTAAACATCAGGCTGCACCAGGTGCGGTGCCCTGGGGTGGGATGGAGTATGTTCCTTAATTTCTGCCTACTTTCCCAACAGCCTTCTGGCTCCATGTTGGCTTAAAGGCCCTCTCAGAATCTGACCCTTCTCTTCAGTCCTCAATTTTGTTGCCTCTCCTATTCCTACTTCCCTTCCTTTTCTCAAATCCACAGACATCTCTGGTAATCATGGTAGCCAACACCTTACGACACTTACTATGTGTCTGGCATTCTTTCAAGGGTTTTGTGTGTATTAACACATTGAATGTTCATACTCACCCTTGGAGGTCACTCACTATCATACTCTCCATATTAAAATTGACAAAGATGTGTTCAGAGTCTTGCCCGAGTCCACCCAGCCTGTTACTCTCAACGAGACAACAGAAGAGCTTCCTTGTTCAAATAAACAACTAACATTGATCATAGAAGTGAAAGACCTACCTAATAACTTATCATGGTTCTTCTTCTTATTTTTTTTTTTTTTTAAGAGAAGAGGTCTCACTCTGTTGCCTAGGCTGGAGTGGAGTGGTGCAATCACAGCTCACCACAGCCTCTAACTCCTGGCTTTAAGCAATCCTCCCGCCTCAGCCTCCCAAGTAGCTGGGATTACAGGCACGTGCCTCCACACCCAACACTTGTAATGATTCTAATCTGCTACTCAGAGGTTTGGTCTCTGTGTAAGTCATTTTGAATTTTTGTTGAGAGCCAGGTAAAGTGAAAAGTGTGCATGGGCTTTGAAGTTAAAATCCCTGTTAAACCACTTGCTAGTTATGTGACCATGGACAAGTTATTTGGCCACTCTGAGCTTCCATGTTTTTAGTAGACTTGGTTTGGTTTGGTTGTTGTTGTTTTGTTTTGCTTTGAGACAGGGTCTCTCTGTCACCTTGTCTGGAGTGCAGTGGTGTGATTTTGGCTCACTGCAACCTCTACCTCTGGGGCTCAAGCGATCCTCCCACTACAGCCTCCTGAGTGGCTGGGACTACAGGCGTGTGTCATCACACCTGGCTAATAGAAACAGGTTTCACCATGTTGCCCAGGCTAGTCTCGAACTCCTGGGCTCAAGCAATCTATCTGCCTCAGCCTTTCAAAGTGCTGGGATTACAGGCATGAGCCATCATCCCCGCCGAACTTCCATGTTTTTATTGTATTTATTTATTTTTATTTAATTATTATGTTTTTTTTTTTTTTTTTGAGATGGAGTTTCACTCTTGTTGCCCAGGCTGGAGTGCAGTGGCGCCATCTCAGCTCACTGCAACCTCCGCCTTCCGGGTTCAAGCAATTCTCCTGCCTCAGCCTCCTGAGTAGCTGGGATTACAGATGCCCGCCACCACACCCGGCTAATTTTTTGTATTTTTAGTAGAGATGGGGTTTCACCATGTTGGCCAGTCATGATCTCGAACTCCTGGCCTCAAGTAATCTGCCTGCCTCGGCCTCCCAAAGTGCTGGGGTTACAGGCATGAGCCACCGCGCCTGGCTGCTTCCATGTTTTTAATCTGTACAACGGGGATAAAATGATAATACCTTCCTCACTCAGGTATTGTAACTTAAAAAGATACTGTGCATGAAGCACTTAGTGCAGTACCTGGCACATAGAAGACGCTCAGTAAATGAGAGTTTTTTCCATACATTCCCCAGAAAACCTCATATAATTGCTTTATCCTTTAAATAGACAGCACACTGTGCCTCCCAAATGCTACTAATCATATACTCTACTTTTTAGGTCATTTATACTCATGGTTTATCTGCCCCCTGACATACTCCCAAAAAGCAAGAAATATGTTATTCATCTCTGATCTTTTTTTTTTTTTTTTTTTTTTTTTTTGAGACAGGGTCTTTCTGTTGCCCAGGCTGAAATGCAGTGGTACGACCTTGGCTCACTGCAACTTCTGCCTCCCAGGCTCAGGCGATCTTCCCACCTCATCCTCCCGAGTAGCTGGGACTACAAGCATGCACCGCCATGCCTGGCTAATTTTTGTAAATTTTATAGAGACGGAGTTTCGCCATGTCATCCAGGCTGATCTCAAACTCCTAGACTCAAGCAATCCACCTGCTTAGGCCCCCCCAGAGTCCTGGGATTATAGGCATGAGCCATTGCACCCAGCCCCTCTGATCCTTTAGGGACTCCCAAGATATTATAGTCAATGAAAAGCTAAAACAGCAAGGTAAAAAAAAATAGATATAGAGAAATACCATTTATTTGTGTTTTAAATAAAACACACATATATGCACGTATATATGCATTCAAAATTTTTGGAAGAATAAACAAGAGATTTTTTTTTTTACCATGTCAGGTCTTAATTTTACAATTAAAAAGAAGGAAAAAGAATGTTATATGCATGATAATATGTAAATGTTTAGATCAGTCACCTGAAAAGGTAGCCCAAAATATTTTACCTTTTGGAGATTCTGAGAATCTGGGAATTCTGAGATTCTGAATGGAGAATCTCTGCATCTCAGTTCTGAAATTCTGAGAATCTTCACATCTAATCTAGCTGATCAGGGCACAGAAAGCATGACTGGATGTGACTCCAACCAGGAGCTGCAGCCTAGACCACTGGAATGAGCCCTGTTTGAAGAAAGAGTGTTTTTAGCAGAAGGATACTCAGAAAAATGAGAGCTCCAAAGAGCTTGAGATGAAACCATAAGCATACCAGTTTCTGGAGAGCTGGATTCCATTTGCAGGGAAGGAGCAATTCACCAGATTTACCATCATCCCAATGGTACATTATTTATGACTATCCAAATCCCTTTGCTCTAATTCCATGCTGACCACATATGTGACTTAGGGTAAGTTATGCTAGATGTTATAATGGATAACTCTGAAATGCACTGGCTTAAAGCCATAAAAATTTATGTCTCTGTCACATCACATGCCAATGAGAATTGGGCCAGGAGTAGGCTGTACTCCACAAAGTCATTCAGGGACCGAGGACCATTTAATACCGTGGCACCACCCTCCCCAGGCTCCTTGAAGTACCGTTCATTGAGCGGATGGACGGGGGGATGAGCAATGGTAGAGAAAGCACACCCACCCTTAAGACTCTTGGCCCAGAGGTAACACACATCACTTTGGCTCATATTCCAATGGAGAGAACTCCTCATATGGCCCCATCTAGATGACAGTAGGGAGCAAGGGGCAGGCAATGTTGTCTAGCAGTACGCCAAGGAAGAGGACGACGACATGAACATGGGTGAGTATCAACAGTTACTCTCACACCAAGTAATATTCTAATTATTATTTATTATTTATTTAACTTTTTTAGAGGCAGAGTCTTGCTCTGTCACCCAGGCTGGAGTGCAGTGATGCAATCATAGCTCACTGCAACCTCCAACTCCTGGGCTCAAACGATCTTCCCTCCTCAGCTTCCTGAGTGGCCAGAACCGCAGGCACACAACACCACACCTGGCTAATTTTTTTAATTTTTGTGGAAATGGGGCCTTGCTATGTAGTCCAGATTGGTCTCGAATTCCTGGGCTCCAGCGATTCTTCCGCCTCAGCCTCCCAATGTGTGGGGATTACAGGTGTGAGCCACTGCACTTAGTTTTTGATTATTGATTTAGGCTGACTAGTATACTAAATCTAGAAAGAGGGAGACACGAACAAGGTATGTGAGCATCCCCATCACTACAGAGCTAGGTCTCCTATCCTAAACTGACAAATCATCTTTCTAGTTCATACATCTCTTGGTTGCGACTTTACTTTTATCACAGGTTATCCCTGAAGAACATATTCAACACTGGGTATGCTAATACGGTAAAGGTTTCTTATTTTGTAAACCTGGGAACAGAACTGTGGGCCATGCTGACCTCAACACGACACTGCAAACCTATGAGGTCCTTTCTAACTGGCCAGATAGTCAACCTCTAAAATATCTCCACCTCTTCTCTCTAAAACTTCAGCCAGGCCAGTCTCAGTGGCTAACACATGTAATCCTAGCACTTTGGGAGGCCGAGGTGGGTGGATCACCTGAGGTCAGGAGTTTGAGACCAGCCCGGCCAACATGGTAAAACCCTGCCTCTACTAAAAATACAAAAATTAGCCAGGTGTGGTGGCTAACACTTGTAATCCAAGCTACTCAGGAGGCTGAGGCAGGAGAATCGCTTGAAGCCAGGAGGCGGAGGTTGCAGTGAACTGAGATTGCACCATTGCACTCCAGCCTGGACGACAAGAGTGAAACTACATATCAATAAAATAAATAAATAAAAATAAAAAATAAAACTTCAGCCATTGTAAGAACTGTCATGTTCTACTTATGGAAAAGTATAATTTGGGGTTTACCTAGACAGGGAAATAATTTTTCAAATTTAAGTTACTTGTGGCTGGGTGCGGTGGCTCACGCCTGTAATCCCAGCACTTTGGGAGGCCAAGGCAGGCAGATCACAAGGTCAGGAGATCGAGACAATCCTGGCTAACAAGGTGAAACCCCATCTCTACTAAAAATACAGAAAATTAGCCAGGTGTGGTAGCGGGCGCCTATAGTCCCAGCTACTCGGGAGGCTGAGGCAGGAGAATGGCGTGAACCTGGGAGATGGAGTTTGCAGTGAGCCGAGATCACGCCACTACACTCCAGCCTGGGTGACAGATTGAGATTTCATCTCAAAAAAAAAAAAAAAAGTTACTTGTTAGTGGCCAGGCACAGTGATGCACACCTGTAACCCTAGCACTTTGGGAGGCTGAGGCATAAGAATGGCTTGAGCCCAGGAGTTCAAGACCAGTCTGGGCAACATAGCAAGACCTTGTCTCTACAAAAAAATTTAAAAATTTGCTAGGCATGGTGGAACATGCCTGTAGTCCCAGCTACTAGGGAGGCTAAGGTGGGAGGATCACTTGAGCCCAGGAGGTTGAGGCTACAGTGAGCTATGATCATGCCTCTGCACTCCAGCCCTGGGAGACAGAGCAAGTCCCTGTCTCAAAATAATAAATAAATAAATAAACAGGCTGGGCGCAGTGACTCATGCCTCTAATTCCAGTACTTTGGGAGGCCAAGGCAGGTGGTTCACTTGAGGTCAGGAGTTTAAGACCATCCTGACCAACATGATGAAACCACGTCTCTAATAAAAACACAAAAATTAGCCAGGTGTGATGGTGTGTGCCTGTAATCCCAGCTACTTGGGAGGCTGGGGCAGGGGAATCTCTTGAACCAGGGAGGTGGAGGTTGCAGTGAGCTGAGGTGACAGAGCAAGACTCTGTCTCAAATAATAATAATAATTAATAAACAAATAAATGACTTGTTAGTGATCAAGGATCAGACAGAGGGTGAGGTCTTTACATGGGCTGAGTACATTTCTTTCGTTTGGCTGCCATGGCAAATTACCACAAACTTGGTGCTTAAAACATCAGAAATGTGTTCCCTTACAGTTCTGGAGGCCAGAAATCTGAAAACAAGGTGCCAGCAAAGCCGTGCTCCCTCCAGAACCTCTAGAGGAGTAGCCTGGCTTGCCTCTTCCAGCATCTAGTGGTCCCAGGCACTCCTTGGCATGAGGCTGCATCACTCTAGTCTCTGCCCCCATCTTCATGTGGCCTTCTCCCTTGTGTCTCTCTGTATTCCCCTTTGCTGCCTCATATAGAAACTCATCATTGGTTTTAGGGTCCACCGTAACCCAGGATGATCTCATCTTGAGATTCTTACCTTAATTATATCTGCGAAGGCCGTTATTCCAACTAAGGTCACATTCAGAGGTTCCAGGTAGACATATCTTTGGGAAGCAGGAGGGACTATGCAATCTACTATACCAAGTAGAAAAGCTTCCTGCTCAAGCTCGTGTCGCATTCAAACAGGCCCTTAGCAAATGCTGACTGTGTAACCCTGGGTGCCTAGCTTCAATGGTGCCACATGGGGCTGATGCTAGGAGCAGTAGCTAAGGTTTGCAAGCCGTCCTGCCAGAACACAGGGCACACTGATGATCAGAAGTGCTTTTCTTAGCTGGATGTAGTGACTCACACCTGTCATCCAGTGCTTTGGGAGGCCAAGGTGGGAAGACAACTTGAGGCCAAGAATTCCAGACAAGAAGTCAAGACAAGTCAAGATAAGACTGGGCAACATAGTGAGACCCTGTCTCAAAAAAAAAGAAGAAAGTGAGAAAGAAGAAAGAAAGAAGAAAGAAAGAAGAAGAAAGAAAGTAAAAGAAAGAAAGAAAGAAAGAAAGAAAGAAAGAAAGAAAGAAAGAAAGAAGGAAGGAAGGAAGGAAGGAGAGAGGGAGAAAGAGAGAGAGAAAAAGAAAGAAAGAAAGATAGAAAGAAAGAAAGAAAGAAAGAAAGAAAGAAAGAAGTGAGGGAGGGAGGGAGGGAAGGAGGGAGGGGGAGAGAGAAAGAAAGAAAGAAAAAGAGAATGAGAAAGAAAGAGAGAGAAAGGTGGGAGGGAGGGAGAGAGAGGGAGAAAGGAAGAAAGAAAAGAATGAAAGAAAGAAAGAGAAAGAAAGAAAAGAAAAGAGAAAAGAAAAGAAAAAGTTAGCCAGGCATAGTGATAAGCATAGTTCTAGCTACCCAGGAAGATTGCTTGAGCCCCAGGAGTTCAAGGCTGCAGTGAGCTGTTATCACGCCACTGCGCTCCAGCCTGGGCAACATAGCAAGACCTTGTCTTCAAAAAAAGAAAGAAGGAAGAAAGAAGTGCTTTTCTTTACATTCTAAACACTAAAATTATTTTTCAGTCTCTCAAACCTAAAAGGCTACCCTGAGCTTCTTATACTTTGCTATGGTGTCAAATCCCAGCAGCTTATGTGGCGACCAACCATTTGGTAACTGAGAGCTTCCATGTTCACTTAGGGCAGGAGACTCTGACACTGAGGCTTTGAAAGGAACGAGAGAGGGAGTCCTGCATCAGATTGCACTCAGGAATCCTGGTTGGTAAGGAAAACAGTGCAATGGCCAGGCAGGTAGCTAGGAGGACAAGAGGACAGCCTCAATAAATTGGATGGCAATCCATGAGCTGAGATTTCGGGGTCTCTTGATGCAAGCTGAAAGGTCCCCTGTTACCTATTCAGACATTGTACGATCAGCCTATGCAATGCAGTTTTCCACATTTGAATGTTCTTCTTGTCCTATTTTGCTGTTATCACACCACCAAGAATAAAGAAACGGCCAGAAACCTACCTGGTACTCACAATTATTCGAAGTAGGAAGGAAGAAGGCAAACAGAATAAGCTTAATGGAATGTGGCACTTCTAATTGGATCGTATTGTGTTTTTGTGCCCTCCTTTACCATGTAAGTCTAGACACTGTGATATATACGCAGAGAGGAAAAGAGCAACATCGATCTCAACAGCCAATGAATTCATGCCTTTCTCCCCACTCCCTGTCACTAAAGCTTTTGCATTCCTAAATTTATCGAACTTCCTCCAGCCTAAAGAAAAGTTTTTCTGGCCGGGCGCGGTGGCTCACGCCTGTAATCCCAGCACTTTGGGAGGCCGAGGCGGGCGGATCACCTGAGGTCGGGAGTTAGGGACCAGCCTGACCAACATGGAGAAACCCCGTCTCTACTAAAAACACAAAATTAGCCAGGCATTGTGGCGCATGCCTGTAATCCCAGCTACTCAGGAGGCTGAGGAAGGCGAATTGCTTGAACCCGGGAAGCGGAGGTTGCAGTGAGCCAAGATCGTGCTATTGTACTCCAGCCTGGGCAACAAGAGCGAAACTCTGTCTCAAAAAAAAAAGAAAAGAAGTTTTTGTAACCATTCTTATAGAGTGCTTTCTACCTAAGAACCTTAATACTTACCACACAGAGCACATCATTTCATTCTCATGTCATTCTAAAAGCGGAGCAAGTTATGATCCTCCCTATTTGTCAGATAGAAAAATGATGGCATCCATTGGGGCTGGAGGGGGAGGGGGCAGGGAAATACCAGCCTATAGAGGACTTAAGTGACCTGCCCATACAATATGGTCAGAAACAGAAACAGAGCTCACAACCTGTTCTCTAGGCCAAACTAAAATGCTTGCTAAAAGATCTGACACACACACCAAAATAAGTTAAAAGATACCACAACAAAGAAATCAGACAAATCCAGGGTGTATTCATTTGTTAGGACAAATGAACTGGTTTTACCAACAAATCAATAGAAGTAGTGAATGGGGGACCAGCACTGACATAGAAAAAAAAGACACTTAAGAGACCTAAAAATCAAACACAATATAGGAAACTTGTTTGGATACTAATTTTTAAAAAAAGGTGTAAAAATACATTTAAGCCAGGCACAGTGGCACATGCCAGTAGTCCCAGCTACTTGGGAGGCCTTGCAAGGCAGGAGGATTGCTTGGGCCCAGGTGTTCAAGGCTGCAGTGAGCTATGATTGCACCTGTGAGTAGCCACTGCACTCCAATCTGGGCAACATAGCGAGCTCCTGTCTCTAAAAAATAATAATATACTTTAGGTTTGGGAGGCCGAGGCAGGCAGATCACAGGGTCAGGAGATCGAGACCATCCTGGCCAACATGGTGAAACCTCTTCTCTACTAAAAATACAAAAATTAGCTGGGCATGGTGGCACGTGTCTGTAATCCCAGCTACTCGGGAGGCTGAGGCAGGGAGAATCACTTGAACCCAGGAGGCGAAGGTTGCAGTGAGCCAAGATCGTGCCACTGCACTCCAGCCTGGGCAACAGAGCGAGACTCCATCTCAAAATAATAATAATAATATATTTTAGGAATAATCAGAAAAATGTTCCCACTGTGGAGGAGAACAAAGTTATCTGCTGGGGGAGTAAAATGAGGAATCACAAAGAGGAAAGAAAGAGGTAAGAGCAGTTTGCAGTCAGGAGAGTGATGTAACTGAGGTGGTAAAATGCAGTCTTGGCCAGGTGCGGTGGCTCACGTTTATAATCCCAGCACTTTGGGAGGCCGAGGTGGGTGGATCACCTGAGGTCAGGAGTTCAAGACCAGCCTGGCCAACAAGGCGAAACCCCGTCTCTACTAAAAATACAAAAAATTATCTGGGCATGGTGGCACGTGCCTGTAATCCCAGCTACTTGGGAGGCTGAGGCAGGAGAATTGCTTGAACTGGGGAAGTGGAGGTTGCAGTGAGCAGAGATCACACCATTGCACTCCAACCTGAGTGACAGAGCAAGTCTCCGTCAAAAACAAAACAAAACAAAACAAAAATATATGCATTCTTCGTCATGGTGGTGTGGCTCCCTCAGCCTAGCACGTCTACCTTGCCTCCCTTGCTCAGGCCCTTGTCCCAAGGGCAGCCTATTCAGACTTTACAGTGTGTATTAAATGTCCCTGGGTGGAGAAGGCATAGAGTCAGTAAAGACCTGGGATTTTTTTTTTTTTGAAAGGCTCAGGTGACCCTCCCACCTCAGACTCCTGAGTAGCTGGGACTAAATGCGTGCACCACCATGCCTGGCTGGTTTTTTTGTTTGTTTGATTTTGTTTTTTTTAAGTTTTTGTAGAGATGGGGTCTCACTATGTTGCCCAAGCTGGTCTTGAAATCCCGGTCTCAAATGATCTTCCCACCTCAGCCTCTCAAAGTCTGGGGATTACAAGTCTGAGTCACCACACCCAGTCAAGGTCTGGGTTTTGCAACAACCACAGAGACATCATCTCTATGGTGCTATAGGGAGGAGTCACTGGGGTGCATAGCCAGAGGCGGCTACTTTCATTCATCCTCAAAAATAATACTCTAGCTGCTAGTGAGAGGGGAATAAAGAGAGGGCAAAGCCTGGAAGTCAGAGGTTAGAGGCTGACAATGTTGCAGGCATTTTTCCTGGTCAAAAGAAAGGAGAAGAAAAGTAGGTTTACAGGTGGATACCAAAGCCAATATTGGATGAACAGTACCAAAGGAAGCAAGAGAAGGAGGGAGTGCCTACGCTACCTTAAGGTGCTGGACTTGCACGATTATGTGCTCCAGACAATGGTATATACATGTAGTGCTTTAGCCTCTGTCTGGGTGAGGAAATGATAGCTGCTATAACAAAGAGACCCAAAAATTCAATGGCTCAAACAAGATAAGTTTATGTCTTACTCATCTAACAGTCCAGTTTAAGAATTCCAGGTGGGTTTGTCCCCAGTCCAGGGTGGCAGATGGCAGTCCTTCCACACATGACTTCCAAGGATGTCCAAGTTGTGGCCAAGCCAGACTGCGAGGATAGGGGCAAGAGGTGAGTTCAGGGCTAGAGACTTTCTCTTAATCAAGTAAATGGGAAGTTGTTCCCAACATTTCTGTTCATATTCCATCTGTGAGAGCTGGGTTGCATAGCCACAGTTTGCTGCAAAGTGGGACATGAGCCGGGGGAATGTAGCCCCTGGAAATGCAGCCAAAATCCACAGTAGTGTTCTAATACTGAGGAAGAATGGGAGGATAGAGTTTGGTGGACAGATAACAGACTCCACCATCATTTTTCTTCACCTGGTCAATGGCTTTATGGATATGTTAGTCAATTTTGCATTGCTATAAAGGAATACCTGAGACTGGGTAATTTATAAAGAAAAGGAGGCTTATTTTTTATTTATTTTTTATTTTTTTGAGACAGAGTCTCACTCTTCACCCAGGCTGGATTGCCGTAGCACGATCTTGGGTCACTGCAACCTCCACCTCCCAGGTACAAGCGATTCTCCTGCCTTGGCTTCCCAACTAGCTGAGATTACAGGCGCCCGCCACCACGCCCAGCTAATTTTTGTATTTTTAGTACAGATGGGGTTTCACCATGTTGTCCAGGCTGGTTTCAAACTCCCGACCTTCAGTGATCTGCCCACCTCGGCCTTCCAAAGTGCTGAGATTACAGGCGAGAGCCACCGCGCCTGGCCCAGAAAAGGGGTTTATTTGGCTGACAGGTCTGCAGGATGTACAAGCATGGCAGCAGCATCTGTTTGGCTTCTGGTAAGGGGTCAGGGAGCTTATAATCATGGAGGACAGTGACCTGGGAGCTGGCACGTCACATGGCAAGAGCAGAAGCAAGAGAGAGGAGGAGGAGATGCCAGACCCTAACAACCAGATCTGGCATGAAATCATTACTGTGGTGAGGGCATCAAGCCATTCATGAGGGATCCCCCCGCCAGGACCCAGACACCTCCTATGAGGTCCGACTTCCAACACTGGGGCTCACATTTCAACATGAGACGTGGAGGAGAGAAATATCCAAACTGTATCAATGGATAATATCTGACCCTTTTTTTGTTTGTTTGTTTGTTTTTTTTTTTTGGCTAAAGAAAGTGCCCAGTTTATTGCTAGACCAGACAAGTGTTTATTCCAAATTGTGATCAAGATAGAATAATTAAGTACTTTCCTTATATAATGAAAATTACCATTATCCTGTTAGTGCAATCAGTTTTCTGAGTTTATTGATACTGAATTAATATTAAAACAGGCTGGGCGTGGTAGTGGCTCATGCCTGTAATCCTAGCACTTTGGAAGGCTGAGGCAGAAGATCACTTGAGGTCAGGAGTTCGAGACTAGCCTGGGCTACATGATGAAACTCCATCTGCACTAAAAATACAAAACTTAGCCAGGCATGGTGACTCATGCATGTAGTCCCAGCTACTCGGGAGGCTGAGGAAGGAGAATCGCTTGAACCAGGGAGGCAGAGGTTGCAGTGAGTTGAGATCGTGCCACTGCATTCCAGCCTGGGTGACAGAGGGAGACTCCATCTCAAAAAAAAAAAAAAAATTAAATTAGAATAAACAGATGCTAATAGGCAGCATGCATATTTGATGTGCCTTTATTTTTCTTCTGCTTTAGGATAGTACTTCATTCTTAAGCGTGTGAGTAAAGGAAGCAAAATAGTAGTAAGCTATATTGATGGTATGTAAAAGAAATATAGGAAAGGTTTACATTTCATTTGTTAGATTCCTGCCGAATATTTTACGTGGTAGGGTATATAAAAATAATATTTTAGATTATTAAAACACCTTGATATTGGCTCATTTAATCACACTGTAAATTTTTCTCTAAAGGCAAGTATGGTATTTTATATTTTCTAACAATAATCCTATTCTTCCCTTTTCTTTATATTTTTCTTTGATATTTTCCTGATGTATTATAAAATTATTTTCAAGTATAAGACTGGTTTGTAAAAATACCTACATATTGTGTGAGATTATCATTATCATTTTTTTCTCTACTACCTTCTCATCAAATAAGGAAAGGCAAGAGTGATATAACAGTTGCCAAAGAAACAAAAGGCATCCCAGTTATTTCTGTGCTGGGATGGCTTTTGGCTTGCCATTGCTGAAAAGCAAACAAGATATAGCCAAGAAATTGTGCCGTTGTTGCCTGGTTCGAAGGAAAGTTAGGGGCGCATATTCGGTTCAAGATGACCTTCAGGGAGGACCCAATGTCAGTGTCCTGCCAAGTCACACACAAGGAGAGAAAATCTATAATGACAGTTCAAATCTTTCTTCCCCCAGCAAATTGTGTCAGGCCTGTTATAAACAGTAACAACAGCACAGGAAATATCTGACCCTTTTGCCATTGTTTAAGAGCTATTGCTAGCTCCTACTTGGCTAATAGCTTGAGTCTCTGAAAAACAAGGAATATTTCAGAAACCTCATTATGAGGAAGAGATACCTGCAATTTCCAGGTAAATGAAGCAAGTCTTGTACATGCCCAGATGGGACCAGGCCTCTGTTACATGAATCCTGGCAAGTTAAACAGGCTATATCTTCTTGTTTGAAGCAGCTAAGAATGTCCCGAGCTCACTGCAATTCTGGGAGGCCCCGGCACTGACTCTTGAGAAAATGTTTGAGACTAAACATGAAAGTTGCTCCCTAACCCGCAGTGTTATCATTGCAGTTGTTAACAAGATAAAGTAAATAAACCTAAACTCTCAGTGAACTTATTTCTCAATTTATTGAATTGAATTTCCTGACATGCTGCGCTGGGTACCCAGAATACAAAGATGCACAAAGCCTGGTTCGGTGAGAGAGATGGTTATGGAGACAGACGATGACGGCAACTGAGAAACAGCATAGGCAGACCCCAATCCCAGAGGAGGAGCAAAGATATCTCCCTGGAGATCAGGGAGGGCTCACAGCCAGGGATGCTTGAGATCAGGCAGACGAGAGGCACGCCTGTGTTTAACTCAGAAAACAATGAAAAGTTTGCTGGCTGGGCTTGGTGACTCATGCCTGTAATCCCAGCATTTTGGGAGACCAAGGCAGGCAGATCACAAGGTCAGGAGTTTCAGACCAGCCTGGCCAATATGGTGAAACCTCATCTCTACTAAAAATACAAAAATTAGCTGGGCATGGTGGCAGGCGCCTGCAGTCCCAGCTACTCGGGAGGCTGAGGCAGGAGAATGGCTTGAACCTGGGAGGTGGAGGTTGCAGTGGACCGAGACTGTGCCATTGCACTCCAGCCTGGGCGAAAGAGCAAGGCTCTGTCTCGAAAAAAAAAAAAAAAAGAACAGTTTGCATATGACTTGTGGGATAACCTCTTCTGGGGGGCAGCAGTTTCATTGGAAAGTTAAATAATAGTTATAATGACTACCATTTTGTTGCGGGAAGTCAGGGACCCCAAACGGAGGGACAGGCTGGAGCCGTGGCAGAGGAACATAAACTGTGAAGATTTCATTTTAATATGGACATTTATCAGTTCCCAAATAGTACTTTTATAATTTCTTATGCCTGTCTTCTTCGATCTCTTAATCCTGTTATCTTCGTAAGCTGAGGATGTACGTCACCTCAGGACCACTGTGATAATTGTGTTAACTGTACAAATTGATTGTAAAACATGTGTGTTTGAACAATATGAAATCAGTGCACCTTGAAAAAGAACAGAATAACAGCGATTTTTAGGGAACAAGGGAAGACAATCATAAGGTCTGACTGCCTGCGGGGTCAGGCAAAAAGAGCCATATTTTTCTTCTTGCAGAGAGCCTATAAACGGACATGCAAGTAGGGAAGATATCACTAAATTCTTTTCCTAGCAAAGAATATTAATATTAATACCCTGGGGAAGGAATGCATTTCTGGGGGGGAAGTCTGTAAATGACTACTCTGGGAATGTCTGTCCTATGTGGTTGAGATAAGGACTGAGATACACTGTGGTCTCCTGCAGTACCCTCAGGCTTACTAGGGTGGGGAAAATCCCAGCCCTGGTAAATTTGTGGTCAGACTGGTTCTCTGCTCTCAAACGCTATTTTCTGTTGTTTAAGATGTTTATCAAGACAATACATGCACCACTGAACATAGACACTTATCAGTAGTTCTGCTTTTGCCCTTTGCCTTGTGATCTTTATTAGACCCTTATCAGTAGTTCTCCTTTTTGCCCTTTGAAGCATGTGATCTACTCCCTGTTCTTACACCGCTCCCCTTTTGAAACCCTTAATAAAAAACTTGCTGGTTTGAGGCTCAGGTGGGCATCATGGTCCTACCGATATGTGATGTCACCCCTGGTGGCCCAGCTGTAAAATTCCTCTCTTTGTACTCTTTCTCTTTATTTCTCAGCTGGCCAACACTTATGGAAAATAGAAAGAACCTATGTTGAAATATTGGGGGTGGGTTCCCCTGATACCATTTATTGAGCTAGGCTACTGTACTAAGCTAGATATAAATACAGATATATAAAATTAGTTTACTAGAGCTACCATAACAAAATCATTAACTGGGTGACTTAAACAATAGAATTTTATTTTTCTTCCAGTTCTAGAGGCTGAAAATCCAAGATCAAGGTGGTGAGCAGGGCTGGTTTCCTCTGAGGCCTCCCTCCTTGGCTTGCTGCTTCTTCATGTGGCTGTCCCTCTGTGCACGTGTGCCCCTGCTGTCCCTCTGTGTATCCTAGCCTCCTCTTCTTATAAGGACACCAGTCCGTTTGGATCTTGTTTTTGTTTTTGTTTTGCTTTGTTTTGCTTTTTGAGATAGTCTCACTCTGTCACCCAGGCTGGAGTGCAAGGGCACCATCTCAGCTCATTGCAACCTCTGCCTCCCGGGTTCAAGTGATTCTCCTGCCTCAGCCTCCCGAGTAGCTGGGATTACAGGCATGTGCCACCACACCCAGATAATTTTGTGTTTTTTAGTAGGGATGGGGTTTTGCTATGTTGGCCAGGCTGATCTTGAACTCCTGACCTCAAGTGATCTTCCTGCCTCGGCCTCCCAAAATGCTGAGATTACAGGCGTGAGCCACTGCACCTGGCTGACACCAGTCCATTTGGATTAGAGCCTCCCTTGAGCTTCATTTTAACTTAATTACCTCTTTAAAGATCCTATCTCCAAATATAATCACATTCTGAGATAGAGGGGGTTAGGGCTTCAATATATGAATTTTGGGAGCACATATTTCAGCTTTTAACACATATGTGTGCATGTATATACTTAAACATATAATTTTATCTTCAACCACCCTATAATGGTCCTGCCATTCCATTTTACAGATGAGGAACTGATGCTCAGAAAGGCTTAATAATTAGCCCAATGTCACCTAATTAATAAGTGTCAGGAAATGTAAACTTAGGACTGTCTGACTGCAAAGCCCAGGCTTTTAACCACCATGCTATACTTTGAAGGGAGAGAAAAATAAGTATCAGTTATAAAAATTCTTCTGTGTTACCTGGTATCCGTTTGCACACTCAGCCATGCCGTTAATTGGCCCAACATTTATTGTGTGCTTATGATGTATCCCAGGTAACGGGAGAAGTTGTGACTCTTTCATGAGAGAGTTGCAGAATTAAGTTGGAAATAATTTTAATATCTGGAAGAACTGTGCAGTTCTCCCAGACAGGAAACCTACTTGGGGGGAGTGGTTAGAATTCTATCAGGTTCAGGGATATTTAGAGCTAGTATCCAAAATCCAGTCAGTGGATGTGGGCTTATAGACACTGTAAAGAGATAGTAGAAGATTTGGTAATGTAAAACTTGAACTTAAAGGATGTGAAATTATGTGGCCACCTTTTGTAAGTTATGGAATCACTGACATAGCACCTAGGGTAGGGCTCAAGGTATTCCTACTCTATTGTAGACATGGATTCTGTCACACCTTCCCAAAAAATTATCTTGGGAAGGCAATCCCTAACTGTGATTGTTCTTTAGTGGGCAAGAATATTTAACCATGAGAGGATTCAAAATGAAATATACAAATGTTTAAGAGCACCAGGCGCAGTGGCTCACGCCTATAAACCCAACATTTTGGGAGGCCGAGGTGGGTGGATTACTTGATGTCAGGAGTTCGAGACCAGCCTGGCCAACATGGTGAAACCCCATCTCTACTAGAAATACAAAAATCAGCTGGGCATAGTGGCAGGTGCCTGTAGTCCCAGCTACTTGGGAGACTGCAGCAGGAGTATTGCTTGAACCCAGGAGACAGAGGTTGCAGTGAGCCAAGACTGTGCCACTGTACTCTAGCCTGGGCAACAGAGCAAGACCCTATCTCAAAAAAGAAAGAAAGAAAGAAAGAAATTTTTAAGAGAGTGAAACTTGTACTACTAATATCTCGATATTAAGGAATCTGGAAGTATTAATAATATAGCACTTATAACACTTGTTATGGACTATTCCCCCAAAAATTCATATGTTGAAATCTTTTTTATATAAATATATATATTTGGGTTTCTGTGGGTTTTTTTCAGTAGAGACAGGGTCTCACTCTGTCACTCAGACCGGAGTGCAGTGGCACAATCATAGCTCACTGCAGCCGCAAACTCCTGGGCTCAAACCATCCTCCCACCTCAGCCTCCTGGTAGCTGGAACTGCAGGCACACACTACCACTGTTGGCTACTTTACAAATTTTTTTTAGAAATGGGGGTTTTTCTATGTTACCCAGACTGGTTTCGAACTCCTGGGCTCAAGAGATCATCCCTTCTCGCCACCAAAAGTGTTAGGATTACATGCGTGAGCCACCATACCCAGCCTAGACTTACAATTTTAAGTTGAAAGTTTACTTCGTTTTATGTAATATTGGCACTTAGAATTAAGGCTGGCTATATAGTCATGTTTAACGATTAGATTTATAAAAATTAAACGTTTTATTCAGGCAAGTTGGCACACACCTGTAATTCCAGTTACTCAAGGAGGCTGAGGCAGGAGGATCACTTGAGGTCAGGAGTTCAAGACCAGCCTGAGCAACATAGCAAGGCCCACCATCTCAAGAAAAGAAAGAGATAATTAAACATTTTGGAAAGTTTAACAGCCAGACATCTGAGTTACTTTAAAGGGAAATAAATACATTGATGGGTTATTATTGCAGTTTCAAGTAAGTAAAAGTTTAGATGTGTAAATGGGACCAAATATTAATCAAAGGTGCCCCTCCTACAGTGTTGCGATTTGCTAGATTTATAAACAGAAATTTCTAAATTGACCTGGAAAGAACTTGATTTTTTTATATGTAACGTAAATAAAGGGCAATTTTTAAAATCAAAGTAAGCCCCTGAAGAAGCTTTCTGTGGACAAAGCAGAAAAAGTATAGTTGGAACCTAAGAAAGGAGGCATCTAAACTGGGAGTCAGGGGAAAGCTTTACAGAGGAAGAACTGAAGATAGGTATGAGTTTGTCCAGCAAATTAAATAGGGGAGGTCAGTGCATCCAGGTAGAGGCAAAGAAATATAGGGGCCAGGCGTGGTAGTTCACATCTGTAATCCCAGCATTTTGGAAGGCTGAGGCGGGTGGATCACTTAAGGTCATGAGTTCAAGACCAGCCTGGCCAACATGATGAAACCCCGTCTCTACTAAAAATACAGAAATTAGCCAGGCGTGGTGGCGGGCGCCTGTAATCCCAGCTACTCGGGAGCCTGAGGCAGGAGAATCGCTTGATCCTAGAGGCGGAGGTTGCAGTGAGCCAAGATCTTACCACTGCACTCCAGCCTGGACAACAGAGCAAGACTCTGTCTCAAGCAAACAAACAAAAAGAAAGAAAGAGAGAGAGAGAGAGGAAGGAAGGAAGGAAGGAAGGAAGGAAGGAAGGAAGGAAGGAAGAAAGAAAGAAAGAAAGAAAGAAAGAAAGAAAGAAAGAAAGAAAGAAAAAGAAAGAAAGAAACGAACAACAGCTACAAGTAGTTCAGCATTCCTGAGTCAAAAATCAAGCGGGAAACAGGTCCCAGTGATGTCAGCTAGGTAGGTAGGGGCCAAGTCATGAAGGGACATGTGTCCCAGGTAAAGGCATTTTTGTTTTAACCTGTAGGCAATGGTAAGACATTGAAGAATTTCCCTCACATTTGATCTGATTTGCCTGGTTTGGAGCTCACAGTTGAAAAATAAAGTGAACCAACACTAAAGACAGGAAAACGACTGAAGTCTAGATAAGTGATTTTGGAGTGTGGGAGGGAAAATGAAGACAGAAAAAATAAAATCAAGCTAAGGGCAAAGTGCATACCTAAAGTACATTCTCGTGAGTCATGGATACATTGCTAGCAGTAAGCTGCAAAATTTATCAAATGGCAAGGAAGGAAGAAGAGAGAGTGAGAATGAAGCTGACTCAGAAACTGAGGGGAGAGAATTGGGCTAGAAATGTGTTTAGGCATCAAGAACAAATAGATGGTAATTTTTGAAGCCATGAGTATAAATGAGATTTTCCAAAGAGTGTGCAGAGAATAGGGAAGAGAAAAAGGCTAAGGATAAAATCAGGGGGAAAGTCAACATTGAAGGTGTAGGGAGCAGAAAAAAAATTGGGTCAAGGTAATTGTGAAAGTTCAGCCCAAGAAGTAGGAGTGACCATTCAGAAGCATGAGGTATGAGGGTATCACAGGAGCTGGGGTTTTCAGAAGGTGGAAGAAACTGGGCACAGCGAACTTGAACTTGGGCTAGGTGTTCAAGCCAGAAGTTTGAGACCAGCCTGGACAATATAACAAGACACCATCTCTAAAAGAAAAAGAAAAAGGGAGGCCGAGGCGGGCAGATCATGAGGTCAGGAGATCAAGACCATCCTGCCAAGTTGATGAAACCCCGTCTCTACTAAAATACAAAAAATTAGCCAGGCGTCATGGCGCACACCTGTAGTCCCAACTACTCAGGAGGCTGAGGCAAGGGAATCACTTGAATTCGGGAGGCGGAGGTTGCCCTGAGCTGAGATTGCGCCATTGCATTCTAGACTGGCAACAGAGCGAGTCTCCATCTCAAAAAAAAAAAAAAAAAAAGGTGGAAGGAAGTGTGCGCAGATGTTACCGAGAAGACCCCTAATACAAAAACTAGTATTGTAAGGATCTATCCAGCCAGGTTTGGGAAGACTGCCCTTCCCTTACCTGTGTAACATTTCTAAAATAAAGGAAGCTAGGCCTGGCGGCTCGCTCCTGTAATCTCAGCACTTTTGGGAGGCCAAGCCGGAAGCATTTCTTGAGCCCAGGAGTTCGAGGCTAGCATAGGCAACATAGTAAGACCCCATCTCTACAAAAAATTTAAAAATTGTCCAAGCGTGGTGGCACATACCTGTAGTCCTAGCTACTCTGGAGATTGAGTGGGGAGGATGGCTTGAGCCCAGGAGATGGAGGCTGCAGTGAGCTATGATGGTGCCACTGCCCTCCAGCCTGGGCAATAGAGTGAGAGTGAGACTCTGTCTCTAAAAAGTAAACAAATAATAATAAAGGGGAAAAGGGTTTTCTCTGCTTTCATATTGCCTCCTTCTATTCTCCTTATAGGCATGAGATCCATTAAGTTCCTTGACCAACAAACAGTCTTTGGTCAGTGAACCCGCAGTAACATTCAATCCCTATGTCTACCTCTGCCTTTAAGAAACTCATCCCATCCTTGGCTTCAGCCCTTTGCTGGTTTAGCCCTCATCCCTCCCTTTTGCTCCCACTTCCCCACCTTTCTGCCCTCTCTTCTCCCTCATACCCACTCTCTGCAGGCATTTCTCAAGGCTCAGTGTTCAGCCCTCTGTTCATCTCGTTCTATACTCCTGGAGTAATTCTGCTGGACTGATTTGATTTCCTTCTTTAGCTATAATTTTGTGGCAGATATTTCCCAGAAATCATAAAATGTTGCTATTGTTGTTCAATACATCATTGCAGGGAAAGAACCGCTGGATGTATATGTCCCACATTCAAAATCACAGATACAAAGTGCTGCGCATACCTCATCCATTATTCCCCTATTCTCTTGCTCTATTATTATTTCCAAGTAGCTCTAGGCAGCTTGGTGCTTCCAAGCTTCTGGGACTGTGGGCAGGAATAATAATGACTTATCCAACTGCAGCGACAAATCCAACTGCACAACCACTATTCCTGCAAGTGAGGTGAAAATGTATGGTGGTGCCTGCTAGACCTCACCCCTGAGAATGCACTGCATCCACCAAACTCATATTGTCAGCCCTACCCATGCAAGTGGGGACATAGTATTAGCCTCTTCTAGTTATAATTTTAGCATATTTCATTGATTCTAAGGCTTACATATTGTTCACATTATAACTTCAGAAATTGAGATGCACTCTACATTTACATTTACATTTTTATTGTTATTGGAATATAAAATAATGATGTGTTTTATAATCTATGGTGTCATGTATCTGATGAAATTTGGGTATTTGAAGAACAAGATGCAAAAATAAATTAGTTTCATCTATTGTACAACATGGTGACTATAGTTAATAACATTGACTTGTTTTTGGTTTTTTGGCTTTTTTAAGAGATGGGGTCTCGCTATATGGCTCAGCCTGGAGTACAGTGGCTATTCACAGGTGTGATCATAGTACACTACAGAGCCTCAAACTCCTAGGCTCGAGCGATCCTCTCCCTCAGGTGGGACTCCCAAGTAGCCTGGACTACAGGCATATGCAACTTGTATTTTGAAAATTGCTAAGAGAGTAGATTTTATGCTCCTACTACAAAAACAAATAAGTAAGGTAATGTACATGTTAATTAGTTCAACCAAGCCATTCCACAATGTTTACATATTACAAAGTGTCATGTGGTACACAAAAAATCTACACAATTTTATTTGTTAAATTTTTTAAGTGTTTTCTTTTCTTTTTGTTTTGTTTTGTTTTATCCTGAGATGGAGTCTCGCTGTGTCGCCCAGGCTGGAGTGCAGTGGCGCAATCTCGGCTCACTGCAATCTTCACCCCCAGGTTCAAGTGATTCTCCTGCCTCAGCCTCCTGAGTAGCTGGGATTACAGGTACGTGCCACCACACCCAGCTAATTTTTGTATTTTTAGTACAGATGAGGTTTCACCATGTTGGCCAGGATGGTCTTGATCTCCTGACCCCATGATCTGCCCGCCTCAGCCTCCCAAAGTGCTGGGATTACAAGCGTGAGCCACCACACCCGGCTATTTGTCAAAAAAAATTTTTTTTCCAAGATGGAGTCTTGCACTGTCACTCAGGCTGGAGGGCAGTGGAGTGATCTTGTCTCACTACAACCTCCACCTCCCGGGTTCATGCGATTCTCCTACCTCAGCCTCCCAAGTAGCTGGATTACAGGTGAGAGCCACCGCGCCCGGCCTTAATTGTATTTTTAAAATAAATTAGTTTCACTTTGGAAGACAATAAGCACAGTGTTTAAAAGGTAGGTTTAAAGTCAGACACACTGGGTTTAAATTTCAGCTCTGACACTTACTAGCTCTAATAACTAGAAAAAGTTGCTTCATCTCTCCAAGTCTCCATTTTTCTAACCTGAAAACTTGGACTAAGAGACTGGCATTATCTACCTCATAGGGTTTTCAGAGGTTCAAACCCTATTGTGTGATGTGCTTAAGACAATGCCTGGCAGCTGGTAAATGCTCTGTCTGCTACATCCCAGTCTTCTTGTATTTGTCAAAAGGAAAAGCTGTAAGATGTATAGGAACAACACTGGATTTGTATTTTGACTGAACCAGGCAAACAACTCTCTCATGACTCTAATCAAAGAGAGAGAAAAAATAAACAGCCCATAATTCAGGGTTGAATAGAGTCATAAAACAGGCAAAGCAAATTCTCATGCTTGTAAATCATAGGCAAAGTTTCTACAGTAATAGATCAATGCCATTTCTTCTTCCCTACCTCACACTACTGAAAATGGTACAGGGCATACGTTACATATTAAAACCAAATTTACTCAGTATGAAGACAGCCCCCTTCCCTCTGTGAGATTACCCAGTCAGCATTCTGCAGCTTACTAAGCTGACTACAGTCAATCAGAATCAAGATATTTACCAAAATCTCTAGGTTTTGTTTTAAGGGAATAGATATAAAGCTGCATACAATATAGTCTGATTTTCACAAATATACATATATTCATAAAGAACTGAAATGATATATACCAAGTTGCTTGCTGTATGGTAAGATTATGAAATTTTTTGTTTTATCTTTTCATTTTTAATTTGTCCATAACTGAGATAAACTACTGTGGTAAAAAAAACAAATCATTTAATCTTTTTATTTATTTTATTATTTATTTATTTATTCATTTATAATTTTTGAAACAGGGTCTCACTCTGTTGCCTAAGCTGGAGTGCAGAGGCACGAACTTGGCTCACTGCAACCTCCACCACCTTGGTTCAAGCAATCCACCCATCTCAGCCTCCCAAGTAGCTGGGACCACAGGTGTGCACCACCACACCTGGCTAATTTTTTTATTTTTTGGTAGGGACAGGATTTCACTATGTTGGCCAGGCTGGTCTCAAACTCCTGGCCTCAAGTGATCTGCCTGCCTCAGCCTCCCAAAGTGCTGGGATTACAGGCATAAACCACTGGGCTCAGCTAATCTTTTTTATATTATAAAAGAAAAAAGAATAACTTGTTTTTCACAGGATTTAGGAGAGATTCACTTTAGCCGATGTCCCAGAGGTTATTTTTATAAATTTAAACACACACTTTGGAGACATCAATTCAGCATTTCTTATGAAGACTATTAAGTAGTCCCCTGCAAGCTATTGCAGGATAGACACACAGTGGTGATGCGTTCATACTAACTAATGAAAGTTTCACTCTAGCAGCTCAGAGTAAACCAGAGTCTTCCAAGCAGGCTAAGTGAATTCAGCATAGAAAAGACAAAATAATCAGCTTACAAGGGCACTGCTTGGGGTAATTATTTTCTTTTGGAGTGTGTAGGAAAAGAATTCTTTTTAAAAAATTAACAGTGGCTGGGCATAGTGGCTCACGCCTGTAATCCCAGCACTTTGGGGGGCCAAGGTGGGTGGACCACCTAAGGTCAGGTGTTCAAGACCAGCTGGGCCAACATGGTGAAACCCCATCTCTACTAAAATCCAAAAATTAGTGAGGTGTGGTGTCTTACACCTGTAATCCCAGTTACTGGGGAGGCTGAGGCAGGAGAATTGCTTGAACCCAAGAAGCAGAGGCTGCAGTGAGCCGAGATCATGACATTGCACTCTTGCCTGGGTGACTGAGCGAAACTCTGTCTAAGAAAAAAAAAAAGGCAGAAACAGCAGCAATGCAAAGTAATATTAGCATCTGTTGTCCAACATGCCTTACTAAATAGACAAACAGTAGTAGTTAAAACCAAGAAATCTGCTTCTTTCCTGGTGTCATCTGTATATTGGTACAGGTATAAACTGAACTGCTTGTATTAGTCCATTCTCACACTGCCATAAAGTTACTATCCGAGATTGGGTAATTCGTAAACAAAGGAGGTTTAATGGACTCACAGTTCCACATGGCCGGGGAGGCCTCAGAAAACTTACAATCATGGTAGGAGGGGAAGCAGATACCTTCCTCACAAGGCGACAGGCGGAAGGAGAGCAGGGGAAACCTCCACTTACAAAACCATCAGATCTCATGAGAACTCACTCACTATCAGGAGAACAGCCCCAAGATCCAATCACCTCCTACCAGATCCCTCCCCCGACAAATAGGGATTACAATTCAAGATGAGATTTGGGTGGGGACACATCCAAACCATATCACTGCTATAAGAAAGGGACCCCAAAATGATGACCCCTACAGAAGGGCTGTGTGCAGTGGCTGATGCCTGTAATCCTAGCACTTTAGGAGGCCAACACGGGTGGATCACCTGAGATCAGGAGTTCGAGACCAGCCTGACCAGCGTGGTGAAACCCCATCTCTACTAAAAGCACAAAATTAGCCAGGTGTGGTGGTGCATGCCTGTAATCCCAGCTACTTGGAAGGCTGAGGCAGGAGAATCGCTTGAACCCAGGAGGCAGAGGTTGCAGTGAGCCGAGATCCCAACATTGCACTACAGCCTGGGCAAGAAGAGCGAAACTCTGTCTCAAAAAAAAAAAAAAAAAGAAAAAAATTAGCCTGGTGTGGTGGTGCATGCCTGTAGTCCTAGCTACTCAAGAGGCTGAAGCGGAAGGATCGCTTGAGCCCAGGAGTTTGAGGCTACAGTGAGCTATGAATGCACCACTGCACTCCAGCCTGGGTGACAGAGAGAGACCCTGTCTCAAAATAAATAAATGAGTAAATAAATAAATAAACTATACAGAAGTTCATTCTGGTGTCATTTCCAGAGGTGAGCGCAGTGGGGTACAGGGTGGTGAGGCCACTCTGCTCCAGGAGGTCCTCATTCTCATTGTTCCACCACCTGGTAGGGAGGGATCCTTGCCTGAATGGTCAGACTGTCTCACCATAGCATCTGCATTCCTTCCCAAAGGAGGGGAAAGGGGGAGGAAGTCGAAGGTGAGCAATTTCTCTTTAAGAAAATGATGTGGAAGTTGCACACCTCACTTCAACTCACAACCCAGTGGTAAGAACTTAGATAGCCTCAACTGTTTGTAAAAAAGAGGCTGAGCACTGTAGCCTCTACCTGGGAACTCTAGCCTCTACCTGCTAAACCTCAGGGAGAGGGGTGTACACACCAAAAGAAAGGAGGGGAGGCTGGCTGCTAGTCCATAGTTGCAATTTATGCTACAAAGAGCCTTTTTTGTTAGAGATAGCATCTCACTGTCACCCAGGCTGCAGTACAGTGCTGCAATTATAACTCACTGCAGCCTCAGTCTCCTGGGTTGGGATCCTCCCACCCCAGCCTCCCAGTAGCTGGGACTACAGGTGCATACCACCATGCCTGGCTAATTTTTTTTTTTTTTTTTTTTTTTTTTTTTTTTTTTTTGGTAGAGATGGAGGTCTCACTATGTTGTCCAAGCTGGTCTCAAAGTCCTGGCCTCAAACAGTCCTCCCACCTCAGCTTCCCAAAATTCTGGGATTATAGGCATGAGCCACTGCACCAGGCCCAAATAAACATTTTAAACGGCATGTTTCTAACTCAATTTTTATTTTTTTTCTTTTGGAGACAGACGCTCGCTTTGTTGCCCAGACTGGAGTACAGTGGTGTCAAATCAGCTCACTGCAACCTCCACCACCCCAGTTCAAGCAATACACCCACCTCAGCCTCCCAAGTAGCTGGGACCACAGGCATGCACCACCATGCCCAGCTAATTTTTTATATCTTTAGTAGAGACGGGGTTTCGCCATGTTGGTCAGGCTAGTCTTGAACTCCCGGCCTCAAGTGATCTGCCCGCCTCAGCCTCCCAAAGTGTTGGGATTACAGGCATGTGCCACCGCACCTGGCTTCTAGCTTAAAATTTTATATTCTTTTCTGTCTACCCACTTTCAAAATATGATTGATAAGGCACAGCCAGAGGCCACCAGAAGCTGGAAAGGCAAGGTTCCTCCCGTAGAGCCTCTGAAGGGAGTGCAGCCCTGCCCACACCTTGATTTCAGCCCAGTAACACTGATTTTGGACTTCCAGCCTCCAGATCTATGAGGGGATAAGTTTCTGTTGTAAACGACTCAGTTGTAGTAATTTGTTACAGAAGCCACAGGAAATGAATACAGTGACATTGTCTGTGACTTTGGCCTTGGAAATTTTTTCATAGCCATAGCCCTGAGCCAAAATGTTCCATCCTGATTCTAACTTGACCTATAAACTGGAGTTAGTGATTTGAATCTAGCTGAGCATTTACCTAAGAAAAAGAAGTCTCCAAATCTTTCTAAGCAAAAGGAGTGGGCTGTCATTGATATTTACTTTCCTAAAATCCAGTATAAACAAGGGTGCCCTGTTTGGGGAATTCGAGGGTAGAAAGAGAGAAGAAAATTCTCAAAGTTCATTTTTACTCATTAACTCCTCCCATAATATTCACTGGACACCTGCCATGGGCCAGGCACTGAGCTTGGAATTGGGAAACAACCATGTATACAAAACAAAGTTCCCCCGAGTGGCTCTCAGTCTAGTTCAGCTTTCGGGGAGGGAGAGAGAAAAAGAAAGAAGGCCAAGATGGATACATAAATCTGAGAAACTCACTTTATAAAACGATGCGCAAAACTATGTGAAATACTCCATGACACTTCTCTAAACCTTATAATACCATCTGTGAACAAAACAAATGTTTTGGGCAAAAAAAGAAGCCTTCCTGAATGTGGAAATCAAGCCAGGAAGAAGGTCAGCATGTTACCTGACACAGAACAAGCCCCAGGGCAGACACAGAAATGAAGCATCCCAAAGCACAAGACATTAAGAGGGAATAAAAAAAAAAAAAAAGCACAGCACAGTATGTCAGGCAAAGGACCTCAAAATCATATATAAAAGACACAAACATGTATGAGTTTATTAATTTCTGAAGCTGAAATCTTTTTCTCAACTGAGTCAAATGAATTAAAAACTAAATTACCATATTCATCAATCCATCTACATAAAACAATTTCCCTACATTTAAAACCTACTGCAACCCAAATTCTGCTAGAGGTTGTCAGTCTGAAGCTCACACAATTATCTTCATATATCGGGGGTGAGGGGAGTCGTAATAATCTAGGGCGCAAACCTGAATTGCCCAAGGGAACTGACTACATAATCAAATTATCCAGTTCAAAGGGCAAGTTGTATAATTCAAGACCGTAAAGTAAAAGTCCTCCTGTGTTGTTTAATAGTAAGTTTCCATTGCTGACTATTTTTGTGTGAAATTACCTTGCTTCTCCGTTTTCTTTTGCATTTTTAGACACAATCAGTGGAAATTTTTTCCACTGGAAAGTAGCAAAGTGACAAGCATTCTTGCTAAAGAAATCTAATATCACACATTCTGACAAATCTCTTTGGAATCCTCACTTCATTCAAAGATTCAAGCTCGCCTGACAGACCGGTGGGACAGGCCAGCAGGAATCCTATTTGCCTTAGGGCCTGAATAGCTTCCTGGGAAATTCTGCCACCCAAGGGAAGCTCTCAAAGGTCAGACGTCAGCTTGGCCCAGTAACAATGCCTCCCTGGTCCCAGAGGAAGGGTGATTCTGAGTGCAGCCGGATCTGTGAATTAGATTTGTTCACTAGCCCAGCCCCCATGGACTCATGTCAGAATCTTAGAGAGGGGTCTAAAAAACTACAACAGCAGTTTTTACTAAAATTCACTGATCAACTTGGACATCACTGGAAGTAGAAAGCCAGACATTATGTGTCTCTTGACGAGGTGCATGGGGAAGTCCGCTGCACCACCAAAAAAGTAATAACAATAATAACTGAATCAGAATCTCATCAAGCCTCCAGGCCTCATTATCACCAGTTTACAGGAATAGAAGGAGCCTAGGAGCATTGTTGAACAACACCATGATAACGCAATCAGCCAAATCCAGGATGTGGAAAATTCCACAGGACAAATGATCAGCTTCCTTTACCAAATACAGAGTTCTAAAATGGGATAGTAAGAATTATTGTAGGTAGCAAGAGACTCAGGAGACATAACCAACTACATGAGTGTACTGTCTTTAGATCCAGATTCTAACAAACCATCTGCGCAAAGATATTTGTGAGACAATTGGAGAAAATGGAACGTACACTGAGAATTAGGTAATGTTAAGAAATTATTGGGGGATTTTTAGGGATGATAATATTATTGGGCTTATATTGGGAGAAGAGTCCTTTGCCTTTTAAAGATAGTAATTAAGTACTTCGGGCCGGGAGCAGTGGCCCACCCCTGTAATCCCAGCAATTTGGGAGGCTGAGGCAGGCAGATAATCTGAGGTTAGGGGTTCAAGACCAGCCTGGTCAAAATGGTGAAACCCCGTCTCTACTAGAAATACAAAAATTAGCGGGGTGTGGTGGTTGTAGCCTGTAATTCCAGCTACTCGGGAGGCTGAGGCAGGAGAATCACTTGAACCTGGGAGGTGGAGGTCGCAGTGAGCCGAGATCACGCCATTGCACTCCAGCCTGGGCAACAAGAGCGAAACTCCATCTCAAAAAATACTACTAATAGGCCGGGCACCGTGGCTCACGCCTGTAATCCCAGCACTTTGGGAGGCCAAGGCGGGCAGATCATGAGGTCAGGAGATCGAGACCATCCTGGCTAACACAGAGAAACCTCATCTCTGCTAAAAATACAAAAAATTAGCCGGGCGTGGTTGCAGGCATCTGTAGTCCCAGGTACTTGGGAGGATGAGGCAGGAGAATGGCCTGAACCTGGGAGGTGGAGCTTGCAGTGAGCCGAGATCGCGCCACTGCACTCCAGCCTGGGCGACAGAGCAAGACTCTGTCTAAAAAAAAATTAATTAATTTAAAAATAATAATAATAATAATTAAGTACGTGGCCGGGCACAGTGCCTCATGCCTGTAATCCCAGCACATTGGGAGACTGAGGCAGGCGGCTAGCTTGAACCCAGGGGTTCTAGACCAGCCGGGACAATGTAGTGATACCTTATCTCTACAAAAAATAAAAAATTAACCAGGCATGGTGGTACATGCCCATGGTCCCAGCTGTCTAGGAGACAGAGGTGGGAGGATCACTTCAGCCCAGAAGTTCAAGGCTACAGTGAGTCATGATCACATCACTGCACTCCAGCCTGGGTGACAGAGCAAGAACCTGTATCAAACAACAGTAATAATAAAACCAGACACGGTGGCTCACCCCTGTAATTCCAGCACTTTGGGAGGCCGAGGCGGGCAGATCACTTGAGGTCGGAAGTTCCAGACCAGCCTGACCAACATGGAGAAACCCCATCTCTACTAAAAATACAAAATTAGCCGGGCATGGTGGTGCATGCCTGTAATCCCAGCTGCTTGGGAGGCTGAGGCAGAATTGCTTGAACCCGGGAGGTGGAGGTTGCAGTGAGCCAAGATGGCACCGTTGCACTCCAGCCTGGGCAACAAGAGTGAAACTCTGTCTCAAAAAATAATAATAAATAATAATAATAATAACAATAATAATTAAGTATTTCAGGGTAAAATGATACGATGTCTGGGATTTGTTTCAAAATATTTCAGTGGGAGGGTGGGGATGATGATGAGGAAGGATAAGTTGAGTAGATAAAACAAGAATGATATTGTTTTATTGATAACTATTGCAATTGGCCAATGTCTGCAGGTGATTCATTATACTATTATCTCTATGTTTGAATATGTTTTAAGCTTCCATGACACTATTTTCTTTTTTTTTTTTTTTTGAGACAGAGTTTCGCTCTTGTTGCCCAGGCTGGAGTACAGTGGCGTGATTTCAGCTCACTGCAACCTCTGCCTCCCAGGTTCAAGCAATTCTTCTGCCTCAGCCTCCCAAATAGCTGGGATTACAGGTGCCTGCCACCACACCCAGCTAATTTCTTGTATTTTTAATAGAGACGGGTTTTGCCATGTTGGCCACTCTGGTCTCAAACTCCTGACCTTCAGTGATCTGCCCACGTCAGCCTCCCAAAGTGCTGGGATTACAGGCGTGAGCCACCATACCCAGCCTATGAAACTATTTTCAAAGAGTACATAAAGCCCCATCTCACCTTCACTCTTACTTCCCATTACTGTGCCACATCAACTCTTTGCCCTAGATATCTTTGTACCCACCACCACACTGTCTAGAAAAACACTTATCTGAACTGTCCTTCAATGCCCAATTCAAATTCCTGCTTCCTCTTCAAAGGCTTCCCTGATAGTCCCCCAAGAGCGTGAGCCCTCTCTCTTTTCTGAACTCTCATAGCACTTCAACTCAGTTGGTATCTGTCATCATTAGCTTTTTCTTTTTAATTAATTAATTTTTTTTTAGACGGGGTCTCGCTCTATGCCCAGGCTGGAGTGCAATGGCATGCTCATGGTTCTCTGCAGCCTAGGCCTCCCAGGCTCAAGTGATTTTCCCACCTCAGCCTCCCTAGAAGCTAGGACTACAGGTGCACACCACCATGCCTGGCTAATTTTTTTTTTTTTTTTTTTTTGAAACGGAGTTTCGCTCTTGTCGCCCAGGCTGCAGTGCGGTGGCGCAATCTTGGCTCACTGTAATCTCCACCTCCCAAATTCAAGCAATTCTCCTGCCTCAGCCTCCCAAGTTGCTGGGATTACAGGCATGTACCACCATACCCAGCTAATTTTGTATTTTTAGTAGAGATGGGTTTTCATCAGGTTGGTCAGGCTGTTCTTGAACTCCTGACCTCAGTTGATCTGCCTGCCTCAGCCTCCCAAAGTGCTGGGATTACAGGCATGAGCGATTACGCCCGGCCAATGCCTGGCTAATTTGTGTGTGTCATTTTGTAGAGACAGAGTTTCACCATATTGCCCAGACTAGTCTCGAGCTCATGGGCTCAAGCAATCTGCCTGCCTCGGCCTCCCAAAGTGCTGGGATTACAGGTGTGAGCCACTGCGCCCAGCTGTTTTATTTTCTTGATTAGCTTTTTCTCATTTTGCACCCCTGACTGGATCTGAAGCCCTCATAACACTGGCCACATGCTTGTTTGTTATTCTCTTAGCATGACCGCTTCACCCCGGAATCTGTCCAAAATAATTTTGACAAATGAATAAATGATGGGAATGGCTCTTGAAAAGTGCTGACTTAAAGGACAACACACTAAGATAAGAATCTGGAAATCTGAGTGAGTCCTTGCATTAGGCAGGGTTACCAGGGATAGAAAACTCATTCTGGTTGAAGCAAAAAGCTGGAATGCATTGATTCCAATAACTAGAAAGAAGAGGTGTAGATTCAGAGACCTAATGGTATTTTCAGTTCCCTCTCCACTTCCCCTTTTCTCCAGCTCTAGGTTTGGTTGTGACAAACTCTGCTCTTAGCCCAGCTTTGCAAACTGGAAGGAAAAATAAAGTAATTTTTTTTCTCCCAACACGCACATATACAAACCTCAATGTAAGATTCTGATTGGTCCAGATCGCGTCTCCTGCCTGTTCTTAGGCCAATCACTGCGGTGAAGGGAACGAGACACTGTGATTGGCCAGATCTGGATCACAGGTTCTCCCTGTGGCCAGCAAATAGGCAGACCCATGAGAATGGCATAGTCAAGAGAGTGACAGTTTCCCCAAGAGAAAGAGAAGTGCAGTTGCTAAAAGGATGGAGGAAACGAATCCCGAGCAGAACCCCTCCTCCCCTCCCCTGCAAAACAAATGATTCTGGACCAACTATCTAGTAACAACACAATAATTGTCGCGACTTGTTGAGCTCTTACTATTATCAGAGAACGTGCCAGTACTTTGTAATGTAAATATAATTACCTTTATAAAACAACGTATATACATCTAGCCCTCTGAACAACTCAAAAGGTAGATGTTATTAGGCCCATTTCACGGACACTAAAACTGAGACTTAAATAGGCCAATGGACCTGTTCAAGGACCTGCTGTTTGCCACAATTGCTTCTTTGTGCTTCAATTTTCCTGTATATAGGGCTTCCTAATATTGCTGTACCTTTCAAAGATGTTTTTGACATGAAAGAGAAAGAAGTATGTCAAGGTTTTGAGACTTACTCATTCCACCCATGGCGTGCCCTGGCCTGCATTTTCCTATGTGTAGCCTTCAAGGCCACGTCCTCCACAGAGTCTGCCTGACTCCTCCAGAGATCAGTGAAGTCTCCTTGCTCCAGATTCCCCAGCAACTCCCCCACAGCGCTCTCCTGGCAGCCATCACCTTCTCTCCCACATCATAGATATGTGGCTGTTAGCTCCCTCACTACACTGTCTGCTATAGAGAAAAGGGACCATTTCTAATGCAACTTCCTGTATAGCATGCATTTAACCCATACATGATAGGTTTTAACTAAACATTTGGTTAATTAAATGATGCATGTGTTTAATTAATTAACGTATAGATGAAGAATTCCTCTATAAATTCAAGGCACAGCTGTTTGGGCTTCAAGTAAAAACACAGAATGTTAGAACTATAAGAAGTCGCCTTCATTCAGGGCCAGTCTATAAGCTATTTGTTACTGAACCACAACAAAATAAGTCCAGAAATTGAGAATACACATTTAGAAACATTTATGACAGTCTAGTAGATTAAGTTTATGTCTGCTGAATCTAATAATAAAAAATAACTTAGACTTGTGTTCCGTATGTCTTTACTTTATAAATTAATTTTCTGATTATTCATTTTTACTCCATTTTACAATGTATCTGTTTGCAATGGACTGGGAATTTTTAAATATTTTTCTTCACCAGAGATAGTTGGAGAAGCACAAATCTTATCTAAACTGTCACTCAGAGCAGGAGGTCTTTCTCTATTTCTGGCCAACCAGCCTGTTTTTAACGCTTTCTAGCAAGGCATTCACACCATCCCAGTTCCACTCTCAGATTGTTTCATAACTTAACTATTTCCTTTCTGACCTTGAAAGGTTCTCCAGCTCCGTGAGAGAAGAACGCAGACTTCCTCAGCCTAGGATGGAGTTGGGGGGTGACAGGCTTCCACAGGAAGAAGTGAAAATTTTCCCTTTACTCACTCAGGATTTCTGGATTCTCAGACCCAGTTTTCTCATCTGCAAAATAAGAAGCTTCAATTTCTGATGCTTTATGATCCCCTTGTTCATTCATGAGCTTTAAGATATGAAGGAAGTTCCTGCTTCTGAAGAATAGCCCATCACTGCCCCCTCCCCTGGAAAAAACTCCCTTTATATTTATTTATTTTGTTGTTGTTGTTTGTTTGAGATGGAGTCTCACTGTATCACTCACGCTGGAGTGCAGTGGTGTGATCTCAGCTCACTGCAACTTCCACCTCCCAGGTTCAAGCCATGCTCCTGCCTCAGCCTCCAGAGTAGCTGGAATCACAGGCACCTGCCACCATGCCCGGCTAATTTTTGTATTTTTAGTACAGACGGGGTTTCACCATGTTGGACAGGCTGGTCTCGAACTCCTGACCTCAGGTGATCTGCCCGCCTCAGCCTCCCAAAGTACTGGGATTACAGGCGTGAGCCACCGTGCCTGGCTGAGAACTCCCTTTTTAACATGAGTGATCTGATTGTACAGCTGCAGGATATCTCATGTGTCACTTACACGGGATTAAAGAGTATTAGATCAGCCGGGCGCAGTGGCTCATGCCTCTAATCCCAGCACTTTGGGAGGCTGAGGCGGGCAGATCATGAGGTCAGGAGATCGAGACCATCCTGGCCAACACGGTGAAACCCTGTGTCTACTAAAAAAAAAATACAAAAAATTAGCCAGGCGTGGTGGTGGGCGCCTGTAGTCCCAGCTACTCGGGAGGCTGAGGCAGAAGAATGGCGTGAACCCGGGAGGCGGAGCTTGCAGTGAGCCGAGATTGCGCCACTGCACTCCAGCTTGGGCGACAGAGCGAGACTCTGTCTCAAAAAAGAAAAGAAAAGAGTATTAGATCAGCTGGGTGCAGTGGCTCATAACTATAATCGCAAAACTTTGGGAGGTCAAGTGGGAGCATCACTTGAGCCCAGGAGTTCAAAACCATCCTGGGCAACATAGCAAGACCTCATCTCTACTAAAAATTAAAAAATTAGCCAGGTGTGGTGGTGCATGCCTATGGTCCCAGCTACTTGGGAGGCTAAGGTGGGAGCATCCCTTGAGCCCAGGAGTTCAAGGTTATAGTTAGTTATGATTGCACCACTGTACTCCAGCCTGGGTGACAGAGCAAGGCTCTGTCAAGAAAGAGAGAGAGAGAGAGAGAGAGAGAGAGAGAGAGAGAGAGAGAGAGACAGAGAACAGAGAAAGAGAAAAAAAAAAGAAAGAGAAAGAAAGAGAGAAAAGAAAGAAGAGCCGGACGCGGTGGCTCACGCCTGTAATCCCAGCACTCTGGGAGGCCGAGGCGGGTGGATCACAAGGTCAGGAGTTCAGGACCAGCCTGGCCAAAATGGTGAAACCCCGTCTCTACTCAAAATACAAAAATTAGCCGGGCATGTTGGCAGGTGCCTGTAATTCCAGCTACTTGAGAGGCTGAGGCAGAGAACTGCTTGAACCCGGGAGGTGGAGGTTGCAGTGAGCCGAAATCGTGCCACTGCACTCCAGCCTGGGCAACAGAGAGCAAGACTCTGCCTCAAAAAAAAAGGAAAGGAAGGAAGGGAGGGAAAAAGGGAAAAATAGTGATGTACGGTAATTCTTCAAATATAGGTGTGATATTTTGCATGTCAAATTTGATTCAACTGTTAATTAAAAAAACAAAGCAACATAGCATTTTCTCAGCATTTTTAAATTGAATAAAATGTAAATCTTTCATGCTTACTGTAATGAAGCCAGACAATTTAGAAAAACAAAACCATTCTTCTGATAACTCAGTAAATTTTAAATATACATACAAATATACCAGAAAATGCATTTTTGTAACTATTTTTAAAACTGTAGATGAAAACACAAAGATTAAAACTGATGAAATGAAACAGGCATACATAAAAAAATTGAATGCAATACAAAAACAATATTATTCCTACTTCAAAAAAAGAATATTTTATTTATTAAGCCATAGCACTTTGGGAGAATGAGGTGGGTGGATCACCTGAGGTCAGGAGTTCAAGACCAGCCTGGCCAAAACGGCAAAACCCGGTCTCTACTAAAAATACAAAAATTAGCCAGGCACGGTGGCACATGCCTGTAACCCCAGCTACCAGGGGGACTGAGGCAGGAGGATCACTTAAACCCAGGAGGCGGAGGTTGCAGTGAGCCGAGATCGTACCACTGCACTCCAACCTGGACAACAGAGCAAGACTCCTTCTAAAAAACAAAATAAATATATATATACGTCAATGAATATATTCAGATTATTTGTAAAACAGAGTGGAAAAGAAAATTGGATGATATTTGTAAGTTAATCACATAAAACAACAAACATAACAACACCAGTATCATCACCTCAAAGGTAAATTGTAAATATGGAGGCAATTGATTTTACAAGTCACATGTGAAATTATTATTTCATTCTGAATGAAATGGGGCTTTCAATACATTTTTAGCATGTCTAGAAACAAGTTTGCTCATGTGTTTCCAGTAATATATTATTTAAAATAGTAATTATACTGGTGACATAAACCTCAAACCAAAATTAAATCTGTATCAGAAGTTATCCCACCTGATGTAAGCAGGTTGTCCTTGCTTAAATAAAGCCATCCTCAAAGGTATGAACGACCCCTGCTAAGGTCAGGGGAGCTGCCCAGGCAACTCTCAGATGCATGAACTATAAACACTTACAGTTTTATGCTGCTGAGCTTTCCTGATTGTTTCTTGCACAGCCTTGTTGGGACAATATTAAAAAGCTGCGGTGATTTTTAAATATATTCACACATTTTTGAGAATCCTCCCTTTAAGAGGTGGAGCCTCACTTCCCTCCCCTTGGGTGTGGGCTGGATTTAGCTTTTGGCTTCTAATGCACAGAATAAAGTGAAAGTGATGGGTGTGACTCTGGAAGGCAGATCATAAAATGCGCTGCAGCTCCCTCCTCCCTCTCTCTGAGATTGCTTGCTCTGGGGGAAGTTAGCCCACATGAGAGCGCAAGCTGCATGGTGAGGAAGAGAGGCTTCCTGCCAACACCCAGCAAGGAATGGAGGCCCTGCCAGAAACCACCCTAGTGAGCCATCTTGGAAGCAGACCCCCAGCCCCAGCTAAGCATTCAGATGACTGCAGCCCTAACCAACATCCTGAGTACAGTCACATGAGAGATCCTGAGCAAGAGCCACTCATCTAAGCCACTCCTGAATCCCTGGCCCACAATTACAGTGAGATTAAAAAGTAAAATTGGCCAGGCATGGTGGCCCATGCCTGTAATCCCAGCACTTTGGGAGGCCAAGACAAGTGGATCATTTGAGGTCAGGATTTCGAGACCAGTCTGACCAACATGGTGAAACACTGTCTCTACTAAAAATACAAAATTAGCCAGGCATGATGGTGCATACCTGTAATCCCAGCTACTTGGGAGGCTGAGGCAGGAGAATGGCTTGAACCCAGGAGGTGGAGGTTGCAGTGAGCTGATATTGCACCATTGCACTCCAGCCTGGGCAATAAGAGTAAAACTCCATCTCAAAAAAAAAAAAAAAAAAGAAAAGAAAACAAGGCCAAATGTGATGGCTCATGCCTGTAATCCCAGCACTTTGGGAGGCGAAGGTGGGAGGATCACTTGAGTCCAGGAGTTCGAGACCAGCCTGGGCAACATGGTGAGACTCCATCTCTAGTTGGGCATGGTGGTGCCTGCCTGCAGTCCTAGCTCCTCAGGATGCTGAAGTGGGAGGATTATTTGAGCTCAGGAGTTCGAGGGTGCAGTGAGCAGTGATTGCACTCAGGCTGGGTGACTGAGTGAGACCCTGTCTCAAAAAAAAAAAAAAAAGGTAAAATAAAAAGTTGTTTTAAACTGCTAAATTTTTGAGTGATTTGTCACATAGCAGATAGGGATGCTGTTTAGAGCCTTTGGCAGGCCCCCATAGATGAATCACAGTGAAGGCCTCTAGGATTTTGGAGCAAGGCCCTGCCATCTTCTGCAGATAACTATCCTCATTTTTAGAGACAGCTCTTGGCCTATTACTGGGCTTTGGTGGAAACTGAATGTTTGATTATGGGTCATCAAGTCATCATGCGACCTGAACTGCCTGTCATACATAAACTGGGTGCCTTCTAACCCATCTAGCCACACAGTGGGGCGTGCACAGCAGCATTCATTATCAAATGGAAGTGGTATATACATAACCGAGCTCAAGCAGGTAGTTGCAGCCACTCAGGAGGCTGAGGCAGGAGGATAGCTTAAGCCCAGGAGACTGAGGCTGCAGTGAACCATAATGATGCGTCTGCGCTCCAGCCTGGGTGACAGAGTGAGACCCTGTCTCAAAAAAAAAAAAACAAAAAAAAGAAAAAAGAAAGAAACTAAAACTAAAGAATAGCTCAATAAATATACCATATTCATGGATTAGAAGACTCAATACTGAAGGTCAGTAATTTCATCAGATACAAATGAGAAAAAAAAAGAAGATTCAATACTGTTATCATATTGCCAGTGCTTCACAAATTGATCTGTTGATTCAATGCAATCTCCATCAAAATCTCAGAAGGCATTTTTGTAGAAACTGGTAAGATGATTCTAAAATTTAGATACAAATACAAAGAATTTAGAAAATCTAAAACAATTTTGAAAAAGGAGAATACTGTTGGGAAAATTATATTACTTTACTACAGTGGTATTTAAGAGAATGTATTAAGTTCAAAAGTAGACACACTGTATAGCTGATTTTTAGCCAAGGTGCAAAAACAATTTAATAGAGATACATGTATCAATAAAAGGTTCTGTAACAACTAACTACTTATATCTTTAAAAATAAACCTCTACTCAGATCACAAAACACACACAAAAATTGATTTGAGGTGAATCATAGACCTAAACATCAAAGATCATTCTGCAAACCTTCTTGAAGAAAACATGGGAGAATGTTCTGATGACTTTGGAGAAGGCCAACATTTCTTATGTGGGTCAGAGAAAGCAGTTGCCATAAAAGGAGAAAAAAAGGTTAAAATGGCTTCATCAGCATTGAAACTTCTGCTCAGCAAAAGACACCATTAAGAAAATGAAGGCCAGATGTAGTGGCTCACATCTGTAATCCCAGCACTTTGAGAGGCCCAGGTGGGAGGATTGCTTGAGCCCTGGAGTTTGAGACCAGTCTGGGCAACATAGCAAGACCTCATCTCTACAAAAAATTTAAAAATTAACCAGGAGTGGTGGTGTGGGCCTGTGGTCTCAGCTACTTGGGAGGCTGAGGCAGGAGGATTGATTGAGCCCAGGAGGTCAAGGCTGCAGTAAGTCGTGATCACATGACTGCACTCCAGGCTGGGCAACAGACCTGTCTCAAAAAGAAGAAAAGAAAACGAAAAGGCAAGACAAACATTAGGACAGAATATTTACGATATACATATCTGACAAAGAACTAACAAAAAATTTAATGTAAGTTACATTTCCTTCACCATCCTTTGTGCTCTCTCAACAGTAACCATTAAGCAAATCATTTTACACTCCTAAACTCACCACCAAGCCAATTACCCCACAAGGCAGCTTAGAGCGTGGCTACCGTGGGAGCAAAAAGCCACATCTCTCTGTGTGTACACCCCCTGAATGGGAGGGTGGTGTTTAATCCAGCACTCCCAATTGTCTTCATCAACAAACAGGAGCTGAGAGCCACATGGTTCCAGAAAGAGATGGCTCTCTAAAGATTTGTCATCTCAGTTCTTCCCTGGAGCAGAGTCCTAGGGCAGAGGACTCAATAATCAAATGTCCATTTAGCAGCTGTAAGAAAACAGAACGACACCAGAACATCTGAGGGCTGCAAAAACGTATATTGTCCAAAATGATTTTTTTTTTTTTTTTTTTTTTTTTTTTTTGAGACAGAGTTTCACTCTTGTTGCCCAGGCTGGAGTGCAATGGCACAATCTCGGCTCACTGCAACCTCTGCCTCCCAGGTTCAAGCGATTCTCCTGCCTCAGCGTCCTGAGTAGCTGGGATTACAGGCATGCGCCACCATGCCCAGCTAATTTTGTATTTTTAGTAGAGACAGGGTTATTCCATGTTGGTCAGGCTGGTCTCGAACTCCCGACCTCAGGTGATTTGCCCACCTTGGCCTCCCAAAGTGCTGAGATTACAGGCATCGAGCCACCATGCCCGGCCGTCCAAAATGATTTTTAATGATGATGGTAATTAAAGAACACAGAACTAAAATTATAGAAAATGTTTTATCTCCAATTAAATGACTAATCTTGTTTTATCATTTTTATATGTAGTTTGTATGGGGAAAAAAGTTTCTGCTGCTGAAAGAGTATAAGAACCATGGATTTCATCTAGGGTTTTGTTGTTGTTGTTGTTGTTGTTGTTTTTTTTTTAAAATGAGCCACAGAGATGTAATGTGTCTTGCTTAAAGCCATTCAGCTAAAGATATCAGACTGGCACGTTTGCTCTCCTTTCAGTGCTCTTGAGTCTGGAGTAGGTTGAGTTTGAAGCATTGAGAAGGTACCTGGATGTATAAACTTAAGGGGTTGGTTAGGCATTACCAACTAGAAATTCTATTCTGATGTGCAAGAAATTAATTAATTGTATAACTGTTGCTTTCTTCCTGATATCTTTACCCAAGCATCTATATAAATTTAACTAATATGCAAGTGGATAACAGATGTGCATGTAGAGATCAGTTTTGGGAAATTCCATTCAAAATGTAGAGAAATGTCTAGAAATCTGAGTTTAGGAAACAAAATTCAGAAATTCCAGACTCTTCCTAAGGAGGATACCCAGAACAAAACTGATGGCACCCGGTAAATCGTGATCTAAGCAACAGCTTGAATCCTGTCTCTGGTTTATGACTCTGTATGAAAAAAGAAAATAAACTTGGAGAATAGGAAAGATCCCAGACTGGGTGTGGTGGCTCATGGCTGTAATCCCAGCACTTTGGTAGGCCAAGGCAGGAGGATTGCTTGAGCCCAGGGAGTCTGAGACTCCCTGGACATTATGGACAACATAGTGAGACTCCATCTCTACAAAAAATGCAAAAACTTAGCCAGGCCTGGTGGCACGCATCTGTGATCCCAGCTATGTGGGAGACTGAGGCAGGAGGATCACTCGCACCTTGTAGGCCAAGGCTGCAGTGTGCTATGATCACGCCACTGTACTCCAGCCTGAAGGACAGAGCAAGACCCTGTCTCAAAAAGGAAAAGAAAATATTTCATAATTGGAGAACTAGTTCAACCTTTCTTAAAACATTAAGTTAAACATTTTATTAAACATTTAAGAAACATATGTAATAAATTAACTAATAATATTTCATAGGTTTTACCATAATTAAATAAACAAAACGTTAAATGCAGAAAACTGTATTTTACAATAGGACACATACATACAAAATCAAGAACATACCCTTTGACCTAATCGTTCTATTTCTGGGACTATAGCCTAAAGATATATAATATTGATAAATTGTTTAAGCACAAAAATGTTCTTTGTAACTTTTTTTTTTTTGAAACAGAGTCTCACTCTGTTGCCAGGCTGGAGTGCAGCGGCATGATCTTGACTCACCGCAACCTCCACCTCCCAGGTTCAAGCGATTCTCCTGCTTCAGCCTCCTGAGTAGCTGGGATTAAAGGCGCCTGCCATCACACCCGGCTAATTTTTGTATTTTTAGTAGAGATGAGGTTTCCCCATATTGGCCAGGATGGTCTCAATCTCTTGACCTTGTGATGCACCCGCCTCGGCCTCCCAAGGTGCTGAGATTACAGGCATGAGCCACAGCACCCGGCCCCCTCTTTGTAACTTTTTTTTTATAGCAGTGAAAGAATGAATTCTGCCTAGATGTCCAACAAAAGGGGAATGGTTAAATAAGCCAAAGTTGAACCATAGGACAGACTATTTTATATACATATATATTTTATATATATATATTATATATTTATATATATACACACACATATATATACACAAATATATATATAGTATAGAGAAAATGTGGTAATAAGGGAAAATAAGCATTACTAACATTTATTATTTTCTGAAAGCCAAGAATGGTGTTAAGAGCTTTATACACGTTGGCTCCTTTCAACTTTACAATAATCTACTAAGGAAGTCTTTTTCTGCCTGTGTTTTTAGAAATGAGAAAGTAAGGGCTGGGCACAGTGGCTCATGCCTGTAATCTCAGCACTTTGGGAGGCCGAGGTGGAGGATCACTTGAGACCAGGAGTTCAAGACCATCCTGGGCAACATAGGGAGACACTGTCTCTATTTTACAAATCTAAAAATCAGCCGGGTATGGTGGTGTGTGCCTGTAGTCCCAGATACTCGGGAGGCTGAGACAAGAGGATCATTTGAGCTCAGGAGATTAAAGCTGCAGTGAGCTGTGATCATGCTATTGCTCTCCAGCCTGGGCAACAGGGTGAGATCCTGACTCAAAAAAAAAAAGAGAGAGAGAGAGAGAGAGAGAGACAGAGAGGAAGCTAAGCCTTAGCAACATTGTATAATTTATCCAAGGTAATACAATGTATTAGATAAAGGGTCAGCTAACCTGCTATAACAAAAAGCCCATGTGTACAGTGGTTTAAATAAGATAGAGGTTTATTTCTCATATAGCCCAGAAGCGTGAGAGGTGGATCTGCTTTCCTCAACACGTGGCTTCCAAACAGGCTCCAATTAATCCCACTGTCCCGCCAGCAGAAAGGGCAAGAGAGAACTAGAAGCAGGAATTAGGCCAGGAGCAGTGGCTCACACCTGTAATCCCCATATTTTGGGAGGCTAAGGCAGGAGGATCACTTCAGGCCAGGAGTTTGAGACCAGCCTGGGAAACACAGCAAGACCCCCATCTCTACAAAAATATTAGCCAGGCATGGTAGCACATACCTGTAGTCCTAACTACTTGGGAGGCTGAGGCAGAAGGATCGCTTGAGCCCAGGAGATTGAGGCTGCAGAGAGCTATGATCATACTGTTGCACCCCACCTTGAGTGACACAGCAGGATCCTGTCTCCAAAAACAATGGTGGGGAGAATTAACAAGATGACCCAGAAATTGCACAAGTTACCTCTGCCCACACCCCACTGGTCCAAATGTGGTCACATGTCCAGAGTTAGCTGGGCAGGGTAGTCTGTAGCTGAGGAACTATGTGGTCAGCAAAAACTCCAGGATGTGATTTTACTAAAAGGAAAAAGATGAAAATAGATACTGGGGAGAGTCAGTAGTCTCAACGGACTAATAAGTAGAAGAACTAAAATTGAAACCCCAAAACCTTGGCCCATTTGAATCCAGAGCTCTCTTTCTCAACCACATCAAAGTGCTCTAAACACTTGAAAAATTTTTTTGCCAGGTGCAGTAGCTCATGCCGGTAATTCCAGCACTTTGGGAGGCTGAAGCTAGAGGATTGTTTGAGCCCAGGAGTTCAAGATCAGCCCTGGCAATACAGCAAGATTCTGTCGGTATAAAATATTCTAAAATTAGCCAGGCATGTTGGACCATGCCTGTAGTTCTAGCTACTTGAGAGGCTGAGGAGGGAGGATTGCTTGAGCCCCAGAGGTTGAAGCTGCAGTGAGCTGTGATTGCACCACTGCACCCCAGCCTGGAAAACAGAGCAAGACCCTACCTCAAATAAAATTAAAATTAAAATTAAAATTAAAATTAAAATTAAAAAAAGAAACAGAAAGAAAAGAAAGAAAAACTTTCTTTCCTTGGTTTCCATGATTTTTTCCTCTTTTTCTACTGAGGCTTCAGGTTCTCTTCAGGCCTAACAGAGGGGATCCCACTCCCTCACCCCAATTCCAACCCACCGTACTCCACTAGCCATGTCTATTATTGGCTCCCTAGGTACTAAATGATCCTTGTGGTTTTCCTACGTCCTGCCCGCAGCTTCGTAAATAGTCCCTTTAATTAAAACTCTGCAAAATACCCAGTTCGGATGTGTCATGTGTTTCCTGCCAGGACCTTGACTGAGTCTCCTCATTCAGGGTTGACTGTACAGGACAGTGGTCAAAGAAGGCTTTCAGACTCATTAGAGTGAAATATTTATGCTATGGTTTGGATGATGATGTTCCCTCCAAAATTTATGCTGAAACTTAATTCCCAGTGCATCTAAGAGGTGTGGTCTTTGCAACGTGATTAAGTCTTGAGGGCTCTCCCTCATGAATGGTATTAGCATCCTTAGAAAAGGGGTTGAGGTTAAAGGGAGCAACCTCTTGCCCTTCAGTCCTTTCTGCCATGTAAGGACAGTGTTCATCCCCTCTGGAGGATGCAGAAACAAGGCACCATATTGGAAGCAAAGAGCAGCCCTCACCAGACACTAGTCTTGCTGGCGCTTTGATCTTGGACTTCCCAGCCTCCAGAACTGTGAGACACAAACTTCTGTTGTTTATAAATTACCCAGTCTGTGCTGTATTTTGTTGCAGCAGCACAAATGGACTACAGAATCGATAAAACTTAGAAATATCTTCTGCTGACATTGACCTGTCTTCCCCAATAGAAAATAAGGTCCAGGAAGACTGTGGCTAACCTTTTACTATTTATACTTAGAACCCAGCACAATACCTAGCACAGAGCAGGCTCACTAAATATTAGGTATGAATGAACATTGAGTCCTCCATATAGTAGTTTTTCAACAAATGTGCATCCGATCAGTAAGTGAGAGGTCCAAATTTTATTTTTAAGTCTCTAAACAGTTCCTTATGAAGCCATAAGAGACTTCTTTTTTGAGAAGACACTGCAGTATGGACCGTATTTAGCTATGGTGTTCCTATAATCTCAAATCCGCCTGCACCTTTATGGTTTTAATACTTCCTGTCATTGCAACATGTTCACCAGATTTTCAATTCCCCCTGTGATACTTTGAAGTAAAGTATGATTGAAGAACTGCAGTCTGAACTTGGACAAAGTGTGTAATAAACAGATTGCAGATAATTTCCTTTAAATGTGATCTTAGATGCTAGGAAGACATTAAGCACATCACAGCAAGAACTTTACCAAGGACATGAGATTCAACTTTCCAATCCAATGCAAATACTACCATATTTCATTGAATCTAAGATGCCACTGATTTTTAGATACTCCATTATATACCACTAAAAAAACAAAAATGATGCCAGTTCAACTCTGACACAATGCTTTCTTACTGCTTAGAATCTTTCTATACTTATGAAAAGAGGAATTATAGATTTATTTAATCAAACATTTTCATTACATCTCACACTGGATTTTTTCCATGCATTTCTACAAATACAATAGCTTTTTGTTTCAATGCCAAATCATGCTGTGATATTGTGAAGATACTGTAAATGGCAATTAAATGCATATAACGCAATTAAAGTGACAACAATATAAATAGCTATGACCAGATTCCTGTAACCATATCACAACTATGACCTGGCCAACAGAATTGTAAGATGCCATCAACTGTAACTATGTATCTTGATTTCAGAGAAGTTCAAATAGGAGAAGGGGTGGGAGGGAGTAAGTCTTGGAATCAATGAAGTATGGGACTTAGCTCAGAATGAAAGTTCAGGGACTAAGTCCTATATTTCATTACATCTTTGTTTGTTTGTGTGTGTGTGTGTTTGAGACGGAGTCTCACTCTGTTGCCCAGGCTGGAGTGCATTGGCACAATCTCGGCTCACTGCAACCTCTGCCACCCAGGTTCAAGCAATTCTCCTGCCTCAGCCTCCTGAATAGCTGGCTACCATATCTGGCTAATTTTTTTTCTGCTTTTTTTTTTTGAGAAGGAGTCTTGCACTGTCACCCAGGCTGGAGGGCACTGGCGCAATCTCCGCTCACTGCAACCGCCACCTCCCGGGTTCAAGCGATTCTCCTGCCTCAGCCTCCTGAGTAGCTGGGATTACAGGTGCCTGCCACCACGCCCAGCTAATTTTTTGTATTGTTTTCAGTAGAGACAGGGTTTCATTATGTTGGCCAGGCTGGTCTCTAACTCCTGACCTCATGATCTGCCTGCCTCGGCCTCCCAAAGTGCTGGGATTACAGGCATAAGCCACTACACCCGGCCCCAAGTCTGGCTAACTTTTGTAGTTTTAGTAAAGACAAGCTTTCACCATATTGGCTGGTCTTGAGCTCCTGACCTCGTGATCCACCCTCTCGGCCTCCCAAAGTGCTGGGATTACAGGCGTGAGCCGCCACGCCCAGTACATCTTTTGTAACATGTGTGTTAGGAAGTGGTAAGATTCGGAAAATGAGAAAGAATGGGTAGGGGAGGCAACAATTAGGGAATGCAAATTCTCACTAGTTTCAAATTCATCTTTTGCAGGTTAAAAATGTTTATCAATGTTTATCAAGTTACAAATACTTTTTTGAAAAATCACTCACTAAATAGTTTACTTTTTTTTTTTTTTTTTTTTTTGTCACCCAGGCTGGAGTGTAGTGGCATGATCTCAGCTCACTGCAACCTCCATCTCCCTGGCTCAAGCAATTATCCGGCCTCAGACTCCTGAGTAGCTGGGATTACAGGCTCCCACCACCATGCCTAGCTTATTTTTGTATTTTTGGTAGAGATGGGGTTTCACCGCATTGGCCAGCCTGATCTCGAACTCCTGACCTCAAGTGATCCACCCACCTTGGCCTCCCAAAGTACTGGGATTACAGTTGGCACATTAAATATTTGCTGGTTAATGGTTGCTTAAGGTAAGGCTGAGAGCTAAAGAACAATCTAACGACTTGATATTGAAGACAACAATCTAGATTACAGGGAATTCCTCAAATTACCCAGGAGGAAATGCTTGTTATGCCCAAATTCAGTGCTGGGTGTTTCCAAAATCAACCCCCAGAAAATCTCTTTTTTTTTTTTTTGAGACAGAGTTTTGCTCTTGTTGCCCAGGCTGGAGTGCAATGGTGCGATCTCGGCTCACCACAACCTCTGCCTCCCAGAGTCAAGCAATTCTCCTGCTTCAGCCTCCCGAGTAGCTGGGATTACAGGCATGCGCCACCATGGCCTGGTTAATTATTTTTTGGATTTTTAGTAGAGACGGGGTTTCTCCATGTTGGTCACGCTGGTCTCGAATTCCTGACCTCAGGTGATCCTCCCAACTCGGCCTCCCAAAGTGCTGGGATTACAGGCGTGAGCCACCGCGCCCGGCCAAAAGAGGGAAAATCTTATATTTTAGTCCTTACAAAGTCTTTCATACTGTAAAGTACTCTCTCCATTATTTTATTTTGAACTACAAAATATTGTTTGAGGAAGACATATTAGCCTAACTTAATACTAGCTTGGATGCTTATAATCTAATGAAATTGACTATTTAAAGGGCATATTGTTATTCATTAACCATATTTGGAGGTACGAAAATTGTAAGTGCAGGGTGTCATTTTAATCAAGCCTTTCCAAAATCACCAAATGTAATTAGGCTGTGAAGAGCACAGATGAGTCAGGAAGCCAATAAGGAGAAATAAAAACCCCATTGGCCTTAACATTACATGAATGGCTACTTGTGACTTGGGGTAGAATTTCAGTGACCACATCATTCATAGATTCAGAAAGTGCTGTATCTCAAATAATTTAAACATAAATACAAAGTGTTCAGAAAAACTGCGAGTCTGGTGATGGAGTTCAGAACATGCTGCCCCAAAATATGACACGTTGGCACTGGAGAAAACAGCAGAAGCAAGAAGCCTCCTCTCACCTTCCTCTTGCCCTTCTCCCCTAGAACACGTCATAAAAACATCATTTCAGAGGAATCCTTCCTATTGCTGGAGGAAAGGAACATCCTTATCCTGGGAGACAAGGGAGGGCATTACCTTATACATTCATTGCCTTATATTGCAATGCACATGATTTTTGTCCTGAATTAGCTGGATAATTCCCCCCAATTTTTTATTTCACGTGGTCTTTTTAAATGCCCCTTCCTCTTCAAAAACTATAATAAGATTATAAAAATTATGAGCATAAAATGATGAAACAGAAGAACTCTTAAGTGACTGCAGTTAAAGTTAAATCAATTTATAACAGTATCCAGGAATTTGCCTAAAGGAAAATTTCTTCAAGTCCAACTCAGACTGGAAGTTTCTCTTTCTGCCAAAATAAGCAAGTATATGGCGTTTACTCTGTGCCCCACTGTGAAAGAGACACTCTCTCAACAACCACTGATCAAAAGATCTTTTTGGGGCTCAGAAAAGGATATCCACAAAGTATAGTGTTTTGGCATGCTGAGTACTTTGAATTAAAAGTTTGGAAAGCCTCAGAAGCAGCCTCAGAACCAAGGCTGTAACCATTATAGGTTTGTTGCCCAATACACAAAGCAAATCAATACACCAAGACACCAGATTGCAGCAGAGAAAGAGATTTAATAGTAGGGTCATAGAACTAGGAGACAGGAGGAAACCTCAAATCTGTCCTCCTGAGGAGTTTGGAGGTAGAGTTTTCAAGAGTTCTGGAGTGAGCTGAAGCGTAGAGATCATTGACTGGTGGAAGAGTGCAGGGTGAAGTCGCGGGACAGGGGAATGAAGAAGTTGTATCGTCACACTCATCTCATTCCCCTGTAGGGGTCTCCAAACTGGTTGCTGGAATTCCAGGTCTAAAAACATCTTAAGTGATCCTAAAACAAAAGGCTTATGATTCTAATGTCAGAGATCCAGTCTATAGGAACTAGAAACAATGAAGATACAAATCAATGCTTAGTCTTATGACCCTAATGTCAGAGATCCTGTCTATAGGGACAACAGGGATGCAAACAGTCAGTAACTAGTGCTACGTGATTTTTAGCAACAAGGAAGTGAATCAGAGCACAGCCTGGTGAGTGCTTAATTATGACTGTGTTTCTGTCCGTAATCTAGTATGCAATCCTTGTCAACCCTGTTGGGATGGTTTCAAGGTCTTTCTGACCTTCTGCCATTTTCCTGTCTCCCACCCTTCTTTCTCCTTCAAAGCAAATCATAGAAACTAGAATTCTTCTTCCCCAAGGCAAGTCGTAGAAACTAGATCTCGTTTTCCCCAAAGTGAGACATAAAACCTAGAAATATTACTCTAACTCTATCCCGCTTTTCATGAAGGAGCTGGCCACAGAGAAATTTTTTGACCTACCTTGTGTGATTGTGGGTCATAAGACCCACATTCCAGAGGGGTCCTGCCCTGTACCTGGGAGGAAGGAATGCTACAGAGAGTCCAAGAAGAATCTGAACACACAGGCCTTGCTGGGTTCCCCCATAAACCAAAAATAAAATTCTAAACCTCCTCCAACTATCTGAATGGACCCATTCTCTTGGCCAAGGGCATTCCAAAATTAACCTGAAAAACTAGTTCAGGCCTTGATGGGAAGGGGGAGTCCAACGTGCCTCATCATAGCCTCCTCCCTTTTGAAATTCAGGCCCAGCTGACTAGCATTAACGTCAACACAGACCCTAAGACTGACGAACAAACTCTTTAAGTCTAATAAGAAACATTTACAGGCCAGACACAGTGGCTCACGCCTGTAATCCCAGCACTTCGGGAGGCTGAGGCAGACAGACCACCTGAGGTCAGAAATTTGAGACCAGCCTGGCCAACATGGCGAAACCCCGTCTCTACCGAAAATACAAAAATTAGCCAGGCGTGGTGGTGCACACCTGTAGTCCCAACTATTTGGGAGGCTGAGGCAGGACAATCACTTGAACCAGAGAGGCAGAGGTTGCAGTAAGCTGAGATTGTGCCACTGCACTCCAGCCTGGGGCGACGGGGCGAGACTCCATCTCAAAAAAAAAAGCAGCCCCCAAATTATTTCTTTTCTGACAAAAAGCAGCCTAAAAACTCAAGCTGCAAGCATAAATTAGCAAGCTGGAGGCTTGCATAGGTAAATGCCGGCAGCTGTGCCCATAGAAAAGGGATACCTGAAAGTGGGGTATACTCAACATGGAGGTTTCCTCTTCCCTTTCCTTTTTTTGCCACGTGTGCAGGTGTCATGGCACACTGGCCAGGTAAAGACCCCATCTGCATAGTATAAAATTACGGTGGGATGGCCAGCCACCTCGCGCCTATGTAAATGAAACAACTAGCCCAGCCAATCCACTGCGTTCTACGTAAATCAGACACCTCCTCCTCAAGCCCCTCTATAAAACCACCCGCATCTCACCCCCAAACCCAGAAACCCTCTCGGGTCCCCTTCCTCTGCACGAGGAAGCTCTCTCTTCTTTCCTTCAACTATTACACTTCTGCTCTTAAACCCACTCCTTGTGTGTGTCTGCATCTTTAATTTCCTTAGCACAAGACGACAAACCTCGGGTATCTCCCCAGACTAAGAACGCCTGCAGTATGAGATGCTCAATTCGTAGTAGAAAAAGAAAGGGTCCTGATAGGATGAAGCCACCATTCCAGTACGAACTGGTGCAGAGTAAGAGCAGCCTGGGACATTCTGAAAAGGTCAGTGGACAAAACACAGGCCCTGACTAACAAAAGAGGAGAATACACACACAGCGAAGACCCTTCCCTCGGGCACACACGGCTAAAGGTTTCGCCAAGTCCCCAGCAGAGACGGATTATAAATTAATAGCAGAACCACCCTGGAAGGTATTTGTAGTTGTTATATAGAAAATGGTGCTTACATTCAGTGCACAGTAAATTGGATCTAGGTCTCCTTGCACGTGTGGGTTTTGGCATTCTTAATTAATGCCTTTATTATCTCTGTAAAGTTGCAAGCTAATGAACCCCTCCAGGTATAGTTACAGCCATAGTCAGAGGAAAACCTTAACTGACAATGAGAGTCCAGATTCTGGTGCCCCGAGGGGATGGACCAGGTAAGGATTATCCCCTGCCCTATGGCGTGCTCCCTTAATAAGCGACACGAGTGTGTTGCGTGTTGCAATTACTTAGAAATACTTTTCAGCGAGTACTCTAGAAGAAAAGGGAGATGGATTAAATCAAAGGTTTTTCCGGGCAGCCAACTGTTAAGGAGGAATCTGTCATTTTTCTAGATCAGAAAAAAAAAGGATGTAGTACATGGACAATTATTTTGGTCGTCTCTTTGTTCTTCTCTCTGTTTCTGCTTAATACTTCTCACACACCCCAGTGGCCTTTAGAGGACGTATAAATTTCTCTGACATTACTCTTCTCTCCAGTTCCCTATTCTCATGCAAATTCACCCTATAAGTTCTCTTCTTTCTCATCCCATTCCTATTCTGAAACATCAAAAGCACGAAACCCCCAGAAGCCCCGTGGTTGCGCCCGAAGGGGGAGAGGCTAGATAACCTTTTGTATCTTTTCTGTCACTAATTCCTGATCTGAGCCCAACATGTCCCCACTAATGCCGCTGCCTGGAATGGTCTGCAGTTTGAGCTTTTTCCACCATCCTATTCAATGCCCTTAGCAATTCACATTCATAAAAAGTGAGATTAAATGTATGTAACTGTTGGCCTGTGCTCCCGAATTCCATTGCTGCCTCTACTAATGATTTCCTGTTAAGGGCAGATTTTTACCTCAGTAAAGGTAGCTATGCCTCCCTTGCTGTCAGGAGCAGTTATTAAGCAACTAAGCCAGGGCCGGGCACAGTGGCTCATGCCTGTAATCCCAGCACTTTGGGAGGCCCAGGTGGGTAGATCGCTTGAGCCCAGGAGTTCGAGACAAGCCTGGGCAACATGGTGAAACCCCGTCTCTACTAAAAATACAAAAATTAGCCAGTCATGGTGGCGGGTGCTGTCGTACCAGCTACTCAGGAGGCTGTGGTGGGAGGATCACCTGAGCCTGGGAAGGTCGAGACTGCAGTGAGTCATGATAGCACCACTGCACTCCAGCCTGGGTGACAAAGTGAGACCCTGTCTCAAAAAAAATAAAAATAAAAACTAAGCCAGGTTTCTCCAACACAAAATAAATTAGCTAATGAGTTTAGTACATGCAGGGCAAAATATAGCAAAAGAATCATTCATTCACTGAGCAAATATTTATTAATCAGTTACTTTATACCCTGTAGGAAATACACACATATAGAAAAGTCCCTAAATTCAAGAAACTTGGGATCTAGTAGAGGAGATAAAACCAAAACTTTTTGTTTTTGAGACAGAGTCTCGCTCTGTTGCCCAAGCTGGAGTGCAGTGGTACGATCTTGGCTCACTGCAACTTCTGCCTCCCAGGTTCAAGCGATTCTCCCACCTCAGCCTCCCAAGTAGCTGGGATTACTGGCGCCTGTCACCGTACCCAGCTAATTTTTGTATTTTTAGTAAAGATGGGGTTTCACCATGTTGGCCAGGCTAGTCTCGAACTCCTGACCTCAAGTGATCCGCTCGACGCAGCCTCCCAAAGTTCTGGGATTACAGGTGTGAGCCACCACGCCCGGCCTATATACACTATCTGATTTAACTCCCGCGACAACCCTGAGAAGTAAAGTTACTATCCCTATTTTGTAGAGGAAGTGAAGGCGATTCAGACAGGCTGAGTAATTTGTCCAAGAAAATTGGCAATGCAAGAATGTATTTATTTATTTATTATTTTGTGTTTTTTTAAAGACAGGGTCTTGCTCTGCCACCCAGGCTGGAGTGCAGTAGCACAATATGGCTCATGCACCATCAAATTCCTGGGCTTGAGGGATCCTCCTGCCTCAGCCTCCCAAGTAGCTAGGACTACAGGTGTGTGCCACCATGACTGGCTATATTTTTCTTTTTTTTCTTTTTCTTTTTTTTTTTTTTTGGTAGAGACAGGTAATGCAAGAATTTTAAAACACTCAGGTCTGTCTGTCCGTCCAAACATACATACTAGATATACTACCTCCTCTTTCTCCAACAAGGAAGTTACGTCAAGGAGAAAACATTTTTTCTTCACTCTCTTAGGTTCAGTACCTAGGGGCCTGCAAATTAACCTGACAAAAGACAGATCAACAAGAGAAAAGACAGATTTTTATTCACATACATACATACCTGGGAGTTCATAGAAAAATGTGACTGAAGGAAGCAGAATTAGGGGCTTATATGCCATCTGAATGGGGAATGTCGGGGAGCAGTGAGGCACTTCTGGGAGAACAACTTACTTCTTAGAAGATGGGGAGAAAAAGCACCTAGGGAAACACAAAGGACTTTTTTTTGAAAGATTGATAAATTCATAGGGGAATAGATAGGCGATATGATAGCCTTGTGAGGATGTCTATTGGGGTGTGATGCTGACTTCTCTCTTCCCTGAGAAGAAAAAATCAGTGTTGCTCCTGGGGAAGGGATTTATGACAGTTGGGTTCTTTGGGGAGGCTCTGATTTTTGGCAAATAAAGGATTTGAGGAATTCAAATGCCTTCAGCTCAAAATAACTTTTGGGCCAGGCACGGTGGCTCACGCCTATAATCCCAGCACTTTGGGAGGCCAAGGTGGGCAGATCACTTGAAGTCAGGAGTTTGAGACCAGCCTGGTGAAAACCCATCTCTCCTAAAAATACAAAAATTAACTGGGCGTAGTGGCACATGCCTGTAATCCCAGCTACTCAGGAGGCTGAGACAGGAGAAGTGCTTGAACCCTGGAGACAGAGGTTGCAGTGAGCCAAGATCATGCCACTGCACTCCACCTTGGGCAACAGGGTGAGACTCCGTCTTAAAAGAAAAATAAAAAAGGCATATTTTGGTGTGGCATATGCTGATCCTCTTCAGATATAATCTATTAGAACACAAACACAAACAGCAATAGTACAGAAGAGGACAGGCTAAATGAAATGCCACAAAACTATGATTAAAATGCAACAAAGGTTCAGAGAAGAGGTCACTCCGTGGGTGAAGTGATCACAGAAGCCTGAATCAGAGCACAGGCAGGTGAGATGCATCTTAGGGTTTCGGCAGGCAGAGCAGGAAGAGCAGTCTAGTAGGCTGAAACGTTTTTTCTAATGGGCATGGTGGGAGGAGGGTATAGAATCTATCTAGGGTATAGAATCTATCTACAGCATGTTACATATCTAGTCTGGCTAAAAAACATGGAATACTTCAAAAATTTGCATGCCATCCTTAAATAAGGTCTCAGCTCCCTTCTCTGAAATTTTGCTACAGGTGAAGGATGAACAACAGACACATTATCATTAAATCAATAACTAGTTTTTGTGGGCCAGGCACAGTGGTTCACACCTGTAATCCCAGTACTTTGGGAGGCTGAGGTGGGTGGATCACTTGAGCTCAAGAGTTCAAGACCAGCCTGGGCAATATGGCAAAACCCTGTCTGTACAAAAAAATACAAAAATTAGCCGAGCATGGTGGCAGGCACCTGTTGTCCCAGCTACTCGAGAGGCTGAGGTGGGAGAATCACTTAAGCCCGGGAGATGGAGGTTGCAGTGAGCTGAGATCACTCCACTACACTCCAGCCTGGACAATAGAGTGATACTCTGTCTAAAAAAAAAAAAAACTAGTTTTTGCTAGGACTAGGAACTGTTTTGATCTTTGGAAACAAAGAACAGGCCAGCCCTTAATAGTATGTGAGTCCTTGTTACATGATAAAAATTCCATACCACAAAAATTGATTGCCCCAGTCATACTGGTCTAGTTGAAGCTGTAAATGGACCCCTTCTTAGTCAAGGAGACTCCATAGAAACCTTAGAAGCTGAGTTACTGGCCATGACTGGGTGAGAGATCTAACATGCTTTATTATACTCCTTCCTTTTTGGAGCTTAGATGCAACAACTACCCAGCATTAATGTTAAAATAGAGATCTTAAGACTAACAGAATAGACTCTTTGTGGCCAATAAGATACCAAATTATAAACAGAACTTAAGGCAATGCAAGGCAAGGGTGAAGTCTCATCTGCAGTCCATCAATCTTGCTAAACAGGTCATTTTTTATTTTTTTGAGACCGAGTCTCTCTCCATCACCCAGGCTGGAATGCAGTGGCGCAATCTCAGCTCACTGCAGTCTCCACCTCCCAGGCCCAATCAATTCTTCCACCTCAGCCTCCCAAGTGCTGTGACTACAAGTGTACACCGCAACACCTGGCTAGTTTTTGCATTTTTTTGCAGAGGTGGGGTTTTGTCGTGTTGCCCAGGCTGGTCTCAACTCCTGAGCTCAAACAATTCACCCGCCTTGGCCACCTAAAGTGCTGGGATTACAGGCATGAGCCACTGTGCCTGGCCCTAAACAGGTCTGACCCAGGATATTGTGGCTGATTCTGACACAGCACCCTCATCTTAAGCATTTCTTTCTGCCAGCTCCAAGTTTTAGGCAGAGCCTTATTCCTTTAACTAATTGCAAATTAAATAATCTCTGGGCCAGGCACAGTGGCTCATGCCTGTAATCCTTGCACTTTGGGAGGCTGAGGGGGTTGGATCGCTTGAGGTCAGGAGTTTGAGACCAGCCTGGACAACATGGCAAAACACCATCTCTACAAAAAAATACAAAAAATTAGCCAGCTATAGTGGCACATGACTGTAATCCCAGCTTCTGAGGAGGCTCAGGCAGGAGGATTGCTTGAGCAAGGGAGGCAGAGGTTGCAGTGAGCCGTGATGGCGCCACTGCACTCCAGCCTGGGTGACAGAGTGAGACCTTATCTCAAAAAAAAAAAAAAAGAAGAAGAAGAAGAAGAATCTCTGAATTCGCCTATAACCTCTAAGACACCTCCTTCAAGATATCCTGCCTTTTGGGGCTGAACCAATGTATGCCTTCCATGTATTGATGTATGTCTTTGCCTGTAACTCCTACATCTCTGAAATGTGTAAACCAAACTGTAATTCAGTTGTCCCAGGACCACATACTCAAGGCTTCTTGGGTTGTGTCTTCCCCAGGCCAAAGTCACTCCTATTGGTTCACAATAAACCTCTTTAAAATATTTAAGAGTCTGGTTTTTCTGTTAACAGAGGAAAGTGAAACAGAGCAAAGTAAAAATTATAACAGTGAGAAAATTATGGCCGGGTGTGGTAGCTCACGCCTGTAATCCTAGCACTTTGGGAGGCTGAGATGGGCAGATCACCAGGTCAGGAGATCGAGACCATCCTGGCTAACACGGTGAAACCCCGTCTCTATTAAAAATACGAAAAATTAGCCGGGCGTGGTGGCGGGTGCCTGTAGTCCCAGCTACTCGGGAGACTGAGGCAGGAGAATGGCGTGAACCCGGGAGGCGGAGGTTGCAGTGAGCCGAGGTCGCGTCACTGCACTCCAGCCTGGGTGACAGAGTGAGACTCTGTCTCAAAAAAACAAAAAAAAAGAAAAGAAAATTATGACAGTGAAAGAGACCTGACTTGACCAACCCCAAGCTATCCCTGTTCATTTCTGGTCGTAGGCCAAACTAACTTTGGGAGGAATTTAGTTTAGAGTTTAACTTTGAAACTAAGGCGATAACTGACCTTTCCTGAAACAAATCCGCTTCTTGCCTGGGGACCAGACTCCTTTTGTGAGACTAAAAAATTAGCCACAAGATTATAAATTATGGTTTAGTTTAAGAGCCAAGCAGCCGGGTCTCAGGGAAGATGGTCACGCTGGTGAAACCCGCGCAGTTTGTTGTGCCACCGTTGCTGCACAGGTGGTCCAGACTTGGAACCTTGACACAAGGCCCAGGGTCTGGGCGCTGCGGCGGAGCCCAGTGAAAGTGGCGTTTCCTTCCGGAGAGGTGGAGGAACGGAAGCGCGCTCCCGGGAAGCAGCCCGGCAAGGCAGCATCTGAGGCCAGTGCCCATGAGCTACGAGAGAAACAGCCGCTTGAGGTGTCCCCATCCCACACTTCCAGCACCTGGGAAAAGTCTGGACTTCGCTACAATAAGGTTTTTCCCGGGGACAGGAGGCTGAGCAGTGTAATGACAATAGTAAAGTCCAGGCCATTTCAGGAAAAACAAGGGTAGATACTGCTGGAAGGTCGCAGGCTCATCGCAGAAGCTCTCAAGGCTGGAGCTGTGCCAAACATTTCTTCTTTAGCCGTCTAGAATACCTAAAGGAGCTGCCAGTCGATAAGCTGAAAAGTGCCAGCCTCATTAAAGTGAAATTTGAGGAGATCAAGGATTGGTCCGACCTAGTAACGCCACAAGGAATAATGGGGTCAGTGATTACATGGTGTGTCTTAAGGTGTGGAGACCTAGGATTAATTGCTCATACTTGTCTTAGGACAGCAGTTTTCATTGAAATGAAATTCAAAATGTAACAATTAGAAAAATATAATTATCAAAGCTGTGTATCTTACAGCATTTTAAATGGAAATTGAAACCCGTTTTTCACTATCATTTGGATTATGGCTCTTTATAGTCTCTAGGAAGAACCACTATTCCTCGAACCTTATATTTTTTAGATTACTTCTTCAACTTTTTATGTCAGATTAAAAATTAAGAAAATGTTTACTAAAAGATTTAGCCCTTCATTTTTGCAAAACCTCTGCCCATGTGGTGATAACTGTCAATAAACTCCTTATTCTAGAAGCAGATCTAAGAAGTGAGGTACAAGCCACAATTTATTGCCCTGTTTAGCCCAATAAACAAAGAACCTTGTCTTCTAAAAAAAAAAAAAAAAAAAAAAAAAAAAGAGTCATCCAGCCACAAGATTCCGAACCTCCCCAATTGCTCCTAGGGATAACATCACTATTGCAAAACCTAAGATTGGTGCTTAAGGTATTTTCTAGGCCCTGCATTCTGATGCACCAGCTGGCACTACCCAGACCAGTAATCTGGCTCAACCAGTTCTCCAATGCCACCTAGGAACACAAGGCAGCAAGAAGAACCCACTTCAAACCCCTATGATTTTTATCTCCAAACCAACCAATTAGCACTCCCCACTCCCTGGTCCCCTCCCTGCCAAATTATCCTTAAAAAACCGCAGTCTCCAAATTTTCAGGGAGACTGATTTGAGTAATAAAACTCCAGTCTTCCACTTAACCAGCTCTGTGTGAATTAAACTCTTTCTCTATTGCAATTCCCCTGTCTTAATACATTGGCTCTATCTGGGAAACAGGCAAGGAACCTGTTGGGCAACTATAAAAGTTCTCAGCTAGAAGGCTCTGACACTCAAGGAGTTGGTCTCTAACACTTTTTCTTTTCTTTTTTTTTTTTTTTGTAACGGAGTCTCGCTCTGTCGCCCAGGCTGGAGTGCAGTGGCGCGACCTCGGCTCACTGTAACCTCCGCCTCCCTGGTTCACGCCATTCTCCCGCCTCAGCCTCCCCAGCAGCTGGGACCACAGGCGCCCACCACCACCCTAGGGGAATTTTTTTGTATTTTTAGTAGAGACGGGGATTCACCGTGTTAGCCAGGATGGTCTCGATCTCCTGACCTCGTGATCTGCCCGCCTCGCCCTCCCAAAGTGCTAGGATTACAGGCGTGAGCCACCATGCCCGGCCAGGTCTCTAGCACTTTTTCTAAATATTTCCCTATTTAAAAAATAAATGAGGCTGGGCGCAGTGGCTTATGCCTGTAATCCCAGCACTTTGGGAGGCCCAGATGGGCGGATCACCAGGTCAGGAGATCGAGACCATCCTGGCTAAAATGGTGAAGCCCCGTCTCTACTATCTCTACTAAAAATACAAAAAATTAGCCAGGCATGGCGGCGTGCACCTGTAGTCCCAGCCACTCAGGAGGCTGAGGCAGGAAAATGGCGTGAACCCGGGAGGCGGAGGTTGCAGTGAGCCAAGATCGTGCCACTGCACTCCAGCCTGGGCGACAGAGCGAGACTCCGTCTCAAAAAAAAAAAAAAAAAAAAGTAAAAATAGAAAAATAAATGAAAGAAGAGTCTAACTTTACTAACTAACTGTAACTTTACTCTCATCTTGCTTATTTGCATTTCAACAAGCTGTCTTGGTGTCTGAGAAAGGCAGGAAATCTCAGCTTTGGCAAAAAATTACACATAATGGGCAGCGTACTTTTTTTTTTTTTTTTTTTTTTTTTTTGAGATGGAGTCTTGCTCTTGTCGCCCAGGCTGGAGTGCAATGGCACAATTTCGGCTCACTGCAACCTCTGCCTCCTGGGTTCAAGCGATTCTCCTGCCTCAGCCTCCCGAGCAGCTGGGACGACAGGCACCCACCACCATGCCGGGATAATTTTTGTATTTTTAGTAGAGACGGGGTTTCACCATGTTGGCCAGGCTGGTCTCGGACTCCTGACCTCGTGATCCGCCGGCCTTGGCCTCCCAAAGCGTTGGGATTACAGGTGTGAGCCACTGCTCCCGGCCAGGCAGCGTATCTTCTATCTATAGCAGGAAGTTATCCCAAGGGTGCACATCGTTTTTATATGTGTCACTGTTTCAAAAGCTTATATGCACGTGGCTTTCACCTCTACACAAAATAGGAGTTTTTATGTTTCCAAGCACATAGTAGATATGAAGGAAGCTTTTTGAGCTCCTATAAGAAAAAGGCACCATGCAATTTAAAAGATATCAGTACTAAGATAGAACAGAGACTCCTGTTAGTGGCCTGCAGGCCTCCACAAGCATGGAAAGAAAGAAAATCTTGAATTCCTTCAAGGGAAATTCCAGGTACCTAGCCAGCCCTGAGAAATAAATAAACAACTTGATAAGCAAGAAGGGAATAGTAACTTAAAGCAACAGCCAAGGAAGCTAGAATCATGGGATGTCTGCTTCCCTACGGAAACTAAAGATAACATCTTTTTTTGTTTGTTTTTTTTGAGATGGAGTCTCCCTCTGTTGCCCAGGCTGGAGTGCAGTGGACCATCTCAACTCACTGCAGCCTCTGCCTCCCAGGTTCAAGCTATTCTCCTGCGTCAGCCACCTGTGTAGCTGGGATTAGAGGCATGCACCACCACACCAAGCTAATTTTTGTATTTTTAGTACAGACAGGGTTTTGCCATGTTGCCCAGGCTGGTCTTGAACTCCTGGCCTCAAGTGATCCACCTGCCTCAGCCTCCCAAAGTGTTGGGATTACAGGCGTGAGCCACTGAGCCCAGCCACCCCTGCCTTAAAAAACCCTTACCTGCAAGGTCAGGACTTAAGCATAAGCTGCCTGATTCTCCTTGCTTGGTAACCTGCAGATAAACACCTTATTTCTTCCCACTGCAAACCTCGGTGTGGATATCTGGTCTTATCGTGTCACGCAAGCTGACCCCATCTAGCTTCAATAACAGTACTGATGATCATCTCAGGTGGCCTTTTACAAATACATACCTGGCATCCTAATTTTTCGGAAACATTTGAGGAGTCTTTTTGGAGAGTAGAGGGGTATAGGGTGTGTATTTGTATGTGTGCAATTTTCATTTCAACTGCATGGATTCACACAACATAAAACACCGGCATGAAAAGGACCCCAGTGAATGTTACAGACACCAGCACCTGCCACACGGTCCTGGGACACATGGAAATAATTCATGAAAATAATCAAGCAGGCCAGGCATGGTGGCTCACGCCTGTAATCCCAGCAGTTTGGGAGGCCGAAACGGGCAGATCACCTGAGGACAGGAGTTTGAGACCAGCCTGACCAACATGATGAAACCCAATCTCTACTAAAAAATACAAAAATTAGCCAGGCATGGTGGCAGGCACCTGTAATCCCAGCTACTAGGGAGGCTGAAGCAGGAGAATTGCTTGAACCTGGGAGGCAGAGGTTGCAGTGAGCCGAGATCGCACCATTGCACTCCAGCCTGGGCAACAGAGCAAGACTCTGTCTCAAAAAAAAAAAAAAAAAAAGAAGAGAAAATAATCAAGCAGTTTCGCCCCTTGTATCTGTTAAGTAGACCCTCCCTCTCTTTAAAATTATACTGGATGTGGCCAGGTGTGATGGCTAACACCTGTAATCCCAGCACTTTGGGCAGCCGAGGCAGGTGGATTGCTTGAGGCCAGGAGTTTGAGACCAGCCTGGCCAACATGGTGAAACCCCGTCTCTACCAAAAATACAAAAAATTAGTCTTGCGTGGTGGTGGGCGTCTGTAATCCCAGCTACTCAGGAGGCCAAAGCAGGAGAATTGCTTGAACCTGGGACGTGGAGGTTACCGTGAGCTGAGATCATGCCATTGCACTCCAGCCTGGAAAACAAGAGTGAAACTTCATCTAAAAAAAAAAAAAACCCAACAACTTATGGAAAAATAAAATTTAAAAAAATAGAAAAATAAAAAAATAAAGATTGTACTGGATGTAACTAGGACAAGTGATCTCTTTCATCCTACCTCACCAAAGAAGGCCCCTTAGCTGCATAAACTTGTTTAATGAATGAATCACCGAGATGATTAATCAAGGGATAGGAATGACAGTGGTTCCAAATGTGCCTCTATTTTTTGATAGCATGAGAATATTCCTGGCTAAGTAAAAGGGTAGTTGTAACTACTGTTGTAAATCACACTGACTTTTAGCAGGTTGTTTAAAGCAGGATGGAAAGTTCAGCCAGTCCAAGCACCAGGCTGGTTCTCTATTCCACACCTCATAAAATGAACCTAAGGTACCTTTGTAAGAAAGCAGCATAGACCATACAATGCCAGAGTCCCTGGGGAAGAGAGAAAATGTGAAAAGCAAACTATAGGCTTTTAAAAATGCAAATCCAGCTTATGTTTGGATTCAACTATTTTAAAATATGTCCTCTTAGCCCACTAGCCACTCCACTTGGAAGGAGACGTAATTTATGTCTAAGGAGTGGCAGAATTCATTCAGAATCATCGTCTTCTAATTCAGCCTCATGGCTCTAAAAATTGCCTCTGGGTACTTGCCTAAAATAACTTTTTAAAGTCTGTACTCCAATAAAGAGTCCTTTGCTGAAACTTGGATCAAATGCTCATTTATTACCCTTACCTCTTTATCAATTAAAAAACATGTTATAAAAGCACATTCTTTATAAGAGGAAAGACATAGAAGTTATTCTCTTTGCTATGCTCACAGTACAATTTTTCCAAAATGAAAGGAAACAACACATGTGTCCGGGGTGGGGAAAATGTGCTGGTGTCATGCGGCAGCTCTATGAAATATTACTACCTGATCAGAATCAGACAGAAACCAATGGGTAGGGGGTAACAACTTCCCTTTGCAAACATCAGCTCTGTATGCGGTGGAGGTAAAACTGATTAAGAGACTGAGCCAAGAACTAGAAAATTATATTTTTATTCAATGTTTAAAACTCAGCTTTCTCTAGGTACAAGGAATCTCCATCTGTTTTAGAATTGGGATGATCACAAAGGTGCTGGCTGAAAAGGTTTATTCCTAAAGCTCCTCTTCTTGAAAAAATATTTATTTAACAGATCAAAGCCTGTGAGCCCATCATCAGCTTTCCATTCTTCTCAGCACACAGCTATTGTGGACCCAGCCAGCTTCCAAATATAGGCATGGAGACATATGATGTCACAGTCTGGCATGCAAAGCTCCCCAACCCCACACATGCATGCACTCATAAAGAATGCAAACGTCTCTTAAAACCGTGCACTTAAACATGTTTTGTAAGGTTCTGTGGTTGCATCCCCAGAGATGGAAGTCAAGGAAAACCTGTTCTGCAGAGGGAAAAAAGAGGTTACAGCAGAGAGGTCTACTCTCCCTAATCAGTAGTTTCTGGTCTCTAAAAGCAATGAGCTAGCCAAAGAACAAATGAAAAAAGAAATCTATTGACTAGAAACCCCTTTAAAAGAGGTCTTGGCTGGGCGCAGTGGCTCATGCCTGTAATCCCAGCACTTTGGGAGGCTGAGGCAGGTGGATCACGAGGTCAGGAAATCGAGACCATCCTGGCCAACATGGTGTAACTCTGTCTGTACTGAAAATACAAAAATTAGCTGGGCGTGGTGGTGCATTCCCGTAATCCCAGCTACTCAGGAGGCTGAGACAGGAGAATAGCTTGAACCAGGGAGTCGGAGGTTGCAGTGAGCAGAGATCGTGCCACTGCACTCCAGCCTGACAACAGAGCGAGACTCCATCTAAAAAAAAAAAAAAATGAGAGAGAGATCTTATATTAAATCTCTGATCCATCTAAAACAGCAACATTCTGTTGTGTTAGACTCAGCATAGCTTTGTCCTTCAAGGGGAGACAGTCCATCAGTAAACACATAATTCTGAGTGACACCTATGTGCCTCTTGCTACAACTAGGGTTGAGGGCTAGATGTCAGAGAAGTTGAGGTTTCTATATGTAGAAAGTCTGCAGTCTAGCTTGGAAGGTGCCTTAGCCCATTCAGGCTGCCACAACAAAATACCATAGACAGGATAATTTATAAACAACAGACATGTATTTACTTATTTATCCATTTATTTTTATTTTTACTTTTATTTTTATTTTTGAGACAGTCTCACTCTGTCACCCAGGCTGGAGTGCAGTGGCGCAATCTCGGCTCACTGCAACCTCCACCTCCCGGGTTCAAGCGATTCTCCTGCCTCAGCCTCCTGATTAGCTGGGATTACAGGCATCTGCCACAATACCTGGCTAATTTTTGTATTTTTAGTAGAGACAGGGGTTTCACCATGTTGGCCAGGCTGGTCTTGAACTCCTGACCTCAAGTGATTCTCCCACCTCGGCCTCCCAAAGTGCTGGAATTACAGGAGTGAGCCACTGAACCTGGCCTAGTTATTTATTTATTTAGAGACAAAGAGTCTCACTCTGTCACCCAGGTTAGGGGGCAGTGGCATAATCACAACTCACTGCAGCCTCAAACTCCCAGGTGCCAATGACCCTCCTCATCCTCCCAAGTAGCTGGGATCACAGTCATGTGCTACCACACTCAGCTAACTTCTTAATTTTTGTTGTGATGGGGGTCTTATCATATTGCCCAGGCTGATCTCAAACTTCTAGGCTCAAGTGATCCTTCCACTTTGGCCTCCCAAAGTGCTGGGATTGCAGCTGTGAGTCACTGAGCCTGGCCTATTTCTTCTTCTTCTTCTCCTTTTTTTTTTGAGACGGGGTTTCACTCTGTTGCCTAGAGTGGAATAGAGTGGTTGAGTCACAGCTCATTGCAGCCTTGAACTCCTGGGCTCATGTAATCCTCCCACCTCAGCCTACTGGGTTGCTGGGACTATAGATATGCACCACTACACTTGGCTAATTTTTTACTTTTTTGTAGAGAAAGTTCTCGCTATGTTGCCCAGGTGGGCCTCAAATTCCTGGGGTCAAGTGATCCTGCTACCCCCACCTCCCAAAGTGCTGGGACTACAGGTGTGAGCCACTGCGACTGGCCCAGAGATTTATTTCTCATGGTTCTGGAGGTGGGGGAGTCCCAGACTGAGGTGCTGGCAGATTCAGTGTCTGGAGAGAGCCCTCTTCCTGGCTCATAGACAGAGCCTTCTCACTGTGTCCTCACATAGGGGAAGGGGCCAGCAAGCTCTCCAGGGTCTCTTTTATAAGGGCACTCATACCATTCCTGAGGGCCCCACTCCCATGACCTAATCACCTCTCAAAGGCACCACCTCCTAATATCCTAATACTATCACCTTGGGGGTTAGTATTTCAATATATGAGTTTCGAGGAGACACAAACATTCAGACCATAACAGGAAGCATAAGGAATATGTGAAATAATTAACAAACGATGCCATATAATATATAATAAAATGTAGAACTGCGAACGAGGCGTGGTGGCTCCTGTCTGTAATCCCAGCACTTTGGAAGGCTGAGACAGGTGGATCACTTGAGCCCAGGAGTTCGAGGCTGCATGCAGTGAGTTATGATGGCAACACTGCACTCTAGCCTGGGTGACAGAACAAGATACTGTCTCTAAAAAAAAAAAAAAAAAGAGTGTAAATGTGTGAGAATCACAAGTGTTGCAGATTCCACTGAGGTGTGTTGCAGGTTGGGTTCCTCAGGAAGCCGACTCTGGGGAGGAGATCGGAGCACAGGAATTTACCAGGGAGGGCTCTCAGGGCCAACACCTGTTGGGAAAAGGAAGGACTCAGGACCGGCCAGATGGAGCTGAGCGGCCTGCTGTGGCAAGCTCTGAAGCTGGGATGTCCCTTTAAAACTGTCCCATGCTGGGCCTGTAGACAGCTCCACACATTCCTGCCACTCATTGAACGCCCAAGCAGGAGCGTGACATGGGACAAAAGGTGACTCCTTGGGCAGGGGCCATTCCCAGGCCACCGCTGAACACTGATGGCTCCCACCGGGCCAACAGCACACCCAGCAGCTGGGGATATAAGTTCTCCATCCTTGAAGGAGAAATCTGGGCAGCATGGCGCAGCATCTGCAGGAGAATGGCTCCACACCACAGTCTCCCCACTCTGGGAAAGGCCCTCCATGGCCCCAGCTCCCACACCCACCTCTCCCTGCCTGAAATCCAGAGAGGTGCCTCATTTCTAGAGGCAATCACCTGACTCAAGCTTAAACATTCCAGTTTTCTCCTGGGACTTGAAACTTGGCATGGATACAGAAAGTAGCAGTTATTGAAGCAGAGGTGGTGCCCTGAAGAGAAAGTCTAAATGTTTCTGCAGCTGAAATCCCTGGAGGGTCTCTCTTGCTGCCAACTGGAAGCCAGGGTTCTGGTTCTCCCTTCAGTTCTGTGAGGAGCCGCGGGGCCTTCCCAGGAAATATGTGTTTTGGCCCATATCCCAGAACTGGATTTTATGGGTTGCAAAAAAGATTACCCTAATTAATAAACAAGGATTACAAGGAGGACTAAAGAATCTATTATGATGTGACTTTCATATGTGTCATGTCTAGGACTCCTTCAACACTCTCAGTCCCATGAAGGCAAGGACCAGCCTGCCTTATTTACTCTGAGGTTCTCACTAAGCATGGTGATTGACATAGCATAAGCATCTAGCAAATTTGTTCAGTGTTGGTACTCAGAAACCAAATACCCCAAAATACATCACATTGACATACTGAAAAAGAAGTCTCAAGGTCTCTCTGGCCTCCCCCAGCCACCACCACCATCTCTTCCAAAGAGTTAGAAGTTCCTTTATCTGCCTAAGATCCAGGCCCATCAAGAAGAACAATTGTTTTTTCTTCCGCTCCCTGTAAGACCAAGAATGTAACCACACCTGAACCACCCTACCACTGTCAAAGAGAAGTATTTACAAGTTAATCTCTGTTCCCAGATCCATTTATTCTCCCTAGTAATCCCCTCAAAGAATTCCACTTCTACCCTCTTCCATCATCTGTTTTATCCCTGAAACAGCCCCGTTGTCTGGAGTAACACCCCAAGTTCCTTGTCCCATGGCCACAGAGAACAAGGACGCAGACACACAAAGATTAAGGTTGAGATTGAAAGCATAGTAAGCGAAAGAAAGAGAATAGCTCTTTGCTACAGAGGGGGGTTCCCAGAAAATGCTGGATCTGCAGTGAAATGCAGGGGGGTGTATTGATAAGCTGGTGAGGAGGTGACATCTGATTTACATAGGGTGCAAAAAACTGGTTAGACTGGGTGTGCCATTTGCATAGGGCACGAATTTCTGGTAGCCCTGCCCTAATCTTTTATTATGCAGGCAAGTCCTCTGCCTGAGCTGCACCATGTTGCCCATTCATTTACTGTACATGTGGTAACCAAAAAAAGGGAAGATGGAACCTCTGTGCTGGACATGCCTGGCCCCCAGGTAGCCCTTTTCTATTGGCACAGTTGCTGGCATTCCCCTGTGCAAGCTTCCAGCTTCCTTGTTCATGTTTGCAGCTCAATTTCTTAGGCTGCTCTTTGTTAGAAATGATTTTGGGGGCTGCTTTTTGTTGTAAGGGACACTCTGCTGAGGACTCTGTTGCCCTCACTATCTGCCTTAATAATTTATTTCTACCTCCAGGATCCAAACCCCCTTTCTTTCTGTAGCCCTAAGATGGTATATAAACTTTTGTACCTCACTATTGGGTTGAGTCTTCATTCTGAACGCTCCTGTGTATACACATTAAATAAATTTGTACACCTTTTCTCCGGTTACTCAATCTCCCCCATGTCAGTGATTTTTTTTCAGCGAACCTTTAGGGAGTGCCACAGACCTTGGCCCCCACATCAGTGAATGAATGAATGGATGAGAGCAGAGGGCCTCAGCGTAGATCGGGATTATAAAAAGGCTCCATGAAGGAGATGGAACTGGATCTGGCATTACATGTGTTGATTTTAAATAGTCAAAATCTGTAACTTAAAGAGGTTTATTCTGAGCCACATATGAATTATTATAACCTGGGGCCCAGTCCTAAGAGGTTCTAAAAACATGTGCGCAAGGTGGTGGGGTTATAGCTTGGTTTTATATATTTTAGGGAGACAGAAGTTACTGGCAAAAACATAAATCAATACATGGAAGGTACACATTGGTTTGGCCCAGGAAGGCAGGTCACTTGAAGGGGAAATGCTTACAGGTCATAGTTGGATTCAAAGACTTTCTGACTGGCCATTGGTTGAAAGAGTTAAGTGTTGCCTAAAGAGTTGAAGTCAGAAGGCCAGGTGCGGTGGCTCACGCCTGTAATCCCAGTACTTTGGGAGATCACAAGGTCAGGAGTTTGAGACCAGCCTGGCCAACATGGTGAAACCCCATCTCTACTAAAGATACAAAAAATTAGCTGGGCATGGTGGTGCATGCCTGCAATCCAAGCTACTCGGGAGGCTGAGGCAGGAGAATCGCTTGAACCCAGGAGGTGGAGGTTGCAGTGAGCCAAGACTGTGCCATTGCACTCCAGCCTGGGTGACAGGGCGAGACTCCATCTCAGAAATAAAAGAGTTGAAGTCAGAAAGAAATGCTTAAGTTAAGATAAGAGAGGTTGTGGAAGCCAAGGTTCTTGTTATGTACACGAAACCTCTAAGTAGCAGGCTTCAGAGAGAATAGATGGTAAATGTCTGCTTTTGGATCTTAAAAGGTGTCAGAGTCTCAGTTAAATCTCCCTTCAATCAGGAAAAGACCTAGTAAGGGAAGGAGATTCTCTACAGAATGTGAATTTACCCCCACAAGAGATGGCTTTGCAGAGCCATTCCAAAATATGTCAAAGAAATATACTTTTGAGCCAGGCGAGGTGGCTCACGCCTGTAATCCCAGCACTTTGGGAGGCCGAGGCAGGTGGATCACTTGAGGTCAGGAGTTCAAGACCAGCCCAGCCAACATGGTGAAAGCCTGTTTCCACTAAAAACACAAAAATTAGCTGGGCATGGTGGTGTGCACCTGTAATCCCAGCTACTCAGGGGGCTGAGGTAGGAAAATCGCTTAAACCCAAGGGGCAAAAGTTGCAGTGAGGCAAGATCATGCCACTGCACTCCAGCCTGGGCAACAGAGTGAAACTTTGTCTCAAAAAAAAAAAAAAAGAAGAAGAAAAGAAATATACTTGTGATACCCAATGGCTGGGCTCCGGGCTAAACCCATCCTTAATCTTGAAACCATGGCCCTAAGTGAAAACAGCTGGCCCAGTTTTTCCACCGAAATATTGCTTTTTTTGGCCTGCCATGCCCCTATCCTGTGCCCATAAAAAGACTTCAGCTGGCAGAGCAACACATATGGCTGACCAGTGGGGATGCAAGTTGCTAAGCATTGGAGACTACAGATAGACACAGCTAACTTCAAACAGTGTGGCTTCAGGGAAAGATCACCTTCTCCCCACACCATCCCCTTTCCAACTCCCCATTCCACTGAGAGCCACATCCATTGACCAATAAAACCCTCCACATACACCACCCTTCGATCCATTCCAGTGACCTGATTTTTCCCGGACAGCAGACAAGAACCCAGGTGCTGAGAGGGCAGGGGCTTGGATGCTGTAGGGAGTTGCACGGAGCCTGCTCCCGTCAGACAGGAGTGACCAGCCGGTTCTAGCTTCATTCCCTCCAGTTCCTGCATTTGCTTGCTCACATGCTCCCTCTCACAAGGAGTGGCCAGGAGCAGGCTGAGTGAAAGGAGTCACTCCAGTTCCCACCCCTGAATGGGGTCTAGGTCAAGGGAACTAGCCTGTCTCACTTTGGAATAAAATACTCTGATTTCCTCTAAGGCTTGTTGTTATCTGTCTTGTGATGCTATACCAGAGTCAAGTTGGAATTTTTTATCTTATTGCTACAAAGAGTCTGTTTCGTCGGTCTTATGATCTCTATTTTAATGTTAATGTGGTCAATTATGTTTCAACTCCAAAAGGGAGAAGGTATAATGAGGCATGTCCAACTTCCCTTCCCATCATGGCCTGAGCTAGTTTTTTATGTTTCTTTGGAATCCCCTTGGCCAAGAGGGCAGTCCATTTAGTCAGTTGGAGGACTTAGTATTTTATTTTTGGTTTACACATGAAAGAATATAGCTAAACAGAGAAAGGGAACCTGCCAGAAAGCAAGTGGCATGAAAAAAAAACAGCAAAGGAGGCCAGCCTCCTGGCAGTGGAGGGTGTGAATTTCGGGATTAGGCCAGATTGTACAGACTACTGAAACCCATAGAGAGCAAGGTAGATTTCGTGTGGTGGGAAGACATTGCTAAGTCACTGTTCAAAGGAGAACTGGATTCCTCATCAGCTTCCTTTCTCCTACTGAAAAGTCAGACTGAAAACCAATCTCATGCCAAAACCTGTTAGAAATTTCCACCCGTTGTTATTGCCAATGGAACTAAGTTAAGAAAAATCTAACCAGAGCCAGACCGAAAAAAGTCATAAGACACGTTATACCTCCCTCTGAGTCTACTTCCTGTCTCAGAGACGGAGGGTGTGTGGCTACCAAAATACTGAATAATAAACTGTGAAACAGCCAGAGTAAGATCCCCACGTGTAGCCCATCTCTCCACCGGAAAACTCAGGGAAAGAAAGAAGGCTGGGGAGCAGTGAGGCCCTGCATCCTGTGAGGCTTAAACTCCACAGGAAAAATTCTATAGGTTGTAGGGGACCAAAAGTATGCACCCCAAAATGACTGTAGAAGACTAAAATATGCCACCCCAAAAAAATGCCTCTTTGGCATAAGGATGAGTTTGAGAAACTACAAACCCAAGAGATGTTCTGAAAACAGTAGAAGTTACCCTTTTGTAAGGGAAATTTACATCTGTAAAGGGAATCTCCATTTTTAAGGATATCTTCCTGTACAAGGAAGAGAAGGATGACTCTTAATCAAAAGAGAAGGATGACTCTTAATCACAAGAGACTCTTATCACTGTGAGATGGGAATTATTCCCTTGACCTTGACCCCCTTTGTGGGCAGGAACTAGAGTGGCTCATTTCACCAAGCCTGCAGTCCATGGACAGCTAAGTGTTAATAGCTCAGTGAATGGTGAGGGTGAGAGCCTCCTGCACCTGCCCTTTCTGATACCTGAGTTCTTGTTCAGTGTCCAGGAAGAATCAGGTCACATGAACTGTTTGAAAGATGATGAACGCGGAGGACTTTATTGAATAGTGAAAGTGGCTCTCAGTGGAAGGGGAGCTGGAAAGGAGACAGTGCGGGAAGAAGGTGATCTTTCCCTGCAGTCCAGCTGTCTCTGGCCGGGCTCCCCTCTGAAACTGCACTGTCTGAAGTTAGCCGCATTTAACCATCGTCTCCAACACTCAGTTGCTTCTCTACTCACCGTTCAGCAGCTTGCATCCCTGAGGCTCAGCAGCTTATATCCTTGCTGGTCAGCTGCCTGTGTTGTCTTTTCTTTTTTTTTTTTTTTTTTTTCTGCCAGCTGCTCTGGTTTTTATGGGCACAGGACGGGGGCAGGATAGGCCAAAAAGGCAATCATTTGGGTGAAAAATGGGGCCGAGTTTCCAGGCTTGAGGGTGGAATTTAGCCAGGAGCCCAGCCCTTCTGTATCAGGGTCAGCTGTTTTCACTTAGGGTCGAATTGAGGTTCCAGGTTTGAGAATGGAGTTCAGTCAGAAGCCCAGACATTCTATATTAACTGGAGGAGGCATCAACCTAAATCTGCATAACAAACTTTTCTCTTATTTACCATAATTTTTCTGATCACATCCCCATAAGCCTTTCCCTGCACTGTTTCTGCAGATAATGGTCTTTAATCCTGAATTCAAAGCCACCTCTTTGAGATTGTACTCATTTCTCTGGATATCATCTGTGTATACATGAGGTATACACGGTAATAAGCTTCTGTTTGTTTTTCTCTTGTTAATCTGTCTTTTGTTACAGGGGTCTATCCCAACTAAGTACTATGAAAGTAGTGGGGTTCAGGACATGCTATCCCAAAATATGATACTTTGGCATTTGAGAAAACAGCAGAAGCAAGAAGATCTCTCTGACCTTCTGCCCTTCTCTCCTGAAGCAGGTCGTGAAAGAATTCTCTGAACTTCCCAAAATAGTCATTCCAGAAGGGTCCTTCCTATATTCACATGAAAGGAATGAAGACAGAGAAACAAAGAAGAATCTAAACAAATAAGCCTTACTAATTTTCCCCCAGTCTATTACCATTAGATCTCTTGCTCCAATCATACTTCTCTCTTTTTTTTTTTTTTTTTTTTTTGAGACAGGGTCTTGCTCTGTCACCCAGGCTGAAGAGCAGTGGTGCGATCTTGGCTCACTGCAACCTCCGCCTCCCAGGTTCAAGCAATTCTCCTGCCTCAGTCTCCCGAGTAGCTGGGATTACAGGCACCTGCCACCACACCTGGCTAATTTTTGTTTAGTAGAGACAGGGTTTCACCATGTTGGCCAGGCTGGTCTCAAACTCCTGACCTCAGGCGATCTGCGAGCCTTGGCCTCCCAAAATGCTGGGATTACAGGCATGAGCCACCGTACCCAGCCCCAATCATCCTTCTGTAACAGTGCATGGAGTCTTAGCATGACTGACTCCATTTTGTCTCTGACCACCCCCTCCACCATGGTAATATCCTTTAGGTTCAAAAGCTTCTGCTTAACTTTGCATGCATACCATCTAATTATATGAGGAATTTAGTTTATAGTTTAGCTTTAGAAAAAAAAATAATAGTCCCTTTCCCAAAACTAACCCAAGAGGAGATAAGGAGGATATATATACAAACAAAAATGTTAGGCCGGGCACGGTGGCTCACGCCTGTAATCCCAGCACTTTGGAAGGCCGAGGCAGGTGGATCACCTGAGGTCAGGAGTTCGAGACCAGCCTGACCAACAGAGAGAAACCCCGTCTCCATTAAAAATACAAAAAAATTAGCCAGGCATGGTGGTGCATGCCTGCAATCCCAGCTACTCAGGAGGCTGAGGTAGGAGAATCGCTTGAACCTGGGATGCAGAGGTTGCGGTGAGGCGAGATCACGCCACTGCACTCCAGCCTAGGCAACAAGAGTGAAACGCTATCTCAAAAAAAAAAAAATTATAGAAACATTGTGACCTGACCCAGGACAAAGAATTTTCCCAACCTCCTCGGACCCTTGCTGATGCCCAGATGTCTGTGATCTTCAGTTACCTCTCTTGACCACAACCCCTCTTTTCTTCTCCCTGCCCTTAACATAAAAAGTGTCTGAAATTTGTAACTGACTTAAGATGGTTCTTTTTTTTTCTGAGACAGAGTCTCTGTCTGTCACCCAGGCTGGAGTGCAGTGGTGCAATCTCAGCTCACTGCAACCTCCGCCTCCTGGGCTTAAACAATTATCCTGCCTCAGCCTGCCAAGTAGTTGGGATTACAGGCATCTGCTACAATACCCAGCTAATTTTTGTATTTTTAGTAGAGACGGCATTTCACCATGTTGGCCAGGCTGGCTCGAACTCCTGGCCTCAAGTGATCCACCTGCCTCAGCCTCCCAAAGTGCTGGGATTACAGATGTGAGCCACCACACCCTGCCAAGATGGTTCTTTTGAACATTAGTCTGCCATCTTCTCAGTTTGCTGGCTCTCAGAATGAAGTTGTTTTCCTTGCCCCGATACTTTGTCTCTTGACTTACTGGCTGCTGTGCAGCAAGTGGTACGAGCTTGGATTCAGTTATATTTCTACACAGCTATCTGAAATGGGAGAGTTTCCTGATCCCCATCGGAGGATGTGCGACAGGGGCGTGGCTCACCTGTTCAGTCGCTGCTCCTGGTCAAACCTCTCAGGTGAGGGGGAGTACACAGACGGACAGATGCGGGAGCCCAAGTGGGCGTGTGTTATAGTGTGCCCTTTTTGCCCTGCCATCCACAGATGACTTAAATGTTAACCAGCTTAATGGACCCTCTGCCTTCTCACAGGGGCAGAAGGTCAATGTGACAGCTTTTTGTATCTCAAACTCTTGCCCAGCATCCTGGAAGAATCGGGTCATACATGGGCTTGAAGGGTAATGCAGGTTTTTGTTGAGTGGTGGAGGTGGCTCTCAGCAGGATGGATGGGGAGCCAGAAGTGGGGGATGGAATGGGAAGATGATCTTCCCCTGGAGCTTGTCTGTCCAGCGGCCCAATTCCTCTCTGGCCACCCCCAGCAAAACTCCTCTCGGCATTCAGATATTGCTCTTCTTCCCTCTTCCTCTGCTGCATCATTTTACCATTCATCTACTTGTCCCATCTCTTCATCTGCTCGTCTCCTTCTGGAGCCTGGGGTTTAGGGTTTATGTGGATACAGGATAAAGGGCATGGTGGATCAAAAGGCAATGTTTTGGGTGCAAAAACAGGAATGCCGGTCCCCATTTAGGGCGGTGGGCCTCCAGGCTTGAAGGTGGGGCCTTTGCCAGGAACTGCCCTCTTCTACCCAGTATTTCCCTGTCCTCTGTCCGTATCATATCCACTCTTCATCACACCTAAGCAGAAAAATACAGTTTTGCCAGGTGCGGTGGTGTGTGCCTGTGGTCCCACCTACTGAGAGGCTGAGGCGGGAGAATCACCTGATCCCAGGAGTTCAAGGCTGTAGTGTGCCATGATCGTGCCTGTGAATAGCTACTGCATTCCAGCCTGGGCAACATAGCAAAACCTCACCTCTAAAAACAAAAAGAAAAACCAGTTTTCCCATTTTTTTGGGTCTTCATTTCAAGACTCCTGGGTCACATAAAACTTATATTAAGTTTAGCTGGGTGTGATGGCTTACACCTGTAATCCCAGCCCTTTGGGAGGGTGAGGCAGGTGGATCACCTGAGGTCAAGAGTTGGAGACCAGCCTGGCTAACATGGTGAAACCCCACCTCTACTAAAAATACAAAATATTAGCCAGGCATGGTGGTAGACACCTGTAATCCCAGCTAGTTGGGAGGCTGAGGCAGGAGAATTGCTTGAACCTGGGAAATAGAGGTTGCATTCCAGCCGGGGCAACAAGAGCGAAACTCCATCTCAAAAAAAAAAAAATTATATTAAGTTTATATGCTTTTCTCTTGTTAATGCCTTTTGTTATAGGAGTTTCAGCCATGAACCTTGTGATGGGTGAGGAAAAGACGTTACTTTTTCTTCCCTGCAAAGGATTTGGAGAAAATTATTTTTCCTCCTCTGTAAGATTGAATTAGAGCAGCAGCCCCCAACATTTTTGCCACCAGGGACCAGTTTCATGGAAGACAATTTTTCCACAGATACGGGGTGGGGATGACTTCAGGATCAAACTGTTCCACCTCAGATCATCAGGAATTAGTTAAATTCTCATAAGGAGCATGCAACCTAGATCCCTCACATGCACAATTCACAGTAGAGTTCATGCTTCTATGAGAATCTAATGCAGCCTCTGATCTGATAGGCAGAGCTCAGATGGTGTACTAGTCTGTTTTCACGCTGCTGATACAGACATAGCCTGGACTGGGTAATTTTTAAAGAAAAAGAGGTTTAATGGACTCACAGTTCCATGTGGCTGGGGAGGCCTCACAATCATGGCAGAGGGCAAAAGGCACGTCTTACGTGGTGGCAGACAAGAGCAAAAAAAAAAGAGATAAGCAAAGAGAGCTAAGCAAAAGAGGTTTCCTCTTATAAAACCATCAGATCTCCTGAGACTTATTCACTACCATGAGAATAGTATGGGGGAAACCACTCCCATGATTCAATTACCACCATCAGGTCCCTCCCACAACATGTGGGAATTATGGGAGCTAGAATTCAAGATGAGATTTGGGTGGGGACACAGCCAAGCCATATCAGGTGGTAATGGTCGCTCACCCACAGCCCACCTTCTGCTATCCACCCTGGTACCCAAGAGACCATGGACAAGTACCCATCCATAGCCAAGGGGTTCGAGACCCCGAGTTAGAGAACAGAAGGATCCTGCTGCAGTCTGTCATGGAGATTGCAATCTACCCTGGAGATTGTGGTCCTCCCTGGAGATTACAGTTCACCCTGAGGGTTACAGCTAATGGTTCAAAGAATCAAAGGGTGTGTCAGGGGGCTGGTTAGGAAGTCCTACCTGAATACTACAAGAGCCCTCAGATGAATCTGTTTTAGGACATGAGTAGGGGGCTGAGCACATCAATCTGCCTCCAGCCATGACTGTAAGAAGTATATAATGAATAGAGCCAAGGGCAGTGAATACTTTAGTCTGTCAGCAATCATCAAGCATGAACAGATTTACCTTTTGTTTGAAGCTCAGAAAAGGGAGGAGGAAAAAATGTGAGCCCTGCAAAATCACACTTAGACAAAGGAAAAGGGAAAAATACACAGAAGTTCACAGAAAAGGCCTACAACTGAAAATGATCCAATGCGGGATCCAGGGGAGAAAAATTAGGAAGCCATTAGATATCCTTAATACGGCCAAGGCAAAAAACTCCAAGTGATCGATTTGTAGAAGTAACAAATACTATAAAGAGAAAACATGGCTGGGCACGGTGGCTCATGCCTGTAATCCCAGCATTTTGGGAGGCTGAGCAGAGCAGATCGCTTGAGATCAGGAGTTTGAGACCAGCCTGGCCAACATAATGAAACCCCGTCTCTACAAAAAAATACAAAAATTAGCCGGGCATGGTGGCAGGCACCTGTAATCCCAGCTACTCAGGAAGCTGAGACAGGAGAGTCATTTGAACCTGGGAGGCGGAGGCTGCAGTGAGCTGAGATCACGCTATTGCACTCCAGCCTGGGCGACAGAGCTAGACTCTGTCTCAAAAAAAAAAAAAAAAAAGAAAGAAAGAAAAGAGAGAAAACAGGTTGAAATGAAAGCCAAAAAAAAAAAATCATTAGATTAGTTAACGCTCTTTACTTGCAAATAAGTAAAGAAAAATGGAAGCAAGAGAGGAGAAGGGATTTACTGTAAGAATATGAGGTGATTTTCAGGCTTGAGGGGCAGCCACAGAGCAGGGCCAGAGCTGGAACGCTGTGGGGAATGGGGGTGGCGCTCTCTCTGATCTTTCTCCGTCCGGCTTTCTCACCAGCAAAGGATATGATGAATACCTTTCATTTCAGTCCCAGTGATAGAAGAAACAGTGGCATCTCATTTTAATATGTATTTCTTTGATTATTAGAGAAGTTGAGCATGTTTTCATGTTTATCAGTATTCCCATTCAGTCTGAACAGGGGTGCTATGAAAAATGAGTTGAGAGAATAGAAAATAATTTTGAAAAAAATATATGGAGGCTGCTGTGTTACTCTACTTTTGCAAGAAATGAAGAGTGGTTTATATTGAATACATATTTCAAATAAATTTCGAAGTTCATCAGGTTTCTATTAAAGAAGAGCAATGTTTATATATACAGAGTCATTTTAGGTGATGAAATTGCAACCAAGAAAAGAAGCACTTAATGTCTAGATAGATAAAGATCAGTTATTCAGCCCTAAACCAAACCTCCCCCACTCACCAAAAAAAAAAATAAGTTAAGAAAAGAAAAAAATGGTAAACCTGAAAGGTATTTGATGTCCTAGGTTATCCTTTCTAAACTGTCTTTGATTTTGGGGGACTTTATCTCCTTCAGGGAAAGAATGTATGGTTCACTTAGCTCTAATTATGGTACAACAGCTCCCTGCTTATCTTTGTGGGATGCATTCCAAGACCCCCCAGTGGAAGTCTGAAACCATGGATTGTACTGAATCCTACGTATATATGTTTTTTTCCTATACATACAAATCTATGATGTTTAATTTATAAATTAGGCACAGTAAGAGATTAATAATAGGTAATAGGGCAAGGCCTGGTGGCTCACACCTGTAGTCCTAGCACTTTGGGAGGCCAAGGCAGACGGATCACTTGAGGTCAGGAGCTCAAGACCAGCCTGGCCAACATAGTGAAACCCCATCTCTACTAAAAATACAAAAAAAAAAAAAAAAAATAGCCGGGCGTAGTGGCAGGCACCTGTAATCCTAGCTACTTGGGGAGGCTGAGGCAGGAGAATTGCTTGAACCCAGAAGGCGGAGGTTGCAGTGAGCAGAGATTGCACCACTGTACTCCATCTGCATCTCCAGCCTGAGCCACAGAGCAAGACTCCATCTCAAAAAAAAAAAAAAAAAAAGCTACAATAATAGCTAATAATAAAATAGAATAATTCTAACAATATACCGCAATAAAAGTTACACAAATGTGTTCTCTCTCTCAAAATATCTTACTGTTCTATGCTCACCGTTCTTCTCGTGATGACGTGAGATGATACGATGCCTACCTGGTGAGATGCAGTGAGGTGAATGACAGGCATTGTGATGTCATGTTAGGCAACTACTGACCTTCTGATAATATGTCAGAGAAAGGATGATCTGCTTCAGGTGATCCTGGATCACAGAGCCATGACCATCTTGATGGTTGGATGTCAGGAGCAGAATATGTCAATGACTAGCAGACAGGTAGCATCCACAGTGTGAATACGCTGGACAAAGGGATGATTTGTACAGGGTGGGACAGAGAAGGGACCACCCACCCCCCCCACCGCCATTATTTCATCATGCTACTCAGAGCGGCAAGCAGTTTAAAACTTACGAATTGTTTATTTCTGGAATTTGACGTTTAGTATTTTCAGACCACAGTTGACCCTGGGTAACTGAAACCTTGGAAAGCGAAACTGCAGAGGAGGGACTACTATATTTTCCTCAAGTTTTTTTGTTTTTGTTTTGGTTTTTTTGTTTTTTTTGTGGGGAGGGGGTTGTTTTGTTTTGTTTTGAGATGTCTTCGCTCTGTTGCCCAGGCTGGAGTGCAGTGGTACAATCTCAGCTCACTGCAACCTCTGCCTCCTGGGTTCAAGCGATTCTCCTGCATCAGCCTCCCGAGTAGCTGGGGCTACAGGCACGCACCACCATGTCCAGCTAATTTTTGTAGTTTTAGTAAAGACGGGGTTTCACTATGAAGGTCAGGCTGGTCTCGAACTCCTGACCTTGTGATCCACCTGCCTCGGCCTTCCAAATTGCTGGGATTACAGGCTGAGCCACTGCACACAGCCTTTTGTGTGTGTGTGTGTGTTCTAAGTATGTTTAGAGACAGGGTCTTGCTATGGTGCCCAGGCTGGGGTGCACTGGTTATTCACAGATGCAATCATCATGCACCAAAGCCTCAAACTCCTGGGCTCAAGCAATTCTCCTGCCTCAGCCTCCTGATTAGTTGGGACTACCACTCAGGTGTGCACCATAGCGCCCAGCATTTTCCTCAAATTTTAACCCAATAAAATCAAAACCACTAATAGGAGTTACTTGAGTCTGTTTTGGGAGTTAGTTTTCTCATTTAGAAGTTTGGTCAATACAAAAAGAGACATGCCAGGCCAGGCACGGTGGCTTATGCCTGTAATCCCAGCACTTTGAGAGGCTGAGGCAGGCAGATCACTTGAGGCCAGGAGTTCGAGACCAGCCTGGCCAACATGGCGAAACCCTGTCTCTACTAAAAATACAAAAATTAGCTGGGCGTGGTGGTGCCTGCCTGTGGTCTCAGCTACTCCGGAGGCTGAGGCAGGAGAATCACTTGAACCCAAGAGGCAGAGGTTGCAGTGAGCCGAGATTGTGCCACTACACTCCAGTCTGGGCGACAGAGCAAGACCCTGTCTCAAAAAAAAAAGAGGCATGCCTTCTCAGGGTTAGTTTATCAATGGCATAATGAGGAAAAAAACTGAATTATATTGACTGCTCTTCCTCTTAGTATAAAGATGATGTAGGCCAGGCATGGTGGCCCAAGCCTGTAATCTCAGCACTTTGGGAAGCTTAAGACAGGAGGATTACTTGAGCCCAGGAATTCAAGACCAGCCTGGACAAGGAAGCAAGAGCCTTTCTCTACAAAAAAATTAAAAAATTAGCCAGGCATGACCGGGCACGTTGGCTCACGCCTGTAATCCCAGCACTTTGGGAGGCTGAGGTGGGCAATTCACCTGAGGTCAGGAGTTTGAGACCAGCCTGACCAACATGAAGAAACCCCATCTCTACTAAAAATGCAAAAATTAGCCAGGCGTGGTGGCGCATGCCTGTAATCCAGGTACTGGGAAGGCTGAAGCAGGAGAATCACTTGAACCTGGGAGGCAGAGGTTGCGGTGAGCCGAGATCGTGCCACTGCATTCCAGCCTGGGCAACAAGAGTGAAACTCCACCTCAAAAAAAAAAAAAAAATTAGCCAGGCATGGTGGCCTGCACCTATAGTGCTAGCTACTCAGGAGGCTGAGGTGGAAGGAGGCCAAGGCTGCAGTGAGCTCTGATTGTGCCACTTGCATTTCAGCCTGGGTGACAGTGCAAGACTCTGTCTCCAAAAAAAAAAAAAAAAAAAAGACAATGTGATTTACATGTATCTTCTTCAATATTCCTCCAATTGGGCATCGCTTTTACAGTATTCTTTTTTTTTTTTTTTTTTTTTTTTTTTTTTTTAGACAGAGTCTTGCTCTGTCGCCCCGGCTGGAGTGCAGTGGCACCATCTCGGCTCACTGCAACCTCCACCTCCCGGGTTCAAGCGATTCTCCTGTCTCAGCCTCCCGAGTAGATGGGATTAGAGGCACCCACCACCACACCTGGCTAATTTTTGTATTTTTAGTAGAGACAAGGTTTCACCATGTTAGTCAGGCTGGTCTGGAACTCCTGACCTCAGGTGATCCACTCGCCTCGGCCTCCCAAAATGCTGGGATTACAGGCGTGGCCACCGTGCCCAGTCGTTTAGAGTATTCTTTTACAAACTTTTTTCCCAATTGAGACTATATCTTCACTATAAAAACACCATCATGTATTGTTGAACCTGAGCATGAGAGGAAAGAGAAAGAGAGAAGAGACTCTCCCCCAATAAGGACTCCCTGAGCTGGCAGAGCCGGTCCCTAGGCCCCTGGGCCCTAGTGGGAAAGGCCTAATCCCAACTGGGCAAAAAGATCTGTCTTGAGGGTGTAAATCGAAGACCATTAGCATTTCCAAATACTCTGCCAAATGGTTAATTATAATCAGAAAGAAGGGTTCTTCACCACTTAACACAAAATTAAGCACATTGCCTCCCAGAGAGGGGTCTGTAGTACGAAAACAATATCCTTTTGGTCAGGTGCAGGGGCTCACGTCGATAACCCCAGCACTTTAGGGGGCCGAGGTAGGCGAATCGCTTGAGACCAGCATGGGCAACATAGTGAAACCCCATCTCTACATAGAAATACAAAAACTAGCTGAGTGTGGTGGTATGTGCCTGTATTCCAGCTATTGAGAGGCTGAGGTGGGAGGATCGCTTGACCCAGGGAGGTCGAGGATGCAGTGAGCCAAGATCGCACCACTGCACTCCAGCCTGGATTGTAGAACCAGAACTTACCTCTAAAAACAAACAAATAAACAAACAGAAAACAAAAATACCCAACTGAACTTCTGTAAGCCCTGAAATCTGCCTTTATTTTCTTTTTCCGGCTCCAGTTTTCTAACACTCCACCCTAGAGGTATAAACAAAGCAAATCTCATGAGAGACTATTTCCATCCAGTTCCTCACGAACCATTTATTTGGTCTTCATAAGACACTCCAACACATGCGATGCAAATCTAATGTTGAAAAAGATTTTTTTTTAATGCTATTTGCCTGACCAGAGATAACAAACAGGATACCTTATTCTGGTTTCTGATTTCTCTTTTATAGGAAATCTTTTCATGCCATCCGTAGAACAATAAAGGAAGCCAAATGGAACCTCTGCCCCTCGCTCCCTGAATCCAAGCAGCGATGCCGCTACCCCGTGTTAAGGATCCGTTTCTGATTTAGAAGGGCTTAGACATAAGCTCATGAAGCTGAGCATCCAAAAGCAAAACTCAACATCAAACATGTCTCGAACTATGACGTGTACTTTCCAATTTACCCTCGGAGTGGGAATACTTCTGTCATCTGTATAGCATTTAAAGGAAAAATGCCCATTAAGGAGGAGAAGGTAAGAGTAAGCAAATCGTTTTCGCACATCTGAAAACCCTCCTGTTTCAAAAACTTGAAACAGTTGGAAATTCAGCTGGCCAGAAAGATCTGAACTTAGACTCACTTCAAAGCAACCCAGCGAACACTGGCATTGTTTGTTTCCTAGGGTCTCCCCTTGCTCCTTCTGTCTGTCCTCTGTCAGAATAAGAACTTCAGGCCATGCGCGGTGGCTCATGCCTACAATCCCAGCACTTTAGGAGGCCGAGGTGGGCAGATTGCTCGAGCTCAGGAGTTCCAGACCAGCCTGGGCAACATAGCGAAATTCCATCTCTACAAAAAACAGAAAAATTAGCCAGACATGGTGCCACACGCCTGTAGTTCCAGCTACTCGGGAGGCTGAGGTGAGGGGGATCGCTTGAATCCAGGAGGACAAGGCTGCAGTGAGCTATGATCATACCACTGCACTCCATCAGACCAACACCCTGTCTCAAAACATAAAAAATAAAAATTGGCCGGGCGCCGTGGCTCACGACTGTAATCCCAGCACTTTGGGAGGCCCAGGCGGGTGGATCACGAGGTCAGGAGATCAAGACCGTCCTATCTAACACGGTGAAACCCCATCTCTACTCAAAATACAAGAAATTAGCCGGGCGTGGTGGCGGGCTCCTGTAGTTCCAGCTACTCTGGAGGCTGAGGCAGGAGAATGGCCTGAACCCGGGAGGCGGAGCTTGCGGTGAGCGGAGATCTCGCCGCTGCACTCCAGCCTGGGCGACAGAGCGAGACACCGTCTCAAAAAAATAAAAATAAAAAATAAAAAATAAATAAAAATTTAAGAAGGAATTAGAACTTCTTAGGGGTTCCCAGGGACCAGTCTTTCAAAGTGTTCTTGGATGAAGGAAAAGATAATGCTTACTCTCCTAACAAAGTGACTTGCCTCTCCAGTGTGCACCCCTCACTCATGCTGACCATGCCTTATGATGAGATTGTTTGTTTATATACGTTTGCTCCTCAAAGGAAAGGACAGTGTCCTGGACAACTTCCCCTCACTCATTCCCTGCAGCACCTTGCACATCGCCTGGAGCAAAGCCTTCACTTAAAACCTGCATTCACTGAGAAAAACCTCAACATCACTGATCATTGGAGAAATGCCAGTCAAAACCACAATGAGATACCATCTCAGGCCAGTCAGAATGGCAATTATTACAAAGTCCAGAAACAACAGATACTGGCGAGGTTGTGGAGAAATAGGAACCCTTTTACACTGTTGGTGGGAATATAGATTAGTTCAACCATTGTGCGAGACAGTGTGGCAATTCCTCAAAGATTTAGAAACGGAAATACCATTTGACTCAGCAATCGCATTACTGGGTATATATCCAAAGTAATATAAATCATTCTATTCTAAAGATACATGCACACATATGTTCACTGCAGCACTATTCACAACAGCAAAAACAAAGAATCAACCCAAAAGCCCATCAATGATAGACTGGATAAAAAAATGTGGTATGCATACACCATGGAATACTATGCAGCCATAAAAAGGAACGGGATCATGTCCTTTGCAGGGACATGGATGGAGCTGGAAGCCATTATCCTCAGCAAACTAATGCAGGAACAAAAAACCAAACACCGCATGTTCTCACTTACAAATGGGAGCTGAACAATGAGAACACATGGACACAGCGAGGGGAACAACACACATTGGGGCCTGTTGGGGGAGGCCGGGGGGCAGGGAGAGCATCAGAATAAATAGCTAATGCATGCTGGGCTTAATACCTAGGTGATGGGTTGATATATGCAGCAAACCACCACGGCACACATTTACCTATATAACAAACCTGCACATCCTGCACATGTACCCCAGAACTTCAAAAAAAAAAAAAAACTAGTTTTTTAAAAAAAAGCCTTCTGATTATATGTAGGTTTTTTCTCTGCTTTTTAAAAAAATATGTAAATCATTGTAACAGCTAAATAAAACTTTTGTCTTTCTTTTCGACTCAAGAAAAAAAACACATTCGTTATATGACAGATAAGACAAATAAATGTATAAATGAATATGTCGGGGAGGAAAAACTTTCTCTACTCTCTTACGTTCTTTATTTGGGCACCTGTAAATTAAACAGACAAAAGTTTAGCCAGAGGAAAAGAAAAACAGATTTTATTACACATATACATATGCATGGGAGCTCACAAAGAAATGTGATTCAAGGAGATGGTTAGAATTTGGGGCTTATATACCATCTTAATAGGGGATGGGGAGGGGCAGAGGGGAACTTCTGGTTGAACAAGTGATTTTTAGGAAAAACAAATGGGCCCTTAGGAGAATATATAGGACATATGATAGCTGTCTAAATCCATTTGGGCTGCTATAACAAAATTAAAAATAATTGAAATTTACTTGTCACAGTTCTGGAGGCTGACAAGTCCAAAAATCTACATGCAGGCAGATTTGGTGTCTGTTGAGGGCCCACTTTCTGGCTCACAGATGGTCAACTTTTCACTGTGTCCGCCATGGTGGAAGAGGCAAGGAATCTCTCTGGGGCTTCTTCTATATGGGCATAATCCCATTTTTGAGGTCTCCGCCCTCAACCTAATCACCTCCCAAAGGCCCCATCTCCAAATATCCTCATATTGGGTGTTAGGATTTCAACATATGAATTTTGGAGGGAGACACAAATATTCATCTAAAGCTGGCCAGGCACAGTGGCTCACTCCTGTAATCCCAGGCGGAGGTGGGCACATCACTTGAGCCCAGGAGTTGGAGACCAACCTGGCCAACGTGGAGAAACCCCATCTCTACTAAAAATACAAAAATTATCACGGTGTGGTGGCACATGCCTGTAGTCCCAGCTTCTCAGGAGGCTGAGACAAGAGAAGCACTTGAACCTGGGAGGCAGAGGTCACAATGTGCAGAGATCATGCCACTGCACTCCAGCCTGGGCATCAGAGTGAGACTCCACCTCAAAAAATGAATAAATAAATAAATAAATAAAGCAATAGTTTGGTGACAATGTCTGTCTGTTTAGGTGCTGACTTGTGCTGACTTCTCTCTTCAGTGATGAGTCAGTCTTCTCTGGTTTTGAAAAAAAAGCCTCTTTTTTGGGGTGGGTGGGAAGGACAGGGTCTTGCTCTGCTGCCTAGACTGGAGTGCAGTGATATGATCATGGCTCATTGCAGCCTCATCCTCCCAGGCTCCAGTGTTCCTCCTGCCTCCATCCTCAGCCTCCTGAGTAGTTGGGACCACAAATGTGTGCCACCACACCCAGCTAATTTTTTAATTTTTAGTAGAGATGGGGTCTCACTATGTTGCCCAGGCTGGTCTTGAACTCCTGGCCTCAAGTGATCCTCCCATCTTGGCCTCCCAAACTGCTGGGATTACAGGTATGAGCCACTGTGCCCAGCCAAAAGCCTCTTCTTGCAGCTATTGATTCCCAAATGTCTTCAGCTCAAAATAATCTTTAGGCTATTGTAACGTTTTCTGGACACCTTCAAATGAATAAATGAACGAATGGATGAACGAATGAAAGCACCAGTGAACCTTCAGCCCACCCCATCATTAGGAGGCAGAGGTGAGCAGCGCAGATGAATCCAAAGCCCTCGGGGTCTCCTCCCTGCTGCACTCATGCAGAATCATCTCCTGCACAAATCTGAAGGCCTCAACCCCAACAGCAAGGAGATGGGAAGCACAGGAAGAAGAAGTATTTGAGCTAAGAGCCTTGAGTGGTAAGGAGAAGAAAAAAGGAGGAGAAAGTGCAGTTGAGTAGATACCTCCCAGACACTAGCAAAAAATAGTGTGAGGCCTGGAACCTGGGAAGAAATGGAGTGAATCACTACACCTACCTGGCTATGAATGCACATGTGGGATTTAATGACTCAAGAGGGGGATCAAGTGTGCACCTTGGGGCCAGACGCGGTGGCTCATGGCTGTAATCCCAGCACTTTGGGAGGCCAAGCCAGGTAGATCACTTGAGGTCAGGAGTTCGAGACCACCCTGGCCAACATGGTGAAACCCTGTCTCTACTAAAATACAAAAATTAGCTGGGTGTGGTGGCAGGCACCTGTAATCCCAGCTACTTGGGAAGCTGAGGCAGGAGAATCACTTCAACCTGAGAGGTGGAAGTTGCAGTGAGCTGAGATTGCACCACCGCACTCCACCCTGGGTGACAAAGTGAGACTCCCTCTCAAAAAAAAAAAAAAGTGTGCACCTTGAGCACCAGAGAAGCAATGGTGCTAGGCCGGGCACAGTGGCTGACGCCTGTAATCCCAGCACTTTGGGAGGCTGAGGCAGGTGGATCATGAAGTCAAGAGATCGAGACCATCCTGGCCAACATGGCGAAACCCCACCTCTACTAAAAACACAAAAATTAGATGGGGATGGTGGCATGTGCCTGTAATCCCAGCTACTCGGGAGGCTGAGGCAGGAGAATCGCTTGAATCCAGGAGGCAGAGGATGCAGTGAACTGAGATCACACCACTGCACTCCAGTCTGGTGACAGAGCAAGACTCTATCTTAAAAAAAAAAAAAAAAAAAAAAAGGCAATGGGGCTAAAGAGAAAAAGAGGCAGGGCATGGTGGCTTACTCCTGTAATCCCAGCAATTTGGGAGGCCAAGGCAGGAGGATTGCTTGAGTCCAGGAGTTCAAGACCAGCCTGGACAACATAGCAAGACCCTACCTCTACAAAAAATGTAAAAATTAGCCAGGTGTGGTGGTGTATGCCTATAGTCCTAGCTACCCAGGAGGCTAAGGCAGAAGGATTGCCTAAATCCAGCAGTTGGAGGCTGCAGTGAGCCATGATCATGCCACAGCACTCTAGCCTGGGCAACAGAGAGAGACTCTGTCTCAAAAGAGAGGGAGAAAAAAAGGGAATCTCAAAATTGGGGTTCATTGTGAAAATTAAGGTATTCTTATTTTTTAGGGGAGGAAAACTGTCTTTTCCTCACACATGGCTAAGACACCCATAACAAAAGACAGATTAACAAGAGAAAAGCATACATACAGATTGATTTAATGTAAGTTTTGTTTGTTTGTTTGTTTGTTTGTTTTGGAGACGGAGTCTCACTCTGTTTTCTAGCCTAGAGCGCAGTGGCGCAATCTCGGCTCACTGCAACCTCTGCCTCCCAGGTTCAAGCAATTCTTCTGCCTCAAGCTCCCAAGTAGCTGTGACTACAGGCACATGCCACCACGCCTGGCTAATTTTTTGTGTTTTTTAGTAGAGACAGGGTTTCACTGTGTTAGCCAGATGGTCTCAATCTCCTGACCTTATGATCCACCTGCCTCAGCCTCCCAAAGTGCTGGGATTACAGGCATGAGCCACCACGCTGGGCAGATTTAATGTAAGTTTTACATGGCAAAGGAGCCTTCAGAAATGAAGACCCGGCCGGGTGTGGTGGAGCGCACCTGTAACCCCAGCTACTCAGGAGGCTGAGACAGGAGAATCACTTCAACCCAGAAGGCAGAGATTGCAGTGAGCCCAGGTGAAGCCACTGCACTCCAGCTTGGGCAACAGAGGGAGACTCTGTCTCAAAACAAACAAACAAATAAACAAACAAACAAATGAAGACACAAAGAAACAGTCAACCTGAGTGTTGTAGTAGGTTTGAAGAAGAGTGGACAGTTGTGGAGAAATATGAGCAGGCAAAAAGAGAATGATCTAATAGTAATAAACTGGGGGAAACTAAGCCAGGCCTGTTTGTTCCAATTCTTCCCTGTGACCCTGTGTCTTCAGAGATAAGGATGTCCCTTTCCTCCTGGTGTAGGCAGGGCATCTCTCACGTGAAAGTCTTACACCCTGCTTCAGCTGAGAACAGCAGGGAAAGGTCGGGGAGAGCTTCCTGCTTCTGATGTTTTCTCAAGTTCCTTCAGCTTAAAATATTCAGTATGCCAAAGTGCCACATTTTAGGGTAATGTATCCTAAACCCTATCAATTGCCTTATTTTTATTTATTTATTTATTTGAAAGAGTCTTGCTCTGTTGCCCAGGCTGGAGTGCAGTGGTGCAATCACAGCTCACTGTAGCCTTGACCTCCCTGGCTCAAGTGATCCTCCCACCTCAGCCTCCTGAGCAGATGGGACCACAAGTGCAAGCCACCACATCTGGCTAATTTTTTAAATTTTGTTGTAGAGAGAGGGTCTCACCTTGTTGCCCAGGCTGGTCTCGAACTCCTGGGCTCAACTGATCCTCCTGCCTCGGCCTCCCAAAGTGTTAGCATTACAGGTTTGAGCCATCGTGCCCTGCCATTCCATCAATTGCTTTATGTTGTTTTTATATATGTGGGAAGTCACCCTCTGGGCAGAGTTAAGGCCTGTAAAGGACTCATTTCATTCTACAGTTACATGTTTTGGCAGAAACAGTTTTTGCACCCCTGGAAAGCTAAATAGAGGAGCACATGAGATGTCACTGTAAAGAAGCAGATTTTGTGATTAGTTAATGAAAACTGTCTCATTATCTCCTAATAGCACGTTTGCTACTTGTGGGTTACATGTGATTAAAGGTTTGCTCTGAGTCTTTGTGTAATTACCTCCGTGTGCATGTGTGTGCATGTAAGTGTTTGGAAAAGCATGTGTGTGCAAGATATGGGTGAGTAAAGGATCCCAAATGGGATCCTAATCTCAAAAACGTTGGCTCAGAAGTGAGACAGATTGAAACAATCTATAAAATGAATAAGAAACAGAAAGGAAATTGAGTCAGAAGAGGAAAAGGGCCAACATTATTGAAAAGGCACAAATGCCACAAATTGAAAATAGATGTGCACCACCAGTTATAACCGTTTGCCATGCTGCTGCAACGTTTAAAAATTACCAGCTCTATAACACAATTCGATACTGTGTTTAATAACCTGAGTGGGTTTAGACATTCGCCATTCACATGTGAAAGAAGTTTAGGTCAGGCTGAAGAAAAAACTTACTGAAGAATATAAAGGGTTTCTAGTTTATAGGCATAATTTATAATATTTTAATTAACCTAAATTTTTATAAAATAGTGCCTACATTTCAGAGAGAAGCAAAATATCAGAGAAATGATCCCCAATTTATCATTTCTCATTAATAGGAAGAAGTTAATTCTACTTTCTGAAAACCTTTCATTTTGATTGACTTTGCCAATGTAAAAATGGAGAAATGTAATGTGATATTTTAAATCTCATAGACAGGTTTAGCGTGAAATGTTACAAGAAAATGGAAGAGGCATGTAGATCGTAGCTGATTTCCCCCTGGAATGTGTTTTCTTGAAGGTTTAGGTACTTTTGCAAATCTCCTGAGCTTGTATAATGGTTTACTCTTTTTCAAAGGGCTTTTACATTTCTGATCCTTGTTGATCCCCATTAACAACTTTGCCCGATGCGTGAGTATTAAGCATGAGGAGAGTGAGTCACAGAGATGTTGTGTAGTTTATTCAAGGTGTCACAGCCAGTGACAGCCCCACGACAAGTAATTTCTATTCTCCTTCCAGTAGTCACTAATGCCTCCCTAAAATAAGACAAAGGTTATCCGCACATCCCTGTCCAAGAACTGTGGAGCTATAGAGCCTCCCATCGTATTGTATTGTAGTGAGATTACTCAAGGGGCATTTCTTGTCAGAGGGTACCATGCAGCCACCCAGGTTGTGCGTGTTCATTCTGATCAGTTGGTGCCTGGGCCATGATAAATATTTGAATATCACCTGTGATTACATGTAAAGAAGAAAAGGTCCTGGATGGTCCTTGTTTTTTGTTTTTTGTTTTTTGTTTTTTTTTGAGACAGAGTTTAGCTCTTGTTGCCCAGCTTGGAGTGCAGTGGTGCGATCTCGGCTCACTGCAACCTCCGCCTCCCGGCTTCAAGTGATTGTCCTGCCTCAGCCTCCCGAGTAGCTGGGATGACAGGCATGGGCCACCATGCCCAGCTAATTTTGTATTTTTTAGTAGAGACGGAGTTTCTCCATGTTGGTCAGGCTGGTCTCGAACTCCTGACCTCAGGGGATCCACCCACCTCGTCCTACCAAAGTGCTGGGATTACAGGCGTGAGCCACGGCACCTGGCCTATTCCTTGTTTTTATTATTAAGAATAATGCAGTCATCTGGCTGGGTGCGGTGGCTTACGCCTGTAATCTCAGCACTGGGAGGCCGAAGCGGGTGGATCTTTTGAGGTCAGGAGTTCAAGACCAGCCTGGCCAACGTGGTGAAACCCAGTCTCTACCAAAAAAAAAAAAAATTAGCCAGGCATGGTGGCAGGTGCCTGTAATCCCAGCTACTCAAGAGGCTGAGGCCGGAGAATTGCTTGAACCCAGGAGACGGAGGTTACAGTGAGCTGAGATTGCGCCACTGCACTCCACCCTGGGCGACAGAATGAGACTTGGTCTCAAAAAAAAAAAAAAGAAGAAGAAGAAGAAGAATGCAGTCATCACTGCTACCGTTGAGCACTTATTATGCATAAGGTGGCTCACTGATCATGCTATGTGGATAATCTTATTTAATTCTCACAGCTACTCTAGACAGTCAATACTCCTAGCTTCAACTTTACTGATAAGAAAACCTAGACCCAGAGAGGCTGGGTACAGTGGCTCGTGCCTGTAATCCCAGCACTTTGGGAGGCCAAAGTGCCTGAACAACATTGCAAGACCCTATCTCTACAAAACATAAAAAATTAGCCAGGCATGGTGGTGTGTACCTGCAGTCTCAGCTACTGGAGGACTGAGGTGGGAGGACCACTTGAGCCCAGGAGGTTGAGGCTGCAGTGAGCCATCATCTCACCACTGCACTCTGGCCTGGGCAACAGAATGAGACTCTGTCTCAGGAAAGAAAGAACAAAAGAAAGAATGAAAGAAAGAAGGAAGGAAGGAGGGAAGGAAGGAAGGAAGGAAGGAGAGAGAAAGGGAGAAAGACAGAAAGGAGAGAAAGGGAGGGAAGGAAGGAAGGAAGAAAGGAAGGAAGGAAGGAAGGAAAGAAACTAGGCCCAGAGAAATGAAATAACTTGTCCAAGGATATGCAGATAATAGAGTGAGAAGCCAGGGATTGAGCTTGGCAGTCAAACTCCAGGACTTGCGCTTCTGATCATTGTGATCACCTGCCATTCATCAGCAGGGTTTACTAAGCCTGTTCTGGTCCCATGTATGTATGAAATGTGAAATTAAAGAGGAAATATAGCCGAAGCCCAGCCTTTCCTTTGTTAATCAGCATACAAAAAGTACTCTGAACCCAACAGATGAAACTCAGGGGCTTCAGATGCCCACCAATCCAACCTGTTTCTGCCATTTAAATCTTTTTTGTGTTTTGTTTTGTTTTGTTTTGTTTTGTTTTGTTTTGTTGCTTTGTGTTGTTTTGTTTCTGTAGAGATGGGGTCTTGCTATGTTGCCCAGGATGGTCTTGAACTCCTAGGCTCAAGGGATCCTCCCACCTTGGCCTCCAAAGTGCTGGGATTCGCCAATGTGAACCATCACGCCCAGCCCAGTTGAAACTTTCGCTATCACAGCAGTTCATTTTACTTAAGACATGTGCACATTATGTTACAGACAGAATTTTAAAATCTAAATGCTATATTAAATTTGCTAGATAATTATACTCTTCCTATGTACCACAAAAATTAGAAATAAAAAGTTTTCAATAAAAGAATAAAAATAATAATAAATAAATTTACTAGATGATTAATCCTTTAAAAATTCTATTGTGAATCATTTGTCAAATGAAGAATTATTCCTTTAAAATTGCTTTTCTAAAACTCAGATTTTCATCATAAAGTGCTTAATTAGAAAGACTCCCGTAATTCTTCAGGTCATTTACAAGCTTTGTGCTTTTGCTTCGTAGTCCTAAAAACTGCTCCAGAGGGGTTAAAACAATCCCTTCTTCCTTCTTAAATAAGTTCTTCATTTGCCTAATTCCATAGCGGGGAGGGTTCTGGTCTATCTGATGGTTTTCATGAACACATCAACAATTATTTTACTTTGGTGACATATTTTGTGGTGATAGTTCATTAATAGATTAAGGAAACATTGCAATCTACCACATTCCGGTAAATGATCAGGACAAGATTAATGGTTACATTTAATTAAAGCCATCTGTTTATTAAAGCAGCTTACTCACTTTCTTTATTTCATTTTGGATTCCAATGCATTGTGACTGCCTTGAAGCATACGTGCCTCAGGCTGAGAAAGTGTAATTCTTTATGCATAGTGCTCACCACATTCAGAACACTAACCAATACCCACGTGGTCTATAGTTGGAAAAGGAAAAACATAGCCAATTGACAAGCTGTTTTGTTGACTTGATGTCTACCAATAGGTCTGGGTTTTGGGTTTTTTTTTTTTTTTTTTGAGACAGAGTCTTGCTCTGTCGCCTCAGTGGCACAATCTTGGCTCACCGCAACCTCTGCCTCCTGGGTTCAAGTGATTTTCCTGCCTCAGCCTCCCCAGTAGCTGGGGTTATAGGCACGTGCCACCACGCCTGGCTAATTTTTGTATTTTTAGTAGGGAAAGGGTTTCACCATGTTGGCCAGGCTGGTCTCGAACTCCTGGCCTCAACCCATCCTCGAGCCTCAGCCTCCCAAAGTGCTGGGATTACAGGCATGAGCCACCGCGCCTAGCCAGTTTTTCTTTTTTTTTTTTTTTAAATGTCCTCCTGGCTTAAATGAATTAACAAGGGTTTGCATGGTGTGTAGGTTCCACTGCAGAATGATGGAACACAGACAACTATTTTACCCTCTTCCCCAAGGCAGGACCAGTCTACTACTGCAAAACTTATGTAATTGTCTGAAATGAAGTAGACACAGTTACTTTCTTCGTGACTTTTAACCTAATAAGTGCAGTAAAATATGCGCTGGAAGAGGGGAAACAGCATGCATTCCATCTTTTGAAGGCACTCCTCAAAGTGAGTATATGTACGTTAAAAATCTAGAAGGGCGGGCTGGGCATGGTGGCTCACACCTGTAATCCTAGCACTTTGGGAGGTGAGGCAAGAGGATCACTTGAATCCAGGAGTTTGAAACCAGCCTGGGCAACAAAATGAGATCCTGCCTCCACTTAAAAAAAAAAAAATAGCTGAGTGTGGTGGTGCACATCTGTAATCCCAGCTACTCAAGAGGCTGAGGTGAGAGGATCACTTGAACCCTGAAGTTGAGGCTGCAGTGAGCCATGATCACGCCACTGCACTCCAACCTGGGCAACAGAGCAAGACCCTGACTCAAAAAAAAAAAATCTAGAAGGACATATTTTAAAATATTAACAGTGACCATCTCTGGAGGTGAGATTGAGTGATTTTTATTTTCTTTTTAAAATGTTTTATTATCTATATTTTCAAAATGTTCTTTCTAATCTATTATTACCATCTCAATAACAAAAGAATAAAACAACCTTTTTGTTTTACTACTAGCTGCATTTATGTCACTCCCTGATTAATATTTTAGTGGCAAATTTACAAGTATAATAGTAAATAAGATTAAAATTCATATAATTTGTATGTGATGATTTATACCTTTATTTCTATTCTAAAACAAGGGTATGTCAAGGTTTATCTAATAAAGCCATTTTCTACTCAGTTATACTAGGAATGAAATTTCATTCATCTCCATCATCGAGTGACAAGACCACAAAAATTTCTGGTTTTAAAATAGAGCCTTCTTACACAGCAAACGATTTATCTGGAGGTCATCTCTTATCTAGCAATCTTAGCTAGTCAGAATATAGCCAAGTAACCTGACTTAATCCACAAAGGCCTCTGAACAGAGCAAAAAAAAAAAAAAACAAGAAGATAAAATATCTTGCACAGAAGAGAATAACTTGAGCCTTACCGTCAGTCCATTTTTCTTCACTTTACATAGAAGGAAAGAAATTTCAGTGTACAGAGCAAAACTAAGAATATTTGAGGAATTCATTAGTATCTGGGAAGGTATGTTTGGGTAATGTCTCAGTTCCTCCATTTCCTAAGGGCCGTTTGAGATCTATCAGCCATCTTCAGAGTAAGAATCCCTCACCTCCAAGGGACAAGAGCCACCATTGTCACTGCAGGCATGTTCTGGTGGGGAAGTCAACCGTAGTCTGGAAAAACAGAAAAGTTGGACGGCAGCACATGGCAGTCAGACCGCCCTCCGATACAAAGAGCCCAGGCTCTAGGGACCACCAAGCATAACAGAAGAACAAGGAAAACAAAACCTTTATCAAGTATTCTGCATGAAACTGAAATGGAGAGTTCCCTGACCCTCCTCGCAAGACGTGCAACAGGGATGTGGCTCGTCTGTTCAGTCGCCGTCACTGGTCAAACTCCTTATGGGAGAAGGAGCATGCAGATGGACAGGTGCAGGAGCTGGGGCACTGGGCTTCAGCCCCACAGCAGCATCCAGAGGTGGGAACCTGCAACTCCTGGAGCCCAAGTGGGTGTGTGTTACATTATGCTCTTTTAGCCTTGCCATTGCAAACGGCTTAAGTGTTAACCAGCTCAGTGGACCCTCTGGCTTCTTGCAAGGGCAGGGGACCAGTGTGACAGCTTTCTGTATCCCAAACCCTTGTCCAGCATTCCAGAAGAATCAGGTCACACATGGACTTGAAGCACAGTGAATCTGGGGGTTTTATTGGGTGGTGGAGGTGGCTCTCAGCAAGATGGATGGGGAGCTGGAAAGGGGATAGAGTTGGAAGATGATCTTCCTCTGTAGTTTGGCCATCCAGCAGCCAATTCTCTGACCCTCCACAGCTGAACTTCTCCCAACGTTCCTTCTCTTCTCTCCCTCTCTGCTGCTCTTCTGCTCTTCTGTTTGTCTGCTCATCTCCTCCTGGAACCAGGGGTTTGGGGTTTATATGGGTAAAGGATAGTGGGGCGTGGGACCAGACGGCAACTTTTTGGGCACAAAAACAGGAATGCCTGTTCTCATTTATGGTGGCGAGTATCCAGGCTTAAGGGCGGGTCCTTTACTGGGGAACCGCCCTCTTCTACCCAGTATTTCTGTCTCCTGCCCATGTCAAAATGGAGATAACTCTAGGAAGCATTTTGGGTTGTAACACAAACACCATGAAGGCTGACAGGAAAGAAGTATCTTTCTAACTTCCTGTTCCAGTTATCCTTTGCTCCATAACAAATCATCCCAAAACTTAGTCACTTCGAACAACAAACCATTTATTTGTTCACAATTCCGCAATTTGGGCTGGGATCTCCTGGGCAGTTTCTCTCCATGTAGCTGCAGTCAGTGGATGGGAGAGCTGGAGAGTGGCTGGGCCAGAGCGTCCTCACTCCCATGTCCAGGACTTCAGCTGAGGTAGCTGAAATGACCAGGACAGCTGTGCCTCTTTCCATGTGGCCTTTCATCCTCAAAGAGGCAAGCCCAGGCTTGTTCACAAGGCAGTAGTGTCTCAAGAGAGTAGAAGCAAAGCTACAAGACCTTATAAGGTATAACCTCAGAGGTCACACACTGTCACTTCCACTGTATTACATTAGTCACAGCAAGTCACAAAGCAGCCTCAATACAAGAGATGGCATAGTAGCCTCTGCTCTTGATGGGAGGAGCAGGGAAGTTACATGGGAAGGGAGCGTGGACACAGACCCATGACTCATTGGGGTCATCACTGTAACAATTGCAAAAAGAAAAAGCTAGGCTAGGTGCAGTGGCTCATGCCTATAATCCTAGCACTTTGGGAGGACAAGGCAGAATAATTGCTTGAGCCCAGGACTTTGAGACCAGCCTGGGCAATGTAGTGAGATCCCATCTCTACAAAAAATCAAAAAAATTAGCCAGGCATGGTGGTGCACACCTTGGTCCTAAGAGGCTGAGGCAGGAGGATGACTTGAGCTGGGAGGTCAAGGCTACAGTGAGTTGTCATCTTGCCACTGCACTCCATCCTGCGTGACAGAGCAAGACCCCGCCTAAAAAAAGAAAAAAAGGAAAAAGAAAACAAAAACCTTAGACACATTAAACTAAATAGAATTCAATTGAGCAAAGAATAATTCAAGAATTGAGCAGCCCCTGAACCTGAATAGGTTCAGAAAGTCTCCAGCACTTGTGGTGGAAGAAGATTCACAGACAGGAAAAGGAAAGCGGGCTAGGCATGGTGGCTCACACACGTAATTCCAACACTTTGGGAGGACAAGGCAGGAGGATCACTTGCGGCCAGGAGTTCAAGACCAGCCTGGGCAACAGAGTGAGACCCTGTATCTACAACAACAACAACAATAGGCCAGGCATGGTGGTGCATATTTGTTATCCTGGCCACTAGGGAGGCTGAGATAGGAGGATCCCTTGAGCCCAGAAAGTCGAGGCTGTAGTGAGCTATGATGGCACCACTGCACTCCCGCCTGGAAGACAGACCAGCAAGACTCTGTCTTAAAAAAATAATAATAATAATAGTCTGGGTCATGTGTTGTAGAGACAGAACATCCTATACCATATCCCAACTGCATTTTTTTTTTTTTTTTTTTGAGATAGAGTTTTGCTCTTGTTGCCCAGCCTGGAGTGCAATGGTGTGACCTCGGCTCACCACAATCTCCACCTCCCAGGTTCAAGCGATTCTCCTGCCTCAGCCTCCCAAGTAGCTAGGATTACAAGCATGTGCCACCATGCCCATCTAATTTTGTATTTTTAGTAGAGATGGGGTTTCTCCATGTTGGTCAGGTTCGTCTTGAACTCCTGACCTCAGATGATCCTCCCACCTCAGCCTCCCAAAGTGCTGGGATCACAGGTGTGAGCCACCGCCCCTGGCTGCAACTGTATTTATAATAATAACCGAGACCCCTAGACATTTTAAATTATTTTCAACTATTTAAGGAATAAACACAGAAGTCCATACACAATAAAACCTCACAATAATGGAAAATTCTGAATTTGCATATAACTTAATTGGTAATTGGCTCCAAGGAATGGAGGAGGGGGATGAAGTGCCTGCCTTGGGATCATTTGGGACATCTCATGTAGTGTACGGTCAGTTATGTATAGTATAATTTTCTTACACTGGCGTTTCAAGAGGTTAGCTGACCATAAAATTCACTTTCGTTAATCCCTGAATGATGCCAAACACACCAAGTGTTACTTTATTATTTTCTGCCAAACTGGCACTCATTTCAAAAGAACTGAAATTCACTTTTCTTTCCATTGTACATCTCTGCAAAGTACTTTTTACTTACATATATGTTCTTATTTGATCAATAGAACAGTCTTACAGGGATAGACATGTTTATTGCGCTTTTAAAGATGAGAATACAAATATTCAAGAAAGGCAAAGTAACTTGGCCATGGACACACAGCTGGTTAAAACTCACATATGTAGTCGAGCTATTATCTCTGTCAGGGGCATGTCACCAAAGGCCAGATAATGAGGGCCCACATATGCAGTTTGGGACTTTCAAAAGAGGTCCTGTCTGCAAGAGGAATTGACAGAGATCCACAGTTCCCAGCCCACACTGTCTTTGATTTTCTACTTCCATGGCTTTGATTGAATTAACCCATGAAATCTGGTTATAATCCTTTCCCTCCATAGAATGATATCAGGCTCTAGGATCCCAACACAACTCTCTCTCTCTTTTTTTTTTTTTTTTTTTTTTTGAGACATGGTCTCTCTCTGTTGCCCAGGCTGGACCCAAACTCCTGTGCAATCCTCCCTCGAAACTAGGACTACAGAGGCATAGAATTCAGCCTCTTATGCTTCTGGGTATCCAACCTCACATTACTCCTGTTCTGGAACTTAAGTTATGTCCAATCACAGTAAGGGCAACTTATAGAAACTTTACCCTGTTGTGAAGCCTGAGATATTATATTTGTATAATTGTATACACATATCCATAATCTATTAAAAGTATTTTTACTACTTCTTTTTTTTTTTTTTTTTTTTTTTTTTTTTTTTTTTTTAAGAGACGGAGTCTTACCACACCAGGTTAGTTTCCTGGACTCAAGGGATCCTCCCATCTTGCCCTTCCCAAAGTGCTGAAATACAAGCACGAGACACCAAGCCCTTTCTTTCTTTCTTTCTTTCTTTCTTTCTTTCTTTCTTTCTTTCTTTCCTTCCTTTTTCTTTTTTTTTGAGATAGGATCTTGCCCTGTCACCCAGCAGGCTGGCATGATCATGGCTCACTGCAGCCTCAACCTCATGAGCTCAAGCAATCCTCCCACCTCAACCTCCCAAGTAGCTGGGACTGCAGGTGTGCGCCACCACGCTCAGCCAATTTTTCTATTTTTTGTAGATAAGTTCTCACTATGTTGCCCAGGATAGTCTCGAGCTCCTGGCCCCAAGTGATCCTCCTGCCTCAGCCTCTCAAAGTGCTGAGATTAAAGGCAGCACTGTGGATTACATGATCCACAGGTCATAGGTGGATTCAAAGATTTCCTGATTGGCAATTAGTTGAAAGGGTTAAGGTCTGCCTCAAGAGTTAAAGTCAGCAGAAAGAAATTCTGGTAATCAAGATAAGGGGACATTATGTACATGAAGCCTCCAGGTAGCAGGCTTCAGAGAATAGATGGTAAATATCTCTTATCCAACCCTAACAGGAGCCAGACTCTTAGTTAAATATCTCCTGGATCAGCAAAGGACTTGGAAAGGGAAAGGGATTCTCTACAGAATGTTTGTTTTCCCACAAGAGACAGCTTTGCAGGGCCATTTCAAAATATGTCAAATAAATACATTTTGGGGTAAAATACTTTGCTTTCTTTCAGGTCCTGGTACCTGTTATGTGATGCTACACTAGAGTCAGGTTGGAATTTGGTATCTTGTTGCTACAAAGTGTCTGTTTTATCAGTCTTAGGGTCTGCATTTTATTGTTAATGCTGGTCAGTTGTGCCTGAATTCCAAAAGGGAGGAGGGTATAATGAGTCATGTCCAACTCCACCTTTCTATCATGGCCTGAACTAGTTTTTCGGGTTAACTTTGGAATGCCCCTGGCTAAGAGAAGCGGTTCATTCAGATGGTTGGGAGGCTTAGAATTTTATTTTTGGTTTACAGAGGCCACCCAGCAAGGCCTGCCTGTTTAGATTCTTCTTGGCCTCTCTGTGTAGCATTTCTTCCTCCCAGGTATAGGGCAGGACCTTTCTGGAATGCAGATTTTATGACCTACTATTGGACAAGATAGGTAGAATTTTCCTTTTGGTTTACAGTTTAATCCACCAATGAGGACCCCATGGATAAGGAGGGCCAACTGTATATTGTAATTTCACATTGCAGAAACCCAATGGACAGACCAAATGTGGGGATCAGGAATCTAGAACCAGGCACCAACAGAGGCCCTAGAAGGCAGAGGGCGTAGGCCAGGCAGCAGGAATCCCAAGCCTAACCACAGTTTAGGCGCTCAGTGTGGAATTCCAGGCTCTGGGAAGGGACTAGAGAGGGCAAGTGAGAGTCCTAGTCCCTAAAGACCTAGAATCTAAGCAGGTCATGAAGGTAGAAACTTGCACATGACATGCACAGAATCCATGTCCCAGAGTTAGAAGAAAAAACAAGACCAGTCACCAAAACACCACTGGATTTCATTGCCAGAACAGAGACACAGGGACTGAGGTGACTGGTACTTAGTGTTACGATGCAGAAACGATACCCCCAAAGATGATGCTTTGGCATGACGAGTGCTTTGTTTGAAGGAAAATTCAAAGATCTCAAAAATAAACCTCAGAACCAAGGTTTCTGTCTGACCTTTTCTTATCCCTCTTCTCTTTGATCTTCATTCTTTCCCAAATCGCCAGGAGGAAATCTCTTTGAAATTTCCTTATCTGAAAAGAAAACGACCCTAACAGGAGCCATTTACCTCCTTTCCCCCGCCCCCCCCCCCAAAAAAATGCAACTGGGCCTGGCATGGTGGCTCACACCTATAATCCCAGGACTTTGGGAGGCCAAGGTGGGAGGATCACTTGAGCCCAGGATTTCAAGACCAGCCTGGGCAGCATAGTGAGACTCCCATCTCTACAAAACATAAAAGAAAAATAAATTCAATTATTTTAAGACTCCTCTCCCTAGGAATCTTATCAAATACCAGAAAAGATTAAAGAGAGAAGAGAAGAGACTAGTAGTCACATGCCCAGACACACTTTTCATCTGTTCTTCTGCAGGTGGCTCTGAGAGATTACCTGGGAGGCTTTGTCTGCATAGGACAACCTTGGTTCACAGTGAGGTTCTACCCCCCTCACGTTTATGCCACCTCCCCCAGAGCTCAGAAGGACTTTGTTCAAGGCCACTGTTCTTTGGACTCATTCTTTTCCCCTGAAAATCATTCATTCCTATAAACTTCATCTCCTTTTCCCCTATGAAGAAGGGTATACAAACATCTGGAGCTCATTGGGCTATTGGGTAATCATTCTCCTACCATTTCTCCATGCTTATGCACATTAAATATATTTCGTATGCCTTTTTCTCCTATTAATCTGCCTTTTGTTGGTTCATTTTCAGCAAACCTTCAGAGGATGAAGGGGACGCTTTCCCTCTTCTACCCTACATTAGTCCCAGTTTGTTTTGCCAGAATTCCCTAAATTCACTGGCTAAGATCAGAGTTAAAGGGTCTTCCTACAATCTGCAGGGGAAGAGGACTTAGTTGCCCCGTTTTCAGGAATAGGAAGGGTTTGGTACGTGGGAAACCAGGAACACTGGTAGACCAGTGTGAACAAAGGTTCAGTGCTTTTTCATGTTTATATTTAAGTGTATTAAAATTATGATATCCTGCATAAGTGCATTCAAAAGACACAATCCCCAGGATATTCCTCCTGGAAATGTCTACTCCTAGTTCATAGTATTAGGTGTCAAGACCCTGAGATTAGGCTGGGAGTGGTGGCTCACGCCTGTAATCCCAGCACTTCAGAAGGCCAAGACAGGTGGATCACTTGAGGTCAGAAGTTCGAGACCAGCCTGACCAACATGGTGAAACCCCGTATCTACTAAAAATACAAAAATTATGGGGGCCTGGTGGCACACACGCCTGTAATCCCAGCTACATGTGTGGCTGAGGCATGAGAATCCTTGAACCCAGGGGACAGAGGTTGCAGTGAGCCGACATTGTGCCTCTGCACTCCAGCCTGAGCAACAGAGCAAGACTCCATCTCAAAAAAAAAAAACCAAAAACAAAAAAACCTTGGGATTAGAAGTCAGACAGACCAGGGCTTCTTCACATTCCAGCTTTGTGACCTTGAGCAAGTTACTTGACCCCACTGAGCCTCAGATTTTTCTTTCTATGAAATAGGGATGATAATATAATGAGTGTCTGTCATTTTGGTCTGTACAGTATCTGTTTCTTTGGTGATTAACACTTTCCTTAAATTACGTGTCAGCTCATAGTAATAACTCAGTAAATGATCATTTTTATTAATTTTTATTACATTAGTAGCTGTACAGGGCACACCTTTGTATCTGAAAAGAAAGAAATCTACATTATCATGGTGGAATATAGTCACTGACACATATTTTCATGAAAAATTCTCTATTCTGTATCAAGTAGATCCCGACCTGGAGAAGCTATGAGGGAAAATGTTCCCAAGCAAGCCTCAGGAAACACCCCGTACTTTGCCACGCATTGCATCCAGAGGTCCTGCAGCAAACCAATTCTAATTTTCCTTTCTCTGCATCAAAGTGTTCTTTTTGTCCTTTGTTTTCACCAGGCATTTCTGTAACCATCTTAGACCTCTCTCTAACTAGTAGCCCCTGTGGTGAGAGTGATCATATCACATATAATGGCATGTCTGGCTTGGGAAATGATGGGGATAATGTGGGTGGTGGTCACCGTTTAGATAAAGTCTACATAAATTTCAATTACTACCTGCAGCTATCCCCTGCACATACCTCTGTCCGGAGCTAGAGTCCACTGCTTTCTTTTACCAGAAACTGTACAGACAGAACCTATAATCTTCCTCCATCTTCTTCTTTCCTTGTTTTTATTTTCATTCTTCTCTTTTTACAATGCAATATTCACAATTCAAATGCTGGCTAGTGAAACCTATGACATTAACCATCTGAGAGGACATCTTTTATCTCATAACAGCAAGATTGGCTCTCATCTCCCTGCTCAGGCAAAAGTCGCATAGTTGAAAACACAAGCATAGAGCACACACCTGAGTCATCTGTAAGCCATCTCTGCCTCTGGTTCACTTATAGTTAAAAATCACTGATGTTACTGCTTTTTCTCAAAAGAGCATTTGCTGCTTTTCCATGTAGGAAAAGCTTTGTTAACTCCGGACCCACACAAGTGCAGTGGGAAGAAAATTTCAGGATGGCAGAAAAGCTCATCTTGGCCGAGCCAGGTGACACATGCCTGTAATCCCAGCACTTTCAGAATCTGAGGCAGGCAGATCGCTTGAGCTCAGGAGTTGGAGACCAGCCTGGGCAACATAGCAAGACCCCGTCTCTATAAAAAAAAATACAAAAATTAGCTAGGCATGGTGGCAGGCGCCTGGGGTCTCATCTACTCAGGAGGCTGAGATGGGAGGATCACTTGAGCCCAGGAGGCAGAGGTTGCAGTGAGCCAAGATGGCACCACTGCACTCCAACCTGGGCAATAGAGCAAGACCCTGTCTCAAAAAAACTTTACTAAAAAAGAAAAGAAAACTCATCCATAGGTGGCTTCTACAGAAAGTCTTCACTTAATATCATCAATAGGTTCTTGGAAACTGTGCCTTTAAGCAAAATGCCATATAACCAAACCAACTTGACCACAGTTTAACTAATATAGACTAAAGTTCCTATGGAATATTCCTGGTCACAAAAACATCACCAAACTTCTAAATAAAGAAAAAAACTCTTCTAATATTAAACATTGAAACAAATGTGAACTATACATACCTTTAAGAAAGATTAATAAAAACAAGTAAGATAATAATTTATTCCCTTATTCCAGTTCAGGGCCGGGGGTGACTGGGGCCAGTCCCTGTGGCTCAGGGGGGCCAGGCTGGAATGATCTCTGGACAGGATGCCCTCGCTTCACAGGGCACTCACACACAGATACACATTCACTCAGCCTGGGACCGTGTAGACAGCCAGTTCGCCTAATGTGCACATCTTTGGAATGGAGAGGAAAACCAGAGGGTGTTTCTGGGAGTTTGGGAAAGCCCAGAACCATGCAGAGAAAACCCATGCAAACACGGGGAGAACTTGCAAACTCAGGGAAACTCCACCCAGCCAGTGGCCCTGACCAGCAATCTATTTTTCTTTCTTCTCATCAACTTTATAATGACATTAGAATGACATTGAATGAGGCTCGGCATGGTGGCTCACACCTTGTTATACCAGCACTTTGGGAGGCTGAGGCAGGTAGATCACCTGAGGTCAGGAGTTTGAAACAAGCCTGGCCAACATGGCAAAACCCCATCTCTACTAAAAATACAAAAAATTAGCCAGGCATGGTAGCAGGCACCTGTAATCCCAGTTACTTTGGAGGATGAGGCAGGAGAATCACTTGAACCCAGGAGGCAGAGGTTGCGGTGAGCCAAGATTGCACTATTGCACTACAGCCTGGGCAACAAGAGCGAAACTCCATCTCGAAAAAAAAAAGAATGATATTGAAACATTATTTGACGACCTACTCTATTTCTCAAATAGATTTCGCTTTCCAATTGTCTCATCCATTGTTGTCTCACTTTATAGCAGCTAATTTCTATAACAATTCTGTTGCCATATGTTAAAAAAAAAGTGTTAAAATGTTTGTAGTAGAAACCTTATGCTTAGGGGAGCCCACTGCTGAGACTTGAAGATTTAGGTAAAGTCACATGCGTTCCAGTTCTATTCCAAACCCTCTCATCTCCCAGGATGCCCCACTGGACTGCACCAGGCACCACAATGCTGAGTCTACCTGACATTCACCACTCAGTAAGAAAGGACGTATTTTCCACCTGGGAGAAATAAAGTCACAACTGCTAGAAATGAAATTGAACAGTTATCCTACAAATGCCCAGAAACTACACATGCAGGAGTTGAGCTGTAGGTACACTTTTACTTTTTATTTTTATGTTATTTTTTTTTTTAGGGACAAGGTCTCCCTGAGTCACCCAGGCTGGAGTGCAGTGGTGCAATCACAGCTTGCTGCAGCCTCAAACTCCTGGGCTAAACTGAACCTCCCACCTCAGCTTCCCAAGTAGCTGGGGCAACAGGCAAGCACCACCACATCTGGCCAATTTTTTTATCTTTTTGTAGAGATAGGGTCTTACTATGTTGCCCAGGCTGGTCTCGAACCCCTGACCTCAAGCAATCCTCCTGCCTTGGCCTCCAAAACTCCTGGGATTACAGGCGTGAGCCACCACCCGGCCTACTTTTACTTTCTAAATGCAACATAAATTATACCTCTAAAACACTGAACAAAAAGCTCCTTGGTCAAAACAGTCAGTTTTGGGCATTCAAAAAATCATTTCTGGCTGGGTGCAGTGGCTGAAGCCTGTAATTCCAACACGGGAGGCCCAGGCAAGAGGATCGCTTTAGGTCACGAGTTTGAGACCAGCCTGGGCAAGATAGTGAGACCCTGTCTCTACAAAAAAGTAAAACATTAGCCAGGCATGGTGACTCACATCTGTAGTCCGAGCCACTCAGGAGGCTGAGGTGGGAGGATTCCTTGAGCCCAGGAGGTCGAAGCTGCAGTGAACCATGATTGTGCCACTGCACTTCAGTTTGAGTAACAGAGTGAGACTCTAAATAAATAAATAAATAAATAAATAAATCATTTCTTTTTCTATTGGTGAGGTATTTAGAGGTAAAGAGTAGGGCCTCTGGGCAGGATGAGAATCCTAGCTTGCCATTTTCCAGCTACAGGACCTTGAGCCAGTTACTTAATAGTACTGTGCCTCAGTTTCTCCATAAGTAAAAAGGCGATAACACCATCTACCTCAAAAGCTCGCTGGGATCATAAAATGAGATAAATATCATGCCAGATATACAGCAACAATATCACTAAGGCTTATTCGTTAGTTTAACTATTATTTTTATCACTAACATTATTATTCTCATCTTGTTTCTACAAATTATTAGTGTGCTCACCAGAACTCCTTTTCCCAAATGGAGGCAGCACCTGTTACTTCACTTGCTGTTTTGCCTAAAAATTTACATTTCCCCCTCTGTCATGTTTTCGAGGTTTTGTTTATTGCATGCACAGTCAAATCTTCTCAGTAGTAGCAGACACAGTTCAATTTCAGAGCTCTAAATATAAATCTATATACATATTGAGACAGGGTCTCACTGTCTCCCAGGCTGGAGTATAGTGGTGCAGTTACTGCAGCCTTGACCTCCTAGGTTCAAGCAAGCCATCCTCCCACCTTAGCCTCTCAGGTAGCTGGGACTACAGACACGTACCACCACGTCAGGCTAATTTTATTTTATTCATTTTTATTTTCATTTTGTTATTAATATTATTATTATTATTTTGTAGAGACAGGGCCTCCTCGTGTTGCATAGGCTGGTCTCAAGCAATCCTCCCACCTCCGCCTCCCAAAGTGCTGGAATTACAGGCATGAGCCGCTGTACTCAGGCTAAATATCAGTTTGGTTTTGTTGCTGTTGTTGCTTTGTTTTGTTTTTTGAGATGGAGTCACTCTGTCGCCCAGGCTGGAGTGCAGTGGCGCGATCTTGGCTCCGACTCCCAGGTTCAAGCGATTCTCCTGCCTCAACCTCTCTGGTAGCTGGGATTACAGCATGCACCACCACGCCCAGCTAATTTTTGTGTTTTTAGTACAGACAGGGTTTCACCATGTTGGCCAGGTTGGTCTTGAGCTCCTGATCTCAGGTGATCTGCCTGCCTCGGCCTCCCAAGGTGCTGGGATTACAGGCATGAGCCGCCACACTGGGCAAATCGTTTTAAACTTTTTATTATGAAGATTGCAAATAGAGAATAATACAAACTCCCCAGATTCAAGCATGGCCATTTCACCATGCTTGCTTTGTCTACTCTTTTTTACGTTCATTTTCTTTACTTTTGTTGCAGTAGTATCTTAATATTTTTAAGCAAATTCCATGCATCATGTCTCTATGCACATATAAAAAATGAGTACATTTCAATATATAAGCACAATATTATTAGCTCTACTAACAAAATTAATGTGATCTAATACCCAGTCCAAAATCAAAATCAAATGTTCTGATTTCACTCAAAAATAACATATTATGGTTTGCTCAAACCAGTACCCAAATGAGCTCCACATATTGTATAATTGTTATGTTTCTTTCTTTCTTTTTTTTTTTTTGAGATGGCATTTCGCTCTTTTCACCCAGGCCGGACGGAGTGCAATGGTGCGATCTCGGCTCACTGTAACCTGTGCCTCCTGGATACAAGCAATTCTCCTGCCTCAGCCTCCCGAGTAGCTGGGATTATTATAGGCTCCGCCACCACAGCTGACTAATTTTTGTATTTTTAGCAAAGATGGGGTTTCGCCATGTTGGCCAGGCTGGTCTCGAACTCCTGACCTTAGGTGATCCACCTGCCTCGGCCTCCCAAAGTGCTAGGATTACAGGCATGAGCCACCACACCTGGCCCATCTACTCAATTTTTTTTTTTTTTTTAATTGATCATTCTTGGGTGTTTCTCGCAGAGGGGGACTTGGCAGGGTCACAGGACAACAGTGGAGGGAAGGTCAGCAGATAAACAAGTGAACAAAGTTCTCTGGTTTTCCTAGGCAGAGGACCCTGCGGCCTTCCGCAGTGTTTGTGTCCCTGGGTACTTGAGATTAGGGAGTGGTGATGACTCTTAACGAGCATGCTGCCTTCAAGCATCTGTTTAACAAAGCACATCTTGCACCGCCCTTAATCCATTCAACCCTGAGTGGATACAGCACATGTTTCAGAGAGCACAGGGTTGGGGGTAAGGTCACAGATCAACAGGATCCCAAGGCAGAAGAATTTTTCTTAGTACAGAACAAAATGAAAAGTCTCCCATGTCTACCTCTTTCTATACAGACACGGCAACCATCTGATTTCTCAATCTTTTCCCCACCTTTCCCCCCTTTCTATTCCACAAAACCGCCATTGTCATCATGGCCCGTTCTCAATGAGCTGTTGGGTACACCTCCCAGACGGGGTGGTGGCCGGGCAGACGGGCTCCTCACCTCCCAGTAGGGGCGGCCGGGCAGAGGCGCCCCTCACCTCCCGGACAGGGCGGCTGGCCGGGCAGGGGGCTGACCCCCCCCCACCTCCCTCCCGGACGGGGCGGCTGGCTGGGCGGGGGGCTGACCCCCCCACCTCCCTCCCGGACGGGGCGGCTGGCCGGGCAGAGGGGCTCCTCACTTCCCAGTAGGGGCGGCCGGGCAGAGGCGCCCCTCACCTCCTGGACAGGGCGGCTGGCCAGGCGGGGGGCTGACCCCCCCACCTCCCTCCCGGACGGGGCGGCTGGCTGGGCGGGGGGCTGACCCCCCACCTCCCTCCCGGACCGGGCGGCTGGCCGGGCGGGGGGCTGACCCCCCCACCTCCCTCCCGGACGGGGCGGCTGGCCGGGCAGAGGGGCTTCTCACTTCCCAGTAGGGGCGGCCGGGCAGAGGCGCCCCTCACCTCCTGGACAGGGCGGCTGGCCGGGCGGGGGGCTGACCCCCCCACCTCCCTCCCGGACGGGGCGGCTGGCTGGGCGGGGGGCTGACCCCCCACCTCCCTCCCGGACCGGGCGGCTGGCCGGGCGGGGGGCTGACCCCCCCACCTCCCTCCCGGACGGGGCGGCTGGCCGGGCAGAGGGGCTTCTCACTTCCCAGTAGGGGCGGCCGGGCAGAGGCGCCCCTCACTTCCCGGACAGGGCAGCTGGCCGGGCGGGGGGCTGATCCCCCCACCTCCCTCCCGGACGGGGCGGTTGGCCGGGCGGGGGGCTGACCACCCCCCCCACCTCCCTCCCGGACGAGGTGGCTGCCGGGCGGAGACGCTCCTCACTTCCTAGACGGGGGTGGCTGCTGGGCGGAGGGGCTCCTCACTTCTCAGACGGGGCGGCTGCCAGGCAAAGGGTCTCCTCACTTCTCAGACAGGGCGGCGGGGCAGAGACGCTCCTCACATCCGGGACGGGGCGGCAGGGCAGAGGTGCTCCCCTCATCTCAGACGATGGGCGGCCGGGCAGAGACGCTCCTCACTTCCCAGATGTGATGGCGGCCGGGAAGAGGCGCTCCTCACTTCCTAGATGGGATGGTGGCCGGGCAGAGTCGCTCCTCACTTTCCAGACTGGGCAGCCAGGCAGGGGGGCTCCTCACATCCCAGACGATGGGCGGCCAGGCGGAGACGCTCCTCACTTCCCAGACGGGGTGGCGGCCGGGCAGAGGCTGCAATCTCGGCACTTTGGGGGGCCAAGGCAGGCGGCTGGGAGGTGGTTGTAGCGAGCCGAGATCACGCCACTGCACTCCAGCAGGGGCGCCATTGAGCACCGAGTTAACAAGACTCCGTCTGCAATCCCGGCACCTCGGGAGGCCGAGGCTGGCAGATCACTCGCGGTTAGGAGCTGGAGACCAGCCCGGCCGACACAGCGAAACCCCGTCTCCACCAAAAAAATACGAAAACCAGTCAGGCGCGGCGGCACGCGCCTGCAATCGCAGGCACTCGGCAGGCTGAGGCAGGAGAATCAGGCAGGGAGATTGCAGTGAGCTGAGATGGCAGCAGTACCGTCCAGCTTCCGCTCGGCATCAGAGGGAGACCGTGGAAAGAGAGGGAGAGGGAGACCATGGGGAGAGGGAGAGGGAGAGGGAGACGGAGAGGGACAGGGACAGGGAGAGGGAGAGGGAGCCTCAGATGGTTAAGGCATTCTAAGTCACAGGATGAGACTACTCAATTTTTTAAGACTGAAATAATGTACAAGAAATAACTAACAACAGTGTTTACCTTCAGGTGGTAGGAATGTATGTGATTTTTATTTTTCTGTTTTTCTGTATTTTCCAATTTTTCTACAATAAACTCTTTACTTTTGTAAATAGGAAAAGAACTGAGTAAGTTAAGGGTGGATGCAGTGGCTCGCACCTGTAATCTCAGCACTGCAGGAGCTGAGTTGAGGCAGGAGGATCACATGAGCCCAGGAGTTCAAGACCAGCCTGGGCAGCATAGTGAGACCCCTATTTCTACAAATTAAAAAAAATTTTGCCAGGCTTGGTTGTGCACGTATAGTCCCAGCTACTTTGTTGGCTGAGGCAGGAGGATCACTTGAGCCTGGAAAGTCAAGACTGCAGTGAGCCATGATTGCACCACTGCACTCCAGCCTGGGTGGCAGAGTGAGACCCTGTCTCAAAAAAAAAAAAAGAAAAGAAAAGAAAAAGAAAAATTATTCACTTAAAATGTATATTAAGCCAGGCACAGTGGCATGAACCTGTAGTCCTAGCTGTCTAGGAGGCTGAGGTAGGAGGTTGAGTCCTGGAGTCTGAGGCCAGCCTAGGCAACATAGTGAGACCTCATCCCTAAAAAAAATGAATAAATAAACAAAGGTATGATACGCAGAAGAGCTTGTTCCTGTCCTTTCTTCTTGGAGTCACCTCCTGGAGCAAATTATCTACATTCTGGTTCTCAGCCCAACACATTCCAGCTCTACTCTCCACCCTTCCTGCACCTTGTTTTTTTTTTTTTTTTTTTTTTTTTTTGAGACAGAGTTTCGCTTTGTTGCCCAGGCTGGAGTGCAGTGGTGTGATCTCGGCTCACTGCAACCTCTGCCTTCCGGTTTCAAGCTATTCTCCTGCCTCAGCCTCCCAAGTAGCTGCGATTACAGATGCCCACCACCACACCCGGCTAATTTTTGTATTTTTAGTAGAGACGAGGTTTCACCATGTTGACCAGGCTGATCTTGAACTCGTGACCTTCTGATCTGCCCGCCTTGGTCTCCCAGAGTGCTGGGGTTCCAGGTGTGAGCCAACGCACCTGGTGAACCTCTGAACTTCACATTCTATCAGCCCGCATGGCATCCCCCTCAACATCCGCTTCTCCTTCGTTAGTCCCACATAGAAACAAGTACATCCCCTATGAAGGGACCATCACATAATTCTTTTGTATTCCACTTAATGCTTCACAAATAATAGGTGTGAAATAAATACTTATTGAAGAAATGAATGAATGGTAGAGAAGAGGGAACTGTGGCAGTGTGAGGGCAGAGAAATACAGAAGGGTTTCACGCAGGTGGTGAGACCTGGGCTGGGCCTTGAACAATGACTAAAGTGTCTGTGGCTCCAAGAGAGGGTGACTAGTCAGGCCAGGAAGACGCAAGAGCCATGTAGGCTCAGTAGACATACAATAAACTCGCCTGGTTAGAGAGTAAACTGAGGGCTGGAAAATGGCAGGGGAGGTTTGGGAGCTTGAGGCAAGATTAAGTGTATATTTCAGGCTGGGCCCATACTCTATGGCAGAGGTTCTCAAACTTTAGCAGAAGACTTTTATTTTGTTTTTTGTTTTGATTTTTCTGAGACAACGTCTTGCTCTCTTGATCAGGCTGGAGTGCAGTTGTGTGATCATCACTCACTGCAGACTCGATCTCCTGGGCTCAAGAGACCCTCCCACCTTAGCCTCCTAAGTAGCTGGGACTACAGAGGTGGGCCACCATACCAGCTAATTTTTGTTTGTTTGTTTGTTTTGGTAGAGATAGGGGTCTCACTATGTTGCCCAGTCTGGTCTTGAACTCCTGAACTCAAGTGATCCGACCACCTTGGCCTCCTAAAGTGCTGGGATGACAGGCCTGAGCCACCATCCCCAGCCAGGAAAAGTCTTGTTAAAACAGTTTGCTGAGCCCCAGTCCTAGAGTTTCCGTTGCAGTATATCTGAAGGGAATGTGAGATTTTGCAGTTGTAATATATTTCCAGGAAATACTGGATACACATTAAAATGATCTGAAAGGGAGGCTGAGTGCAGTGGCTCACATCTGTAATCCCAACACTTTGGGAGGCTGAAGCTGGCAGATAGCTTGAACCCAGGAGTTTGAGGCCAGCCAGGGCAACACAACAAAACTCCGTCTCTGCAAAATTTCAAAAATAAAATTTAGGCCAGGGATGGTGGCTCACGCCTATAATCCCAGCCCTTTGGAAGCCCCGAGGCAGGCAGATGCTTGAGTTCAGGAGTTCGAGACCAGCCTGGGCAACATGACAAAACCCCATCTCTAGATAAATAAATAAATAAATAATAGATAAATAAATAAAATTTAAAAATTAGCCAGGCAAGGTGGCATGCGCCTGTAGTCCCAGTTACTCAGGAGGCTAAGGCAGGAGGATTGACTGAGCCCAGGAGATTGAGGTTTCAGTGAACCGAGATCACACCACTGTGCTCCAGCCTGGGCAACAGATTGAGACACTGTCTCAAAATAAAATAACTACCTGAAAGCTTTTCAAAAAAGCCAAAACCAGGGCCCTAGCCCTCAGAGATTCTCATTTAATTGAGCTGAAGTAGGACCTGAGCACATAATGGTATATTTTGTTTGGTCTTCTTTTAGTAATCCAGGCGATTAAAATATGCAACCAGGGTTTCTCATCTTTTTTGGTTTTTTTATTTTAAGTTCCAGGATACATGTGCAGGATGTGCAGGTTTGTTACATAGGTAAACCTATGCCATGGTGGTTTGCTGCACCTATCAACCCATCACCTAGGTATTAAGCCCAGCATGCATTAGCTATTTCTCCTGATGCTCTCCCTCCCCCACCCCCCACCCCACAAGCCCCAGTGTTTGTTGCTCCCCTCCCTGTGTCCATGTGTTCTCATTGCAACCAGGGTTTTTAATCTTTCTAATTACTGGTGTAAGCAATAAGGTGCCCTTGCTGATTTTTGAAACAGAAGGATATTTAACATATTTTTTGTTAATTACACAGATAAATGATCAATGTCACAAAATGAGAAATTACAAAGAAAAATCTAAATTATCTAAAACCCTACTCAGAATAATTACTGTTAATCTTTTTTTAAAATAACATTTCCAGGTGAGGCACGGTGGCTCATGCCTGTAATCCCAACACTTTGGGAGGCTGAGGTGGGGGAATCACTTGAGGCCAAGAGTTCGAGGCCAGCCTGGGCAACATAGTGGGACCTTGTCTCTACAAAAAATTTAAAAATTAGCCGGGCATGATGGCATACATCATCTGTAGTTCCAGCTACTTGGGGCACTGAGGCTAGAAGAGAATCCCTTGAGCCCAGAAGTTCAAGGTTGCAGTGTGGTATGATACTGCGACTACTCTCCAGCCTGAGTGAAAGCAAGACCCCATACCAAAAAAAAAAAAAAAGCTGGGCATCGTGGCTCATGCCTATAATCTCAGCACTTTGGGAGGCTAAGACATGCAGGTCACATGAGGCCAGGAGTTCAAGACCAGCCTGGACAACATTGCGAAACCCCATGTCTACTTAAACTACAAAAATTAGCCAAGCCGGGCACAGTGGCTCACGCCTCTAATCCCAGAACTTTGGGAGGCCAAGGCGGACGGATCGCCCAAGGTTGTGAGCTCGAGACCAGCCTGACCAACATGGAGAAACCCTGTCTCTACTAAAAATACAAAATTAGCCGGGTGTGGTGGCACATGCCTGTAATCCCAGCTACTCGGGAAACTGAGGCAGGAGAATCATTTGAACCTGGGAGGCGGAGGTTACATTGAGCCGAGATCATGCCATTGCACTCCAGCCTGGGCAACAAGGGCGAAACTCCATCTCAAAAAAAAATTAGCTGGACATGATGGTGCACATCTGTAATCCCAGCTACTTGGGAGGCTGAGGTGAGAGAATCACTTGAACCCAGAAGGCAGAGGTTATAGTGAACCGAGATCACGCCACTGCACTCCAGCCTGAGTGACAGAGTGAGATTCTATTTCCAAAATGTATATATGTATTTATATATATATATATATATATTTTACCTTTTTTTAACATATATATTTGGTCCCTTCGCAGTAAATCCTCTATATAGATAAACCAGATGTGGTGGCTTACACCTGTAATCCCAGTACTTTGGGAAGCTGAGGTGGGAGGATTGCTTGAGGCCAAGAGTTCAAGACCAGCCTGGGCAACATAGCAAGACTACATCTCTACAAAAATATATCTGTATTTTTCTCTGTGTCATATGGTTTAAATCTGTGTCCTTGCCCAAATCTCATGCGGAATTGTAATCCCCAGTATTGGAGGTGGGGCCCGGTGGGAGATGACTGGATCATGGAGGCAGAGTTCTCATGAATGTGTTAGCTCCATCACCTGGGTGTTATTCCTGTGATCCTCACTGAGTTTTCATGAGATCTGACTGTTTAAAAGTGTGTAGCACCTCCCCCCTCTCTTCCTCCTGTTCCGGCCATGTAAGATGTGCCTGCTTCCTTTTCAACTTCCACCACGACTAAGTTTCCAGAGCCCTCCCCCAAAGCCAAGCAGGTGCTGCTCTGCTTCCTCTACAGCCTGCAGATTTGTGAGCCAATTAAACCTCTTTTCTTTATAAATTACCCAGTCTCAGGTGTTTCTTTATAGCGACACAAGAACTGACTAATACAATATGTAAATTATGGTAGAAAAAGAAACAACTTTTCCTTTTTCCTATTTTTTAAAAAAGCCCAAGAAAGGAATCAACATATTTTCAAAAGCAGAGGGGACCAAGATAGCAATGTATATTCTTTCCCTCTCTAAATCTTAACAATACTTACTAGAAGCTCTGAGTTCTTAACTGATCTATGAAGCCTGCTGTGATTTTTACCCTCTGATTTCCTGTATACTTATAGTCTCTAACACATGGCTTAGCTCTTAATCATAGAGTCTTTTACTCTTTTCCGATTATTAGTATTGGCTCCCAAACCAGACTGTAAATTCCTGGAGTACAGAGATGGCCCCCTCCACCATTACTTTCAATACTTACTTTTTGGGGCCAAAGTACCAAATGTAGTACAGGATGAATACTAAGTGTCTATTAGGAACATTTGTTGATCTTCAAATTTGCAATTCAGTAATCTTACCGGCAGGCCACTTTAGTTACTGATGCACACTTTGTGTCCCTAAAGGCCAATCTCTAGGAATCCTTAAACTTACAAATATGTCAAAGATAGTCACTTCAAATTAGACAGTCTCTAAATAATCTAGCATTTGAGGTTTTCTCCCTTCCATCGGCTCTAGAAACCTAAGCTCCCGAAAGCCTCTTTTTCCCTATTTTTCACCAAATGACAGCTGCAATGACTTTCAGAGTTCAAGCCAGTACACAAATCATACTACCATGGAAATCTGCAATTCAATGTATTTAGCAAGCTCATTACACAATAAAACTTGAGGTCAGAGATTAAATTCTACTTTGCAGCAAACTAAAAGTGGTTTGACAATATGCAACCAACAGTCTGTTCAATACAATACTTACAAATGGGAAATTTTGCTTCTGTGGTAAACATTATCATTCTTTCAGTCTTTGGTTATAAAAGCAACAAAAATAATAAGCCTGTTTTTTCCCTAAAAATGATACAGAGAAGCAATGAATGGGTTTTCTTTCTTGGTTTATATTAACTTAGAACTTCTCATTGTCACCCTGGGCAACACAGTGAGACCCCGTCTCTACAAAAACTAAAAAAAATAGCCAGGTATGGTGGCGCGTGCCTATAGTCCCAGCTTCTCAGAAGTTTGAGGTAGAATAATCACCTGAGCCCAGGAGGATGAGGCTTCAGTGAGCCGTGATTGTGTCACTGCACTCCAGCCTGTGTGACAGAACAAGGTTCTGCTTCAGTCAAACTACCTACACTATTTTATTTATTTATTTATTTATTTATTTATTTATTTTTATTTATTTTTTTTTTTGAGACAGAGTCTTGCTCTGTTGCCCAGGCTGGAGTATAGTGGCGCAATCTCGGCTCACTGCAACCCCTGCCTCCCAGGTGCAAGTGGTTCTCGTACCTCAGCCTCCTGAGTAGCTGGGATTACAAGCATGAACCACACCTCCTGGCTAATTTTTTGTATTTTTAGTAGAGACAGGGTTTCACCATGTTGGCCAGGTTGGTCTCCAACTCCTGACCTCAAGTGATCTGCTTACCTTGGCCTCTCAAAGTGCTGGGATTACAGGAATGAGCCACCATGCCCAGCCTAGACAATTTTTAATATCAGCAATTTTTCAACACAGTTCTTTTTCCTTTACTTTTCTTTTTTTTTTCTTCCTGGTCCTTGACCCAGGATTCAATATAACCCTTTAGGAAAAAAAAATTTTTTTCAGTGTTTTATTTTTTCTTCTTCCTTCTTTCTTTCAATACATATTTAGTGCCTACTATGTGCCCCCACTGTGCCAGGCATTGAACAAACAATAGTGATCCCAACACTACTTAGTCATGAAGACAGATATAAGCCAGAGGCTGTAAACTGGCAGCTTTCAGGTCTACTGCAGCCCACACCTGACCTTGGTTTGGCCCACAAAATATCATTTGAATTACTTCCCAACACTTTAAAACCGGAACATTTCACATAAAAAGTCAGAGTTCTGCCAGGCATAGTGGCTCACGCCTGTAATCCCAGCACTTTGGGAGGCTAAGGTGGGTGGATCACGAGGTCAGGAGTTCAAGAGTAGCCTGATGAACATGGTGAACATCTCTACTAACAATACAAAACTTAGCCCAGTGTGGTGGCACGCACCTGTAATCCTAGCTACTCAGGAGGCTGAGGCAGGAGAATCGCTTGAACCTGGGAGGCGAGGTTGCAGTGAGCAGAGATCATGCCACTGCACTCCAGCCTGGGCAACAGAGTGAGACTCTGTCTCAAAAAAATAAATAAATAAAAAGTCAGCGTTCTGGATTATATGAAAAAATGGGAAAATCTGGTAGCACCAAGACCCTTACTCCCTCAAAAGAACAACTGGCAAACCCGAGTGGGGACTGCCCTGGTCAGAGACATGGAGTTCTCACCAGGCCTCATGAAACCTTCCTCTCTCAGCACTGAGTTTATAACTGCTGTATGAACCAGTCATGGAAATAAAAACTACACAGGTGCCAATAGTGGTGGATGTTATAAAAGAAAAGAGCTTTATTAGAGAATAGGAGAGGAGAAACTAACTTAAATTGAGAGTCAAGGATGATCTCTTGAGGCCGTGGCATTTTTAACTATGTTCAGTACTGGCACTCACCTCTTATGAGGCACTTTTCCAAATAATAAATGCCATTTATTGAGAGTCTATTGATGCCAGGTAACTTAATTTAATTCTCACAGAAACAATTCTGCATGATCTCCATCTTGCTGATGAAACACCTGAGATGAAATACTTGCTGTTCAAGAAGGTGAAAACATTAGCCCAAATATACAGAACCACAGGTGGAAAACCTGGGGTCAGAACAAAGCCCTGATTGATTCCAAATTGTATGCTTGTTCCGGTAAAAAGAGATGCTTCAAATGAGGCCCAGTCCAATTCTAAGAGTCGGTTCTTCTCCATTCTTCCCAAAGCACATGACAAGAATATTCAATAGGGAGCTCCCTTGTTTTTGCAATGAGATTGACCTTGTTCTCAGATTATACCTCCACTTACTCATAGACCAGAGCAAGTTCTCACCATTAGAGAGCTTCACTGCCAGCTCTGCAGTGAAGCCCAGGATCTCTAGCCAGGTCTTGGGACCTGATCATGTTTTCAATGATTCTAACCTGAGCCAGATTTATCAGGGCAGGTGCCTTTATATTGTCAGTCCTTTCCAGCCATATTGGTGTGAATTTCCTGCCTCCACCAATCAGCTGGGATTTCCCATCTCCATATCAACAGAACTTAAATTTTGTTTTGTCTGTATCACTTAACCAGGAGTGTGGTCATCTACAGAACCTGGATGTGATCTTTTAGGCTTTCCTCTCAGATCTCTGAATCAGAATGGATCGATGTGGCTGCATGTATTCTTTCTTTTTATTAGGTTGGTCCTAATATTATAAGGCTTTTTTGACCACTCAAATTCCTTATCATGGTGCCTATTCCAAATTCTCCTCTAACTCATCCAGGATCCCAATTAAACAGTATCAGAAAATATCTTCCCAAGACATTGCTGTGTTGCTACCACCCCCACAATTCAATTCAAATCAAATATTAAAGTATGACATATGACATTCTGAAAATGAAACCAATAAAAGGAAGATATATATATACACACACACACATATATATATCTCCATCCAAGGACAAGGTAAAAATGTAGGTATTCCAATTTTGGAAGAAAGCAGAATCTGAGAATTCATGGTATGATTTCTTAGCTTCCTAACACTGCAGTCCTCACCAACAAGGCACTTCTACCTTTTTAGGTCTTAGTTTCTTCATTAATAAATTTGCTTTTTGGCTGAGCACGGTGGCTCACACTTGTAATCTCAGCACTTTGGGAGGCTGAGGCAGGCAGATTGCTTCAGCCCAGGAGTTCGAGACCAGCCTAGACAACATGGCTAAATCCTGTCTGTACAAAAAATACAAAAATTAGCTAGGCATGGTGACACATGCCTGTAGTCTCAGCTACTCGAGAGGCTGAGGTGGGAGTATCACTTGAGCCAAGGAGGTCGAGGTTGCAGTGATCCATGACCACATCACTGCACTCCAACCTGGGCAACAGAGTGAGATCCTGTCTCAAAAAAAAAAAAAAAAGTAAAAAGTAAAATAAAGGCCAGGCGCAGTGGCTCACACCTGTAATTCCAGCACTTTGGTAGGCCAAGGTGGGTGGATCACCAGGTCAGGAGATGAGACCATCCTGGCCAACATGGTGAAACCCCGTCTCTACTAAAAATACAAAAATTAGCTGGGCGTGGTGGCACGCACCTGTGTCCCAGCTACTGGGGAAGCTGAGGCAGGAGAATTGCTTGAACCCGAGAGGTGGAGGTTGCAGTAAGCCGAGATCACGCCACTGCGCTCCAGCCTGGGCAACAGAGCAAGACTCTGTCTCAAAAATAATAATAATAAAAAATAAAAATAAATAAAAATGAATTTGCTTTCCTAGTAAACTTGGCAAATACGCCAATATAATGAATCCTTCCACTTCAAGCTCACAGGAATAAATATCATTTAGCAGTATAAAATGTCATTTTTTTTAATGTTCAGAGAGAAATAAGCTGGAAGTCAAGAAGTGAAACTTTTAGGAATGTTGCAGAATTTAGAAGCATAATGGGGAACTCAAGTCAGAGGGCTGACAGGGGAATCAGAGTTTAATATATGCCTTAACAGTCAGGGCTTGTGACATTAACACCTAAGTGAGGAAGAGGATATAGGACTCTATATTAAGCCAGGACTCAAAAAGGGCTAGCCCTTGTGAAACAGAACCTAGAAACACTTGGCCACCAGTTTGAGGAAGCAGCAAGGAAACTTGTTACCATGAATAGAAAAACAGTCACTGAAGAGAAATCTGAAATCCAGGACTTTGCCCTGTGTGGAAGTGAGTTTGAACTTCACACTGTTTGCAGGATACAGAGACTTCAAGGCTGAAAAATTAACAATAATCTGGTCTGAGACCACAGAACACACAGGTCCCCAGTCAAAGGGAAAAGGAGAACCATTTCATAGGAACACTCCAACAAGCTAGTGTACAAAAGACTTTCATAGAAAACAACCCCTGCTGAAGATAAATTTACAGTAAAAAATTAGAAACCACACAGGGAAATAAACGACCATGAGGAAAAGTCAGCAAATAGGACAAAGGTGATAATTTATACCCAGGGACGCCGGGCACAGTGGCTCATGCCTGTAATCCCAGAACTTTGGGAAGCCGAGACGGGCGGATCACCTGAGGTCGGGAGTTCGAGACCAGCCTGACCAACATGGAGAAACCCCGTCTCTACTAAAAGTACAAAATTAACCAGGTATGGTGGTGCATGCCTGTAATCCCAGCTACTCAGGAGGCTGAGGCAGGAGAATCTCTTGAACCCAGGAGGCAGAGGTTGCGGTGAGCCGAGATCGTGCCATTGCACTCCAGCCTGGGCAACAAGAGCGAGACTCCATCTCAAAAAAAAAAAAAAAATTTATACAGGGACTGGTTTTAGTAAAATGATCAAAAGAGAGTTTAAAAATACCTATGTTTAAGATGTTTGAAGATACTACATAAATAATTTAAAATGTTAGACAAAAATAGACTCAATTTGATGGAACTGATATGATTTACTGAGCACCTACTATATGCCCAGCATTGCTCTAAATACTTGGGATATGCCAGTGAACAAAATAAAGGTTCCTGCCCTTGTAGTGCTTACATTTTAATGGGAATCAATACAAAATGATAGATAGGATGAGGCAGTCTGAGCTTTATCTAGCCCTAACATTATTGGATGCTATATATAGTGAGCATAAATCTTGATCTACAGTCTTGGGCAATTAAGAAATATAACTTTATTTTCTATACCTCAATTTAATTTTTATTTTAAGTCCTCATATTCCATTAATCTGACAGACAATATAAAGCTTGGACTTTTCACTTCTTCCCATCACCTTCCCTGTTATGTCAATGTGCCAGGGAGCTGTCTACCAAAGCATTAGGGAAGTAAGTCATTCTTCCTATCATCTTTTGTAATTTTTTCACATAGCATTTGCTCAATAAATGCTTATAGATCTAATTTAGAAAAAAAGGCATAATTATTTAATGAAAAGATTTTTATCTGGAACCCACCACATTCTTAAAATATTTGACTATCAGAGGTATCTATAGTAAAGTTTCAAAACAGAAAAGTAATTAGGATCAAGGAAAAGAAAATATGTTTCTACAAACTGACAACAGCATTTTGTTCTAAGCACCCAAGTAGCCAAGGCAAAGGGGGAAAAATTGGGAATCAATAGTTCACATGTTGTGAAAGAAAAGAAATAAACTTTTTTTTTTTTTTGAGACGGATTTCTTGCTCTGTCGCCAGGCTGGAGTGCAGTGGCACAATCTCAGCTCACTGAAACCTCCACCTCCCGGGTTCAAGCAATTACCCTGCCTCAGCCTCCCGAGGAACTGGAACTACAGGTGTGTACCATCACGCCCAGCTGATTTTTTGTATTTTAATAGAGAAGAGGTTTCAACATGTTAGCCAGGCTGGTCTCGATCTCCTGACCTCGTGATCTGCCTGCCTTAGGCCTCCCAAAGTGCTGGGATTACAGGCTTGAGCCACCGCACCTGGCCTTTTTTTTTTTTTTTTTTTTTGAGATGGATTCTCACTCTGTTGCCCAGGCTGGAGTGCAGTGGCGAGATCTCGGCTCACTGCAACCTCAGCCTATTTGGGTTCAAGCCATTCTCCCACCTCAGCCTCCTGAGTAGCTGGGATTACAGGCATCGGCCACCAAATTATCCACCTGGATAATTTTTGTATTTTTAGTAGCGACAGGGTTTCACCATGTTGGCCAGGCTGTTATCAAACTCCTGACCTCAAGTGATCCACCCACCTCGGCCCCACAAAGTGCTGGGATTACAGGCGTGAGCCACTGCGCCTGGCCAGCAAAGTCTTTATGACTTGTATTACGGTGCCGCCTTCCTATCTCATCCTGTGACTTAGAGTGCCTTAACCCTCTGGGAATGCAGCCCAGTGGGTTTCAGCCTCATTTTACCCAAAAGAGTAGATATATATTTAAGGATAAATAACATTGCCATTTATTAAATTATTACTGCTCTTAATCCAAGTCCATTGAAATTGTTCCTTAAAAGTCTGAGCTAAGTCAAATCGGAAATAATATTGAAGCATTAGCAAAATTAAAAGGAAATTTTATCCATAGGTAAAATGAAATTAAATAAGCCATTGTCAAGGATCGGAAGTGAGTTACTGACTAGCATAAACCTAGAAGCAAATGACTGGGCCAGGCGCGGTGGCTCACGCATGTAATCCCAGCACTTTGGGAGGCAGAGGCAGGTGGATCACCTGAGATCAGGAGTTCCAGACCAGCCTGACTAACATGGTGAAACCCCGTCTCTACTAAAAATACAAAAATTAGCCAGTTGTGGTGGCGGGTGCCTGTAATCCCATCTACTTGGGAGGCTGAGGCAGGAGAATGGCGTGAACATGGGAGGCGGAGCTTTCAGTGAGCCAAGATCGTGCCACTACACTCCAGTCAGGGAGACAGAGCGAGACTCCGTCTCAAAAAAAAAAAAAAAAAGAAGAAGAAGAAAATGACTGGCAAGTCAGCTTTGTAAGGCTGCAATGTCGAGTCGATTTACCCTGCTTGCCAAAAAAGCTAAAAAAAGAATTATTTGAAGCTAGCACATATCATGCAGCTAAGTGTATGTCTGCCTCCTATCAAGAAGCTAAATCTAAATAGAAACCCTACTTAGAACAACATGGCTATGGATCCTGGATTGTGAAATCTCCCTGCATAGAACAATTTAACATGTGAATTAGGCAATCCATTGTCACATTAAATATCTTGTATTGTTTGGTGTGTTTTGACTGGTAAAAACGTTTTTTAAATATTGGTGGTTTTCAACTTTCAGAATCAGAGTCTTAACAACAGCAATATGCAGTGATTGCTGAAAATTTCTAAATATTCCTGCCAAATTACACTGAAACATTCGGGCTTTTTACTTTCTCGTTTTCTTGGAAAAGGACTTACATGTTTGAATATGTAGCCATTTTGTATTTATTTTTACAGATATTGTAAAGCCATTATCCTTTTTGTAGTTTAGTAGAAATTTAATTTTCTTTAAGTTTTTGCTTGAAAGCTGTCCATATGGCTACCATATTCAACCTTGTGTCCTGGCATCTCACTAAATTTTTTTTTTTTTTTTTTTTTTTTTGAGACGACGTCTCGCTCTGTTGCCCAGGCTGGAGTGCCGTGGCACGATCTTGGCTCGCTGCAACCTCCACCTCCCAGGTTCAAGCAGTTCTCTGCCTCAGTCTCCCAAGTAGCTGGGATTACAGGCGCCCGCCACCACAACTGGCAAATTTTTTTTTTTTTTTTTTTTTTTTTTTAGTAGGGACGGGGTTTCACCATCTTGGCCAGGCTGGTCTTGAATCCCTGACCTCGTGATCCACCTGCCTTGGCCTCCCAAAGTGTTGGGATTACAGGCGTGAGCCACCGAGCCCGGTGGCTCAATTTTTTAAAAATTAAATATTAGAAGTCAGGAATAAAAATAATAATTTGTACTAATTGATTAATTCTACAGACATTTGACTGCCTGATATTTGCCAGTCACCATGCTAGGTGTTAGTAAAGAAACAAAACCTACAACATCAGCTCTCACGTTAAAGGAGTTCATGAAAGCAAACTGCACATATAAAAGTAGAAAAACGTTAACCATGTTAAGGAATAATTTGATAGTAATTCTATTAACAGAGGATTATCATATGTGTATTAAATAAGATTGTCCATTTTCAACTGCCCTACAAGATCTATCTTTACCAAATGTGATTTAATCCTTTATAACTTAGATTAACAGGGATTTCTAATTTAGAGGTCAGTAAAAGGCTGCTTAGCTTTATATCTGTATGTGTTTATACAGTGGTTAGATGAAAAGGGAAAATTTAGTTACTTTTGAGTTGGGACAAGTATCTTTAGTGAAATTGTTTGTCCCATACTTTAGCTTCTTTATCCTGTTCCTTGGTTTTCAATCACAGATATTTTAAACATTGTTGGTTAATAAATTAAAAAAAAAGCGAATGACTTAGAGAATTAATGGTTGAACCATGGCCAGATGTGATGGCTCATGCCTGTAATCCTAGCACTTTGGGAGGCCAACACAAGCAGATTGCCTGAGCTCAGGAGTTTGAGACTAGCCCGCAAAACATGGCAAAACCCTGTTTCTACTAAAAATACAAAAAATTAGCCAGGCATGGTGGCACGCACCTGTCCTAGCTACTGAGGAGGCTGAGGCATGAGAATCTCTTGAACCCAGGAGGCAGAAGTTGCAGTGAGCTGAGATCGCGCCACTTCACTCCAGCCTGGGCAACAGAGAGAGACTCTGTCTCCAAAAAATCAGTAAAGAAATAAATGGTTGAACCAGAACTAGTGCCGTCAAGCCCTACTCTGCTAACTCCTAAAGATGATGTAGTTGTGCCTTTGGAAAAAAGAAAAGAAAAAGAAAGAATTGTGTTACAAACTGTTCTCCCATGATCACCTTATAAGAAAAAAAAATGCCCTTTTACTGATTGAAATGCATCCAAGAACACCTTTTACTTCAATGACAAGGAAAACAATAATAAAAACTGTATAGACATGAATTTCAGAGAAAGCCCATATAAAAGAGTGCAGCTAATCAATCGTAATTGTGCTCCAAAATTACTCCTACAGTAGGTTTAAACACTAAAGTTCTTTCGGAGACACATAACTGCTCAGGACCACAGGAACTATCCTGTGCATCCAAGTGCATTGTTAGTGTAAAGAATAAATGGTGCCCTTATGACCTGAAAGAGTTAATATTACTCCCTTCCCCCAAAATTTATTACTAGCCAGGTCCCTGAGATATGATATGGCCCTGGAAAAAGCCCATTTGTTCCCAAGCTTTTATACTCAAAAAGTCCGGCAAAGACCTCGCTGCTTTCCATCTCCAAACCTCCATTGCTACCTAAAGACCATATTTTGTAAACCCGAATTTTAACTATAAGACTGGTTTTTCTCATGAGGCAAAGAAAAAAATCCTCTATGATTAATGCATTAGCTAAAAGCATAGAATGTAGAATGGGAAGATTATTTATGGTTCTTCTCTTCAGAAGCTAATAGAGTCAGATGTTAGCCTAGAAGGTTGAAAATCCTACAGTGGGATTTTTTTTCCAACAGATAAAAGTGGCTTCTGGAAAGCAGCATAAATACTGTCTACAGTAAGCCATAAGCACTAATAATTTGGCTATAAGTGCTCAATCAAAGGGAGATGAACATGTTAAATGTTATTAAAAAATGGACAGCGTATTATCTTGAAAGCCACAGTGAAATAGTAGCGTAAGTGACAAGCATTGCTTTCAGTGCTGTTTTAAGTTGGACGGTGGTTGAGGGGATTTGCCAGGCCACTCTTCCATATAGTCAAATCACATTCAGTGGCTCAAATATAAAATGGATTGGATTTCCCATTGTGGTTTTATTTTCCCCAAGACTGTTAAATTCCTTTTTTCCCTAAATTGTTCATTCTTCATAGGCCAATTCTGTTTGAAAGACCAGCTTTGCTAATTGTACAAGATAGGCAAGTAAGCAAGAGACTCAATTTCACTCTTTTTTGTTTTTTGAGACACAGGTTCTCGCTCTCTCACCCAGGCTGGAGTGCAGTGGCACAATCACAGCTCACTGTGGTCTGGACCTCCTGAGCTCAAGCGATCCTCCCACCTCAGCCTCCCCAGTGGCTGGGATTACAGGTACACACCACCATGCCCGGCGGATGTTTGTGTTTTTTGTAGAGACAGGGATTTACTGTTGCCCAGGCTGGTCTCGAACTCCTGGGCTCAAGCAATCCACCCGCCTCAGCCTCCTAAGGTGCTGGTATTACAGGAATGAGCCACTATGCCCAGCTGATTTTACCACTTTTGACATTGTTAAAATTTAATTTGGCAGAGAAGGGTGTGTTTGGGTTTTTTTTCAATAGGGTATTTCCAGTGAAAAGCTTTTTGCATTTTTGTTCCCTTTTTAAAAACCAGAAACATTAGAAGTTTCCTCTTCTTTAGGGATATTCCTTAAAATAATTGGATTTAATAAATTACTGGGAACAAAGAGAGAAACAGCAATTTTTCACCTTCTTTGAGAATGAATGAAACAAAGAAAAGAAAAAAAAAGAAATAGCAATTTGAAAATAAAATGCCTGAGGTATAACACTCAGACAAACATATTGCTCCTTTATAACAAAAGAGATTTCCACAGAACAGGTGTGTTGGTTGTCAGTAAGGCAACAATCAGTTACTGGTTTAATTCGGGAGATGATTAAAACATTCATATGCACGGGAATGGCACCGTTACCAAGTTCTTCCATGGATGACTTTGGGCAAAGTGACCAATGAATCACAGTCTCCTGGAAGGACAGACAGCTCCAGAGGAGTCCTGTCTCTATATGGGTGGAAGTGTTCCAGGTATCAGCTGGTGTTAGAGGAGGAATCCGAATCAGACTTCCTAAATATGTTCAGAATGTTGTGCAAGCATATTTATTGATGTGAAAGAAATTTGCGAATTGGCAGTGTTCAATTTCTTTTTTCTTTTTTTTTCTTTTCCTCAAATAGGGTCTTACTCTGTTGCCCAGGCTGGAGTGCACTGGCACCATCATAGCTCACTGCAGCCTTGAACTCCTGGGCACACGGGATCCTCTCGCCTCAGCCTGTCATGCAGCTGGGACCACAGGCATGCACCACCCTACCCAGCTAATTTTTTTAATTTTTGTAGAGATGAGTTCTCACTATTTTGCCCAGGCTGGTCTTGAACTTTTAGGCTCAAGCAATCCTCCCACCACAGCCTTCCAAAGTGTTGGGATTATAGGCATTAGCCACTGCACCTGGCCCAATTTCTTAACAGAAAACAAACCTGAAGCAAATAAGGTATAGATAGATTGATAGATTATAAATCTACATTAGTCCAGTTCCAAAAGGAAACAGATGCCATGCTCAAACTGGATAATTAAATATTGTTAAATGAAGAGATAATTTATAAAGGTGTTATATTAGTTTACTAGGATTGTCATAACAAAATACTACAGAGTGGATGGCTTAAACAATAGAAATTTCTTTTCTGAGAGTTCTGGAGGCTAGCAAGCCAAAATCAAAGTGTCAGCATGGTTCATCCCTTCTGGGGGTGTAAGGGAAAGACCAGGTCCACGCCTCTGTCCTTGACTCATAGATGGCCATCTCCTCCTGGTGTCTTCACACTGTCTTCTTTTACGTGTGTCTATTTCTGAATCCAAATTTATGCTTTTTATACAAATAACACTCTCATTGGATTAGAGTCCACTTTGTTTTACTGTTTGAGGCGGGGTTTCACTCTGTGGCCCATGCTGGAGCTCAGTGGTGAAATTGTAGCTTACTGCAGCTTCAGACTCCTGGGCTCAACTGATCCTCCCCCTTCAGCCTCCTAAGTAGCTGGGACTACAGGTGCACACCACCACATCTGGCTAGAGCCCACCTTTATGGCCTAATTTTAACCTCATTACCTCTGTAAAGGCCTTTTCTCCAAATAAGGTCACATTTTGAGGTATTGGGGGTTAGGATTTCAACATATTAATTAGGAGAGGGGAACATAATTCAACCCATAACAGGCCAGGAGCAGTGGCTCATGCCTGTAATCCCAGCACTTTGGGAGGCCAATGCAGGAGGATCACTTGAGGCCAGGAGTTCAAGACCAGCCTGGGCAACATGGTGAAAACCTGTCTCTACTAAAAATACAAAAATTAGCCTGGCATGGTGGCACACGCCTGTAATCCCAGCTACTTGGGAGACTAAGGCAGGAGAATAGTGTCATCCTAAGAAGTGGAGGCTGCAGTGAGCCGAGATTCCACCACTGCACTCCAGCCTGGGCCACAGAATGAGACTCTGTCAAAAACAAACAAACAAACAAACAAAAACAGGTGTAGACACTGCTTGAGAAAATCAACAAGGGATAGTACAGTACCCTGGGGCTAATCACAGCAGAAATCTCTTTCCACCCTAGGATGGAAGATGAATGGAGAACAATATGGAACTTAAACCATCAGAGAATTGCTTGAGCCCAGAAGGTTGAGACTGCAGTGAGCTATGCCACTGCACTCCAGCTTGAGTGGAAGAGCAAGACTGTTTCTTTAAAAAAAAAAAAAAAAAAAAAAAAAAAAAAAAAAATGGCAGGGTGCGGTGGCTCACACCTGTAATCCCAGCACTTTGGGAGGCTGAGGTGGGCAGATCATGAGGTCCAGAGTTCGAGACCAGCCTGGCAAAGATGATGAAATCCCATCTCTACTAAAAATACAAAAATTAGCCAGGCATGGTGGCGTGTGCCTACTCAGGAGGCTGAGGCAGGAGAATTGCTTGAACCTGGGAGGCAGAGCTTGCGGTGAGCCAAGATCACACCATGGCACTCCAGCCTGGGCAACAGAGCGAGACTCCGTCTCAAAAAAAAAGGAAAAGATACAAAGGTCTTGTGTTTTGGCTGGTACCCAGATATTCAGGGAAGGGTACCTATGAAGCATTGAGGAATTAACTACCTTCAGAGTTCTCCGTGGAACTCTGATAAAAGTTATTTTTATACCCCAAGTGTCCTGACTACACTAGCAATCAACAATCTTTGCTGAGGCATCTATGCAGAATGTGTGTAAAAATCTTTTATGGAGCCTCCCAAAATACCCTTTCCCATAGAGTGCCAGAACACTCAGTCTCCTTTGATGAGATCTAAACACAGCAGAGGTCATTTCTTTGGAATCACCATTATAAGATTTTCTACGCGACTTCTGCAATGTCATAGCAGGATCTCTCTGTTTTTATATTGGCGAACAGATGTAAAGTTTTAGCTTCAATATAAAGGTTACTGCATAAATTCTGTATGCCTTCATAAGTCCTGTGACATGGTAAATAAAGTAAAAAACCAGCATCTACACATACGCTATAAAAGTCTCATATCAGTTTTCATCAGCAGATGAAGAGTTACATACCAAACATGTGCAAACATGTAATATTAGAGCTTTCCAACTCCAAAAAATACTAAGCTTTTTCTCAAACTAACAATGATTATATTCCTCTGAGGGCTATGAATATGTAGAGTTTGAAGGTTTTATGTCCAACTATTCTTAAAGTTATTTGAGGGCAGAAAAAGGTCACTGGGATTTTTTTTTAAAATCATTTTATAGAAAAACAGCTGGACTGATTTATTCTAACATCTTCCAGCTATGAAATGGGAAGAAATCTGCCCTGCATAAACCTGAACAGCACGACATTTCAGAAAGAAAGCAAGAAGATTTCTTGGCTGGGCATGGTGGCTCACGCCTGTAATCCCAGCATTTTGGGAGGACCAGGCGGGTGGATCACCTGAGGTCAGGAGTTCTAGACCAGCCTGGCCAACATGGTAAAACCCCGTCTTTACTAAAAATACAAAAATAACCAGGCCTGGTGGAGCATGCCTGTAATCTCAGCTACTTGGGAGGCTGAGGCAGGAGAATCGCTTGAATCTGGGAGGCAGAAGTTGTGGTGAGCTGAGATCACACCACTTTATTCCAGCCTGGGCAATAGAGTGAGACTCCATCTCAAAAAAATAAAAAAAAAAAAAAAAAAAGAAAGAAAACAAAAGAAAAAAGAAAGAGAAAGCTGGAAGATTTCTGTGTGGAAAGTTGAAATTTTTGGATTTGATCAACTGTTATTTATTAAAGTTGTTATCACTCTTAAGAATATGACTTATCAGCCGGTGGCTCACGCCTGTAATACCAGCACTTTGGAAGTCCAAGGTGGGCAGATCACGAGGTCAAGAGATAGAGGCCATCCTGGCCAACATGGTGAAATCCTGTCTCTAGTAAAAAATACAAAAATTAGCTGGGCGTGGTGGTGCATGCCTGTAATCCCAGCTGCTTGGGAGGCTGAGGCAGGAGAATTGCTTCAACCTGGGAGGCGGAGGTTTCAGTGACCCAAGATCATGCCACTGCACTCCGGCCTGGCAACAGAGCGAGAGTCCGTCCCAAAAAAAAAAAAGAATATGACTTCTCATAACAAATAAATCTGAATAAGAAATTTTTTTTTTCTGGAAGTTGACTTATACCAGGTAGGAGAGAAAACAGAAACTCAAAACATCATGACTTAATTGTTACATTTACTACATTTACTATTTCTACTTGTCTACATGAATATACATAAACAAGGAGTAACATTTAAAGAAAGAAGCTGGGCCGGGCAAGGTAGTACATACCTGTCATCCCAGTACTTTGGGAGGCTGAGGCAGGAGGACCCCTTGAGCCTAGGAGTTCGAGACCAGCCTGGACAATATAGTGCAACCCTCGTCTCTAAAAATAAATAAATAACTGAAAGACTATAGACTATTTCTAAAACCCTATTAAAGTTCAACTTATTCTCACGTCACAGATTTCTTTTTTTTTTTTTTTCTTGAGACATATTCTTGCTCTATTGCCCAGGCTGGAGTGCAGTGGCCAGATCTCGGCTCCCTGCAAGCTCCGCCTCCCGGGTTCACGCCATTCTCCTGCCTCAGCCTCCTGAGTAGCTGGGACTACAAGCGCTCATCACCACGCCCAGCTAATTTTTGTGTGTTTTTAGTAGAGATGGGGTTTCACCTTGTTAGCCAGGATGGTCTCCATCTCCTGACCTCGTGATCCACCCGTCTCGGCCTCCCAAAGTGCTGGGATTACAGGCGTGAGCCACAACGCCCGCCCCCCGTTTTTTTGTTTGTTTGTTTGTTTGTTTTTTGGTTTTTTTCCAAGGGAGTTTTGTTCTTGTCGCCCAAGCTGGAGTGCAATGGCGCCATCTCGGCTCACTGCAACCTCCGCCTCCCAGGTTCAAGCGATTCTCCTGCCTCAGCCTCCCGAGTAGATGGGATTACAGGCACGCACCACCATGTCCGGCTAATTTTTTGTATTTTTAGTAGAAACAGAGTTTCACCATGTTAGCCAGGCTGGTCTCAAACTCCTGACCTCAGGTGATCCACCCGCCTCGGCCTCCCAAAGTGTTGGGATTACAGGCGTGAGCCACTGCGCCCAGCCATTTTTGGTTTTTGTTTGTTTGTTTGTTTTTTGAGACAGAGTCTCGCTCTGTCACCTAAAACTGGAGTGCAGTGTCACAATCTCAGCTCACTGCAACCTCTGTCTCCCAGGTTCAAGTGATTCTCCTGCCTCAGCCTCCTGAGTAGCTGGGATTACAGGCATGCACCACCATGCCTGGCTAATTTTTGTATTTTTAGTAGAGACGGGGTTTCACCATATTGATCAGGCTGGTCTGAAACTCCTAAGCTCAAGTGATCTGCCCACCTCAGCCTCCCAAACTGCTGGGATTGCAAACATGAGCCACCGCGCCCAGCCTCTCACACATTTTTTAGTTAGTCTTTCACTCTTCACCAAAATATTCATCTTGGCTTTGAGTAGTCTCTGCCTTCTAACGCACTCAATCCTTTATAAAAGTTTGGCTGTGTGTTGTCATATCATCCTCACAAATGAGATGGTTATGAAACATGGTATATTTGTTCATTGTAACTGATGAGTTCTTAGATCATATGCAGATTTTCACTGGCTGTAAGAGAAATCTATATATTGATATGCATAGATACTCAATATATTATTGAATGTTTTATGGTATTTGGAAGGGGAGAGGAATTGGAATGATGCCCTTGAATTATTTGCCAATAAAATTCAAGAGGGAACACTTTAAAGTGGTTAAAATAAAGAATGTTATGCTATGTATATTTTATTATGATAAAAAAAATTCAGGGGGGAAAATACCAGAAAAACATGAGAAAAAATAAGTTTACATATATTGAAGGAGTTACGGGACTACTTTGAATAAACAATGCAATGGCATCAAGTTCTTTGATTATGGTATGGCAGATTTATATATCTCATGCTTAGCAGTAGAGCAAAACTGAAATGGCCAGCCAGTATAAGAAACAATATCCAGCCAGCCATCAGATTTCATGTTAGTCAAGTATGATTATAGTCACTTAAACAGTAAAAGTAACACTTCTCAATTTTTAATTTCAAGAATTAAGACATACCTATCATCCTAGAATTACAAAATTTTAAAACAGGAAGAGACCATTTTTTACTAATAAAGAATACTGGCCGGGGGCCGGGCGTGGTGGCTCACGCCTGTAATCCCAGCACTTTGGGAGGCCGAGGCGGGCGGATCACGAGATCAAGAGATCAAGACCATCCTGGCTAACACAGAGAAACCCCATCCCTAATAAAAATACAAAAAATTGGCCAGTTGTGGTGGCGGGTGCCTGTAATCCCATCTACTCGGGAGGCTGAGGCAGGAGAATGGCGTGAATCCAGGAGGCGTAGCTTGCGGTGAGCCAAGATCGTGCCACTGTACTCCATCCTGGGCAACAGTGCGAGACTCCATCTAAAAAATAAAAAATAAAAATAAAAAAAAAAAAATAAGGAATACTGTCTGGGCCGGGCACAGTGGCTCATGCCTGTAATCCCAGCACTTTGGGAGGCTGAGGCAGGTGGATCATGAAGTCAAGAGTTCGAGAGCAGCCTGGCCAACATGGTGAAACCCCGTCTTTACTAAAAATACAAAAATTAGTCAGGCATGGTGGCGTATGCCTGTAGTCCCAGCTACTTGGGAGCTGAGGCAGGAGGATCGCTTGAACCCGGGAGGTGGAGTTTGCAGTGGGCCAAGATTTTGCCACTGCACTCCAGCCTGGGTGACAGAGTGAGACTCTGTCTCAAAAAAAAAAAAAAAAATACTGGCCGGGCATGGTGGCTTACGTCTGTAATCCCAGCACTTTGGGAGGCCAAGGCGGATGGATGGATCATTTGCAGTCAGGAGTTCAAGACCAGCCTGCCAAACACAGTGAAACCCCATCTCTACCAAAAATACAAAAATTAGCCAGGTGGTAGTGGTGCATGCTGTAATCCCAGCTACTCGAGGGGCTGAGGCAGGAGAATCACTTGAGCCTGGGAGGCGGAGGTTGTGGTGAGCTGAGATCTTGCCACTGCACTTCAGTCTGGGTAACACAGCAAGACTCTGTCTCAAAAAAAAAAAGAATACTGATATCAGATGAGAATAAAATATTTGCCCGAAATCACACTGTAACTCTAGACTGTGGGTCTTCAATCATTGATTCAACAAATTTGTATTTGGTGCCTAAAACATGCCAGGCATTGTGAATTGTTGGGACTATAGACATGAGTAGGACACTTAGACCCTGCCCACATGGAAGTGCCTGTCAAACAGGATAGCAGACCTAGGTAGACGGCTGCAATGTAGTGTGATGAGTGCAATGGTGCAACTACGTACATACTTCCCCAGCAGTACAGAGAGTGATTCTGTCTCAGGAGCTCTTTATGAGAAAATGAGAAAAAGTAAAAAGGACTTCATAAAGATAAGGCATTCTTTTTTTTTTTTTTTTTTTTTTGAGATGGATTCTCGCTCCGTCTCCAGGCTGGAGTGCAGTGGCAAGATCTCGGCTCACTGCAACCTCTGACTCCCTGGTTCAAGGGATTCTCCTGCCTCAGCCCTCAGCCTCCCGACTAGCTGGGATTACAGGCAAGCACCACCACGCCCAGTTAATTTTTGTATTTTTAGCAGAGATGGGGTTTCACCATGTTGGCCACGATGGTCTCGATCTCCTGACCTCGTGATCCGCCCGCCTCGGCCTCCCAAAGTGCTGGGATTACAGGTGTGAGCTATCGCGCCTGGCCAAGAGAAGGCATTCTTTAACCAGATCTCCATTCAATAAGTAAAGTAGGAAGAAAAAGGAGACACCACACAGTCTGAAGTTCAGCATGGCTACAAGGATGGGGGACAGGTGAAAAACGGGGCGGGAGGAAAGAATGGAAAAATCATGCAGCTTGAAGGGGAGGTAGAATTGCGGATGTCTAATGACCTTGTGCTAAATCACTTAGATTTTATTCTGGAGGCCACGAAGGCAAGACATTCAAGCTGGAAGTGGAAACTGTATTTTTGAAAGAGAACTCTCACTCACAGTGGGCTGGAGAATGGATTATAAAGAAAGAAACTGGAGCCTGCAAGGTCCATTGCCAAGCTGTAGCAATGGTACACTCACTACTTTATTTTCGTTTTCCAGCAAAGACCTTTGGGACTATGATGTTTTCACCCTCCAATATAAAGCCAAGATGTCAAACTGTGAACTGCAGTTCAACCCTGACCAGTCACTGGCTTCTTCTAAAGCTTCTGCTACCACCCCGTCTTCATATGGATGGAGCATTCCTTTTCCCTCAAATACACCAAAATGTACTCCTAGGGGCCAGGCGCAGTGACTCACGCCTGTAAGCCCAAGATTTTGGGAGGCTGAGGCAGGCAGATCATTTGAGTTCAGGAGTTCAAGACCAGCCTGGCCAGCATGGTGAAAGCCTGTCTTGTACTAAAAACACAAAAATTAGCCGGGCATGATGGCATGTGCCTGTAATCCCAGCTACATGGGAGGTTGAGGCAGGAGAATTGCTTGAACCTGGGAGGCAGAAGTTACAGTGAGCCAAGATTATGCCACTGCACTCCAGCCTGGGTGACAGAGCAATACTCCATCTCAAAAAATAAAAAATGAAAATAAATTTTAAAAAATCTCTTCCTGTCTCTAAGACTCCTAGAGTGGAGAAATGGGATTTGTCTCTCTACACAATAGTATACAGATGGGCACAAATAGGATATGGGTTTGCATCTGAAGATACAGATCTGGAAGGCATCTGTGAAGCATGACGCCACAGAAAAGAATCCAGTCACCCAGGGAAACACACAAAACAGGAAAGAAAAAGGCTTAAAGAGTGGACAGAAGGCCGGGCGCAGTGGCTCACACCTGTAATCCCAGCACTTTGGAAGGCTGAGGCAGGACAGTCACTTGAACCTGGGTGGTGGAGGTTGCGGTGAGCGGAGATCACCCCATTGCACCCCAGCCTGGGCGACAGATTGAGACTCCGACTTAAAAAAAAAAGAGTGGACAGAAGAGGGAATCAGGCAAAGAAACTAGCGAAGAGTACCCACCTGGAATAACCAACAAGGGCATCCACAGATATGAAATATCTCAAAGCCATACCAAACAGGCAGGTTACTTGTATGTAAGTCAAAAATCAGCTGCCTGCCTAACTCCCACGTTCTTAGGTCATCTTGGGTCAATCTATCCTTTAAGATTAAAATATCAGGCCAGGCACAGTGGCTCACACGTGTAATCCTACCACACGGTGGCTCACACCTGTAATCCCAGCACTTTGGAAGGCTGAGGCGGGTGGATCACGAGGTCAGGCGGGTGGATCACGAGTTTGAGACCAGCCTGACCAACACGGTGAAAACCTGTCTCTACTAAAAATACAAAAATTAGTCAGGCATGGTGCATGGTGGTGTGTGCCTGTAATCCCAGGTGCACAGGAGGCTGAGGCAGGAGAATCGCTTGAACCCAGGAGGCAGAGGTTGCAGTGAGCCGAGATCTCACCACTGTGCTCCAGCCTGGGTGACAGAGTGAGACTCTGTCTCAAAAAGAAAAAAAAAAGATTAAAATATCCTGTGGAAGCCAGGTGTTGTGGCACATCCCTGTAGTCCCAGCTACTCAGGAGGCTAAGGCAGGAGGCCAAGGCAGGAGGACTGCTTGAGCCCAGGAGGTCAAGACTCGAGACTGCAGTGAGCCATGATTGCATCACTGTACTCCAGCCTGGGCGACAGAGCAAGACCTTGTCTCAAAAAAAAAAAAAAAAAAAAAAAATTATCCTGTGGAACTGCAAATTAATACAATCCATAAAGCGGGTCATGTGAGAATGTCTACTAAAATTTTAAGCACACGTGTATTTTATCTAGCAATTCTACTCTTAGGGATTTATCCTATAAACCTATTGGCACATTTGCAAACTTACTTTTGAAGGATAAGTTAAGTAAATCATCGTACTTCTAAACATGAAATACTATGCAGCCAAAAATCTATTAAAAGTGGGGGAGGAGGCTCTATCTGTAGTAATATGGAAAGATAAAACCAACATATACCATTACATGAAAAAAAAATACAGAAGGTTATGCAAAGTATGCTACCATTTGTGTGAGGAAAAAATAATGTGTAAACTTCTATGTTAAACAAATGTTTAATATCTCTTGAAGAATACTCAAGAAATTGATAACAATCCCTAGGATTAGTGGCTCACACCTGTCATCTCAGCACTTTGGTAAGCGGAGGCAGGTGGATCACCTGAGGTCAGGAGTTCAAGATCAGCCTGGCCAACGTGGTGAAACCCCGTCTCTACTAAAAATACAAAAATTAGCTGGGCCTGGTGGTGTGTGCCTGTAATCCCAGCTATTCCGGAGGCTGAGGCAGGAGAATTGCTTGAACCCGGGAGGCAGAGATTGCAGTATGCTGGGATCGAACCACTGCACTCCAGCCTGGGTGACACAGCAGGACTCTGTCTCAAAAACAAACAAACAAACAAAAAAAGATAACAATGATACCTTCATAGCTAGGAAACTGAAGAGGAAAGGATGCTTATTTTTCATTATATGCCCTTTTGAACATTTTGAATTTTATGCCGTGTGTGTAATACCTGTTTAAAAATTAAGGTTGGTTTAAAAAATGAGCTGGGCATGATGGCATGTGCTTGTAATCCCAGCAATTCAGAAGGGTGAGGTGGGAGGATCCCTTAAGCCTAAGAAATTGAGACCAGCCTGGACAACCTACCAAGACCCCATCTCAAGATAAAATAAAATATCAAAATAAAATAAACGTTAAAAATAACCAATTACACCATCCTGGCCAACATGGTGAAACCCTGTCTCTACTAAAAATACAAAAATTAGACAGGCATGGTGGCGTGCACCTGTAGTCCCAGCTACTTGGGAGCCTGAGGCAGGATAATTGCTTGAATCCAGGAGGTGAAGGTTGCAGTGAGCCGACATGGAGCCACTGCACTCCAGCCTGCCAATAGAGCGAGACTCCGTCTCAAAAAAAAAAAAGCAATTACATAAGAATTGTTGGCCGGGCGTGGTGGCTCACGCCTGTAATCCTAGCACTTTGGGAGGCCGAGGTGGGCGGATCACGAGGTCAGGAGATCGTGACCATCCCGGCTAACGCGGTGAAATCCCGTCACTACTAAAAACACAAAAAATTAGCCGGGCGTGGTGGCAGGCGCCTGTAGTCCCAGCTACTCGGGAGGCTGAGGCAGGAGAACGGCATGAACCCAGGAGGCGGAGCTTGCAGTGAGCCAAGATCATGCCACTGCACTCCAGCTTGGGCGGCAAAGTGAGACCCTGTCTAAAAAAAAAAAAAAAAAAAAAAAATTGTTTAAGCAAGAAAATATTTACAATGAAATAAAGAAAAAAAATTTTTTTTTTGAGACGGAGTCTTGCTGTGTGGCCCGGGCTGGAATGCAGTGGCACAATCTCCACTAACTGAAACCTCTGCCTCCCAGGTTCAAGCAATTCTCCTGACTCAGCCTCCCGAGTAGCTGGGACTACAGGTGCCGGCCACCATACCCAGGTAATTTTTGTATTTTTAGTAGAGACGGGGTTTCACCTTATTGGTTAGGCTCATCTTGAACTCCTGACCTCAGGTGATCCACCTGCCTCGGCCTCCCAAAATGCTGGGATTACAGGTGTGAGCCACTAATCCTAGTGGCTCCCAACCACCATTGTTATCAATTTCTTGAGTATTCTTCAAGAGATATTAAACATTTGTTTAACATAGAAGTTTACACATTAGTTTTTCCTCACACAAATGGTAGCACCTGGCCAGAAAAAAAATTTGTATTAAAATAACTCACTTTCCCACCCTATATACAAGGGAAAACTAGTGTCCCTCCCAATATCTTCGAGGATTCTTGGGGAGAAGAGGGGACTTGGATTTCTCCTAGTGACCTCCAATTCTGATATCTTGATTTCACTGGATTCTTAGGCTCAACTCTCATTCCTGCCTCCTACATATGCTGCTTGTCACTGTGAACAGTAGCAGCAGTTGCTGGCTCTAATTAAGCCTGTTTTTCCCTACAAAGCCCTCCTTAGAGCTCTTTTCAAAACTCTATCTACTAGTAACAGGAATGGGGATGTCTTTTCTCCTTCTAGTTAGTACTCAATCAAAAAATTTGAGCCAGGCACAATGGCTCACATCTGTAATCCCAACATTTTGAGAGGCCAAGGCAGGAGGATTCCTTGACCCAGGAGTTCAAGACCAGCCTGGACAACACAGTCAGACCCCATCTCTACAAAAAATTAAAAAATTAGCTGGGTACAGTGGCGTATGCCTGTGGTCCTAGCTATTCAGGGGGGCTGAAGTGGGAGGATCACTTGACCCCAGGAGTTTGAGGTTGCTGTGAACCATGATCACACTACTGCATTCCAACCTGGGCAATAGAGCAAGACCCTGTCTCAAAAAAAACAAAAAATTTTTTTTTTTTTTGATGTATGAGTTCCAGCTACCTCCTCAGTAGAGAACAGCTTACCCAAGTGGTGCCAGCAACCAGCCAATGCCACCAGGCATCTAAAGCTTTGAAGGCTATACATGACTTCAGTCCCTGTCCTTCACTTCTGTCTCCCAGAGATCTGCCACTACTGGGGCATCTCTGTGGTGTGGCCAAGGCACTAAATCAAAGTCCTCAACATTTGTCCTAATTCCATATTCACTGTTTCTGGCAGTATCCCTCCTGCCTCCTCCAGGGGCTCCACTGTAGTCTAGGTGCTCGCCCCGTAGTCTAGACCCAGTCTCTAGGAAGTCCTCTCCTAACAAGTGGAGTAGGGTAAGAACACTGGACCAATCAGGCCGGGCACAGTGGCTCACACCTGTAATCCCAGTACTTTGGGAGGCTGAGGTGGGTGGATGACTTGAGGCCAGGAGTTTGAGACCAGCCTGGCCAATATGGTGAAACCTCACCTCTACTAAAAACACAAAAATTATCCAGATGTGGTGGCGCACAACTACAATCCCAGCAACTCAGGAGGCTGAGGCAGGAGAGTCACTTGAGCCTGGGAGGTGAAGGATGCAGTGAGCCGAGATCGTACCACTGCACCACTGCACTCCAACCTGGGCAACAGAGCGAGACTCTGTCTCTCAAAAAAAAAAAAAAAAGACCAATCAAAGCCTGCCTGCCCAGGAACCTGTGATCCTCCCTCAGTTGCTATTTCTGCAATGAATTTTTTGGTCTTGACCACTCCAGGAAGTTCACACAATACTGCATACCTTCTGCCTAAAACCTTTCTTTTTTCTTTTTTTTTTTTTTTGAGAGAAAGTCTCGCTCTGTCGCCCAGGCTACAGTGCAGTTGCTCGATCTTGGCTCACTACAATCTCCACCTCCCGAGTTTAAGCAATTCTCTGCCTCAGCCTCCCGAGCAGCTGGGATTACAGCTGCGTGCCACCACGCCCAGCTAATTTTTGTATTTTTAGTAGAGACAGAGTTTTACCATCTTGGCCAGGCTGATCTGGTCTTGAACAGGCATGAGCCACTGTGCCCAGCCTAAAACCTCCTTTCTTAAACTATTGCTTCAAGGATCATCTCAAGCAGTTTAAAAGAATTCTCTGCAACCCCAGCTCTTTGGGAGGTCTCAGGCAGATCGCCTGAGGTCAGAAGTTCGAGACTAGCCTGAACAAAACGGTGAAACCCCGTCTCTACTAAAAATACAAAAATTAGCTTGGTGTGGTGGCACACACCTGTAATCCCAGCTATCTGGGAGGCTGAGGTAGGAGAATCGCTTGAATCCAGGAGGCAGAGGTTGCAGTAAGCCAAGATCGTGCCACTGCACTCCAATCTGGGAGACAGCAAGACTCCATCTCAAAAAAAAAAAAAAAATTTATCTGACTTTGAAGTCTCCTTCAAGAAGCAAAATATCCTGTACAGGTGAATTTGTTAACAATGGTTGGTTAAGTGTAGTATTCCTAGCAAAGATGCACTCTTGGCTCAGCTCTAGAGGGATGACTGAAGCCAACGTACAGCTGGGTATGGCACCAGAGTTCAAAACTGCTTTAGACAGCATCCCAAAATGGAACCCAGAGGTCAGCCACCTGGATGCCAATCCTCCATCCTGCAGGGTTTATTCTGATATAGTTTCTATATTAGTCCCCACCTAAATCTCATGTCGCACTGTAATCACCAGTATTGGAGGTAGGGCCTGGTGGGAGGTGATTGGACCACGGGGGTGGGTTTCTCATGAATGGTTTAGCACCATCCGCTTGGTGCTCCCCTCACGATAGTGAGTGAGTTCACACAAGTTCTGGTCATTTAAAAGTGTGTGACACCTCTCCCCAACTCTCTGTCTCACTCCTGCTTTCACCATGTGAGACACGTGCTCCCCCTTCACCTTCCACCATGATTCGAAACTTCCGAAGGCCTCCCCAGACACAGGTGCCACTATGCTTCCTGTACAACCTGTAGCATCATGAACCAATGAAACCTCTTTTTTATATGTATTACCCAGTCTCAGGTATTTCTTATTTCTTTTTTTTTTTGAAACAGAATCTCGCTCTGTCACGCAGGCTGGAGTGCAGTGGCTCAATCTCGGCTCGCTGCAACCTCTGCCCCCTGGGTTCAAGCAATTCTCCTGCCTCAGCCTCCCGAGTAGGTGGGATTACAGGCACCCACCACCACACCTGGCTAATTTTTGTATTTTTAGTACAGACGGGGTTTCACCATGTTGGCCAGGCTCCTGTGGACTTCAAGTGATCCACCCGCCTCAGCCTCCCAAAGTGCTGGGATTACAGGCGTGAGCCACTGTGCCCGGCAGGTATTTCTTTACAGCAATGCAAGAATGGCCTAATACAATTCTATACCATGATATTTGAATTCAGATGATCCAAATACCATCTCATATATGACAGGACACCTAGGATCCCCTCCAATTTTATATATCTGGGGATTCTACAGAAAACAACTTTCTTCTCATCTCTTGTTCCAATGTCCTGTACCTGCTGATTTCTCAATCCCTCTCACATATCATCTTGTGAAGCTTTTTTCTTTCTTTTCTTTCTTTCCCTTTTTTTTTTAAGATGGAGTCTTGCTCTGTTGCCCAGGCTGGAGTACAGTGGTGCAATCTCGGCTCTCTGTAACCTCCTCCTCCTGGATTCAAGATATTTTCCTGCCTCTACCTCCTGAGTAGCTGGAATTACAAGTGCGTGCCACCACACCCGGCTAATTTTTTTTTTTTTTTTTTTTTTGGATTTTTAGTAGAGATGGGGTTTCACCGTGTTGGTCAGGCTGGTCTCGAACTCCTGGTCTCGGTCTGCTCGACTAGGCCTCCCAAAGTGCTGGAATTACAGGCATGAGCCACTGTGCCCAGCCTTCTTTCTTTATATATACATATATGTACACATATATTTTGAGATGGCGTCTCACTTTGTCACCCAGGCTGGAGTACAGTTAGCACGATCTCAGCTCACTGCAACATCTGAACCCTAAATTCAAGCAATTCTCCTGCCTCAGCCTCCTGAGTAGCTGGGATTACAGGTGCCCACAACCAAGCCTGGCTAATTTTTGTATTTTTAGTAGAGACTGGGTTTCACCATGTTGGCCGGGCTGGTCTCAAACTCCTGACCTCAAGTGATCCACCTGCGTCAGCCTCCCAGAGTGCTGGGATCACAGGCATGAGCCACCTCACCTGGCCCTGGGAAGCTTTTTTCTTTTTTTCTTTCTTTTCTGTTTTTTTAAGAGTCTCACACTGTTGCCCGGGCTGGAGTGCAGTGGTGCCATCTCGGCTCACTGCAACCTCTGCCTCCTGGGTTCAAACAATTCTCCTACCCCAGCCTCCTGAGTAGCTGGGATTACAGGTGCCCACCACCACACCCAGCTCATTTTTTGTATTTTTAGTAGAGACAGGGTTTCACTATGTTGGCCAGGCTGGTCTTGAACTCCTAACCTCATGATCCGCCTGCCTCGGCCTCCCGAAGTGCTGGGATTACAGGCTTGAGCCACTGTGCCCAGCCTGAGAAGCTTTTTTCTACCTCCAAAATCTCATTTTCAAAGCATCCCACCCTCTGACCCTTCCCTCTTTTTTTTTTTTTTTCTTAAGAGAGGGTCTCGCTCTGGCCCCCAGGCTGGAGTGCAGTGACACTATCAGAGCTCACTGCAGCCTTGACCTCCCGGGCTCAAGCAATCCTCCCATCTCATCCTCCCAAATAGCTGAGACTATAGGCACATGCCACCACAACCAGCTAATTTTTACTTTTTTTGTAGAGACAGGGTTTCACCAAGTTGCCCAGGCTGGCCTCAAACTCCTGAGCTCAAGTGATTTGCCCGCCTCAGCCTCCCAAATTGCTCGGATTACAGGTGTGCACCACGACACTCAGCTGGAACACCATTTTTACTTGCAAGAACAACTGACAGATGTATGATTATTTAGGCTTCAGTGTTTGGCACATTGTCTCAACATTAAATGAAGTGAACCTATCACTTTAAGGAATACAGCTGACAATGTTGGTTTCCAGTAATAAAATTTGAGCTTTCAAGCAAAAACTAGAATTTTCAAAAACTTGAATCTGCCCACTGTGAGCTTAAAACCTTCCCAATACTTAAAACTTTTCTGCCGAGATCAATGGTGATAATAACAAATGTGATTCTTTTAATATTGTGTAATGAAAAGCGCCAATATTTGGAAGATCTGCATGATTCAGGGAACCAATATTTTCCACATGACCAGTGTATGACGTTACAAAATTATGTATGGGCAAAAGATCCATTTATAAGGCAAAATAAATCAATGAATTTTAATATAACAGAGTACAAAAAGTTCATTGATATGAATGCAGATTCTACATTGCAATTACATTTTTAAGAAATTACCACTTGTCAAGTTTTGGTAGGGTACCAAAGAATAATACCTATGATTATCTAAAAATGCTACTAAAATACTCCTCTATCTTCCAGCTTTATGTCTATATAAGGCGGAATTTTCTTCAACTACTTCAACCAAAATAACATTGCAACAGATTGATTGCAAAAGCAACTATGAGAACCAAGTGTCTTTTTTTTTTTTTTTTTTTTTTGAGACGGAGTTTTGCTCTTGTTGCCCAGGCTGGAGTGCAATAGTGCGATCTTGGCTCACCGCAACCTCTGCCTCCCAGGTTCAAGTGATTCTCCTGCCTCAGCCTCCCTAGTAGCTGGGATTACAGGCATGTACCACTGCACCCGGCTAATTTTGTATTTTTAGTAGAGACGGGGTTTCTCCACGTTGGTCAGGCTGGTCTCGAACTCCCGACCTCAGGTAATCCGCCCGCCTTGGCCTCCCAAAGTGCTGGGATTACAGGCATGAGCCACCGTGCCCGGCCCCAGGTGTCTTTTATTAGACCAAATATTAAAAGAAATTTGCAAAAATGTGAAACATCTTTCTTCTCACTAAATCCTTTCTGTTTTGGAATAAATAGTTATTTTTATAAAATACATGTCATTTGTGCTAACATGTATAGGGTTTTTGTTATTTTATTTTATTTATTTATTTTTTTTTTATTTTTTATTGATCATTCTTAGGTGTTTCTTGCAGAGGGGGATTTGGCAGGGTCACAGGACAATAGTGGAGGGAAGGTCAGCAGATAAACAAGTGAACAAAGTTCTCTGGTTTTCCTAGGCAGAGGACCTTGCGGCCTTCCGCAGTGTTTGTGTCCCTGGGTACTTGAGATTAGGGAGTGGTGATGACTCTTAACGAGCATGCTGCCTTTAAGCATCTGGTTAACAAAGCACATCTTGCACCGCCCTTAATCCGTTCAACCCTGAGTGGATACAGCACATGTTTCAGAGAGCACAGGGTTGGGGGTAAGGTCACAGATCAACAGGATCCCAAGGCAGAAGAATTTTTCTTAGTACAGAACAAAATGAAGTCTCCCATGTCTACCTCTTTCTACACAGACACGGCAACCATCCGATTTCCCAATCTTTTCCCCACCTTTCTCCCCTTTCTATTCCACAAAACTGCCATTGTCTTCATGGCCCGTTCTCAATGAGCTGTTGGGTACACCTCCCAGACGGGGTGGTGGCGGGGCAGAGGGGCTCCTCCCTTCCCAGTAGGGGCGGCCGGGCAGAGGCGCCCCTCACCTCCCGGACGGGGTGGCTGGCCGGGCGGGGGGCTGACCCCCCCACCTCCCTCCCGGACAGGGCGGCTGGCCGGGCGGAGGGCTGACCCCCCCACCTCCCACCCAGACGGGGCGGCTGGCCGGGCGGGGGGCTGACCCCCCACCTCCCTCCCGGACGGGGCGGCTGGCCGGGCAGAGGGGCTCCTCACTTCCCAGTAGGGGTGGCCGGGCAGAGGCGCCCCTCACCTCCCGAACGGGGGCGGCTGGCCAGGCGGGGGGCTGACCCCCCCACCTCCCTCTCGGACGGGGCAGCTGGCCGGGCAGAGGGGCTCCTCACTTCCCAGTAGGGGCGGCCGGGCAGAGGAGCCCCTCACCTCCCAGACGGGGTGGCTGGCCGGGCGGGGGGCTGACCCCCCCCACCTCCCTCCCGGACAGGGCGGCTGGCCAGGCGGGGGGCTGACCCCCCACCTCCCTCCCGGACGGGGCGGCTGGCCGGGCAGAGGGGCTCCTCACTTCCCAGTAGGGGCGGCCGGGCAGAGGCGCCCCTCACCTCCTGGACGGGGCGGCTGGCCAGGCGGGGGGCTAACCCCCCCACCTCCCTCCCAGATGGGGCAGCTGGCCGGGCGGGGGACTGACACCCCCACCTCCCTCCCGGACGGGGCGGCTGGCCGGGTGGGGGGCTGACCCCCCCACCTCCCTCCCGGACGGGGCGCCTGGCCGGGCAGAGGGGCTCCTCACTTCCCAGTAGGGGCAGCCGGGCAGAGGCGCCCCTCACCTCCCGGACGGGGGCGGCTGGCCAGGCAGGGGGGTAACCCCCCCACCTCCCTCCCGGATGGGGCGGCTGGCCGGGCAGGGGGCTGACCCCCCCACCTCCCTCCCGGACGGGGCGGCTGGCCGGGCAGGGGGCTGACCCCCCCACCTCCCTCCCGGACGGGGCGGCTGGCCGGGCGGGGGGCTGACACCCCCACCTCCCTCCCGGACGGGGCGGCTGGCCGGGTGGGGGGCTGACCCCCCCACCTCCCTCCCGGACGGGGCGGCTGGCCGGGCAGAGTGGCTCCTCACTTCCCATTAGGGGCGGCCAGGCAGAGGCGCCCCTCACCTCCCGAACGGGGGCGGCTGGCCAGGCGGGGGGGTAACCCCCCCACCTCCCTCCCGGACGGGGCGGCTGGCCGGGCAGGGGGCTGACCCCCCCACCTCCCTCCCGGACGGGGCGGCTGGCCGGGCGGGGGGCTGACCCCCCCACCTCCCTCCCAGACGGAGCGGCTGGCCGGGCAGAGGGGATCCTCACTTACCAGTAGGGGTGGCCGGGCAGAGGCGCCCCTCACCTCCCGGACAGGGCGGCTGGCCGGGCGGGGGGCTGATCCCCCCACCTCCCTCCCGGACGGGGTGGCTGCCGGGCGGAGACGCTCCTCACTTCCCAGACGGGGTGGCTGCTGGGCGGAGGGGCTCCTCACTTCTCAGACGGGGCGGCTGCGGGGCGGAGGGGCTGCTCACTTCTCAGACGGGGCGGTTGCCAGGCAGAGGGTCTCCTCACTTCTCAGACGGGGCGGCCGGGCAGAGACGCTCCTCACATCTCAGACGATGGGCGGCCGGGCAGAGACCTTCCTCACTTCCTAGATGGGATGGTGGCCAGGAAGAGGCACTCTTCACTTCCTAGATGGGATGGCGGCCGGGCAGAGACGCTCCTCACTTTCCAGACTGGGCAGCCAGGCAGAGGGGCTCCTCACATCCCAGACAATGGGCGGCCAGGTGGAGACGCTCCACGCTTCCCAGACGGGGGGTCCGCCGGGCAGAGGCTGCAATCTCGGCTCTTTGGGAGGCCAAGGCAGGCGGCTGGGAGGTGGTTGTAGCGAGCCGAGATCACGCCACTGCACTCCAGCATGGGCGCCATTGAGCACCGAGTTAATGAGACTCCGTCTGCAATCCCGGCACCTCGGGAGGCCGAGGCTGGCAGATCACTCGTGGTTAGGAGCTGGAGACCAGCCCGGCCAACACAGCGAAGCCCCGTCTCCACCAAAAAAATACGAAAACCAGTCAGGCGTGGCGGCGCGCGCCTGCAATCGCAGGCGCTCGGCAGGCTGAGGCAGGAGAATCAGGCAGGGAGGTTGCAGTGAGCTGAGATGGCAGCAGTACCGTCCAGCTTCGGCTGGGCATCAGAGGGAGACCGTGGAAAGAGAGGGAGAGGGAGACCGTGGGGAGAGGGAGAGGGAGAGGGAGAGGGAGAGGGAGAGGGAGAGGGAGAGGGAGAGGGAGAGGGAGACCGTGGGGAGAGGGAGAGAGAGGGAGAGGGAGAGGGAGAGGGAGAGGGAGAGGCGGTTTTTGTTATTTTAAAATGAATTAATGATTATATATTTTTTAAAGTTTCTCTAATTTCTAATATAGTAAACATCGATAAATACAACTCACAAAATCAAAGCTCGTTTTTTTTAAGAGTAGAAATGGGATGCTGAGACCAAAAAGTTTAAGAACTGCTAGTTTCACCGAACAGAAAAAATCATTTTAGAATGTATCTGCTTTTTGTTCAGGGAAAATCAATGACTGGCCTTCCTTAGTTATGTAAATATATGATGAACAGGCACCTACTGCTCTGGGAGAAGGGATAAGAGGACCTTTTGTGACCTGACAAAGTCTGTCCCTCGAAGCTTGGTATACAGAGGTAGTCACTAGGAGTAAATCTGCATGGGGACCAAGAAGCATCCTGGGAAGAAAGCAAACAAACCCTGGCCCCTTCTCTTTGAGATTCAATGTCCTTGCAACCACTCAGAAGGCTTGAGAACTGGTGGAAACAAAGGACATCAAAGTCTTCAAAGGAATAAACTCACCATGAGACAGAGAAGAATTCTGCACAGGTGACCAGGGCCTAGAAGGCCATATGGGAGGAATCGCTCCTGCAGAGTGTGAAATTGATGGCAAACCTCTCTGGATCTCCGGATCCAGCTACTTTGTCCCAGTAGTTCTATCTTGGGAATAATGATTGAATATGAATGTGAAGTAGAAGAGAGATTCTCTGGGAGCCCGTATGTGGGTATCTGCAGAGATCTGAAATAGCAGTAGCATCATTGCAGCAGTGGGGCCGGGCCTGGTCTGAATCACCCTTCAGCAGTGATAACCACCAGGTGATGATATAAGAAGCAGCAACCCAGCTGGGCGCGGTGCCTCACACCTGTAATCCCAGCACTTTGGGAGGCTGAGGTGGGCGAATTATGAGGTCAGGAGTTTGAGACCAGCCTGACCAACATGGGAAACCCCTTCTTTACTAAAAATACAAAACTTAGCCAGCCGTGGTGGTGCATGCCTGTAATCCCAGCTACTCAGGAGGCTGAGGCAGGAGAATCATTTGAACCCAGGAGCCGGAGGTTGCAGTGAGCTGAGATCACGCCACTGCACTCCAGCCCAGGCGACAGAGTGAGCCTCCATCTCAAAAAAACCAAAAAAAGCAGCAACCCTAAACCAGAGCCCACTGAGGAACTATTTAATTCTGCAGCTTTTTTGCTACTTCATATTTGAGAGCAGACCTGATCACTTTGAACTGAATAAGCCCCTATTATTCTGGAATAATTGGAGGGTGATGGACAGTTTTAAAAGAGAGATTCTGTGGTCAGGCATAGCAGCTCATGCCTGTATTCACAGCACTTTAAGAGGCTGAGGCAAGAGGATCGCTTGAACCCAGGAGTTCAAGACGAACCTGAGCAACATAGCGAGACCCCATCACTACCAAAAAAAAAAAAAAGGATAAGTACAGAGTGCTTCGGAAACAGATAGAGAGGTATCCAACCAAGTCTAAAGGAAATATAGAAAAAACTTCCCAAAGTACATTAATCAGGACATTTATTGCCAGCTGGTAAAACAAAGACTCCTAAATATCAATGATTTAACACAATTAATTAATATTAAATATTTATATTTTTGTTCTGCACCAGCAGATTTCCTTTTCTTTTCTTTCTTTTTTTTTTTTTTTTTTGCTATTGTTGTTGTTGAGATGGAGTCTCGCTCTGTTGCCGAGGCTGGAGTGCAGTGGCGCGATCGTGGCTCAACCTCTGCCTCCCAGGTTCAAGTGATTCTCCTGCCTCAGCCTCACGAGTAGCTGGGATTACAGGCATGTGGCACCACACCCAGCTAACTTTTGTATTTTTAGTAGAGGCGGGGTTTTGCCATGTTGCTGGTTTCGATCTCCTGACCTCAAGTCATCCTCCCATCTTGGCCTCCCAAAGTTTTGGGATTACAGGCGTGAGCCACTGTGCCTGGCCAAACCCACTTTTACTTACATTCCATTCTCCAGAACCAGCCACATGGCCCCACCAAGATGCAAGAGAAATGGGTAATGTAGGTTTTCTGGGTCCCAGGAAGGAAATGAAATGGTTTGGTGAACACATAGCATTTTCTCTGCCACACAGAAGTGATTTCTGAGTTAAAGAATGAGGGAGTGAGGCCCGGCACGGTGGCTCACACCTGTAATCCCAGCACTTTCGGAGGCCGAGGTGGGTGGATCACCTGAGGTCAGGAGTTGGAGACCAACCTGACCAATATGGAGAAATCCCATCTCTACTAAAACTACAAAAATTAGCCGGGCATGGTGGCACATGCCTGTGATCCCAGATACTCGGGAGGCTGAGGCAGGAGAATCGATTGAACCTGGGAGGCGGAGGTTGCAGTGAGCCAAGATCACACCACTGCACTCCAGCCTGGGTGACAGGGGAAGGATCTTGGTGGGAAGTGACTGGAGTAAAAAATGTCAGGGGAAGGTATGATAAGCTGTGAGACTAAAACGTAAACAAGGCCCTATCATAAAGAGTCTGTGTGCCATGTAAACTAAACTGGGCTTTTATCCAGTTTAGTTTACATGGCACACATGGAGAGCCATTCAAGGGTTTTAAACAAGGGAGTGATGTGATCATATCTTAGCTTCTGAAAGATCATTTGGGCTGAGGCATAGAGACCAGATTGGAGGTCAGACACGTAGCTCAAGCCTGTCATTCCAGTACTTTGGGAGACCAGAGTAGGAGGATCATTTGAGATCAGGAGTTCGAGACCAGCCTGGGCAACATAGCAAGACCCCACCTCTAAAAATAAACTTGTTAAAAAAAATTGTGTGAATGAAGAGTGTGGCAATGAGGGGTGAACAAGCAGGGGAAAATAGTGTTGTATACTGAGACAAATAATTTTTTTTTTTTTGAGATGGAGTCTCGCCCTGTCACTCAGGCTGGAATGCAGTGGCGCGATCTTGACTCACCGCAACCTCCGCCTCCAGGGTTCAAATGATTCTCCTGCCTCGGCCTCCTCAGTAGCTGGGATTACAGGCACACGCCACCACACCCAGCTAATTTTTGTATCTTTAGTAGAGACGGGGTTTCACCATGTTAGTCAGGCTGGTCTTGAACTCCTGACCTTGTGATCTGCCCACCTCAGCCTCCCAAACTGCTGGGATTACAGGCGTGAGCCACCGTGCCCGGCCAAAGAATTTTTTTTTTAAAGAGCAGTTTTAAGGAGAAATATAATATGCTTGGGGAACAGCCAAGTGAAGTCAGAGTTATTTGGAAAACTAGGCCTAAAGACAGATCTTAACAGGAGATGAAAGATGTGATGGGCATCAGTATAGGGATGGTGCTTGAGACTGTAACTGGGGATTACCCAGGCAGGCTGTGAAGAGCAGGAATGGAAGAAGTGATGGACAGTTAAGTGTTTAACAATCATCTCTCCAGCTAAAGGAGGCCTGATATGTAGCATTTGCTGATGTCTGTGGTCAACTTCAAGCTACCAACTTGTCATCACTGAGCCTAGAGTTGTGAAGAGATGCACCCAATTAGTTTTTATGAGCTGCTGGGAGCCAACTCCACACAACAGTGGATACAAGAGAGCCCTGCATACACATATTTAAGAGACAGACAGAATAAAAGAAATCTTGACTAGGCTCAGTGGCTCACGCCTGTAATCTCAGCACTTTGGGAGGCCAAGGTGGGCGGATCACTTGAGGTCAGGAGTTCGAGACCAACCTGGCCAACATAGTGAAACTCCTCTTTCTACTAAAAATACAAAAATTAGCCAGGCATGGTGGCACATGCATGTAATCCCAGCTACACAGGAGGCTGAGGCAGGAGAATCGCTTGAACCCGGGAGGTGGAGGTTGCAGTGAGCCAAGATCGAGCCATTGCACTCCAGCTTGGGCGACAGAGTGAGGCTCCGTCTCAAAAAAACAAAAAGAAATCCTGAAAGAAGAAACCTCAGAAAGAATATAAAGGAGGAAACGGTTACAGTTGACACTTTCCTCACTCTGTTCCTGCAAAAAAAATCAAATAAGTTAAAAACCAAAAATTACTAACTGGATTTAGCATCCAAGAGTCATTAGTATTTTTTTTTTTTAATTGAAACAGAGTCTTCCTCTGTCACCCAGGGTGGAATGCATTGGCACAATCTCAGCTCACTGCAGGCAGCCTCGACCTCCCAGAGTCAAGGGATCCTCCCACCTCAGCCTCCCACGTAGCTGGCACTACCTACAGGTGCATACTACCACCCCCAGCTAATTTTCTTTTTTATTTTTTGGAGAGATGGGATCTCACTATGTTGCCCAGGCTGGTCTCAACCTGGGCTCAAGCAATCCTCCCACCTTGGCCTCCCAAAATGCTGGGATTACAAGCATGAGCCACTGTTTCTGGTTAGTATTCTTAATAAGATCACTTTTAATGGAGTAGCAGGAATACAGACAGATGACGGGGGGCCTAAAAGTAAATGTGAAATCAGATGTTGAAAAACACAAGTGTAGCCGGGTTCAGTGGCTCATGCCTGTAATCCTACCACTTTGGGAGGCCAAGGCGGGTGGATCACCTGAGGTCAGGAGTTCAAGACCAGCCTGGCCAACATGGTGAAACTCCTGTCTCTACTAAAAATATAAAAATTAGCTGGGCATGGTGGCACAAGCCTGCATTCCCAGCTACTCAGGAGGCTGAGGCAGGAGAATCCCTGGAACCTGGGAGGCGGAGGTTTCAGTGAGCTGAGATCTCGCCATTGCACTCCAGCCTGGGCGACAGAGTGAGACTCCATCTCAAAAAGAAAAAAAAAGAAAACCACAAGCGTAGATAATTCTCGGACACCAAAGACAGGCTGAACTCGATTTTCCAGCAGAAAATAGAGTTGGACAAATCATTCAAAACCATAACAGCACTATCCTTCACTCCTCTCTATTCCACTCCCCCCCGACACGTGCCTGGATTTCTATAACTTATTTTATTTTATTATTTTATTTTTTATTTTAAGATGGAGTCTCGCTCTGTCACCCAGGCTGGAGTGCAGTGGTGCGATCTCAGCTCACTGCAACCTCCGTCTCCTGGGTTCAAGCGATTCTCCTGCCTTGGCCTCCTGAGTAGCTGCGATTACAGGCACCTGCCACCACGCCTGGCTAATTTTTTTGTATTTTTAGTAGAGACAGGGTTGCACCATGTTGGCCAGGCTGGTCTCAAACTCCTAACCTCAAGTGATCCACCTGCCTCGGCCTCCCAAAGTGCTGAGATTACAGGTGTGAGCCACTGTACCTGGCCTGGATTTCTAAAACTTTTATGCCTCTCACAATGGACCTTAGAGTGGTACCATTTTCCCAGGAGACATGGGAAAATGTACGCAGTCTGCACTGATTGTGCTATTGTCAACGTAATTAATGACAATTCCCAAAATCCCTTTCCTGGTCTGTTCCAAGTTAGAATTGACCAAAAAAGGAACTTGAGTGAAATTTGGAAAGCAGAAGTGAAGCAGCAGTTGTTGCCCTCAGCGGGTCTACGGTCTCGTGTGTGGACAGACTCCCAGGTGCCTGACAAGGCCCCAGCTGATCGTCACTCTCTTTCACACTGCATTCAGCTCAACCTCCCAGGTAAACCACCTGGGTGTAGTGTGCATGTGCAGACCCGTGGAGGTGAAAGCTTCCCAGAGACCCTTCTGTGAGCTCTCCCGGTAAGGTCCCACTGCAGGGCCTGAACGGTACTTGGCCTCTCAGATTTCTCTGCAGCCCCAACTTGTCTACCCATTTTGGTGCTTCCAGCCAATTGAATGATGACTTTTTTTTTTTTTTTTTTTTTTTTAAGAGTCGGTTTTGCTCTGTCTCCCAGCCTGGAGTGCAACAGTGCAATCACAGCTCACTGCAACCTCAAACTCCTGGATTCAAGGGATTCTCCCACCTTAACCTCCCAAGTAACTAGGACTACAGGCATGTGCCTGTAGTCACAAACTAGCCACACCTGGCTAGTTTGTTGTTGTTGTTGTTTTAGAGGCAGGTTCTCACTATGTTGCCCAGGCTGGTCTCCAACTCCTGGCCTCAAGTGATCCTCCTGCCTCGGCCTCCCAAAGTGCTGGGAGTACAGGCATGAGCCACTGCACCCAGATGTTGATGACTCTTTTTGACCCTTCAACTCCCTCCCAAAACTTCACTTCCCTCATTAATCTTACATTTGTGTAATGTGTCTAATTTTTTTTTCCTCTCTCTGTCAATCAGACCTCACTGCAGCCTCCAACTCCTGGGTTCAAGCGATCCTCCCACATCAGCCTCCTGAGTAGTTTAGGACTACAGGTGCACCCCACGACACCCAGCTAATTTTGTTTTCTTTAGTAGAGAAGAAGTCTTGCAATATTGCCCAGACTTATGTCTCAAATTTCTAAAATAAATCCCTTATCTCTGCAATGCTCTTTTTCCCCCCCATTCCCAATTTATACAATACTCTTGACATCTCTGCTTCCTTGACAGAACCCTGACTGGTATCATTATTGGTACTGGGCATGAAGTGAAGCCTGAACAAATCTAAAATATGTGGCTTTGGTTTCAGGAGGGGGCAATGGGTAGAGGTGGAAAAAGCAGCATGAAAACTGTTAGCAAAGACTGGGAAAATCATTAACGAAGCATTAGCAGAGGTTGGGAAAGAGGTAAAAACTGCCACTGCAGACTGGAAATGGTGGTTTGCGTTATACAGCAGTGAAACAAATTGGCAAAACTGTCAACCGTGGCAACTTGGAAGACAGAAAATGTGCGTAATGAACTTTTGGATCTTTTCAAGCAGAATGATGAAAGCACCAGTCAGTTAGTCCCAGCTGCATGTGATAAAGTGCTATGAGAGAGGTGAGGGTAAAGAAGGAAATGTGGCTAGCAAGCAGAATTTAGAGGAAACAGAACATGCAGGACTCGCTTTTGTTGGAAAGCAAAACTTGTTCGCATCTCCAGCTGATCCAGCCTGCAAAAGATTATCAGAGTAAGGAATGGACTCAGGGCTCTACGAGACCCTTTGCTGGTGGGGTGCAGTGACTCATGTGTGTAATCTCAGCACCTTGGGAGGCTGAACCCAGGAGTTTGAGATCAGCCTGGGCAACAGCAAAAACCCATCTCTACAAAAAACACAAAAATTAGCCAGGTGTGGTGGCACGCACCTGTGGTCCCAACTACTGGACAGGCTGAGGTGGGAGGATCACTTGAGCCCAGGAGGCCAAGGCTGCTGTAAGCTGTGATCCCACAACTGCCCTCCAGCCTGGGTGGAAGAGTGAGACTTTGTCTCAAAACATTAAAACAAAACAAAACAAAAAAAACCTTTGCTGGGCAGTCGTGATGGCTCGCACCTGTAATCCCAGCACTTTGGGAGGCTGAGGTGTGTGGATCACGAGATCAGGGTTCAAGACCAGCCTGGCCAAGATGGTGAAACCCAGTCTCTACTAAAAATACAAAAAAATTAGTTGGGCATGGTGGTGGGTGCCTGTAATTCCAGGTACTCGGGAAGCTGAGGCAGAGAATTGATTGAACCCGGGAGGCGGAGGTTGCAGTGAGCTGAGATTGCGCCACTGCATTCCAGCCTGGGCAACAGAGCAAGACTCCATCTCAAAAAAAAAAAAAAAAAACCCTTTGCTAAGATTTCAAAAACAGTTAAAGTTTGTGCCTAGTGGGCTCTCAGACAAGAGGACTTCTAGGAATCTGAAAAATATGGTCCCAAAGAGAACTAATTCCCAAACAGCTATGAATAAGTATAAAGAGTGGGCCTGTCTCATAAAGAATTGTGAATGTGACTTACATCTAATGGAGAGGACCATAAACCGGATACATAGAAAGCCCACAAAATTTTTTAAGGAATTTGTATCTGCTTGGATTAAAAAATACTAAGACTTGGCCAGATGTAGTGGCTAATGCCTGTAATCCCAGCACTTTAGGAGGCCAAGGCAGGAGGATCACTTGAGGCCAAGAGTTGGTGACCAACCCTGGTACCGTAGTAAGACCCTCTCTCTACAGAAAGAAAAGACTTGCTGAGTGCAGTGGCTCACGCCTGTAATCCCAGCACTTTGGGAAGCCGAGGTGGGCAGATTACCTGAGGTCAGGAATTTGAGACTAGCTTGGCCAATATGGCAAAACCACATCTCTACTAAAAATACAAAAATTAGCCAGTCATAATGCCGTGCACCTGTAATCCCAGCTACTCCAAAGGCTGAGGCAGAAGAATCACTTGAATCTGGGAGGCGGAGGTTGCAGTGAGCCGAGATCATGCCACTGCACTCCAGCCTGGGCAATGAGAGTGAAACTCTGTCTCAAGGAAAGAAAAAAAAAAGAGAGAGAGAAAAGAAAAGACTGAGGCTGGGCAACACTGTGGCTCATGCCTATAATCCTAGCACTTTGGAAGGCTGAAGTGGGAGGATCACTTGAGCCCAGCAGTTCAAGACCAGCCTGAGCAACATAGTGAGACCTCATTCTCTACAAAACATCAAAAAATTAGCCAGGCATAGTGGCACACATCTGTAGCCCCAGCTACTCGGGAGGCTGAGATGGGAGGATCCCTTGAATCCAGGAGGTTGAGGCTGCAGTGAGCTGACATCCCCACTGCACTCCAGCCTAGGTGACACAGCAAGACTTTGTCCTCTGTTATTAAAATAAATAAAGATTGAGGTTGGTCCGAGTACAGAGGTATTTGCAACTGACTGATTACAACTAGTTACAGATTTGTTTGTTCCTTCTCCACTCCCACTGCTTCACTTGACTAGCCTAAAAAATAATAATAATAACTCTCTCTATATATATATTTTAGACAGAGTCTCACTCTGTCACCCAGGCTGGAGTGCAGTGGCATGATCACGACTTACTGCAGCCTCAACCTTCCAGGCTCAGGTTATCCTCCCACCTCAACTTCCTGAGTAGCTGGCACCACAGGTGCACACCATCACACCCAGCTAGTTTTTTGTATATTCTGTAGAGACAGGGTTTTGCTGTGTTGCCCAGGCTAGTCTCAAACTCCTGGGCTGAAGCAATCTGCCCGCCTTAGTCTCCCAAAATGCTGGAATTAAGGCATGAGCCACTTCATCCAGCCATGATAATGAATTTAAATAGAGTAAGACTGACCAGATTATAAGGAGACCTCCAGGCCCCCAAGTTTCTATGGGTAGGAAGCAGGCTGAAGAATCTACTCAGCTACGAATATAGGCCATTTTCTTTTCTTTTTTTAATTAAAAAAAATTTCTTTGGGCAGGCATGGGGGCTCACATCTCTAATCCCAGCACTTTGGGAGGCCAAGGCAGGTGGATCATTTGAGCTCAAGACCAGTCTGGACAACATAGTGAGACCCCATCTCTATTTTTTAAATATTCAGCCAGGCGCGGTGGCTCATGCCTGTAATCCCAACACTTTGGGAGGCCCAGGCAGGCGGATCACGAGGTCAGGAGATCGAGACCATCCTGGCCAACATGGTGAAACCCCATCTCTACTACAAACATAAAAAATCAGCTGGGCATGGTGCCGGGGACCTGTAGTCCCAGCTACTCAGGAGGCTAAGGCAGGAGAATGGCGTGAACCTGGGAGGCGGAGATTGCAGTGAGCCAAGATTGCACCACTGCACTCCAGCCTGGGCAGCAGAGTGAGAGTCCATCTCAAAAAAAAAAAAAAAATTCATAATAAAAAAATTTTTTTAACTAGAAATGAGGTCTCACTATATTGCCCAGGCTGGTCTTGAACTCCTGGATTCAAGTGATCCTCCTGCTTCAGCTTTCCAAAGTGCTAGGATTATAGGCTTGAGCCACAATGCCCAGCCTGGCCCTTTTCATTGGAAAAGAGGATATCTCACTAAGTACAGTCAAAATCTCTGAGGGTGGAGCCAAGAGCCTCAAAGAACAGCAGAATAAGGGCCATCCCCACAGTGCAGAATCAGCCCTAATCAAGAAACATTTTGGGCCCCTACAGAGGGAAATCTGGCAACATGCACCGATTGGATTTCAGAATTGCTATGAACCAATGATTGCTATGGACCTCCTGTTCCTCCCCTTTTGAATAGGGGTGTCCATTGTATATTGGGTGGGTAGCGAGCAGTTAATATGCCTCTTTAGCTCACAGATCTTTGTGTTAAGAATGGCCATATTCCGGCTGAGTGCGGTGGCTCAAGCCTGTAATCCTAGCACTCTGGGAGGCTGAGGTGGGTGGATTATTTGAGGTAAGGAGTTCGAGACCAGCCTGGCCAACGTGGTGAAACCCTGCCTCTACTAAAAATACAAAAATTAGCTGGGCGTGGTGGCAGATGCCTGTAGTCCCAGCTACACAGGAGGCTGAGGCAGGAGAATCAATTGAACCCGGGAGGTAGAGGTTGCAGTGAGCCAAGATCGTGCCTATGCACTCCAGCCTGAGTGAGTCTCAAAAACAAAACAAAACAAAACAACAATAAAAAAAGAATAGCCATATTCAGTGGTTCCTAAAATAATTAAAAATAGAGCCAAGGGCCAGGCACAGTGGCTCATGCCTGTAATCCCAGCACTTTGGGAAGCCAACGAGGGTTGATCACCTGTGGTGAGGAGTTCAAGACCAGCCTGGCCAACATTGTGAAATTCAGTCTCTACTAAAAATACAAAAATTAGCCGAGTGTGGTGGTGTACACCTGTAATGCCAGCTACTTGGAAGGCTGAGGCAGGAGAATCATTTGAACCCGGGAGGCGGAGGTTGCAGTGAACCGAGAGCCACTGTACTCCAGCCTGGATGACAGAGCGAGACTCCACCTCAAAAAAAAAAAAAAAAAATAGAATTACCATACGATGCAGCAATTCCACCTCTGGGTATATACATTAAAAATATAAAAGCAGGAGCATTAACAGATATTTGTATACCCATGTTCCTAGCAGCATTGTTCACAGTAGTCAAAAGGTGCATGCAACTCGAGTGTCTATCAACAGAAGAATGGATACGTAAAAGGTGATATATACATACAATGGAAAACTAATCAGCCTTAAAAGGGAAGACATTTTTTACATGGATTAAGCCTTGAAGGCATTATGCTAAGTGCAATAAGCCAGTCACCAAAGGACACCTGCTGTATAATTCCACTCATATGAGGTATTTAGAGCCATCAAATACATAGAAACAGAAAGTTGAATGGTGGTTGCCAGAAATGGGTGGGAAGGAGGGGATTAAAGAATAGAGAGTTATTGATTAATGGACACAGAGTTTCAGTTTTGCAATATGGAAAGTGTTTTGGAGATGGATGGTGGTAATGGTTGAACAATGACGTGAATGTATTTAATGCCATTGAACTATACACTTAAAAATTCTTAAAATGGTAAATGTAATGTATATTTTACAACAGTTTTTTTCGAGACAGGGTCTCACTCTGTTGCCCAGGCTGGAGTGCAGTGGCGCGATCTCAGTTCCCCAACTGCAACCTCCGCCTCCCAGGTTCAAGCAATTCTTGTGCCTCAGCCTCCTGAGTAGCTGGGACTGCAACCACACGCCACCAGTCTGGGCTAATTTTTGCATTTTTAGTAGAGAAGGGGTTTCACCATGTTGGCCAGGCTGGTCTGGAACTCCTGGCCTCAAGTGATCCACCCAACTCAGCCTCCCAAAGTGCTGCGATTGCAAGCGTAAGCCACGGCGCCCAGCCTACAACAAATTTTTTATGACAGGACCTCACTCTGTCACCTGCTACAGATAAAGCACTCAATAAATATTAATCTCTTTTTAAATTTTTAACATTTTATTAAATTTTTATTCTTTCTGTCCTCACAATCTGTTTCCAATATTAGTTTCTTTTAGGTCTTCGCTCTTCCCAATGGTGTGGCAAGCTCAGGCATGGTTCCAGTGTTCTTCAGCGGAGACACTATTGCAATTGGGTTGGATAGTTCTTTTTTTTTTTTTTGAGTCGGAATTTCACTCTTGTTGCCCAGGCTGGAGTGCAATGGCGTGATCTCGGCAACCTCTGCCTCCCAGGTTCAAGTGATTCTCCTGCCTCAGCCTCCTGAGTAGCTGGGATTACAGGCATGCGCCACCACGCCCAACTAATTTTGTATTTTTAGTGGAGATGGAGTTTCTCCATGTTGGTTAGGCTGGTCTTGAACTCCCAACCTCAGGTGATCCACCCACCTCGGCCTCCCAAAGTGCTGGGATTACAGGTGTGAGCCACCACGCCCAGCTGGATAGTCCTTGATTATGCAGGATTGCCTGTGTGCATTGCTGGACACTTAACAAACCTCACCTTCACCAACTAAATGCCAGTAACATTTCCCAGTCATTTTGACAACTCTAAAACCACCCTATAAGACTGTATTTTCGGCCTGGCGCAGTGGCTCAGGCCTGTGATCCCAGCACTTTGGGAGACCAAGGCGGGTGGATCATTTGAGGTCAGGAGTTTGAGACCAGCCTGGCCAACATGGTGAAACCCTGTCTCTACTAAAAATACAAAAATTAGCCGGGTGGTAGTCGTGCGCGCCTGTAATCCCAGCTACTCGGAAGGCTGAGGCAGAAGAATCGCTTGAGCCTGGGTGGAGAAAGTTGCAGTGAGCCGAAATTGGGCTACTGCACTCCAGTCTGGGAGAGAGTGTGAAATCCTGCCTCAAAAAAAATAAGACTGTATTTTCAGAGCTCATTTCTGTAGTTCATTACTATGGAAGTTTCTGTAAATATATAGAGGTCTAGAAAACAAAAAAGTAAAACCACCAGGTGTGGAGATATATATATACTTTTTGTAAATAATAATTTTTGTATATACATTTTGTAAATAATAATTTTTGTAGAGATGGGGCCTTGCTATGTTGCCCAGGGTGGTCTCAAACTCCTGAGCTCAAGTGAGCCTGCCACCTCAGTCTCCCAAGTAGCTGGGACTACAGGTGCATGCCACCATTCCTAGCTAAATTCACTATCTTTTGATATGCATCAACCATGAATGTGGCTAAGACTCTTTGTGTATAGCATTTTTTTTAATTGTTGTACGCTGGGCACAGCGGCTCATGCTTATAATACCAACTATATACCATGCCTATATACCAAATTTGGGAAGCTGAGGCAGGCAGATCACTTGAGCTCAGGGGTTCAAGACTAGCCTGAGCAACATGGCAAAACCCCATCCCTACAAAAAAATACAAAAATTATCTGGGCATGGTGGTGCATGCCTGTAGTCCCAGCTACCAGGAGGCTGAGGCAGTAGGATTGCTTGAGCCTGGAGGTTGAGGCTGCAGTGAGCTGTGATTTGTGTCACTGCACTCCACTCTGGGTACAAAGTGGATCCTGTCTCCAGGGAGAAAAAAAAAAAAAAAGGTGGTAGCACTAGGACTTAAACCCATATCTGCCAAACATCATCTCAAGAGGCCTTCCCTGATCTACTCTAAGGCACCCTCCACGTCTTTCAGCATTCGTATTACATTACTGTTCTTTTTTCACAGCACTTATATCTATTTGATTTGGTGTATTTGTTTATTTGCACTCAGAAGCCCTCTACCAGCATGTATATCACACAGAAGCAGAGATTCAAGAGTTTATTCACAACTGCATGTCCAATACCCAGAACAATGCCAGGCACATAAAATGAAATTTAAAAAACATTCAGTAAATTATTCTTGAATGAAGGCCAGGCGCAGTGGCTCACGCCTGTAATTCCAGCATTTTGGGAGGCTGAGGTGGGTGGATAACCTGAGGTCAGGAGTTCAAGACCAGCCTGACCAACATGGAGAAACCCCATCTCTACTAAAAATACAAAATTAGCCAGGCATGGCGATGCATGCCTGTAATCCCAGCTACTCAGGAGGCTAAGGCAGGAGAATCGCTTGGATCCGGGATGCAGAGTTTGTGGTGAGCCAAGACTGAGCCACTGCACTCCAACCTGGCAACAGAGCGAGGCTCCGTCTCAAAAAGAAAGAAAGAAAGGAGGAAATTTAAAAAAAAGAAAATCTCACGTCACAATAACAATCACAGATAACAAACTTGGGCCTGTGGTAGCTTCACATATGCTAACAGGATCTTAACTGAAGCTGTTTAGTTTGGTCCCAATTTATACTTTTTTTTTTTTTTAAGACAGAGTTTTGCTCTTGTTGCCCAGGCTGGAGTGCAATGGTGTGATCTCGGCTCACCACAACCTCCACCTCTCGGGTTCAAGCGATTCTCCTACCTCAGCCTCCCGAGTAGCTGGGCATGTGCCACTATGCCCAGCTAATTTTTGTATTTTCAGTAGAGATAGGGTTTCACCATGTTGGCCAGGCTGGTCTCGAACTCCTGACCTCAAGTGATCCTCCTGCTTCAGTCTCCCAAAGTGCTGGGATTACAGGCATGAGCCACCGTCCCGGCACAATTTATACTCTTGCTATATCAACAAAATCTCTCTCAACATTTTTTTTTTTTTTTTTTTTGAGGCTGGAGTGCAGTGGCACAATCTCGGCACTCTGCAACCTTCACCTCCTAGGTTCAAGCGATTTTCCCACCTCAGCCTCCTGAGTAGCTGGGATTACAGGTACAAGCCACCACGCTTGGCTAGTTTTTGTATTTTTAGTAAAGACAGGGTTTCATCATGTCGGCTGGTCTCGAACTCCTGACCTCAAGTGATCTGCCCACCTAAGCCTCTCAAAGTGCTGGGATTACAGGAGTGAGCCACCGGGCCCAGACTCTCTCAACTTTAGATGATTGTAGTAGTTGCAAGCATGGATACCTATTGATGTGTAACAAGCCACTCCAAAGCTTAGTGGCTTAGAACAACAACAACTTCTTATTTCTCATGATTCTGTTGGCTGTATGGTTCTGCTGATTGGGTGGGGTCTCATGCATGTAGCTCCCAGTGGGTGTGCTGGGTGCTGGACTCCTCTCGCCTCGTGATCCTTCATCCCAAGCTTCTTTGTGGCATGGTGTTTCTAGAGGACAAAGATGGAAGCTGCAAAAGCTCCTTGGGGTCTAGATTCCAGAACCTGTACAACATACTTCCGCAATATCCCATAAGCCAAAGCAACTGGCAAGACCAGGCCACATTCCAAGGGATGGAGAAGATTCCACTTCTGGGTGGAAGAAGTAGCAAAGTCACATTGCAAAGGGCTATGCATTCTGGAAGTGGAGGAACTTGTGGCGGCTAAAACAATTGTTGGGCATTATATTATTTTTAGAGTCCAGACAAATGTAAGTATAATTAATGATACAATTTTGATTTCTAAAGCATTAAGGAAAACAGTATTCAAATAAACAGGGCCAGGCATTGTGGTTTATGCTTGTAATCCCAGCACTTTGGGAGGCTGAGTATCACTTGGGATACTCGTCATTTGGGAGGTGGGAGTATCACTTGAAGACAGGAATTCAAGATCAGCATGGGCAAAATAGTGAGACCCCATCGCTGTAAATTTTTAAAAATTAACTAGGTGTGGTGGCTCATGCCTGTAGTTCTAACCACTCCAGAAGCTGAGACAAGAGGATCATTTGAGCCCAGGAGTTCAGGGTTACAATGAGCTATGACCACATCATCATACTGCAGCCTGGGTGACCATAAGACCTTGTTGCAAAAACAAAACAAAACAAAAAAACAAAGCTTCTCTCAAATTATAAGGTTGTTATAAACATCTCCAAAAGTTTATCCTTTTCTTTACACATACACACACCACGCATAATTCTCACTCATCATCAGCCATATAATTTTTCGTTCTTTTTAATACAGAAACTTTCTTTCCCTCTTTCTAGTTTGCTATGGCAGTACTTTCTTCAGTCTTGTATCTAAGTTTCCTACTTATTTTGGCCACTTGCCACCTAGAATATTAAGTTCCCTGAGACATGCTGTCAAAGGCAACACTCCTGGAACTGCCTATTGCATTTTTTTTCCACGTTTGTTGGGAAGAGCAAGACTCCCATGGGGCAAAGCAATCTCCTTTGAATCGAGCAGGGGAAAAAAAAAAAAACTGATAAGGGCTGGACTCTGACAAGCAGCTGCTGGTAAAGTCTACAGAACTACTTTTAAGTGGCTGGGTGGGCATTAACTTTTCATGGGGCTTTTTTTGTTGTTGTTACTCAATGATTTTGGGAGCCAGCAGATATTTTGTAACAACTAAAAACTACCTAAATTCATTCTGAAAAATAGCCTTCCATTTTTGGTTTAATCAGCAAAAAAAATTCAAACTGCTTCCTTTTTTTTTTTTCCTTTGGAGACAGACAGGGTCTCAGTCTGTCATCCAGGCTGGCTTGAGTGCAGTGGTGTGATCACGGCTCACTACAGCACAGCCTCAGCCACCTGGGCTCAAGGTATCCTCCCACCTCAGCCTTGTGAATAGCTGGGACCACAAGCGTGCACCAACATGCCTGGCTAATATATATATATATATTTTATTTTTTGTAGAGATGGGGGTTTCCGTGTGTTACCTAGGCTGGTTTCAAACTCCTGGGCTCAAGCAATCCTCCTGACTCTGCCTCCTAAGTGCTGGGTTTACAGGCATGCCCCACCTAAACTGTTTCCTTCATCTACTTTTAGCTATTTATTAAATAACTAGAATAGGCTACGTTTAAGTTCCAAGTTACAGAAATTGTTAAAGAGAGCATTTATTTTACATCCTAAAAATACTGAGATCTTATGTTGTAGACAAAAGAAGCTAAAAATCTGGTGCAACAAGATGAATACAGAATAAGAAAAGAATTAACTAAAGTAAGTAAGCTTTCTGAATTATCCATAAATAGTTCTAATTTGAATTACTGCCTATGCCAGAACATTACCTCTGAGATTTTATGATTGCTGTATCTGCTACTATTAACTTAACTAATAACATTTGCTCGCAAGGAAATAAAACACATACAAGGAAAATTGACACCAAAATAGTAAGTTGACAAATCTTCCATTGAAAAGGAAAATAGAAAACATATTTCTATGAAAAATTATGGAGAATCTAAATTTATTTTAATTTTTCAATTAAGTCAAATATTCTATGTCTCACAGAAATTTTTTCTATTTCTCACTAGAAATTTTACCTTTTTGTTTTTTAAGATACGATGTTTTGCTCTGTAGCCCAGGCTGGAGTATAGTGGCAGAATCATAGCTCACTGCAGCCTCAAACTCCTGGGCTTAAGCAATTCTCTTGCCTTAGCCTCCCAAAGTGCTGGGATTACAGGCATAAGCCCGTGTGCCCCACCCAGAAATTTTAAAATTCTTAAAATGTGTAATCAATTATTTCATGAAGCTATTGAATATTTTCATATAAAGAACATACCACAATCAATACATTGATTGATTTCCAATCAATTTACTTAATTTATGGAAGGTCATTATGTTGATGTACATAAATGTATATGTGTATTATGAATCAAATTTATTTGAAATCCTCTTGTATAGAATAAATTACGAACTTTTAGATGACATGCGTATTTTTCCCATTCTCCTTAATATATTGGGCAGAATTGTTCATCTAAGTAAAGTTGATTTTGCTTTTTTGTGGTCATTGTTTTTTCTATTTTTACTTACATAGTCAGATGCTAAGTTTTAAGCTTTTGAATAGTATGTCTGTCTGATATATCACTTCTTCCAGGAGCCTCCCCAAGAGCACTATAAATCTGCAAAGAGAGGGAAGTATGGGCAAATGAATAAGAAAAATGTTAAGGAAAGAATCCTTGCTAAACATTGCCACAATTTAATATTTCACATTTAAATTATTCTCATCATGTTATTTCCAAAGTTTGCTCATTAGATTTTCACTTGCCTTGATGACCTTAATTAGACTTGTTCCAGATTTACGACAACTGTAAAATTAGGAAACTTTCATTAAAAAAAAAAAAATTAAAACCCCCTGGATGGTTGTCCAAAGCACATGCAGCATTACTTAAGACTATGATTTTCAGCTAGTTGGATATATCATATCTACAGCTGTAGCCAGGTCTGTAAGAATTCTGTGACTGAGGCCTAATGGAACCAATTTTCACTCTGGCAGAACAAATTCAAGTTCTAATACGAACTTGAATTCCAGTTTCCTTTGGATGCCAGGAATCAGATCCTTTAAGAGGAAATTGTATCAGCGCTTCTGCCTGTTAAGCGATATTCCATATATTTCATCTAAATAGCTAGCAGGAACAACTGACTCAAGTCAAATCTAAAACAGAAAACAAATGATTTTTTAATTACTGAAATTGTTTTATTATTATTTTAAAATACTAGTCATGGGCAGTTATTCTGTTGGTGGTGGTGGTGGGTTTTTTTGTTTTTGTTTGTTTGTTTTAGCCTTTTCCTTTCAGGGCCTCAATTTTCTGCAAATTCACTTACCTTGACTGTGGACCACTGACCTTCTTTAAACAGGAACCAATGTATTCACTCACCTACACTAACAATCATATTACAGTCACAGGCCATTAACTGTCACTCACATTTTTATTACCCTGCATCTGATGAACATTGATACACTTGGGTGTCTTCCTCTGCACTGGAAAAAAAATAATTTAGATAGAATTCTAAAAGTTAGCATGTTTCGTCAATAGCTTCGTTGTTCCTCATGCCCATTCATCACATCTTGCTTGCTATTGAAAAATCCCTTGCTTTGTAACATTATTAAAGTCAGTCATTATTAAAGTCGTCTCAAAAAGAGACACCTCTGCAACTTCTAAGATGTTGTCAACCAGGAATCATATTTTCAATACTTCAAATTCTATTGCATTTTCAAGCTTTGGAAACAAATATAATATTCTTGCATATTTTCTAAGATGAAATTTCACGTAGACAATGATGTGATAGAAAGGATGATGCTTATCTAATGATTTTGGCATTGCCCCTTGATAACTATGACACTGAGAAAACCAGCATTGGTTTTCCTATTATCAGAACAAATTACAGTGCATGTTCTGGAGTCCTACATATCTTACATTTGAGAGAGAAAAATCACTGGGAAAAAAAAAGTAATAGTTATATTTGTATCCATCTAGTTTCACTAACATATCTTTAAGGTACAGATTTTTTATAATAATCACATATGGCTGGGCGCGGTGGCGCACGCCTGTAATCCTAGCACTTTGGGAAGCCGAGGTGGGTGGATCATGAGATCAGGAGTTCAAGACCAGCCTGGCCAATATGGTGAAAACCCGTCTCTACTAAAAACACAAAAAAATTAGCCGGGTGTGGTGGCGAGCGCCTGTAGTCCCAGCTACTCAGGAAGCTGAGGCAGAAGAATCCCTTGAACCCAGGAGGCAGAGGTTGCAGTGAGCCAAGATTGTGCCACTGCACTCCAGCCTGGGTGACAGAGTGAAATTCCATCTCAAAAAAAAAAAAAAAAACCATATGATTTTATAAGACCAACTTAAGGGATTCTTATATTGCTTTAGTTTTATTTTTCACAAAAACTAGATTTAATTCAAGCTTCATGAAAAGGCCAAAAAAACACACAAATAATTCCATAGTTCCTAATTTTCCAACCCTTCCTTCAGTAGGCATTGCAGGTCATTCGAACCAGATAGTTTAAATTTTTCATGGTGCAGCTAAGTGAATAAGCATCCCTCCACAGAATGCATGCACTGTTGTATCATTTTCAATTAATATGAAATAGTTTTGCCAAAATATGACTGTAAATGCAAAGCTGCTATTCTGAACATTTGGAACAACTATAGCTCATTTTTCATTATGCGTTGATGTTTTGGTATAAAAATACTGTTTAAGCAGTTCATGAATACTCTTTTCCATTTAATCACAAAGAAATACATTCAGAGTGAACATGATCGTTTTATTGGTTACCAAAGATCCTTGGCAAAGTGCACGCACGGTGAAGAACAAAAGTAAGTCCTCAACAGTTTCCCAACTTCAATGAAAACTTAATGGGCCTAGATTTACAGATTACACATTAAAAAAAGTTTGTGCATGATGTATCTGCTGTGTGTGTATTCATATGTGGGAAATAAAGCAAGCCAGAGAGAAAATGGGTGAGGGGCACAACTGCAAAAAGTTATCTCTCCTAGGAGATTTATTATTGGGAAATGCAGAAACAGAGAATTCAGCACTCTTCTTTCTGGTGACAATACAATGCTAGAAAAAAAAACTAATTTTTTTTTATAATTTACCATAGAATCTCTTGTCTTAGACTAGAAGGAATACAATCCCTATTACATGTGTATGTATGTCCAGGTGTAACACACATTTTTCTCTTCTGAAATTCTTGTCTCAAATCTCTTTCAATCAAAATGAGTTGAGCTTCAAACAGGATCTGGGTGAGACAGAACCTTTTTAAAATTGTGCTCAACCCAGTGAATGCTTTAAAACTGAATTAATGAGTAGTATCCTAAAATGCAAAAGCATACTCCAAGACTGACTGCCTCTCTACATTTTGATTCTGAAAGAAAGTGCTTGGACTTTTAAAGAACAAAGAAGAAAAGCCTTCATTTTCCTTCCCTCCCTTCCTCTCCACAATTTAACCAAGCAATTTTTTTCTAGGTTCTTTTGTTTTAATATAAGAACAATAAGGCCGGGCGTGGTGGCTCACGCCTGTAATCCCAGCACCTAGGGAGGCTGAGGTGGGCGGATCACAAGGTCAGGAGTTAGAGACCATCCTGGCTAACATGGTGAAACCCCATCTCTACTAAAAGTAAAAAAAAATTAGCTGGGCATGGTGGCGGCTGCCTGTAGTCCCAGCTACTCAGGAGGCTGAGGTAGGAGAATTGCTTGAACCGGGGAGGTGGAGGTTGCAGTGAGCCAAGATAGCGCCACTGTACTCCAGCCTGGGCAACAGGGCGAGACTCCATCTCAAAAAAAAAAAAAAAAAAAAAAAAAGAACAATAAAGCTCTTCTGTCTTTCTTCTCTCTTCTTCTCCTCTTTCTATCTCCAGGACCACAAATTTGACTAAAAATAATTGTCCATATGGCATCCTTAATGTATCAACATAGGAAGGAGACACCCACTATCCCAAGACTCAGCCCACCTGGCCTAGATGGGCCTAGATTTAGAGTAAGCATTACAGGCTGATTAAGTCTGGTGCATGGTTTATCGGGTGAGCGTTCCCCACCCCACTTCTTGCGACTTTGCTTGCTCATCTAGGGGTTCCCGGAGGGCCCCCAACACCCCCTAGCAGGGCGCGAGGTAAGTGGAGAGTTTGCCCGGGTGCTGGGTGATGTGCCCAGCAACTTCTGCTTTTTCCCCTGGGGAAAACTGTGACATTAGAAAGGTGTCTGCAAGTGTTTCTTCTGGTTGGCCTGGAAGTTTCCCGAGTCCCTGGACTGGCGACCCAAACTCCTACACTTCCTGCCCGGTGCTGGGAAGAAACCCAGATCAGCAGACAAATCAACCACACCCTGAGCCCCAACATCGAGCTCCAACATGTGCCTTTCCCGCCGAACGAGAAAGCGCGGACCCCTTGCAAGCAGCATATAGCCTCGGCGTGACCCGTGGAGAGGCGGGACCCCAGTGGAGAGAGAAGCACGGAGAAGCCTGGGAAGGAGCGTGGTAAGAGGGGCACAGTCCAGGCTGCCCCATGCGCGCTGGGGTTGTCGCCGCGCCTCCTGCGCGCCCCAGTGCCCCCAGAATCTCCAAGAAAGCAATCGTGAGCGCGGATCAGTTTCTCTCTTTCCCAGAAAGCGGGCTTTTTATTGAGGGGAAACTTAGCTGGGAAAAGTCAGCTCGTAGGTTTGTTTTGGTTTTTCGTCTATTTGCTTCCCAATTTAAAAGTGGCCGCCTAGGCGACAGGCCTGCGGTTTTCACAGTGTAAAACGGATCAGAGGAAAAGCTCCAGCCCCTCTCGACTTTCGCTTGCGGTTTGCAACCCCTGGGGTGGGTCTGACCCCGCGCGGCACTTGCCCAGGCGAGCTTCCCTTGTCGCGGCCCGACCCGCGCGCGGACTCGGCTTCCCCAGGTCAGGACCCCACTAGGTGGGCCGCTCGGCCCCAGGCCTGGCAGGGCGGAGCCTAGGCCGCGCGCCCTGGGGTTGGAGGTTCCCACGGAGCCGGGAAACTGCGCGCCCCAGGTCCGCAGGCCGCCACCCTTCCCTCGCGCCCTCGCACCCACCCTCTGCTCTGCCGCTCCCGGTCCTGGGTGTGCGGGAGTCCCGGGGGTCCCTCTCCTGGACGCAGAGGAGGAATTTGGAGCAAAAGGAAGGGAATTTACTGCGGATGGCACCGGAACCTGAATTGACTTGTGCGTTTCCTGCTCTGGGCACGTAGGTTTCCCCTAGGAATCTGGAGTTCGCTGAGGACACTTAATTCCAAGAGATGATGGGTTCACATAAACATACCATTTAGTTAAGAAAAATATTTAAAATAAAGAAAAAAGAAAAACTGAACTTCGATCTTCTCCATGTTCCCTGGTATCACCAAATAAACAAAGCATTCGGACGAGAGTGGGCTGCTGCTGGGGGCTCGGGAGGTGCGCTAGACAAGGTTACCCTGCGGGTCCGCCACTGCCCCCGGCCTCTAGCACTGCACCTGCCCACGAGCTTGCGGGGTGTGAGCGCCGAAGGAGAACCCCGGACCGCCCAGTCTCACCCTAAAAACTTGGATCCAAGAGTCCTACGGTTGTGGACGTGCCAATCCTCCGCGACCCTTTCCTGCTGGCCTTCTGCTTTTTATAAACAAAAATAAAAGTTTGATTTAGGCTTAAAGAAATGTCATTCTGGTCGTTCCTCCCTGAAGCGGGATTTACTCATCCTCATATACTCGCCCGGAATTTTCAATCTCGCCTGTCGAAATCGCTAGCTGCGCATCCGCGGAAGAAGTCCTGGATGAGAGGTAGGGTGAAGGGATCAAGCAGATAGCAGCAGGCATCAGCACACTCCGGCCGTTCCGGACGGTCAGGCCCGCCGCTACAGGGAGAAGTGCGGCGGATGGAGCCAGGGCTGCGGGTTGCGCGCGGGCTGGGAACCCGGTGGTGCCACCTTAAGAGTCGGGTCCGCGCAGCGGCTGCGGAGGCGCCCGGCACCTGCAGGGGGCGCTGCTGTCCCGTGGTTTCTCCCGCGCCGCCGCGTGCAGCGGGCCTGGCAGCTCCGGGGCCCCGGTCCCCGGAGGGGGTGGGGACGCTGGGGGAGGAAGGGAGTGAAGTGCAGCCGTTAGGTAAGGAACCCAAGCCCTCCCGGATTCAGAAGCGGCCTCAGTGAGGCGTTTGCTGGAGGGAGCTTTCCATCATTCGGCCGCGAGAGGAAACGTGGGGAGGCGCCCTCCCCTGCCCCCACCGCCTGCCTTCCTGCCTCCCTCCACCTCCGCTCCCCGACCCCGACCGTGCTTCCCAGACCCTTTGTTCTCGAGGTTGGGAACGGCTGGGTGGGGGTTCCCCGGGGAAGAGGTCTCCCGCGCCGCTGGGAGGGGAAGGGACTGTCGCCTGCCCCGCACCCCAGCCCTCCCCAGTGCCGTCCCCCTTTCCCCCGGCCCCTTCCATCGCGTCCACGCGCTTCCGTTCTCACTGGGACTCCCCCAACTCCCGAGCTCCGGCTCCCCAGCCTGCACGGTCTGCAAGCCCGCCTCCCTTCCCACTTCCCCGCCACCTCTGAGGTCCCCGGGAAGAGGGGAGGAGAGGTAGACGTGTGGGGGAGGAGAAACCACAGAGCCTTCTCGGCGCGGAGCATTCCCAGGGACCCTTCCAGGCCCCGACCCCTGGGACCCGCTGCAGAGGCAGGGCTTTCCCGGCGCCGCCGCAGGTCGCTAGGGCCGCCCCCGCCGCGTCGCCCTGGGGCCCACGGGTGCACGGCCCGGGCAGCAAGGCAAGGTGCGGCCTCTCAGCGCCAGGACCCGAGACCCCCAGCTGGAGAGAAGGGGACACCGTGGTCCGCGCCCTGGGGAGGCTAATTGCACACGAACGCCCCCCTCTTCCCCGCCCCCCACCGTACCCTCTGCAGCGCCACCCGCGTCGCCTCTCCGCCGTGCGCCACCCTGAGGGCTCCCGCGATTGCATCTTCTTGAGCACAGTTACCAATGCGTTCAGCTTCGTTTCTTACTCGGATGGAGACATCGCGGAGGGAAGTGAGGGGACAGGGATGCGGGAGTAGGGGAAAGGTGGGGCGGGAAACCGAGCAGAGAGGTGGGAGACTTGGCTGATGCAATGGCACCAGGCAGGGCCGCCCGGAGTCCCGAGTCCAGGTCCGCGAGGCAGGCCCCGGTGCAGCCGCCCCCCGGCCGAACCGTACGTGTCCTCTGTACTGTGGACACGAGTCCGCGGAGCGCCACTCACACCCCCGCACCCCTGCAAGCTCCAGCCGTAGAGGGGGCTCGGCACCATCCTGGTCACAAAGTACGTGCCCCCACCCCCCACCCCCAGGTGAAGAGGACGCAGCCCGGCGCCGTCAGCTCCAGGCTGCCTGGAGCCCCCTCCGGCCTCTCGGCGTGACCCTGGTCCTCAATGGCTCGTCGCGAGCTGCGCTAGCTGTTCTCTCGGCAGCGGGTTCCCCAGGACACACCCCGTCCCCACCCCCCGAGAGCTGGCGGCCAGCTCAGGATGCCAGGCGGCCAGGCGGGCGCCCTGCCAAATTCCGCGTTCCTCTCCAGGAGACGGGGAGTTGCGTCCCAGGCTCGGGAAAGCCCGCAGTTCGGGCTTGGGACTCGCTTACAAAGCCCCCCAAGGCGCCAGGGACGCCTCTGCAGGTTGAATTCCTGCTCCGTATCACTTCAATTTTAATTAATCTTTTAAAACACCGCTGTCACGTCGCTTGCAGAAAATTAATCAAACTTGAATCCTTGTTGCATAGCAAGAATTTCGATCCGAGTCTTTTAAAAAGGACTTGACTTTGCAAAGTCACGTCTTTTACAGTTCCCTCATTCCCCCTTTAGCAAGGGAAATATTGCAAAAGTCAAGACATGTTTGTTTGGTTCTTTCTGTCTTCAAAATGAAACTTTGCTTATTTCTGATCTTTATTTTCCTGTCTTTGAACAAAAAAAAAATAACGAGATAAATTGCCTACCTCGATTAATTCAAAATATAATTACTTTGAATGATCTTTGTTTAAGAGCCCAGATAAACTAAGATAATCTTAATTTTAATGTGACACGACCCCTATTTTTCCTTGTGAATAATGAGAATAAAGCAGTCATTAATTAATACCAAGATATCTCCATAGAAGATGGTATCTGTTCTCGCTGAGACACTGAAACATCAGTTGTATTAGTAATTGATACTGTATAATTGAACATGAAGATAGCCGTCTATTTTTAACCTCCAAGCTCAGAGTTTATTTGGTGATTATTGAGCTCCTAATAATTAATTTTTTTCCTTCTTACTGCATAAATAATTCTTACGATTCCCAGTTCCCATGCAATGCAGAGGCTTCTCATTAAAACCTACCCCTCAAAATATAAGATTGTGAAGCTATATTGTGCAGCAACTCCTTCTATTTCATTATTTGTAACATATTTCCTCTATTTCATATCTTCCTGGTGCATTTCCTTTGCTGTGATTTTCCTACTAAATCTATGAGAATATAACTATAACATCTTTTACCATAGCTTTGTCTTTCTGTGATCTCTTGGTTCAGTTTAATACACAATACTTAAGACTTCAATTTTTCAAGTTTCTAAAGTTTGAGGATGAGTTCCATTGAAGAATCAAAAATACTTGTATAGTGAAGTTGCCATGGATTATATTCCCAACCTAACACACAGTCCACTTTAACTCACACTTTTCTGTTGTTAAAAATAGACTTCGCTCAAACACATTCCCTTTTTCCAACTTGAGTTGAAGAGAGTTCTCACAATTTCCTGGGTTAAATGTACATGCTAACACAACCTTTGACATTAAAAAACAAATTCCCCTCCCGCGTTGGAGAGAAGTCTTCCAAACAATCATGGAAATTTAGACTGTAGCTTTAAGGTATCTAATTATTTCTTAGCCTCAGTTATTTTGGGGCATCAGAATGATCTTCACTTTTTAAGTGGAAATGGTTATGATATTTTTCTCATACATACAAAAAACTCTCTACTTATTTTTCCAATAAAGTGTCTCCCAAGTATGACATGTTTTATACCACACAAATATTCTTAGTACCTCCACTACCAAATCCATGCATTTTCCCTGTCAGTGCTCTATCTAAAATTCTGGAAAGTATAGAGGGTTTCCACTTTTATTTTCCCGTTAGTACAATTAAAACTTTAGGTCAATATATAACGGAGTGATTCTCTGCACTTGGATTTTATATTTTCCCACTATAATTTGGACTGGAATGGGATTAAAACAGCATCTAGAGTTCTAATCTTGTTTGATGTTTTGGTGTATTCACCGTAATGAGTCCTATTCTCTGGGGTCATGAAGCTCCCAAATGTCAATCAAGCAAACAGATTCAGAAATGCCATTGTTCGACTCCCACGTCACTCGCCTTCCTCTCATTTTATTTAACAATACCGGAGTTCTCTGATCAGTCATTCGGAATATGAGGCATTATCTGGGGAAAATTCACAAAGTGTCTTGATCTTTCTTTGGGAGATACTGTTAAGGGGTTTCCGCAAAGCATAAAGTGCTTGTTTATATTTCTGTCTTTGGACCGCACTGTGGATGGAAAGAACCAATGAATACTGCTTGAAAGGAAATCATACCGTAAATCCGTCAAAAATTAATTCGTCCAGTTGAATGTTACATTTCTATTTTCTGTTTTCGTGTTGGAAGCACCCTGATTTGTCACCAGAGGAGAAGTATGACCAGGTCTGGGTCCAGTTGACATGCCCCCACGTTCAACCCTGTCTATTTTCACCACTTGATACTATTAATGTGTTTAGTCTAAACTAGTTAACTAAGAATTTATTTGGGGGCGAGGAAGAGCCAACCTTTGCCCTGAGAGTTCTACCCAGCCCACTCAGCTACGTCCGGGAGCCTCCGCAACTCGCATTTCCCAGTCGCAACCCTGGGTCATTCCTGCCTCCGTCCCAGCTCCCGGACAATTCCCAAAGCCAAAGGCGTCGAGCGTGTTACTGGCTCCCACCAGCCCAAATTAATAATCAGCTTAACTCGTGGAGGCTTTGAGCCCCAGTGCTCCGTTCCCTGAAGCCTCCCAGTGCGGAGCCCGGCTCCTGCGAGGACATCCTTGGAGGGGGGCAGGGGCGCAGGGACGGATTTCCTGGGAAAAATTGTCGCTGGCGTGTTGCACCTAGAGGGCTGTGGGCAAGGAGGCACGCACCAATGTCCCAGTTCTGGGCTCTCAGATCGGGATTCCTCCAAAATCGCGACAGCGGCTCAGGTGCTGGGTGCTCACGTTGGCAGCACAGAGCGCCAAATGCACGACCCCGCGCGCCGCGCGCGACCTCCACGCACACTTAGAGCCGAGGTGACAAGGGAAGGCGGCGGGGGTGGAGCCGCTCTCTGGTGGAGCATGATCAATCACTTTAAAGGGTTCAAAAGTTCCAAGTTCCCCTTTGGAGGGGAGAGGTAATGCTTCCCGCGGCCTGCTTCTCTCTGAGACCCGCGGGTTCCCGGCAGCCGCGCAACCGCTGGGGATCTCGGCTGCCGCTTGCGGGAGCCCCTTCCGGGGAACACGCTCTCCGGGCCGCGCAGCCAGGCGAGGTTGACGCAGCTGCTAGGGGGCAGTTTGGCTTCCCCGGGAGTACCGGAGTCGCTCGGCACAAACGTGATCTCAGCCTGCAGGGCCGGGGGCGCGCGCTTTTCCCTTTCTCAGCAAGCGGGAAAGGCCTGTTGGCAGAGGCCGGCGGAGTGCTGGAGGCCTGGCGGCTGGAGGCTTCGGCGGAAACCTGAGCTCCCTGCGACCTGTTCTGCTAGCAGGGGCGGGGGAGAGCCCCAATAAGCCGCCCCAGAGGCGGACCGTGCAAATTCCTGAGAAAAAGCCCTCTAGGAAACACCAAGCCCTTCCAAAAGCCGTGGCTCTGCCCCTCCCCCGTCCTGCGGCCTTCCGTCCTGGCCCCTCGCATCACCCAGCCGGCCCTCACCTGCTACCTGGCCAAGGGCCTAGCCACCCCTCTGCTTCCCCGCCCCTGCTTTTAAGCTCCTTCTCCCCCTGACCTTTCTGAGGCCTGGGCGAGGGTAGCCAGGGTGCTGCAGAGGAAATGAAATTGTTCTGGAGATTACAGTGGGGCTTTGGGCCAGAAGGGTTTTTCCCCCTTCTTTTTCTCAAGCTTCCATGTTAAGTGCAAACTTGTATCTCCCGTCACAAGAATAGCCAAATTTTCTCGCTTATTTGCAGTTTTGCAAAGTTCTACACACAGATCAGTGAACCTTAAGCGCCCTTGTTCAGCCCCACATTGTGGAGGTTTGTCAGGGTCCCTGGGCAGTGAGCGTAATGACAGGTGAATCCAGCAGCCCTAGGGGGAGCCCGACCTAACCCCAGGACTTACAATAGGCCAGGGGGCCAGAGGCTCCCCACACAGCTTCCAGCAACAGGTACCCTACACCAGGGCAGGCCTACAGGGTCCTTCAGCTTAGGCACTGCCCCTAGAAACTGCTTCAGTGACCTGGGACAGAGAGGCCCCACCCACATGTCTTCCCCCAAGGAGATTCCTTCTCTCCAAATTACCCCTCGGTCACACAAGAACAAGAATCTCTGCGCTCTGTGCCACCTGTCCAGACACAACCAGGCCTTGTTTCAGCTGCAGCAGAGGCCCTCACAGTGTAAGCCCATTGGTGCTTTCAGCCTGCTTGTTCTTTTGACATGATTTAAAATAAAGAAGAGGAGGAGGGAAGGCAGAAGAAGAAGCAGGGAAGAGGAGGATGGGGGGTGAGGAGGAAGAGGAACAGGGGAGATGCAGAATAAAAGATGGCCAAGGGGGATCAGCACAAAATGGAACAACTTTCTTATCCAAATTGCCCCATAACTCAGTCTTTCCCACACTCTAAAAGAGAGATAACTAGTTTCAATAACTATTAATACTTTCTCGAAGTAACTTTTTTGAGTGAATTTTACTCTTGCACCTGACTGGAACCGACCTACCCCTCTCCCCAACCTGAAGAGAGGAATGGGCCATGTACCTTTGGGGAGATAAATAGCTTTATAAGGCATAATAGCCTCCCTGTAGCCAGTCATCACTCCACAGAAAGCCAGGGAGATTCAAGCTGTGAGAACCCAGGTGCTTTGTTGCATAACCAATCTCAGCCTTAATCCAGCCAAGGTCAGCCCACATTAGATTCCCAAGAAATGGGCTTAGGGTTCCTCCTCCTGCCTGGACCATTCACAGGTAAGGAGATCCTCATAGAGAAATACATCTAGTACTTACAACCAAACTCCAAGTGGGAGCAAGTCATCATTGTGATGAGAGTAGAAGACCATGGCAGAGAAGGGAGGAGGTGTAGATATGTATAAAGAGAGAGAGAGACATGTTTGCTTTTGCCCAACTCTACAATTCTAGCCTGACTCAGTCCATCCTCACTCAACCACCAGGGTAAAATAGAAATCAGCCTCTGGGTTGTCAGAGAGAGAGTAGTGGTTGTGTGTGTATGTGTTGGGGGATGGGAGTTGTTGCTTTCTCCAACCCCAGGCTAGTGTATAAGGAGGGATATCACAGATAGGAAAAGATGGAGTAGAGGGAAAGAGAGGCCGGAGGAGAACTACAGCCTACAGTCACTCTGAGGAACTCATCCTCATTAAAGAAATCCTTTGTATGATGCTGCATGTCTTCCTCAGATTTGTGGCAGCCACACTGAAGGAGGAGGCAGCTGTAGGAGCTGCCGCTGCTGCATGCAGGTATCCAACAGTGTGTCCCTAGCAGCCGACTTGGTGTCCCCAGTGTGAAGAGCCCAGGCTTTGCCCATTAGGCTGTGACTGAAAACAATCCCCCTGCTCCAAGCAGCTTCCACAGTGACTACCCCAAATCCCTAAACAGATTCCTGGACTGAGAGAATACAGTTCATAGCATGAATGTCTAAGAGCGGGATTTAGTTAAAACAAAAAAAAAAGATAACAGAAAATCCCACCCAATTCTGAAATCACTAATGAAATCATGTGTGGTAGTGGGTATTTGTCCCTGCATGGATCACAGTTTCATACTTTTGTCCCTACAATGACATTTCAAAAATATTCTCCCCTATGTAGCATCAAAGGCTGTTTTTATGGCCTGCTATTGTGAATCAACCTTCTGTAAACCATATTGTGCATTTTCCCCTGGATTTTAGTGAAAGAATTGTGCCAAGGCAACTGCTTTGTCCCAGTGCTGAAACAAAGACTAATACACGGGAAAGAGGCAGCCTCTCCAAAATGTACTCATCTCTGATTTGGGAGGAAAGCTCCTAGAGTGACCAGCCCATAATTGTGGTTGATATTTAATCCCCCTTGGTACAAAGGCTCATCTTTTCACTAAGCAGAAGCACCATTGAGATATGACTAACCTTTAGGGTTATATCCCAAATGGGGAGTCCAGGGCCTACACTTGGATTGTCTAGGTCTCTTCTATTTTGTAAAAATATACACAAAAAAGCATTCCTCACAACAAAGCATTCCTAATCACTTCAGCTTCTTGGTGGATTTTTATTCCTGTGTCCACTTGGGGTATTGAAATCGATCGCTGCAATATTTAATATATTACACTCCTAGGGTCATCCCTCTCCTAAGACCGAATTCTCTCCCTCATGCCCTCAACTCAGCCCAGTTTCTACCCTCCCACTCCCATCTGTCCAGGTCCTCTGTTTATCTGTCCACATAATGCCTTTAATTCTCAGCCCAGCCAGACAACTTCACGTTTATTCTGTTTTCTTCTGTTATGGAAAATGCTGAAAGCTGTAGGCAACAGTGCACTTAAAAGGGAAAATGAGGAGCTCCGTAGATTGGATAAAATTAACCTGCCACAAACAACCTCATTAAAGAACTGCCTACCAAGAGTTAAGAATTAATAGCAAAATGGATGGGAAAAAACCCTTCAGTGAAGAGACCTTAAACCTCTTTCCCTGAAAGGTGCATAATTTACAAGCCCAACCTAACATTCAGTTTTATTTCCCTTTCCTAGTGACCTGTCCCATAACCTTGTAATCCACTGCGGGGGTGTTTTCTCTTTTGTCCCTTTCTTCTGGTTACACACCCATAGGTTTGCAAGCCCAAATATTTTCTGATATTTTTGGTTCAAAAATGCACTTAAATTGTTCGGAGCCTTTTAATTTAGAAAGACACTTTAAGAGACTCCTGGAATACCCTTTGGGAATTGTTAGATGATTTGAAGAGTGCCCTTAAAAGAACTGTGTTTGGATAGGAGGGGGGCTGAGGGAATCGTGCATAAAGAAGCATGAAAAACCAGAGTGAGGACATTTTGTAGATTTAGTGTTCTGATGGCACTGTGGTTTATTTTGCACATGAAGTTCAAATTTAAGTAAAGCCCATGTATATGGGCTGTAAGTTGCTTTTCTAATGTTTTATTGGGCAGTGTATTCTATATTGGCATTTTATATGCATAATCTCATTTCAATGCAGAGCCGCATACTAAATCCTGGAGCAAGCAGATGAGAATGCTATATGGATATTACACTCAATTTCATTGACTTCAATGAGACTTTGCACGTCGCGATTTCCATTGTAATGGCTTATCTTTGGCTAGAATTTTACACATTGACATGCTATTCCTTTGGCCAGGATCCTGAATGAAGAAACCATGTCAATGGAACAGCCATAATGATTCCATTCACATTATAGCAGGTAACTGGGATCAATGGTTCTAACAGAATTTATAAAAGACTTCCTGCTTCTCTTTTTCTTTTCTTTTTTTTTTTTTTTTTGAGACAGAGTCTCACTCTGTCGCCCAGGCTGGAGTGCAGTGGCATGATCTCGGCTCACTGCAACGTCCGCCTCCCAGGTTCAAGCGTTTCTCCTGCCTCAGCCTCCCGGGGAGCTGGGACTTCAGGCGCCCGCCACCATGCTGGGCTAATTTTTGTATTTTTAGTAGAGATGGAGTTTCAACATGTTGGCCACGGTGATCTCGAACCCCTGACCTCAAGTGATCTTCCCGCCTCCTTGGCCTCCCAAAGTGCTGGGATTACAGCATGAGCCACCGTGCCCGGCCTTCTCTGTTTCTTAATATTATTTTTTTGCACTTTTTTTTTTCTTGAAGGAGATCACAGTTAAAATCAGTCTTGGAGTATACACTAAAGTAGTGGTTCAAAACAGGAAAAGATAGGAAATTCACAATCAGGATGCTTCCAATTCATCTAGAAATCCTTCTGTTGTGTCAGGATATTATATGTAGTGCCTTCATGTGTGGTAGGATCAGATCCTATTCAGATAAACCAGTTAGAGACTCACAGAAAGGACAAAATTTTAGAAATACTTGTAACCTTCTTAAGTCTACAAAATAAGTTATATTTCTTTCCCACTTAAGTTCTACAAAATAAGTTGTTTTTCTCCTGTTTAACAGTAATCTTAAATTACAGACACAGACTGAAATATATAAGATAATAAGAAATGTTGGCTATATTAGAGAAAGTAGATGTTTCAGAGGTAATTTCTTTAAAGGAGAAGATAGAAGTGTGTAACTAATTTCCTAATTTACTTTTAAATTTATGGTGCATAAAGATGTAAAAGGATAAAAAACACAAGAATTAAAATATTTTCATTATTTTCTTAAAGTCATGAGCAGCAAAACAATTGAACAATTTGAATGTTAACCAAGATCTTCCACTTAAAAATCTTCCTTATTTAGGAAAGAGGGGGAAAAAATCCCACCTCTCTTTTTAAAATCAGATAAGAAACATTCCGGTAGTAGTGATGTACACCCTTTTAATTCTTAATCATAAATGTTTAAGTTTGTTTTAGAAGTCTTTATTATTAACAGAAAAAATAAAAATTGGCTTCCTAAAGGCCAATTTGCCACATGATGTATAACACTGGGAACAAAATTAAAAGCATCTCTTTACATTTGCATCTGGCAATGTGCTCCATGTTAGAACCATAGCCATGTGTTTATGGAGTGCAGCTCTCCTGGTCTTGAGATACATGCTGTTTTTTATAGCCTAAGCAGAATAGCTCAGCACATGCAGGGCAAGAGGCTGCAAAGCCCTGGCCCCTCACCCCAGCAAGGAAGCTCAGGATCACTGCAGGCTCCCACACTGCTTCTCTCAGCACTGGTGTAAGTCCAGATCTTACCCTCTTTCCACTTCTAGAGCAAATATTATGAAATATGGGTATTTCCCAACATAGCCTTCACCTGGGTGCAAGGGTTAGGTAGGGGGAAGGGAAGAAGGGGAAAAGCTGAGAGACTGGGAGGAGAGAGAAAACAGAAGATACAGGGAAAAGGGGAGAAAGGTAAATAAACCTGTTTAAGGCAATTCCCACTGTATCATGCAGGTTTGACTTTGAATGGATAGGATAACTAGACATCTGAAAGCTTAACCAGCCACTGGTCTGCATATTTGGACCCAACGTAGAGGAAGAAAACGAATCTCAGACATTTGCACCACTGACAGTCAGGGTATTCATTTGAAGGGAGGCGGGGGGAGGAAAGAAAGAGATGAGAGAATGAATGTAAAATGTGTCTTTATTCCTGAATATCCAAGAATCTAGGCCCTTGCAGAGACTGAAACCCCTGCCTACTGACCAAGTGGTAGCCTTCAGATCTCTCATATATCTAACTTTCACAGAAAAGGGGGAGGAGGTCAGCTGCCTCCACTCAGTGCAGCCTCTCTTCCACACGGTGTTTCCTTTCTACTGCTCATCACTTACCACAAGTATTGTGTTTTTCCTGGAGCCAACTTAAACTGATCTTAAAGAGGGCAAGCACTAACAACAGAAATTCCATTTTAACCTCTTGTGCCCTACATGTGCTTCTCCCAGCCTCCAGAATTCTGAGTTTATTTGTTTGTTTGTTTGTTTTGGTGGCTTGAGGAAGAGGAGAGTAAGCTGCCACTCAGATGGTTTCTCTTTTTTTTCTTTTCCCTCCCTTCCTTCCGTGCACTGGGGCTGGAGAAGGCCTTTGCAGAGCTGCGCTCTGCTAGCCTGGTGATATTTTAGGGTCTAAGTCAACTGACTCCTGAGCGTTTTCCATGCAAAAAGGGTCCAACACAAACGTGTTGATGGTAGTGATTAGATGAATAACTGCATCTTACTGGAAGGCCTCTAGACTGCCTGCTACTATCTCTCCACCTTTTTCTTTCTTGTTTCAGTTATCTACCCTGAAGGAAGATCCAGACAGCAGGAATTAAGGAATCAGGGACACTCTGGCATCCTAGGTACTTGGGTTGTTTCCCATATATTCTTTTTAGACTATATACATACACATCTGTGGGCAGCAAGCTCTTCTGATTCTCTTTTGGAATCCCTCCCACCCCCCACATACACACCTCTCTGGCCTTAAACATTTCTTGCAACAAGGGGACAACCACTGCCCTTTCCTGCCCCGCCCCCGCCCCCCCCCCCCCCCCCCCCCCACACCCGGTTAGGCACCAGTCGCCCCGCAGCCATGGCCGCAGCCGGAAAAGAATAGAGAGCTCGCTGTGCTGCAATCCAAGCCGCTCAGCTCTGGGCGAAGAAGACATCGTGGGAGCTAAGCAGTGGCACAGGATAGGGCTGCTCCCTGACCAATAAAGCATTTATTCAGCTGAGCAAACGTTTTCGGAGCACCCAGCATGGCACTGCTAGATGCTGCTGTTCGGTCCCAGGAAAATAAAGGGAGATGGCAGTCCGCAAGGCGAATGTGAGAGGAGACCTGTACGGAAGCCATCGACAAGAGTTTCACACTACACGTTTTGGGGTCGTGTTTTTCCAAGCAAACCCGAGTGATCTTTAGGGAAAGCCAAATACACTAGACGAAAACATCCTGTTATGAGAGGCAGGGACGGTGGAAGCACAGCTATCTGAGAGTGCGTTAATCAGTCAGGATAGGGGCTTGGAAGCCCAGGGCTTGAATTTGGTGAATTCGTGCAATTTGGAGCATTTCGACTTAGTATTGATCCCTAAACTCAATTCTGAAAACAGCCTCCATTGCAGAAGTGTGGGTTGTGTTATCCCAGTATTTGCACTCATCGATTGGGCTAAAATAAAATGCATCATACTCTCTGCAAAGAAGGAAGAGGCAGGGACAGTCACAAGAGGAATAGCAGAAAGTGCATAGTTAATATGGGTTGTACGCGAATCCGTGAAACAAGTGCCTTAAACCCAGGGGGATTTCACGTAATAGCTAATTTGGTGAGAGCTAGCGCGCAAGCAAGCAGAGGGCCATCTTAGAAGGGAAGGAAGATAGCTGAATATAGGCTTTTCCGACTGGAATTAACATTTCCTTGTGATTTGCATTAGCTAATGTCTAAACCCTCACATGCAGCCCACCTAACCCAGGTTTTCTTCCACGCTTGTAGGCTCAGTAAGGAATTGTCTTCCTTCTAACTGCACTGCCAGAGCTCAGAGGCTGCGGAGAGGCGGATGCTGCTTTTCCCCCGACCCACTGGGTCCTAAGTGCCGGGAAAGGCCGCAGGGCAGATGCTGGGGAGGCGCTCTCCGCTTGTCCTCTCCCGGCCTGCAGGACCCCAACGGGTTCTCTCCTCAAAGTTAATCCGAGGAATCCAGCGCCTGCCTGGTTTTGCCCATACCCTTCTCAGGTCCCAACTGGGAGGAAAGGGAACTGGAGGAGATGGGAAAAGGAGATAGGAATATTTTATCTTAAAGAAGACATTCTTTTTCCTTGTTCAACACACAAAACCAAAACCCCTTCCTCTTATTTCTCCCGTCTTCCGATTCCATTTTAGTTGCTAATGGAGTGTGTGTGTGTGTGTGTGTGTGTGTGTGTGTGTGTGTGTGTGTGTGTGTGTGTAAGAGGGAGAGAGAGGGAGAAAAAGAGAGGGCGAGAGGGGGAAAAGAAACAGGGGGTGAGAGAAAGAAGAGAGAGATGGAGATCCCTTTAAACAAAAGACAAGAGGCCTGAGCTGGGGCCTGGAGCTGTCCCCGGAGCCTGCTCTGCCCCGCAGACCCTGCGATCTCCAGGCCCGGTAGGCTTTTTCAGGTTCCGCAGGCCTGGCCGAACCGGCCAGATCCCGCGTTCCAAGCGTCTGGAGAACTGGAGACAAAGCCCAAGATCCAATCCCACCGCAGCGCGGCTCGAGCCGGCGCCCGGGACCCGCGGGCCTAGGCGCGACCCCCAGCAGCCTGTGACCGAAGAGGGGAGCCCGGGACCCCTCCGCCTCTCCGCAGCCCTCTCGGGCGGGGTCCCCCAGGCCCGCCCGGTTCCCCCTGCCGCACTCAGCCAGCTGCTTTTGGAGGCCTGCGAGTTCCAAACACGCCTTCCCATTAATTAAAACCTGGAAAGCCTGGCCACTTTCTTCTCAGGCCGAGGCAGCATCTCCAGAGGTCCCCGCGGCACTCTCGGCCGGCAACGGCTCCCACGCGGGGCCTTGGAGGCCGAGCGGCCATTTACTGCCCTGTGATTGCGCCGAGGACCAGGTTAGCTCATAAAGCCTTTCACACTCAACAATGGGGATTTTCTCAACAATTAACAAGAAACAACATAATAAAGCCATTTACAAAGACCTTGCTATTTACTACAAATTAGGCACTCTTTAAGAGACCAGTGCCTAATTTCACACACTTTACAACCGGGGCTGCATTTTAAACACCCGGGAAAACAAGCTTGTTGCACTTTCCTGTGACCTAGCTGCGGTGCACCTCTGTTTCCCCTCTTCCCCGGTAGCAGCTTTGTTTGCATTGCTGCACTCCAACCTCCCCAACCGAGGGTGGCTTTCCAGGTCACTCTCTCACGTTTCCCGTTTCCAGGCCATCATTCCCCTTGCAGATGCACGGAGAGGTTCCCAGGGATGGGGACCACGCGCCAAACCCAGCCAGCCGGGCCTCATCCCATTCCTCCCACTGTGGGAGTTGCGCCCGGCCCTGCCTGCGCCCCCCGCGCCCTCCCCACCACCCAGGGCCTCTGGTCCTGAGCCACTTCCCAGAAGGCGTTCGCGGCCACACTGGCCCAGGGGAAAGCCCCAACCCTTTGCCACTGGCGATCCACACGCGCCTTTTGGAGGCCTTGGCCAGCCCTCCGCCCAATGCGAAGAGCTGGGCCCCATTTGCCTGGGGAGCGGAGATGAGGCCTGGGCGAGAAGGTGAGAAACGGCGAGGCTGCGTGTGCGTGTGCCAGGGTGGGCGATGACTTCGGGACACACAAAAGGAGCGCCAAGTGAGGGGAGGCGTTCCAGGCCCCGAGGGCCGGCCCCCGCGCGCCCTGCGCCCCCCGCTCGCGCCTGGCCTGGCCCCAAGGCCGACTGGCCGAGAGGCTGCTCGGGAGGTGCCGCGGCGCTGGCCCTGCCGCTCGCCCCGGGGGTCGACATCGTCACCCATTCAGAGGACAGCAAGATCTGGGCGGGAAAACAAAAGTCACAAAGAAATTGGTTTGCCACCATGCAAAATGGCGGCACTTAAACATCTTTCTTGTGGTGGTGGCCCTGCCCAGAGAGCCCGGAGCTGCCCTAGGTTTAGCGCGGTGCGCCCTAGAGCTCGGCGGCCTGGGGCAAGCGAGGGGGAAAGGGACCCTGAAACCCCTGCGGCCCCCAAGCCGGCCCTTAGCCCGCAGCCCATCGCGCGATCAGCCGGCCCCTGCCTTCCTTCCCAGCCCGCCAAGCCCCTAGCCCGCGCCAGCAGCCCCCGGCCACTGACCGCTGTTTACAAACACAGCCTGGGGGCGGGGTGGGCCGGCCGGAGCGCGGACTGGCGGGGTGGGGGCGGCCGCGCGCCCCGGAGGACGCCACCAGCAGAGAAGAACGAGGAGTTGGTGCGAGAGAGCGGGCTCGGCAGCTGGAAAGGACTGAACGCCTTGTTTTTGAAACTGTCAATTCCCTCAACCCCTATTGTGAGGGCTTCATGCAAAACATCTCAGGCCTTTTAAAGTAGGAGCTTGTGAGGCCGCCACAGTTTGAAAAGAAGCGAGAGAGGAGCGGGGGCCCAGGGCATGGGCGAAGAATGATAGCTGGGCCCCCCTAAGCCCTCCCCACGTACTCTGGTTTTTTTTGTTTTTTGTTTTTTTTTTTTTTGCAAAGGAGGGCCTGCCAAACAGGTAAAATGCAGCCCTCCCCCACCTCCTAGATCTGCCCTATGTCCCCATCCCCCAGGCTAGTTTGCAAAATGCCCTTTGGCCTAGGGAGCAAACCAAAACCAAAGCTAGCATCAAAAATAGTTCTTCCTTACAGGGAAGGGGAGAATCCTGGAATGATTGGGGTGGCCGGATGGACTCGCTAAGGTGGATGCCCTGTTCCTCCTTGCCAATTTCCTGAGGTTAGTTGATGGGAAGCATTTTTTTCCCCCTTTCCTAGTTTGGCTCTGGGAACTCCTTTTTACATCCTTCCCAGCAGGAAGTTATTTTTAAGGTGAAGCAAAACTCACCACATTTTCTTTATTTTTTGGATGCTAATGCTTTATTAAAAAAAAAAACTTTACCATGAAGGATTTTTGTTTTTGTTCTTTGAAAGAAAAAAAAATGCTTTTGAGGAATTAGTTTCTACATCTCTTCCTGCATGCAAACAAAACTGTCATTTTCATATCAGCAGAAACTCCCAATTCTTGTTGATTAGAACTTTGAGGAATTTCTAGACCATTGAAAGTCACCCAGACACAGAAAAGATAAAAATCCAACACCAGCCCCATGTAGTTTGTGTTATTGTTGTTTAGTGGTGGCTCCTTGTTGATTTTCAAATAAACAACCATTATTGAGATTACTCCACTGTAATCAAGTAAGCCAGTAGAAAAGAACACCCACTTTAAAAAGTAAATAGTGGAAAAAGAGCAGGCTGCATTTTCTATAAAGGCGGATAACCTGACTGTGGAAGACAGAGTACACACACCTCTTAAAAAAAAATTTAAATTTTCATTTCACAGTCTTATCAGGAAATTACTTTTATAGGAGACCAAAAATAAGTTTGTTAACCCAAAAAGTTAGAAAAAGAGCCTTTTCCTGCTTTTTTTCCTCATGTCTGTAAATGTTGGACTTTAGACACAGGAATCAGTCACCCTGGAGTCATATAGTGCTTGTTTTTTTGTTTGTTTTTAATTCTATGCCCTGAAAACATCTAAATGTAAAAATGTAATCTATCAATGGAGGTAACTTGTTTTTTTCTCAATAAGGCTTAACTTTCTGAACAAATGGGACATTTATAGCAGCTTAGAAAAGTCTAGATATTGTCATTAATCATAAAACAACCAAAATAATATAAACAGTACTGAGAATAATTCCCACATCAGAATGGGGAAACAACTAAGGGGCTAGCAGGAATTGAAAGAATACCTTGTATTTGCAAGTTACTGCATACTATTTGGTACACTTTCCTTACAGAAGCCCTAACTCACGTTTTGCTGTGGTTGGCTGGCTTATGGTAGTACTGTGGGGTGAAATTTGTGTTGACGATTTAATTTCTTTCCTTTTGATGGTATCACTCTGGAAAGCCTCGGCCTCCATGCTGTTCATTCTCCAGCTCCTATAAACTGAAACTATTGATTCTCTGAGGGTTAGAGACTAAGTGTCAAAGCTGGAGGCCAATATTTTATGTCAGAAATTCCATAGGGTATATTTGTTTTAAATTGTGCTTATTCCATCTTACAGTCCTTCCACACCCAAGATCTGTAGACTTCAAATTTATTCTTACTTTATAATTTAGGAACAATGAGTCCTTAGCCAACAAGAGAAGTACTAGTCTGCATGTAGTAGTCACCGTACTTTGAACTTTCTTAACTTAGAAGTAATTAAAGAGTAGAAATTACACACTTCCAATGTGTGTGTCACACTTTTTACAGATTGATTTTTCAGGACAACTTACTGCACCTAAATTCTGTATTGCTTTCCGAAGAGAAAAGAACTGAGATTATGAAGCCAATTGTTTAGCTTTCTGGGGCTTTAACTATAACATGGACTGGTCTTTGGAATTATATACAAACAAGAATTCAAAGATACCATCCCCAAATTTTCACTTTGACCATATCTACCATTCCAATAAAAAAGAATCCAGTGAACCTACACCTGGCATGGCAACATTCAAGAAGGAAAGGAAGGAAGGTAGTTGAAAGCATCTGTTTACTCCATCCAAATGTATTTGGATGCAGGTATTCTCAGCCTCGGTCCTTTACAATAAGAGGAAAACCACAGAGCATATTCAGCAATTAGGGGCTGAGGCCATCCAGATCTAACTGAAACATTTATAGACAAAAGGAAAATTTCAAAGGGAATAGGAACTAAAAGGTTAAGGAAAAACAAAAACAATAGACTGAATTTCCATGAGAAATAGTGACTTAAATTCACACAGTAAACATTTCATTGGTGTTTTGTTTTGTTTTGTGATTTATCATCTATAGACGCAACTTCTTAGATTCAAGATAGCAAGGATCTGAGATACATAATCTGTCAGACTAAAGGAGGTGGGCCAGAAATTATTAGATTCAACTTTCATTAAAAAAATCACTGATCTCTGCTTCACTTTCTTAAGCCTGAAACTTTTCCTACTTGATGTGTAACAAGTTTGTAAAGTTTTGTTCTTACTTGGAAAGAAATCCACCAGTGTTCTGCACAGAACCTGACTGGCCTCGTCACATAGTATTACAACAAAACACTACACCCAATAAATGCATTTCTTTCAGGCAAAAACATTACAAGTGAAAATGTCAACAAAACCGTTCAATCCTGTTAACCGTTCTTCAATCTGGAATAAGTAGAAATGTATGGAACCAGGAATTTTAAACAGTGTTTTTAATTGAAAATAAAGCTAAAGCATGCTTTTCAACAGTGCAAATTTCCATAATTTTGATTTACTGCTTCCATCATCACAACACAGTACACCAGCATGGCCCTTACCCAGGGCTAGACCCTAGCATTTGCATGTTGAACTACTTTGATTTTAAGTGCAAATATAGATAGTCATCTCTGATTGTCACTTGCAGTAGAAACTCTCCTGCTCTATACACAGGATGGTCTGAAAACAGAAGTTTTAGAGAGATGCAGAAAAAGTATAAGGTAATAAAATCCAAGTGCCTGAGTTCTGGTACCAAAAAGCCCTGAAAAAACTGTTATTTTTCATTTGGGGTATTGCAACTCTGACCCCTCATTTTCTTTTTCTTGGTTGTATTTACTGATTTGTCACTATCAAGAGTTCGACCATGAAATATTCTGCTATTACGAGAAATATTTCAGCCCGGGCATGGTGGATCACACCTTTAATCCCAGCACTTTGGGAGGCCGAGACAGGCGGATCACCTGAGGTCAGGAGTTCGGGACCAGCCTGGTCAACATGGTGAAACCCCGTCTCTACTAAAAATACAAAAATTAGCCAGACATGGTGGCACGCGCCCGTAATCCCAGCTACTCAGGAGGCTGAGGCAGCAGAATCGTTTGAACCCAGGAGGTGGAGGTTGCAGTGAGCCAAGATTGTGCCACTGCACTCCAGCCTGGGCGACATAGCGAGACTCTCTCCAAAAAAAAAAAAAAAAAAAAAAAAGAAATATTTCAATTGTTTTGGGAGTTTGAAGAGTCATGTTCAGACCACAAGATAAGCAGGACAATAGTAAGAGTCACCTTATTTAAAACCTTTGGGTGAGAACACAAAACAGACTTTTCCTATTGCAAAGGAGTGGCTTTAAAAGTAAAATCACACCCTTTACAAAAAAAATACAATTCTGTATTTATTTTACTCAGTATGTATGAGGCAGCTTTTACTAGCATTTAATCAGGACTCACACCCCAATCTTTCCACTAAAAAAAAAAAAAAAAAAAAAAAAAGTTAAGTGCAACTACTCTTGGAGAGGGAATAAGGGGAGTCAAAAGAAAAAGATACCCCACAAACAAGAGCTCCAGAAAATAACATTTTGGGCTCACAGAAACTTCTTGCTACCTCACCTCACCTCACTGTGTAACCATGTAACCTAACAAACTTTCACTGAATTAACAGTTACACTTTCAGCTCTGAAATCTAGTGCATAAACTTAATGGCTCATTGTAATATTTATTATTCAACCTTTTGACATTTATTTGTTGCAGTTGAATTGAGGTACCGGGTGCATTATTAGCATCGAAACAGTAAAGTGTTCCAGCTCTACCGTAATAACTGAGTTTTACTTGAGTCTTTAGCCTGAAGTAGTCTGTGGAATGTAAACCAACCCTTCTCCCACCCCGCCCCCACCCTACTCCAGAAAAAAAAAAAAAAAAACCCGCAACGGAAAAAAAGTAATCCGATTTCTGTCTTCAAAATGCGATAAACCAGGACTCCAAAGGGGGTGTAACACATTAATGGACTTGTACAAACCATCCTGTGCAGTTTACAACAAAAGGAAGGTAATATGGTTCAAGAAAATATCTTCCAAAACATTTTTATGAATTAAATTTCCTGAATTTGTGACTAGGTGGAAGAGGTATTGCAGAACCGCCCAGCTGCCATTTCCATATAGGATGGGCCTTGTGAGGAGTTTGAGAATCCTTAGTGGTGTTTAAGGAATACGCCGGCCACAAATCCCCATCTCTCCCAATAATGAGTGATGGTGGACAAGGAAAATTTGCCATGAAATGAAATGGCCTTTTCACTGCTGATGCTACATTGCTGGCTACCTTTTTGCGTCTGTTTATAACTGTAAAATCATCCAGTGTTCCTTCATGTGTCTCAGTTTTACCTGTAGGACGAGGGCTTCTAGCTGATTTCAAATTTGGTTTGACTGGAGGTGTCTGAAGGACAGGTCGCTTTCCCAGTACTAGTGTCCGGTAATTTTTTCTCACCCTGGCACCAAATTTATATTCCCCATCCTCAGGTTTTGGAGAACCTAAAGTGCATGAAAGGCCCTGACTTTGAGCCAGTGGATTTAAGGAAGGAGTTTCTTTTTCAGGGTATGCAAAACCTTCCTTGGCTGTGGTTAACAAGGCGTCCTCCTCTTTACTCTCAGTCACACTGTAAAACTCACCCTTTGTATCATTGCACTCGCACTTTAGCTTATTTGTAAAAAGGTGAGGTTCATATTCTTCATTAGCACTACTGTCTTCTACTTTGATTTTAATATTGTGCAGAAATGGCAATGTCTTTTCGCCTGTGTCAGTGCAGGGATTCTCGGCTTTAGTTGCTGCTGCTCCTGCAGCGTTCACTTCAGGATCAGTCTGCGAAGAGGGCAAATCCGTAGCAAATTCAGGACAATGAAGGATTTTGGAATATTTTTCTGAATTTGCTTCTGCTCCTGAAGAATCATTATTTAAGAACCTAGCAGCTATTGTGTTGTTATCTGCACAGTGTGTAGTAGGAGTTGTTTGTAGGCATTTCCTAGCCTCTCGGAGTATTCTTTGTTGTGGAAATGCATTGTTTGTCTTTGGGCTAGGTGAAGAGGCCCCCTCTGCCAGGCAGTTAATTGTCAGGTCAGTTCTCTTTACAGCATTGGAAATTTCAGAGTGTGGGAATGTAATCTCAGATACCCTATCGTTCCTTATCTCAGCGAAACAACTCCCCAGGCTGGCCGGGCAGTACACCGGAGATGCTTTGGGGGCCCAGCTCTGCAGATTCCACTCCTCCGGCGACTCCGCTTTGACACTACTCTTGAGGTCGGGAAGCCTGCCGGCATCCTCGAAAGCAGCGGGTTTGGTTGCAGCGGCGGCGGAGGCCAGATGGTACAAGAAGTTGGCCTGCGCCTGCACGCTGGGAGGCTTGCAGAAGCTGGTGCGCCTGAATCGGATGCTCTGCACTGACACTTGGCTGGAGCCGGAGCTGGAGTCCGACTCGGTGGACGAGTCCTCCTCCTCCGAGCTGACTTCACTGGAATCCGAGGCCCCGCTGCCCCCCTCCTCCTCCTCCTCCTCCTCTTCCTCCTCCTCCTCTCCCTCCTCCTCCTCTTCCTCTGAGGACACAGAATTGCTGGAGCTGGACAAACTGGAGCCAAAATCCGAGTCGTTGGCCGCGTGGTCCGAGTAGGAGCTGGACTCGGAGTCGCTGCTGCAGCTCTCGGGAAAGCTGCCCAGATGGGGCTGCGGCCGGTGGTGGTGAGGGGGGTGGTGACTCTGCTGCGGCGGCTGGGCCCGGTGGTGGTGGTGGTGGTGGTGATGGTGGTGGTGGTGGTGGTGGTGCGGAGGCGGGCAGAAGCCGTTGACCAGATGAAACCTCTCCAGGCAAGTGGCCCCGGCGGCGGCCGCCGCCGCCGCTGCCGCCGCCGCCGCCGCCGCCGCCGCCTTGGCTTTGTAGGACCTGGGCAACAGCAGCAGGCGCCGCGCGCCGGCGTGAGGCGCGAGCAGGCAGTCCTTGGCGCCGCCGCGCTTGCGCTTGCAGCGGTAGCTCAGGCTCCCCGGGCCTCCGGCGCCCGCCGCTGCCTTGGGCTGGGGCCCGGCCGCCGATGCCTGGTAATAGGCGGCGGCGGCGGCGGCGGCGGCGGCGGCGGCGGCGGCGGCGGCAGCGGCGGCGGCGGCGGCGGCTGCCGGGTGTTTGCTGCACAGCAGGCTCCGAAAATAAGCAGGGTCCGAGGGGAAGGCGACGTAGTTTCCCTGGAGCGGGGCAGTTTCATAGTTTAGAGGGGGTTTGCACGGCGAGCGCACGATCTCCGGGTAGTGCGAGCCGGGGTATTTGCTAAAAATCTGAGGTAGATGGGCGGCGGGGCGCGCGGCGGCGGCGCCCGGGCGCTGGGACTGCGCGCTGATTGGCAGGGGCCGCGCGGCTCCGCTCAGGCCCCGCCAAAGTTGGTGCTTGTCCTTCCAAAATCCCGGGCGGGGGCTGGCGGCAGCGGCGCGCTCTGGCGGCGGCGCCTTTGTGGCCAGGGCCCGGCCGACCCGCCTGCGCTTGGTCTTGAGGACGCGCTCGGTTTTGCAGGAGGTGTAGAGCGCTTCCACGTCTTCCCGGGAGATGAGCGTGCATTTGGCGGCGTGGAAGGCGATGCTGTTGATTGCCTTGAGTTTCCGCAACTCCTCCAGATCGCAGTGGTGCTTCTTCACTTTCAGATGATCCATGCGCTTGTGCACGGTCGTCCTCGGGATGTTTTTCAGCAGATCTGTGAAGACTTGGGAGAGGGCAAACATTTGCTTCCCTTTAATGATGAGGTAGCCGAGCCTCACGCCATCCACCTCTTCAAAACCTGACTTCAGGTCTCCCATCTCGGGCACTAAATGATCCCCACCATTTGCAGTAAATATATACGTGACGCATACATACACATGTATGTATGTTAATCCTCCGCCAGATGCTGCGTGTGTCTCAAGGCATCCTGCTAATAAAATAACAAAGACTGTTATTCCCGGCGAAGGAAGTGCCAAACTCTAGGCGAAATTATTGGGGGGGGAAACCCCATGAAATTACACTGACTTGATTCTTGCTTTTTTGTTGTTGTTGTTTTCGTTTTTTTAAAAAAGAGGGAAAAAACCATCCGGTTTCTGATCTGCCAGTGTGTTGGTCTGAGTCCCCGATGCAGATCAGTACCTGGGCCCCTCTATTCCTTCCTTCTCCATTGGAGCACTATGATAATGGAATGTGAAGGGAGAAAGAGAAAAGAAATGCAGCTGCTATTCCCGCCGCTGCTTTAGCTACAAATAAAATGACAGAGTGAAGTGAGCTCGTCCGGAGACACCTTCATCAATTAATTCCCCTAAAGCCAGCGCTGATTGGACACTCCTGACAGGTGATGCAATAAAAATTGATATTCCACCCCTTCCCCCCAAAATCTCCCACTAATTAGCATACCCTTATACTGCCACCTCCCCTCCCAAAGTAAATAATACAGTCGGTATATAAATCTTTCCATTAAACTATCGGAGCTCAGAAACAGCCTGACTCACAAGACTTCATCAGAAGCAGTGTGTGTACGCTTAAGGAAGAAAAAAAAAAAACCGCACCGTATATTCGCCTTTAAAGAAATACTGCCTATTTTTTTCGTTTATTTGCATTTTACCGATACAGCTATTATCATTTCAAAGAAAAGCATTTAAAAAACATTATCAAGCCGAAAGAGAGATACCCCACCCCCTTTTCCTTTTGGAAAATGGAGCTTAAGGGAAAATGTGCAGAATAGCCTGGTATTTCCCTTACAGGAGTGGGGAAGGAGACCGGCTGGGAGCTCCAAAGTTAAACCCGCCCCGTGAACCACCCCAGTGCGGACTTACGTTTGGAATTTCTCTCGATTTTCTTTTTTTTTTTTTTTTTTCCTGAAATGCCTTTTTACAACCAGAAACAAAGTTATTTGACCAAGGAAGCAGTTCAAGGCTCCAGCTCCGAAACACTGTAACAATTCAACTGGATTTCGGTTCTCTGCTGGGGGGTGGGGTGGGGAGGAGGTAGTTTCACGTCAGACCCATAACAAAGCATAGATAAGCCAGAAATGTGTACACTTTTCCACAATTAACCGTACTGGATTGGAGGCGGGATCGTCCAAGAGTCCCCAGCAAAGCCTTTGCCAGGGTCCTGTTCACCACAGGTCAGAATTCCAGGGAGCAGATTGCTTCCTTCTGCAGCAAAGAAAAGAAACTGTCAAACGCCCAAGGTGCTTCCAGAGGTTTTACGTAATAACAATGAAAAGAAAGTGCTGATGTACGATGCAGACTGTTTCAGTGGTTTGTGATGCTTTTGGTTGGTAGTTTAGGTAAATCTTCCACAACTCCCAGTTTTTCCATCAAAGTCAAGCATCTGCTTTAACAAAATCACTTTGGATGAAAATCAATGTGGTTTAACCTCTTCTTAGTCAAATTAAGGCATATTTTGGTGTCGTTTTCAAGGATATCCAAAATATTGCCAAATGAGAGCAAGGGTCCCCCCAGTCGCATTACCACGATCCCAAGGCGGCTCCTTGGCTGCTTTGCAAAATTCGGCAAAATCTTCTTAACTGTTCGGTGTTTGCAACTACAACATAAATGCAACCCAGGCATTTATGTGTTTCCTTGTTCCTCCAAAAATAGACACATCCGCGTGATTAAAAGAATAAACGGATATTTCTGAGCCTGCAAGAAAAAAATTATACAATAATTTCTTTTTTCACATTCAAAAGTCCCAGCTTCCCCTGCTCTGGTCTGGATGGCACGAGCAGGTATGGCTCAAAAAAGAAAACAGAAAGATAAAAACTGAGGAATCAGACATACAAAAAGGTAGTTTGCCTGACAAGATGAAATCTCGGCCATAATTCCCCACCCCACCCTCATCTCCTTTGTAATTTCCCAGGAATTTTGAAAAGAATTGGGAATTTCAAGAAGTGCATCCGGAAATTAAGGAAGTCTATTTAAGAGAGTCTGTAACTCAGGAGGTTGGGATTTGAAAAGTCAGCCCCTGAACTACTGTTGCACTCAGCACAGATGTAATCGCCGCTCTTCAACTTAATCAATGTGTGTACAAACCGCGATGTCTAGTTCTTGCCTTTGAAATCTAAGGCTAGCATTTCCATCCAAGAAATCAGAGCTACAGCAAATTACATTTTTGTCCCTTGAATGAAAGAAGGATCATTGAATGGATCTCGTGATATTTCAGGCTTTAAACGTAACCGAGAGGCAGCAATGAACAATGCCTCGTCACAGCTAATACCATCCACCGAGTTGGCTTTCTTTTGCATCTGGATCTATTACACCGCGTTTTTCTCTTTCACTTTCACAGGAGACAAAATGCACAAGGTTTAGGCAGAAAGCGAAGTTTCCAGGAAAAGCAGATGCTGGTGTTTGTTTTTAAAAGTAGAATGACCAGAGTCTTTCTATTGCCAGCAACAATAATGTCGTTTTAAAATTCCTTCTGATGCACTTATATAGTACTGCCAGCCCTCGCCCTCCCACCCCCACCCCCGCCCATTCCCCTCCCCCAGCTTTAAGATTGAGACCAAAGAGTCAGCCAAGAAATAGTAAACTCAGAAAAAGCTTTTGAGAAGACAGTACAAAAGGTTGGCTAGAGCATCTTTTTTTTTTTTTTCCAGGTAGTTTTAGTTGTTCTCCATTCCTGTTTATATTTCCTCTCTCTCTCTCTCCTAGTCCTCCTACACATAGCAACATGATTTAGTAGCCATTTCAAAACTACCTTCTTTTCCTCTCTCTTCACCTTTAAAATATTGGCAATATAGGTGGTTTTGAAAACTAGTAGCATATTAAGTTTTTTTTTTTTTAACTAAGGGCATAATCTGTTGGGTGAAATAGAGAAAAATAAAGGCTAGGGAATTTGAGAAATGTGTCTATATAGACTTTGTGCAAGTATCTCTATATGTACACTCAAACACCTTTACACTTATACATTTTTAATACTACTATTACACATCTTTCTTCGTGTCTAATACATTCTTTTGTTCCTTTAACTTCCCCATCCTTGTGTGTATGTGTGTGTTAGGCTCCAGCACTCTTGCTTGAATGAGTGAATGCACACACACACACACACACACACACACACACACACACACACACACAGAAACACAGAATGTGACAGACAGCTTTCTTGGGCCATCAGCACACGTTGCATATCCGGGGTCTTCTCCAGGCACATTGGGGGTCGATCCCGATAAAAAGATCTAGCAGAGGCCCCTGAGCGCTCACACATGAAAGGCAGGGGACTTTAAGATGGATTTGCATGCACACCGGGGATTTCGATCAATAGCTACCAACATTTATGGCTTAGATTATTAATGTGAAAGCTGGCCAAAAGAATGGGGATGAAAAATTAAAGGTGTCTGTTATCAATTATGCTTAAAGTTATGCAATAATTTACTTACTTTGCCTGATGTGCAGATCCAGATGTATAAAGTACTATTCTTCAAAAGCCAGGGGGTTTCTTTGATAAATTTGTTGACCATGTCAGCTGACTCTACAATCAAAGATGAACCCAATTCAGATAATGGACTGTATTCAAATTCTTTTTTAAGAAAAGATATATCAACTTCTATGTTTCTCAAATGCAAGTACATATGTAGATAGATATGTCCAAATTAACATTTATATATATATCCTTCTCTGTGGGTCCAGGAAATTATTGTGAATTTAGGCACATGTATGATATGCATTGAGTTTAATTAAATGTGATTATTTACTCAGTGAGGAATGCCTAATCTACACACTATTGTAAAAAGTGCTTTAGCTTTGAAAACAAAGCTGCTTGCAAAAGGAAAATCCTCTTTAGCAAATAGAGATTGAAATATATTCCTAATGTCCACTTACTTCTGCATTTATTGTAAAAAATCAGCACTTTCAGTTTTTAAAGTGAAGGGCCATGAAAATATGAACATATTTGTCTTTACTTATCCCATATGAATGTGCTAGATTTACCTTTAGATGCTCTATTTTGATTTATTTTCACTGTATTTTATGTTTAAATACCATTGCAATTCAGTCTGACCTCTTTCCTCTGGAGCGAAGTAATGCACACGGCATTTACAGTCTTTTAAATGGTTAGCTGGGAAATGCAATAGCAATTTGCAGGAGTAGTTTACTAATGGGGAAAGTTCCTTTGAAAACCTGAAGGAAAACCTAAGAGTACTTTTGCATTTCTACACTACAACTGTCATATAATTAAAGTATTGAAGAGCATTAAAATAATCCTTTTCCTTCCAAGCTTTCACCCATACATACATAATTTAAATGAGGATCACAGCGCCCCCCCACCAACTCTTCACCATATACGTTTGTTTTAGTGATTGCTGGGCACATTTTGTTCAAAGTGAATTCAGACAGAAAAGAGTAAGGAACATCACAAAGGCCTCAACAATGTAAGTATGCTGGTTAAAAGAATAAAAGCTCCTTGTGCTATTAACTAAAAGTAACTATAATATTCACAAGATAAAAGTTTAAAATAATAATAAAGTCTCATATGGCTGAATTAGTTGAGGATATAAGACAATAAAATCTCAACAGTTCTTTAGCTAAATTTATCTAATATCACATCTTCTCTGCTTTTTGGGATGGGAAAATGGGAATGAAGGAGTAGAAAATGGTTAAATTGAGAAACAAATGATAACTTAGTACATTTCCTTTAATTTTTTTTCTTTCTGGTTCATTTAAACAAATCAGGGTAAGTCTCCAAAAGGGCCCATCCCTCTGTTCTTAGGCATTTAAAAACCCTGTCTTTAACAGAAGTTTGGGACACAGGGTATATGCCATGTTGTCTACTGACCCATAATCAAAATGCAGTGACCTTCTACCCTTTTTTTGCCCCCTGACCCATCTTGAATTCAATGCAGCCTTTATAAATTTGCAAATCCTTGGAGGTAAAGGGGTTTTTGTGAGGCTTTGTTCTGAAAAAGCCCTAAGAGTGTGCTTTCTAAACTAGACAAAGGTAAAGCAACAAATCCTAGTGGATGAGATTTTACACAGGTGAGCAATAGGCACCTCCAGATAACATATATTGCAAGCTAAAAACCAGTTATAAACATAGGAGACAAGGAGGTTATGGATTGCATCAAATTAGAGTGAGGTACAAATCACTTTCATGATGTAAGAAACGGCTAGGCCACAATCTTCCCGCTCTTCTCATCTCAAGGGCTGTAGGGGACCCTAGTGACCAAGGAAGGAATGGGGGCGGGGGGGGAAGGGGGCAGGGAGGAAAAGAAAGGAGTGAGACTTGATCTGGATCTGTGGGCACATTCCCTTATCTTTCCTGCTATCAGCCAGTTTAAAGGACACCATAATTATGATGGTGATAAAACAATGCCTGCTTATGTGTGCTGAATAAATAAAGAATGTTTACAGCTCAAGAATCTTTTAATTCCAATTAAATGCTATCAAAGAAAAGCCACTTTTCCTACTGCAACCGCCTTTCCCCCCAATTATCTTGTTTTGTTGTAATATTTTCCTGAGACACATGGGCCTTTCACAATTGATCCTGAATGCAAAAGAAAAAAAATCAGAGAAAGTAGAGTTTGACCTTCAGATATTAAATAATACACAAATATCCAGAACCACAATTTGTTAGGGTTGCCCAAGTTTTTGTTTATTTTATGCAAGGGCCAAACATGTAGAGACTGAAGTGGTGACACCAAGTGTTGAGGCCTACCTATGGGCTGCTCAGCCATACTGAAATCCTGAGCCACCACGAGGGGAGACAGGAGAGACAAGACATGAGGAGCCTGATGGTCTCTGGAAAGGGAATCCTCTTCTGGTTCTCTTCCCCTGGCTTCAGCCCAAATCCTTCTAGGAGCACTGGAGCCAATCACTGTCTTTCACTGCTGCAGCTACTGGGAACCTACAAAAAAGCGGGAGATAAAAAAAAAAAAAAAAGAAAAAAAATCACAAGTTCGAATTTATGGATACACAAGTATCATTTCATATTCATGACATCAGCAAATCACATCATAATCAGATTTGAGCAAGGTTTGGACACTAAGACCCAAAAGGCTGGACACTCAACACTGACAGTATCACATATTAACCAGAAAATTCGCTTTTTTATTATGGAATCACAGGGTGAAAATTAAGTCTTTTAACTTTGAAAAGCTTACTTTTCACTTCTGAGGCCTATTTTTACACTAATAAATTTCAAGTAAACGTCTCTTTTAAAGTTGTTCCACAACATTTCAATTCAAACTTCTATTTCCTTTCTCAATTGGGGTAGTGTTTTGTTTGTGTTTTAAAAAAACACATGGCACAACAAACGTTATGGAAAACGCACTCATTCCGTTAAATGCCAATACAAACCTGCCTTTTACTACATCTGTCTAAGCAGCGCATTGCTAAGTATAAACTTTAAAAAAATTTTTTTTCTCAAAGACATGTCTATTATTTCTTGTCAAATACTATTTGGTGATGTGGTGCAAAAACACAATGGTAAAAAATTTCGGGGTATTTGTAAGTTTTCTGGAGACTTGCAGGCCCCTTTCCTTTTGAAAGTTTAGAGCTCCAATACCCTCAATTCTACTGGCAGAATTAGGATGGACTTAGAGGGTCCTAAACGTGACCGATTCACTAAGGCGGGGGGGGGGGGGGGGGGGCTACAGCTTGCAGCAACGTGCTCTGCAACTTAATCCTACGCTAAAAGAGGGCAGAGAGCGAAAAAGAATGGAATACAAACTCTCCCGACATCCGTAGTTACTTTCAAGGTGGATTGTGTATTTTAAGGCTGATGGGAACGTCTGGTTTGTGGAGCAAAAAGAAGAGAAGGTAAGTGTTTGTCCTTGTATCCACCAGTTCGTAGAGAAACAATGAAAGAACAAAGGGAACCACTTCCCCATCTGAACATTTTCTGTATCTCTCTCCGTTTCAAGCCAAAAAGCTTGGGAAGGGATTCGCTTTACTCTACCTTAAGTAGTGGTTGCTGGCTTGTTGAACTAAGAATGAGAAAAAAGTTGAGAGGCAGATATAGACTAAATAATAATAAAAAAGGCTTGCTGTGGCGGATCTCCACCGCGCCAGTCTCAGCAACTTGCAGCAGAAGTTACTCAATGCACGGAGGCAAAGCCCAAGAAATACCCTTTGCACACCAGATTTCGAACTCAGTCATTTAAATAGACTTTCTTGCTGTTTGAAGGGGTTTCTGCGCACAAAATGTGTAGGTAGTGGCTATGGGAGAGATGTACTATTTAGGTCGAAAAATGATCTCATGGCTATCTAGAAAAGAATTTTTAAAAAGGAAAGGGGATTCAAGTATCACGTTACTGTTTGCTAATAGAAGAAATGGCAGCACTGGCTGGGAAAGGAGAGGGATTCGTATTGAAATGCATTTGCTTTGGGGTACGCTGGTTATCCGCAAGTCTGGCTTTGTGGGTCTGCGTGGCTGAATAAGTGACCGAGTGCCTTCGGCATTATATAAACGGATCGATGTGTGGGGGAGTCCCCAAAGCCGTCGAGCACGTGAAACGCGATTTTTTACTGCCCTCCAAGCGGCGACCAAGCCCCGCTCCACCCCACCCCGCCTCAAAATCCGTATATTACCTGCCCTGTTACAGTGACACATGTTTATGTTTATAGTCCTGGTTTGTAGTAGTGTCAAGAACCGCAGCAAGAGGAGGGGGAGGAGAGAGGAGAGGGAGGAGTAAATTCAACCACCCCCACTTGTTGTTAAAGCAAATTTACTGCGTTATTGCAAGCTCAGGACGGGGGGGCTGGGATGAGAGTTGAGAGGAAGGGTTGAGTTGGGAAGTGTGTTGGCGGTGGAAGAGGGGGGGTGGGGTTAGGAGCTCCGCAATGGAGCTGCTCTCCCCAGCAGCCCAGGAAATGCAGCTCGGTCAATAGGGGAGCATGCTGGCACGGTCGAAAACAAAAAGGTTCCTCCTGCTCGCTGCGTTCACGTGGGGGGCTCTGCACGCGGGGCTCCAGGGCCGTGACCCCTGACCCCGGCTCCTCTCCGCGCTCTCCCGGTGCCGCGCGGCCACTTTTTACCCAGGATCCCTCGCGCGGGCCGCGCTCGTGCCGAGCTGGAGTCCTTCCTAATCCTCCATTCCCCGCTCTCGCTCCCCGCCCCCGCCGCCAGCCCCGGGGAGGATTCTCCGGCGGGGAACCCCCGCCCCACCCCCACCCCGACTGCCCCGGCGGAGTCGGCCGCAGCGAGTCCGCGCGGGGCGGGGAGGGCCGGGCCGGGCCGGGCCTCCCCTACGGCGCCGGGCCTGCGAGGGAGGGGAGGTACGGGGAGCTGAGGGGAGGGGGCGCCGGCCTCCCGGCTCAGCTGCCCCACCGAGGCCTGGACCTGTTGACTGCGATTGGCCCGCCTCATCCCGCGCCCTCTCTCTGCCCGCAGCGGCCCCAGCCCTTCCGCGGCGTCGCGGGGAGGAAATGGGGATGGCTGTCCTCCTCTCCGCCTCCCTCTAACTTTCCTTTTTTTATTTGGGTGTGTGTGTGGGGGGGGGGGGGGGGCTGAGAAAGCCCAGGCAACTCCACCGCCGCCCCATCCTGCCTCCGAAAGTCTCGTCACGCCCGACCCGCCGCCGCCCTCCCAGCCCCCATGACTTAAAACCGCCTGCCCTCCTCGCAGCGGCGCCCCGGCCCGGAGCCCGAGAGCCCTCGACGCCCCCGCCGCGCCTCCCCCGCCTGGCCTGGCCCAGCGGCGTCCCCAGCGAATTGTGTCGCTTTTCTGCCCTGGAAGCTCCCTCGGCCACGTTCCACTTTTTTTCCCAGTCCCAGGAGGCGTAAGATAAAACCTCTGATTTGCTGCGTGCTGCCGGGCACATTCTCTGCCCTCTCGTCCGAAGGACGACTTTAAAATGGAGAGTTTAAAATAATAGCATTTACAGGAGGAAATAAAGAGCGAGGGGATGGTTCTTTGGCCGGTTTTAAGACATACATGCTTTTTTTTTCTTTTAATACAAGATGTCTTAAGGGTTAAAAGCGTTCTAGGGTTTGCTGTATTTCCTTCTAGATTTGGGGTTTCCTGAGGAAATCTTTTCCGGAGGGAAATAGCAAATCGACATTAAGATGGAAGCGAGACTTCTCAGCCACTTTTGGAAATGAAGGGGGAAATTGTAAAAATACATTCAGAAAAGGGCGCGAAGGCGGCGGCTGAGGGGAAGAAGCTGGAGTCTTGGGAGGAAGCGCAGTGGGTTGGAGTCGGGGGAAGGAGGGCCCGCTAGGTCCGGGCGGGGAAGAAGGCGTGCGGGCGGCGGGGCGTGCGCCGGGCCGGGCAGCTGGAGGAAGGCGCGGCGGGACGGGCGAGCGCGAAGAGGCAGGCGGGGAGGGCCTCGGGGGGCGGGGGCCGGGCGCGGGGCCGGCGCGCCGGAGGAAGCGGGACCTGGCTCCTCGCGCCCGCCGGGCCGCCCCCATTGTTCTGCCCTAGCGCCGCTGTTAGCCGAGCAAGTCCTGACCGAGGGAGGGGTCCCGCGGGCCAACCCGACCCCCGTCGGCGCCTCCCCGGGCTCCTGAGCTCCGGCCGGGTCGGGTCGGGCCGGCGCGGCAAGTTTTGATGGTCAGACTCAGCCAGCGAGGGGTTCCCAGCTGAAGATCTCGGAGGAAGGAGCCTTTACAGCGTGCTGCGAAATTGAAGGAAGCCGGGCGAGCCTGCAACGCACACGTTATGAGAAAAAGGGAAAGCAACATAGATATGTTTATAAAGTGATAAATAGATAAGAGACACACGTGGGCAGTTATTATTCTGGATCCGGAAAGTTACAGTAGATTATATAATATTTGAAATATCTTGAAATGCATGGATTCAAAAATCCATTTAAAAAAAGGTTCAAAGGAATTCGGAAAACACGTTTCGCTATCCTTATTACTGATTACTCAGCTCTTCTTTGTACACAGAAAGTCTAGTTTTAAAAGGAAAGGCTGAGCTAGCCCTTTCAAAAACGGGCTTCCTTTAACGTGAAGTGCGTTTTCAAAATAGGGAATTTCAAAAGGGAAAAACGTTTAATTTGCTTTTAAGCCACGTTTTGGAAACAAATAATTGCAATCCACTTAATAAACTCTGTCTGTTTTCCTTTGTGAGGCATATGGAAGAAATATTTCTGGCTAACGTCACAGTTTTTTTTTTTTAAATGAAGATTTCCAACAAGTGCTTGCGAGTCTTGTCGACAAGACCAAAGTCATCGTGCGTGAAAGGCCAAGAAAAAATAATTTCAATCCTGTGGTCCAAACCTTACTAGGGCAAGAGAGTAATTTCGACTTAGGTTTATGATAGACTTTGCGGAAATTCCTTCTAAAATACTCATTACTAGTCTGTGTGTTATGAAGCACTGTTTCCCAAGGTAGATTTTAAAAAACCAATTAGAATTGATCTTTAATGGAATATTATATTTACACGTCATCATGAAAACATCATTTGACAGAGTTTTGAATTACAAGAAAGGAGTTAACAGATGATGCTCATAAATAGCATCTGTTTGAAAAGACCCCTTAAGAGTCAGTTAAAGGTAGTGATGGTTGTATTTTTGCATTTGAAATGCTGTAGAAGTTGCTTGCATTTTAACACTTTCATTTTGCCGGTCTTCTTTCTAAACTTGCATTTCCTCATGGAAATCATTCAGTTATTTCGAGATATAGGGAGAAATTCTTATGTAAGAAATCATTTGAGGCGTAACTATGGAAAGGTTTGAACAGAAAAAAAAAATCGCTGTTGAAAATCAAGTATTTTCAATCTATTCATTCGTTCCACACTCATCCTCCCACAGTTCCCCCCATCAATTTACATTTTTTTGTTTATGTCTTTGAATATTTAGAATAGCTTTACATGATTATCTGTTATGTAGATGATAGTAGAAGGTGAATCGTTTTACATCATTCACTGTTTCAGATATTTTTTGTTTCATTTAAAGTAAAAAGATTCTTAGGAGTCATGTATTCTTGTGAGAAAAACAACAAATGGATGGAAAAAGGGCATGAATGGGGGTGGGGATGGAGAGGGACAAGTAGCATTCCTGGTCAGTCTTTGTGATACCTTTCTTTAATTTTATGTCATTATATTTTCCACTTCTGCTTGCACCAACGATCATTGCTTTTTTAATTGGGGTAAAGTGCCACCATATAAAAATTACCTACCTTCTGGCTCTCAAGCGCCGCAGTAAAATAAGGCTGACAAAAAGTGATCCGAGGCTTGTGTGTTTAATTCGCCAGGAATGTTAAGCTTCATAAGATTCACCCTATGGGGTCATGTTGGTCCTTGGCACTGTTACTATACAGTTTCAAGAGGTAAATATGCACATTATAGATTTTAAAAATCTAAGATGTACTAGACCAACAGTTTATTAATCGAAGGAATAAAAAATGAATTTGTCAACCTCATTCTTTCTGGGACACAATGCACTTAATTAACATATTCTTGGGCTTGTTTCTGGATTTGGTAAGCAGTGGCCCCTTTTGGAGAGGAAAACATTTAAATCTTAAAAAGTGATCTTCTTTGGTCCAAATAGTATTTATAAATTCAGTTTAATTTCTTCTTTTTTTTCAGTCTAAGATATGTTGCATTTCTTTCAAGGTTCTCTTCCATTTCAAAAACTGATTTTCCTCTTTTCCACGTCCAGAATCTTTTCACTCAGATAATCTTATGTGGCCTATAAACAGACACCTAAATATGTCACTTTAATCACACTTTAATTATAACAGAGATGCAGATCTTCAGTGTCAGTAAAAAATGAGAACATGGACCTTACAATACACACTATATTGATGATACTCTGAAAAGTCAAAATATAACGCCTTTCAGTATTGCTGCATCATGGAAAAAAATAGTTCAACTCTGAATCGTTAACGAGGTTTAGGTAACACCTAGAATGCCTAAAGGCATCTTTTAGATAGCATTTTTATATTGATAATTGCATGCTGTTTTACTCAAAAAATGTAAATACAGCCATTTGATATCAATTTTATAGCAAAAGAAATAGCTCTGAGGCCAAACACGATTAACCAAACCAAACCTTTCAAATATTAGACCTCGATTCTTAAAAAGATTTTTATTTAGATTACACAAAATTTAAATTTCAGAATTATCTACCAAACTTTCAGAAAATTAAAGTGTATCTAAAAACAATATTAATTATAATTGATTCTAAGTTGGAGATTGTTTTGTAATAAAGTGATGACTGTTACATGAAAAGGTGGTAAACATTTGAGGGCTATTTAGAATAGTCAAGTCTAAACTACCTGGTAAATAAAAACTGATATTAATTTCAACTATTGAAAATCTTCAGATAAATCAATTCACCTGAAAATTTTTGTTAATCATTACTTACAAATATTAGTTCAATTGTACATACAAAATAAAATCTTGCTTTACTTTGAAGAATAAAGCTCAGAGTGTAATTAGCTTTTAAACACCAATTGAGGACATTAAACAAACATTTACTCTAGACCTACTATGTGCAAGACACTTGCTAGGTGTGATGGTGAGTGAAAAATAATCACCTAGTAAGATTAACAAGTTTCATTAAATAGATTTTTGAAAAAGCCATTAACAGAATCTCAATTCAAAACATAATTGCAAAGAATATTTTTATATGAAATTTCAAATAGTACTCCATGATATAGGTGCCATGGTGGTTTTGTATCTATAAAGACACAATACTCATTTATGGTGACATATTAATAACAAAGCTAGTTTCAGAAACACTTCAGTATTTTAATCATACTAGCATAAATATATGGCTCATAATAAACTTTTAATGAAAAAGGTAAAAACTCTTGGGTACCAAATGAGCAAAACAAAAAACAGAGATTCCTCTATGTAAAAGAGGATATAGCTGAAAGTCTGCACAGATCATAAGAGAGTGTCTTTTTGAGTTTTTCAACTAATTTATTTAGAAAGAAGTTGATAGACTCCAATGAGGTTTAGCAGATGCAGGAATTCTAATTGCTTTTTGTTTAAAAAACTTAGTCGAAGAGCCAATATAGAATTTTACACACTATGGAAGTCAAGAATCTGAGTTCAGGAAAGTGTATCTAGTCTCAGCATTATAGAAGTATACCTCATATGGATGTAGAAATAGACCTCAGTTTCTATACCCCGTTGTAGAAATTTATGTATACCTTGACAATGGGTACAATAGACTAAATATAATATGCGCAAACAGAAGGCAAATAAAACTTTAATTTACAAAGGAGATAAATATGAATAGTACTAACCTCTGAAATGAATATGGTTTTAAATATTTCTTTCATAATATCTACTTATGTAAATAATTATGGAAAAGCAAATACAGAAATTTGGTGCCTACCTTAAAGAATAAAGAAAATTATTGGAAGATATATTACCCATAGAGCGAAAATACATCTTCCCATTATAGTAGGGTTAGAGGTTACATCATAAAATACTTGAGTTTTTTGTGGTTTGCCTCAGATGATTAGTTTGGAGAAACAGATGAGCTAGTACTGAGTTAGCTGCTGTTATGTGAAGCAATATTTAGAGACAACAGGGTTTCATTTTATCCTAGAGGTACTACATATACTTTTTTGAAGGATATTTTGAGAATATAAAATAAAATTTTAGGGTAACATTTTACAATTGAAATTGTTCTTTTTCACAAAGTTATTTTATAACTCCTATGGTAATTTATTTTTATATTGCTATGTATTTTAAAAAGCATACTTGAACTTTAACAATTCTGCCAATGTAATTACAAGTTTTATCCATTTTGAGGTAGGAAAATTAGCATATTCAGCCAGTTGTTACATATATAACTATATATATATATATGTCTCACAAAGGACAAATACAACTTTCTCACTGCTATATTCCCCATATCCAAAACAGTCCCCAGTACACAGTAAATGTTGAATAAATATTTACTGAATGAATAATTAATTGTGTATTTGAACTGTTTTACTGTTTTATACTGTCTGCTTTTCTTCCTTTTCACTTAACATTTTATAGAAATATACAAAATATTATACTTCAGATATATAAGAAAAAGTTTGATATCTGGTACAAGTTAAAATGAAAATGAGTTATTTACACTCATGTTTTTTCTTATAATTTTCATACTCAACATATGTTAAAATCAGTTTTAAATAATTTGAATTATATTTTGTGAACACTTATGTATACATCTTTAACAAAATTTGTTTCAGATACTATTGTTTATATACAGGCTGTTATGAAATAATACATTTTCCCTATTTTTAAAAATTTCGGAAACCTCTTACAAATGATACATTTTTTTTTGTTTTGTTTAGGAAATAGCAAGTGTTTACTTACATTTGTTTTAAGTGTTAAAGAATAGGGCAAGGTACCCATCCTTCTTTACATACAAATTAATTCCTTCACAAGAACTAAGCTCCAATGCATTAAAAATAAAACAAATGTATTTTTAAATAATTTAATGCATTAAGGCTTGGCTGCAGTGTTTGGGAGGGGAAGTTTCACACTGATTTTTAACTCAGAATTGCTCTATAGTAAGAGTCTGAACAGGACTTGGATATTGAGCTGGTATCCTTTGTATAAGGGTGAAGATAAAATATATGGTTAAGATACACAAGACAGTATAGTTTTGTTTGAAGGCCGTTTTAGTTTCATAAATTTTTAAGGTAGTTAAAAAATATAATCATTATATATCCAGAAATGTATTAATTGTTGTCACATCCCAAAAAAGAATTCACATTATGTAGTCTTGTAGTCACCTTTTCTAAATGCACTATGTGAATTCTCATTGTTTTAGTGTATATTTTAATTGCCATTACTTTGTATATCTCAGCTTTTAAAACATCTGAATTTGCTATATATGCTCTCATTGTGCTGTATACCTATTATCACTCTTACACAGATTTCTAGCAATTAATTTGAAATAGAAAAACAGCCATGATACCTTTTCTAACCCCCCTTTATCAGAAGAACATTTAGAAGGCTTTTAAAGCCCAAACCATTATATTATCTTTTGGCGACCGACTAGGAGAACTTGGGTTCTCTATGCTTTAGCACTGTGAAAGTGCATCTTCCAGATCAGCACATTTATAATGCGAATTGCTGATAACCATTTTGTACCTGCAAGGTATTAATCAAAAGTCATGAATTCGCCTTTTAACTGGGCTTGTCATTTAAACAATCTGCATAATTCTGATTTCATGCGAAACTTTTCTAATTAGACATTTTTTGCTTAAACATCAATATTGGGCTTTACGGATGCATAAGGAATAGGCAGACAGTAGAAGATTTTAGTTTAAAAGTGCTCAGCATCCAGCTAATTAATCTATGCAGATAGGCCTAATCCATTTTCCATTTGTTTGTGAGGTGGGAGCTCTCATCTTTCTGCCACTTTTAAATGACCTCACATTTCCAAGTATAAATTTGGAGAAAAGACCCGGATCAGAGGAATCCTCCATCAAAACTGGACGCCACTGTCTGATGGCGTTAATTATGTTTTAGCGACTGACCAGGAGGGCTAGAGTTCCTTCTTCCTTTTGGTGTAATACAACTGCATTTTCCGGATCATTGTATTATATTGCTAATTCCTGATAAACCACCATTTGTCCTGCACACCGAGCTGAGGGGCGCCTTGGCGTTCCCTCTCCGAGTGCAGCCCTAACCCAGGCTTTTGACCTTCAGCCTGGAATACACTTTCGTTTGTCATTGGGGCCCACGTAGTGCGAAAATGGGCGGCAGATTTGGTAGGACTTCCAGCGGGTGAACTTTGGGAAGAGTCCAGGACGTGAATTTAATGGGTGGAGTGGTTGCGGCAGCACTGTGAAGTTAGCGCGGCCAACTGCAGGAAGCCATGCTTCATTACACCCTTCATGGGAGCTGGCACACTCGCCCCACCCTCGTTTTCCACGGGCCAGTCTTGGAGGAAAAGGCCAGCAGGTAGGTTCCCAGGGCACGGAGATGATGCCCCCGGGGAGTCCCCTCTGGCGATTCTGAGAAAACCCCTTCCCAGCCCTGGGCGTCCGCCTCCCCCGCCACCTCCCAGGCCTCTTCCCGACGCTCACACGCGGCCCGCGCCACCAGCGCTGCAGAGGGCGGCCCTAACGTCCCCGCCCCCGCGTGCGCGCCCCCGCGCCCTCGCGTCAGCTCATTCCGGCCTCCGCGCGCCGCCGGCTCCCCTCGCGCCCACCCCCAGCACACCTCGGCGGCGGCGAGCGGCGCGGGGGAGGGGGAGGGGGACGGGGCCCCGGAGGTAGGCCGGGGGCAGCCAACAGGCCGCGGCGGCGCGCACGCAGGGCTAGCCTCGCCTAGGCCTCCTCCCTCACGCCGGCCGCAGGACGGGCGCGCACGCCAAGTGACGCTCGGAGGAGGAAGCGCAGCCCCCTTCCCCTCCCTCGCTGCCCCTGGCCCAGCGGGAGCCCCCCCCCCCCACAGTGCGCCTGTGCGGAGGCCCTCTTGATTATGTGTGCCCTCTCCGGGCGCCCGCGTTAGCGGCCGGGTGGAGGTGGGGAGGGAAGACGCTGAGGAGGAGGAGGAGGCGGAGGAGGCGGTGGAGGGGAGGTGGGGGGAATCAGCAAGGACATGGCTCCTGACTCCTGTGCGGAACGTGAGTGACTGAGCGGCAAAGCCCGAGTGAGCGAGCGGTGGGCTGCCGGGCTGGGCGGGGGGCGCCGGGGCGGGCTCGGGGGGCTGTGTGGGGGGGAAGCACTAATCGGCTTGCATGTGTTTTTTAATGGTCCCCCCAACTCCCTCTTAGATGGTCTCTAGCGACCGGCCCGTGTCACTGGAGGACGAGGTCTCCCATAGTATGAAGGAGATGATTGGAGGCTGTTGCGTTTGCTCAGACGAGAGAGGCTGGGCCGAGAACCCGCTGGTTTATTGCGACGGGCACGGCTGCAGCGTCGCGGTGCATCAAGGTAAACACCCAACCGCCCGCCGGGGCGCGCCGGCCTGCGCCCAACGGTCACCGCCGCCCCCACCTGGGCCGCAACCGCCGGCACCCCCGCCCCGTGCCGCGGCCGCGGGAGGGACTCGGAGGGTCCGCGGCGGGGCGCGGGGGGTGTGGGCCGCGCATGTGGGAGAAAGTGCGTGTGGCCCGGACTGTCATGTGATTCCGCTCTCACTCTCTCAAGTGTCATTCGGCCGCCGCCTGCGCCTGGGGCCGGGGTCTGCTGACTTGGCGGGGCGGGGCAGGGCGGCGGCCGCGCCCTCGAGATCTGGGCCGGGGGCGGGGGCGGGGGCGGTGCGCGCCCCTCCCGGTTCCCGGGGCCACGGGGGTGGGTTTGGGAGAGTGGAGCGCCCTCTTCTCCCCTGGCCTGCAGCCGCCTGTCTGCCGCAGTGTTTGGAGACTTCCTGTGGCGTGGAGACTGGCTCGGGAACGCGGCGCCAGTGTGGGGAGGCTGGGGGTCGCCTTGCCTCTTTAGATGGGGAGGGATGCGGGGCTCGTTGCACCCCGAGCCAGAAGGCTCGGGCCCTACCGCCGCCCGGTAGCTGTCTGCGGAGGAGATGGCGGAGTCCGTTGCTGACCGTGCGGGAGTGGCGGGGCTGCTGCAGCGCCTGTGGGGTGGCCGCGGCAGGCCACCACCAGCCTAGGTGGCTGAAGAGGTGGCGGTGCCACGTCACTTTTGGGGAGCCTCTTAGTTTATTTCTGGTTGTTAACAATTGATGAGGTTTTTGGATATACAAGAAGGCCGAGGACACTAGTAAGATACTTTTCTGGCCTTTGAAGTGGCCGACTTCTCCCCATTTCACGTGGTAAGGAATCCAGGACAAAACAGTCTACATTCTTTTTTGGTGGCTCCATGTCCCTTCGCATTTCTGAATCTGGCATTAAGCGATGCATATGTTTTTAGTAGTCTGTTGGAAAGGACTACCACCAAAAGGGAGACAAAAATTTGAACATGTGCTAAAGTGCATTTTGTAGAGAAACGAATGTCACACTTGGAAAGGGAGACTTAGAAGCAGTGGTGATGATTCTGAGGTAGTGAACTTACTCTGAGAATGCTGTTTATTCCCAGGCTTTTATTTTTTTACTTTTTATTTTGTTGAGACGGAGTCTTGCTCTGTCACCCAGGCTGTAGTGCAGTGGTGCCATCTCAGCTTACTGCAACCTCTGCCTCCTGGGTTCAAGCGATTGATTCTCCTGCCTCAGCTTCCCGAGTAGCTGGGATAACAAGCACACCCTAGCACACCCGCTAATTTGTATTTTTTAGTAGAGACGGGGTTTCGCCATGTTGGCCAGGCTGGTCTCAAATTCCTGACCTCAGGTGATCCTTTTGCCTCGGCCTCCCAAAGTGCTGGGCTTACCGGCGTCAGCCACTGCGCCTGGCCCTAGACTTTTAAAGAAGAGCCAAGTTGCATGTCTTGCTTTTTTAGGGAGTGAATACAATGCCTGTCAAACCAGATACTGATTTTAAGATCATCCCATGTTCATTGGCATTTTGAAGGCCAATGAATTTCTTATGAATTGGAATTTCTTATGAATTGGATGATAAACTATCAAAATTTGATAGTAATTTCTATGTCCCAATATAGAAAATTTTTATTCAAATCTTAAATTTTCCTTCCTAGAAGTACACTTGAATAAAGTTTTTGGGCAATGATGCTGTGTTTTGGACACCTATGCTGTGTTTTTTGACGGATAGAGCATTTATAGTGAGACACATTTTACAAATTCTTTTTTTTTGAGACAGGGTCTCACTTTGTGGCTCGGGCTGGCATGCAGGGTGCTATTACAGCTCACTGCAGCCTTGACCTTCCAAGCCATCTTCCCACTTCAGCCTTCCCAGTAGCTGGGACCACAGGCCTGGACAACCATGTCGGGCTAATTTTGTATTTTTGGTAGAGGTGGGATTTCACCAGGTTGCCCAGGTTGGTCTTGACTTTTTTTTTTTGAGACAGAGTTTTGCTCTTGTTGCTCAGGCTGGAGTGCAATGGTGCCATCTCGGCTCACCGCAACCTCTGCATCCCAGGTTCAAGTGATTCTCCTACCTCAGCCTCCCGAGTAGCTGGGATTGCAGGCATGGACCACCATGCCCAGCTAATTTTTGTATTTTTTTTAGTAGAGATGGGGTTTCTCCATGTTGATCAGGCTGGTCTTGAACCCCTGACCCCAGGGTGATCTGCCTGCCTTGGCCTTCCAAAGTTCTGGGATTACAGGTGTGAGTCATTGTACCTGGCCTGGTCTCGAACTTTTGAGCTCAAGGGATCTGCCCGCCTTAGCCTCATAAAGTGCTGGGATTACAGGCATGAGCTTCCTTGCCTGGTCCTACAAATGTTTAACTGGAAGTGGAAGTTTAGCTTTTGGAGTTTTAAAAAGTTATACTGAATTTATATTCTGCCGTGATTGTACAGTGGGTAGTACTCTGTTTTGTGAATTTATATTCTTTCTTTCTTTATATGTTTTTTTGAGGCAGAGACTCCCTCTGTCGCCCAGGCTGGAATGCAGTGGGGCAATCTCGGCTCACTGCAGCCTCTACCTCCCGGGTTCATGTGATTCTCCTGCCTCAGCCTCCTGAGTAGCTGGGACTACAGGCACTACCACCACACCTGGCTAATTTTTTTTTTTTTCTTTTTTGAGATGGAGTTTTGCTCTTCTTGTCCAGGCTGGAGTGCAGTGGCGTGATCTCGGCTCAATGAAACCTTCACCACCCAAGTTCAAGTGATTCTCTTGCCTCAGCCTCCCAAGTAGCTGGGGTTACAGGCACCTGCCACCATGCCCAGCTAATTTTTAAAAAAATTTTTAGTAGAGATGGGGTTTCACCATCTTGGCCAGGCTGCTCTGGAACTCCTGACCTCAGGTGATCCTCCTGCCTTGGCCTGCCAAAGTGCTGGGATTACAGGCATGAGCCACCGCGTCCGACCTGAATTTATATTCTTTAAATGCTTTCCAATATTTAAGATATTTTCATATTTCTGCCTAGCAAGCTCATGCAAAAGTCTACTTGGTTATTAGTGTTTTTAGAGTTTTAGAAAATTTTCAGTTTTGAGCTAATTATTAACTTTAAAAACCAATTTTAAAACAAGACTGTGATTAGATATGTGATGTATACTTAAATCATTTGGAGCATTCACATCATTATGTATTTAGAAATAAACATACCTTTTTTTTTTTGAGATAGGGTCTCCTTCTGTTGCCCAGGCTGGAGCACAGTGGTGTGATTATGGCTCACTGCAGCCTTGATTTCCCAGGCTGAAGTCAGCCTCCTGAGTAGCTGGGACTGTAGGCACATGCCACCGTGCCCAGCTAATTTTTTTTTTTTTTTTTTTTTTTTTAAATTTGAGACGGAGTTTCACTCTTATTGCCCAGGCTGGAGTGCAATGGTGCGATCTTACCTCACTGCAACCTCTGCCTCCCAGGTTCAAGCGATTCTCCTGCCGCAGCCTCCTGAGTAGTAGGATTACAGGCATGTGCCACCACGCCTGGCTAATTTTGTATTTTTAGTAGGGACAGGGTTTCTTCATGTTGGTCAGGCTGGTCTTGAACTCCCAACCTCAGGTGATCCGCCTGTCTCAGCCTCCCAAAGTGCTGGGATTATAGGTGTGAGCCACTGCGCCTGGCCTAATTAAAAAAAATTTGTTTGTGGAGATGGAGTCTCACTGTATTGCCTAGACTGTTCTGGAACTCCTGGGCTCCAGCAGCCCTCCCAACTCGACCTCCCAAAATGCTGGGATTACAGGCATGAACCATTGCACCCAGCCTTGATTTATTTAGATGAGGTAACACAAAAGAGTTGCATTTAAAATTTTTACTTTTTAATTAAGTAAGCTGTATATGTGATAAATAGGATGTGAACTGTTTTCTCTGTAAAGAGGTAGTTTACTTGAATAGTGACAGGTGGATTAATAGGGCTTTGAAAGGGTATTTGATTTTTCCATAGTTCTTCGAATCTTAACATTTTAACACATTTCATTTTTCAACAGCTTGCTATGGCATTGTTCAAGTACCCACTGGACCATGGTTTTGCAGGAAATGTGAATCTCAGGAGAGAGCAGCCAGAGTGGTAAGGACTATTTATCAAGAACATTAAACTTTAGTGAGTAGGTTAGGAAATTAGGAACTGCACTCCTGTTGTGGTTTGTGGGGTTGTCAGTCATTTCTTCAAATATCATAATGTAAGAGATAATTTAGGCCAAATATTGACTTGGAGTATTAAACAGATTTTGTAAAACTGAAAAACAAATGGAATCAAGTGAGTATATTTTGGATACTTTGAAAACAAAAATACATAGTCATATTTGGGCTTTGTTAACTAGTTACAGAATCAAGAAAGCTTGAAGAAGTTTGAAGGTTACACTGGCTAATCATAGTTAAAATATAATGGAAATAGAAACATAAGGAAGTTACATTGATAATTCTGTTAGGTTTTGTGTAATGGGAAAAAACCCCAATAATTTTAGTGACTATCATATTCCTTTTACTACATCTTTGGGTGTATAGTTTAACTTCGAACACTCACTGATTTCAGGCATTCAGTCCCTTTGGCAAACCAACATAAAAATCTTTTTTTTTTTTTTTTTTAACTTGGGTGGTTACCTTATTTCAGAACTTTTCTAAACCTCTTATAAGAATGAAGGAGGTGCCGGGTGTAGTGGTTCACACCTGTAATCCCAGCACTTTGGGAGGCCGAGGCGGGAGTATCTCGAGGTCAAAAGATGGAGACCACCCTGGCCAACATGGTGAATCCCTGTCTCTACTACAAATACAAAAATTAGCTGGGTGTGGCAAGCACCTGTAGTCCCAGCTACTTAGGAGGCTGAAGCAGGAGAATTGCTTGAACCCGGGAGGTAGAGGTTGCAGTGAGCTGAGATGGTGCCATTGCACTCCAGCTTGGGCAATAAGAGTGAAACTCCGTCTCAAAAAAAAAAAAAAATTACAAACGTTAGCTGGGCGTGGTGGCACGCGCCTATAATCCCAGCTATTTGGGAGGCTGAGGCAGGAGAATGGCGTGAACCTGGGAGGCAGAGGTTGCAGTGAGCTGAGATCATGCCATTGCACTCCAACCTGGGTGACAGAGCAAGACTCTCAGGTAAGGAAAAAAAAAAACAAAAAGGAGGTAGGCTGGGTGCAGTGACTCACACCTGTAATCCCAACACTTTGGGAAGCCGAGGCAGGAGGATTGCTTGAGTCCAGGAGTTTGAAACCAGCCTGGTCAACTTAGTCTCTACAAAAGAAAAATTTTTAAAATTAGCTGGGGCTGGGCACAGTGGCTCATGCCTATAATTCCAGCACTTTGGGAGGCTGAGGTGGGCGGATCACTTGAGGTCAGGAGTTTGAGACCAGCCTGGCTGACATGGTGAAACCCCATCTCTGCTAAAAATACAAAAAATTAACTGGATGTGGCAGAGCGTGCTTATAGTCTAGCTACTCTGGGGGCTAAGACAGGAGAATCGCTTGAACGAGGGAGCCAGAGGTTGCAGTGAGCCAAGATTGTGCCACTGCACTCCAGCCTGCACTCCAAACAGAGTGAGACTGTTTCAAAGAAAAAAAAAAAATTAGTTGGGCGTGGTGGCTTGCACCTGTACTCCCAGCTACTCTGGAAGCTGAGACAGGAGGATTGCTTGAACCTGGGAGGTTGAGGCTGCAGTGAACCATGACTCCAGCCTGGGTGACAGAGTGAGAGACTGTCTCACAAAAAACACAGTGAGGGAGGTATGTTTATCCTTTGTATCCACAAGCATTTTTCACATTTGGATTTCTGAAAATATCAGAAATAGATTTTATTTTCATTAGTTATGCAAACCTACCATTTAAAATGTGATAGTTCCTTTTTAAAATCTTATTATATTTATTGATTTATTATTTATTCCAAGACATCTTGTTATAGCAAATTCCTTTCCCTTGGTGTTGATTATGGAATTAGACTGAAGGTAGAAAACAAACATTTTAGCTTCTTTACCTAGGCATATAGCAAAAGCAGAAGCTTTTGTGTTTGCCTGGGCAATTTTTGAGCGGTAGAAATAATGGGCTGGGTGCTGTGGCTCATGCCTGTAATCCTTGCACTGTGGGAGGCCAAAGTGGGTGGATGACCTGAGGTCAGGAGTTTGAGACCAGCCTGAGCAACATGGCGAAACCCCACCTCTACTAAAAATACAAAAATTAGTTGGGTGTGGTGGTGTGCACCTGTAATGCCAGCCACTTGGGAGACTGAGGCAGGAGAATCGCTTGGACCTGGGAGGCAGAGGTTCCAGTGAGCTGAGGTTGCGCCACTGCACTCCAGCCTGGGCGACAGAGTGAGACTCGTCTCACAAAAAAAGAAAGAAATAATGGTTGAGTAACCTATAAAAATGTGTTGAGTCTCAGAACTATTTGTATTTTATTATTTTGAGACAGTCTTGCTCTGTTCCCCAGGCTGGAGTGGAGTGGCGCAATCATTGCTCACTGCAGCCTTGAAGTCCTGAGCTCAAGAGATCCTCCTGCCGCAGCTTCCTGAGTAGCTGGGACTTACAGGCCTGTAGCACTTAACACCCAGCTAATTTTTTTATTTTATTTTTGAGACAGTCTCGCTCTGTCGCCCTGGCCGGAGTGAAGTAGCGCCATCTCCGCTCACTGCAACCTCTGCCTCCTGGATTCAAACGATTCTCCTGCCTCAGCCTCCCATGTATCTGGGACTACAGACATGCGCCACCACACCCAGCTAATTTTTGTACTTTTAGTAGAGATGGGGTTTCACCATGCTGGCCAGGCTGGTCTCGAACTCCTGACCTCAGGTGATCTGCCTGCTTTGGCCTCCTGAAGTGCTGGGATTACAGGCGTGAGCTACCACGCCCGGCCTGAATTTTACTAGAAATGAGGTCTTGCTTTGTTGACCAGCCTCGTCTGGAATTCCTGAGCTCAAGCAGTCTTCTTACCTCAGCCTCCCAAAGTGGTGGGATTACAGGTGTGAGCATCCGTGCCTGGCCAGAGCAATTTTTTTATAGTTCTGATGATATGTTTTGGTTGTGTGTGAGAATGCACTTTAATAGAATTACAGCTGTTATTCTAGTGTGATTTAGCAAATGGAGGATAAAATCAATCATAGAAAGTTTGGGACTTGGTGAAATCTTTATAGCGTTACTCTTTGACTTTTTTTTCTTTGTATCATGTTACGGTTTGTGGTGAATAGGTCACTACGCAGTGGAACCTATGGTTTGTTAGTAAACACTGACAATGAGATGAGGCTGTTCCTGGGGGTGTCACAGTAGATTGAAGGCTGGAAAAGATAAGAAAATAAGGTGGGTATTCAGAGAGAGAAGATAATGAATAGGGAGTGTCAGAATGCCAGCATCATTTGCCTCAAATGCCACTTGTTACGTGCTTCCACTCTTTTATTCTCTCTAAGGACATGGTCAAAGTGTCAGTGTGAATAAGGTAGTTAACTTAAAAGATGTATTAGGGCTGGGCGTGGTGGCTCAAGCCTGTAATCCCAGCACTTTGGGAGGCTCAGGTAGGCAGATCACATGAGGTCAGGAGTTCGAGACCAGCCTGGCTAACATCTTAAAACCCCGTTTCTTCTAAAAATACAAAAAATTAGCCGGGCGTGGTAGTGAGCGCCTGTAATCCCAGCTACTCGGGAGACTGAAGCAGGAGATTCGCCCGAACCCGGGAGGCAGAGGTTGCAGTGAGCTGAGATCGCGCCATTGCACTCCATCTTGGGCAATGAGTGAAACTCTGTCTCAAAAAAAAAAAAAAAAAAAATTATATTAGATGCTGCTGGGTGCAGTGGCTTGCGCCTATAATCCCGGTGCTTTGAGAGGCCAAGGTGAGAGGATCACGCCTGAGTTGGAGATCAGGCCACAAGTTGGAGATCAGCCTGGACAACATAGTGAGACCTTATCTCTACAAAAAGAAAAAAAAAATTAACCACATGTGGTGGTGTACTTATCCTAGCTATGTGGGAGGCCGAGGCGGGAGGATCCATTGAGCCTGTGAGTTTGAGGTTGCAATGAGCTATAATCACACTACTGCACACTAGTCCAGGTGACAAAGTGAAACCCTGTCTCTTTAAGAAAAAGAAGTTTTTGCAGGGGGGCATTTTATTTTAACATCATTTGGTGGGATGTGGGTGACATTAAGGTTTTTTTTTTTGTTTTTGTTTTTGTTTTTTTTTGAGACGGAATTTTGCTCTGTTGCCCAGGCTGGAGTGCAATGGCGCAATCTCGGCTCACTGCAGCATCCGCCTCCCGGGTTCAAGTGATTCTCCTGCCTCAGCCTCCGGAGTAGCTGGGATTACAGACACCATGCCTGGCTAGTTTTTTGGGTTTTTTTTTTCTTTTTTGAGATGGAGTTTCGTTCTTGTTGCCTAGGCTAGAGTGCAATGGCACAATCTCGGCTCACCACAACCTCCACCTCCTGGATTCAAGCGATTTTCCTGCCTCATTCTCCCCAGTAGCTGGGGTTACAGACATGCGTCACCATGCCCGGCTAATTTTTGTATTTTTAGTAGAGACAGGGCTTCTCCATTTTGGCCAGGCTGGTCTCGAACTCCTGACCTCAGGTGATCCACCCGCCTCAGCCTCCCAAAGTGCTGGGTTTACAGGCGTGAGCCATGTTGCCTGGCCGAGGATTTTTAAAGAAGAGGCAAAAGCAAAACCTTTTTAAAATTATATTTAAAAATATATATTATATTTTTTTGGAGACAGAGTTTAATTCTTGTTGCGCAGGCTTGGAGTGCAGTGGCGTCATCTTGGCTCACTGCAACCTCCGCTTCCCGGGTTCAAGCGATTCTCCTGCCTCAGCCTCCGGAGTAGCTGGGATTACAGGTGTGTGCCACCACACGCAGCTAAGTTTTGTGTTTTTAGTAGAGATGGGGTTTCTTCATGTTGGTCAGGCTGATCTCAAACTGCTGACCTCCAGTGATCTGCCCACCTCGGCCTCCCAAAGTGCTGGGATTACCATTGTGAGCCACTATGCCCGGTCTGTAGTGTATAATTATGAAAGGCAGGGTCCTTTGTAAGAAACAGATAAGCAAAGAAAGGGCATTGTATTATAAGGACACAGGAGTCAAGAACCCTAACATGGAAATGTATTTCACCCAGAAAGGGAATTGAATTAGTTTTATGAATCTTTTTTCCACTTTTGTCTGCATGCCTGCTTCCATTCTTTTCTTTCTGCTGATTTACTGTGCTACTTGTTCCAAAATGAGTAGCTAACTTTTTGAGTGTTTACTATGTGCCCACATACTGTGCTAAATGTTTTATGCCAGTTACTTCATTTAAGCATCCTGTCACATCTATGAGGTGGATGTTATTCTTACTTTATGGGTAAGGATACTATAGTTTTAAGAGAAATAGATGTTTTATGACAGTCTGGGATGTGATTAAGCTCTTAACCACTGTGTTACCTCTTAACCACCATGTTGCCTCCTATGGTGAAAGATGACGATACCTCAGCTCCTGATATTTTCCATCTCCTGTCTCAAAAGCGAGTAAATTCAGTCCCAATCTCATGTTCCTTTGAGAAAACAATAAAACAAAAGCCCAACTTTGGTTTGGCTTGGATGAGGTACCTAGCACTGGACCGTTTTGCTATGGTGAGACAATAGGGTCAAGTTGCTCAGACACAGGAAGAACTCTCTGGACTGGGGATAGCTCACTTCTCAGGGAAGGGGGATTATGACCTGGCAGTACCCTGACAGATAGCAAACAGTAAAGATTCAGAAAAGTAAAGGAGCATTTTCAGAAAATTTAGGTACTATGTAGAATGAACTTGAAAGGGAAGGTTAGAGATGGACTTAGGATGCTATTACTATAAAGATGGAATACAAAAGGAGTAGAAAAGAAGGGAGCATTTTGAAGTATGAAATGACAGAAATGGATGTTAGGTAAAGGGAAGGGAATAATCAAAGATGATTCTTAGATATCAAGGTGCTCACTCATTAATGGTGATACCATTAATAAATATTAGAGCAGTTGTAGTAGAGGAAGGAGAGCAAGTGAAGACTAAAGAAAGACCTGTTTTGGGCATGTTGGTTTTGATGCTGCTAAAATTTTTGTATTGGAGGCCGGGCGCGGTGTCTTATGCCTGTAATCCCAGGACTTCGGGAGGCCGAGGCGGGCGGATCACCTGAGATCGTGAGTTTGAGACCAGCCTGACCAACATGGAGAAACTCTGTCTGTACTAAAAATACAAAATCGGCCAGGTGTGGTGGCACATGCCTGTAATCCCAGCTACTAGGGAGGCTGAGGCAGGAGAATTGCTTGAACCTGGGAGATGGAGGTTGCGGTGAGCCGAGATCGCGCTATTGCACTCCAGCCTGGACAACAAGAGTGAAGCTCCATCTCAGAAAAAAAAAAAAGATTTTTATATTGGAAATTTAGGATACAGTTACAGAGTGAAGTCAGAGTTGAAGCTGCATAGAGGGAAAACAGGGAACCACATGCCTTTTTTTTTTTTTTTTTTTTGCTAGAGAAGAGAAATGTTCACATTTGGGAGAGTAAGAGAACTGATTATCAAGGATTGATAGTGAACTGTCAGGAAAAGAACCTAAAAAGTACAGTCGCCACAGAGACAACTAGGTGTTCAGGAAAGAGAAGTTGATAGTAACAGTACTGCCAGGAACGCTGAAGGACTAAGAAAAGTTTTTGAGACAGCTAATACAGCTTCCTGGTTTGGGTAGAACCCTGGTTGTAGGGCATGGAAGATAGAGGATTTGATTGTTGTGTGGAAAGTATAAGGAAAGAGAAAAATTAAAGGAGATGAGGTTGAGGAAAGTTTGGTTTTTAAGGGAAGTTCTTTGTAGATAGACATTCATTATTTAGAAAAAGCACCGTGTCTCCCAAAAGAAAAAAATTAAACACACTTTCTCATGACTATTTTTGTACGTATGTATTTAGAGACAGGGTCTCGCTTTTTGCCCACGCTGGAATCAGTGGTGCGATTTTAGTTGACTGCAACATCGAACTCTGGGGCTCAAGGAATCCTCTCACTTCAGTCTCCTGAGTAGCTAGGACTATAGGTGCCTACCACTATGCCCGGCTAATTTTAAAATTTTTGGTAAAGATAAGGTCTTGTTATGTTGCCCAGGCTGGTCTCGAACAGCTGGCTTTAAGAGATCCTCCCGTGTTGTCTTCCTAAAGTGTTGAGGTTTCAGGCGTGAGCCACCATGCCTGGCCTATTTTTTATTTAGTGAGCATTTGTTCTGAATTACTGCAGGCTGAAGTGACTTATTAGAAATTTTGTCTACTTACATAATTTTGATGAGACACAGAAGAATTTTTAAAAATTTAATTAATTTTTTTTGAGACAGTCTTGCTCCATCGCCCAGGCTGGAGTGCAGTGGTGTGATCTCGGCTCACTGCAACCTCTGCCTCCTGGGTTCCAATGATTCTTGTGTTTCAGCCTCCTGAATAGCTGGGATTACAGGCATGTGCCACGATGCTTGGCTAGTTTTTGTATTTTTAGTAGAAACTGGGTTTCACAATGTTGCTCAGGGTGGTCTCGAACTCCTGGGCTCTAGTAGTCCCTCCTGCCTTGGCCTCCCAAAGTGCTGAGATTACAGGTGTGAGTGACCGTATCTGGCCAGAGAGGACATTTTAGATTGTAAATATTCTACTTTTTTTTTTTTTTTTTTTTGAGATGGAGTCTCACTCTGTGGCCCAGGCTGGAGTGCAGTGGTGTGATCTCCGCTTACTGCAACCTCCGCCTCCCAGGTTCAAGCGATTCTCCTGCCTCAGCCTCCCGAGTAGCTGAGACTGCAGGCACGCCCCACCACTCCTGGCTAATTTGTTTTTTTTTTTTTTTTTGAGACAGGGTCTCTGTCTCCGAGGCTGGAGTGCAGTGGCACAGTCTCAGCTCACTGCAACCTCTGCCTCCTGGGTTCAAGTGATTCTCCTGCCTCAGCCTCCCGAGTAGTTGGGCTTGCAGGTGCCCGCCACTGTGCCTGGCCAATTTTTTTTTTTTGAGATAGAGTTTTGCTGTTTCCCAGGCTGGAGTGTAATGGTGCAATCTTGGCTCACCACAACTTCCGCTTCCCGGGTTCAAGCGATTGTCCTACCTCAGCCTCCCAAGTAGCTGGGATTACAGGCATGCGCCACCACACCTGGCTGATTTTGTATAGTAGAGACGGGGTTTCTCCATGTTGGTCAGGCTGGTCTCGAACTCCCGACCTCAGGTGATCCACGTGCCTCAGCCTCCCAAAGTCCTGGGATTACAGGCGTGAACTCCCATGCCCGGCCCTAATCCTGGCTAATTTTTGTATTTTTAGTAGAAATGGGGTTTTACCATGTTGGCCAGGCTGGTCTCGAACTCCTGACCTCAGGTAATCCTCCTGCCTTGGCCTCCCAAAGTGCTGGGATTACAGGTGTGAGCCACCCCGCCTGACCCCTTCATTCTTTTATTTTTTTAAATTCTCTGCTGATTTGGAGGTCATATGCTCTATTTCTTTTATTTTAGTGATTGCACTTAAAGTTTTAACATGCATACTTAATGTTTTTCTGAGTCTTAATATCTGTACTCTGAACAAAACAAAGGTCCTTGGGACGCCTTGATTCCTTTGGTTCTTTTTCCCTCGCACAATCTATGTTATTGTTGTCTTTATTACTCTGCTGTTTTTTTTTTTTTTTTTTTTTTTTTTAAGATGGGGTCTCACTGTGTTGCCTAGGCTGGTCTGGAGCTGTTGAGCTCATGTGATCCTCTCACCTTAGGCTTCTAAGTAGCTGGAATTACTCCATCTGTTTTTTTCTTTTTTTTTTTTTGGTGATAGAGTCTCACTGTCACCCAGGCTGGAGTGCAGTAGTGTGATCTCGGCTCACTGCAACCTCCGCCTTTCATGTTCAAGTGATTCTCATGGGTTCAGCGATTCTCATGCCTCAGCCTCTTGAGTAGCTGGGACTACAGGCACATACATGCCACCTTGTCCGGCTAATTTTTGTATTTTTAATAGAGATGGGGTTTCACCATGTTGGCCAGGCTGTTCTTGAACTCCTGACCTCAGGTAATGTTCCTGCTTTGGCCTCCCGAAGTGCTGGTATTACAGGCGTGAGCCACTGTGCGTCTTATTTTGAATCTTCTAAATAATCGTGTGTTTTAAAAAAATAGTTATTTATAATTAGGCTTAATATTACTGATGTTTTTGTTCAATCTAGCCTTTTATTTTCCTTTTTTGTGGGTTCATTTTTTTTCCTTTGAAGGTTTTGATATTTTTTTCTCAGGGTCTGAGGCTAGTAAGTAATAAGTAAGAAAGTTATATTAGTCTTTTTGTGTCTATGAATTTCATTATTTTGCTCTCTTGGAAGCTAGTTTGAATCCTTTGATAATAGCTATTTTCCTGTAACTAAAGATTTTATTCTAGTTTGTCTTCTGGTATCTGTTGGTTGATAAACAATCTTTTGAGTTTGTTTATCCTGTTTGAGACTTGGTCTGCTTTTTCATTCTGAGGACTCAGTGTCCTTCCATTTTTTATTTTCTACTCTGTCTCTTCAAATACTGTAACCTTCTCATTAACTTTTCTTTTCCTAAAACTGTTAGGTATATGTTTGGGATTTTCATTCTGTTTTTCATGTCTTTTAATTTGTCTTTCATATTTTCTATCTTATCTTTTTTTTTTTTTTTTTTTTTGAGACGGAGCCTCTGTTGCCCAGGCTGGAGTGCAGTGTTGCGATCTCGGCTCACTGCAAGCTCCGCCTCCCGGGTTCACGCCATTCTCCTGCCTCAGCCTCCTAAGTAGCTGGGAATACAGGTGCCCGCCGCTACGCCCGGCTAATTTTTTGTATTTTTAGCAGGGACGGGGTTTTTCCATGTGAGCCGGGATGGTCTTGATCTCCTGACTTCATGATCCACTCACTTTTGCCTCCCAAAATGCTGGGATCACAGGTGTGAGCCACTGCGCCCGGCCTTTCTATCTTATCTTTGCATTATTGATAATATCTTTAACTCTGTCTTCAGATTTATGCTTATTTTTAATTCAGTGAATTAATTTTTTTCTGAGTAAATTTCTAGAATTTTTGTGTGATTTTATTTTTCAATTTGTCTCTTTTTTCAGGGTATCTTGCTTTATTGTTTGAAGAATTATATTCGTTTTTTTATTTGAACATTTAAAACATACTTATTGTAAAGATTCTCAGATTTTGGAATTCTTTGTTAACTCTGCTGATAGATGTCTTTATATATTGTGTAATTTTTGACTGCAAGCTAATCTTCAGGTGGAGTTGTCTTTCCTGGGATTCCTGTTCCTCTACCATGAGTTGTGAAGATGTCACTGTGGGGTTTTTGCCTTTGCTCTCTGTCTTTTAAGAATTGTGTTTGGCCGACCAGATTATAATGGTTTCTACAAGTCAGGAGCTTATTCCTTTTTTTTTTTTTTTTTTAGACTGAGTCTTGCTCTGTCATCCCGGCTGGAGTGCAGTGGCGCAGTCTCGGCTCACTGCAACCTGCACCTCCCGGATTCAAGCAGTTCTCCTGCCTCAGCCTCCCCAGTAGCTGGGATTATAGGCGCGTGCCACCACTCCTGGCGAATTTTTTGTGTTTTTAGTAGAGATGGGGTTTCACTGTGTTTCGATCTCCTGACCTCGTCATCCGCCCGCCTTGGCCTCCCAAAGTGCTAGGATTACAGGCGTGAGCCACTGCGCCCGTCCAGTTATTCTTTTACTTAAAAGCAAAAGGCATTTTGAAGCTTTGATGACAGCTCTCTTAAGTCACTAGGGAGTATGCTTTTTCTGTCTTCCTTCTGTATCAGCCTTAGCACATAGTTTTCATGTTCAGGGTTATCCCATAGTCAAAGCATGGCAGCTGGAACTGCAGTCACTGTGACTACAAAAGAAGTCCCAGGCAGAAAGAAGGGGAGAGGGTAAGCTTCAAGTGTGGTCCTCTAACTGAGTTGTACTCTTTTTTTTTTTTTTTTTTTTTTTTGAGAGAGAGTCTTGCTCTGTTGCCCAGGCTGGAATGCAGTGGCCGCAATCCTCTACGTCCCGGGTTCTCCTGCCTTAGCTTCCCGAGTAGCTGGGATTACAGGTGTGTGCCACTATGCCTGGCTAATTTTTGTATTTTTAGTAGAAATGGGGTTTCGCCATGTCGGCCAGGCTGGTCTCAAACTCCTGACCTCAGGTGATCCGCCCGCCTTGGCCTCCCAAAGTGCTGGGATTACAGGCGTGAGCCATCGCGCCTAGCGCTGAGTTGTACTCTTAAACTAATTGTCCTTGAGGCTCCACTCAAGAACTTAGGCTTAATTTTACTGGCTCTTAATTGTTACAGAGCCTGCAAAATGTGGTCATAAAGTTGGGCCCATTGATAAACTGGTTAAAGTGAGAGTTCTGTTAGTAGGGAAGAAGGAGAAAATGGACTTGGATTGGTAGCTGCAGAGTCTGTTACAGTTTGCCTAATGGGGTTCATTGCTCCAGGCCAGGCTCTAAGTTTGTTTCTTGGCTTGGATTTCTACATCCTTTAGATAATGGATTTTGGGCCCCATACCTTCCCTCAGCATCTCCTTGGATTTCTAGAGTGACTCATCTACTCACATCTGGAGCAAGCATCTAATTTCTGTGCAGCTTCCCTAGTCTTAGTAGTCCAGCACATGGTTTTCTAGAGTCTCTTCCTGTTATGACATGGGTCCTTATCAGCTCTTGTCCTTATATAGGGAACCCAGTTAGAGCTTTTCTACATATCTTTAGTCTATGTTGCTGTCATAGTCAGTCCTACCCTCTAAGGTATTGTTTCTGATAGCTTCGTTAACTGCCCCAGCTTCAATTTAATACTGATTCCTTTAGCTTTTTGTTTGTTTTTGAGACAGGGTGTTGCCCTGTTACCCAGGCTAGAGTGCAGTGATGCAATCTCAGCTCACTTCAACCTCCGCCTCCCGGGTTGGAGCGATTCACCTTCCTTAGCCTTATGAGTAGCTGGGACTACAGATGGGTGCCACCAAGCCCAGCTAATTTTTGTATTTTTAGTAGAGACGGGGGTTTCACATGTTGCCCGGGCTGGTCTCGAACTTCTGACTTCAAGTGATTTGCCTGACTCAGCCTACCAAAGTGCTGGGATTACAGATGTGAGCTATCGCGTCCGACCTTATTTAGCTTTAAAGTTCTTTTTTATTTCTGCCACCTGGAGAGTTACCTTTATTCACATAATTAAAAATTATGTGAAAACAATTAAAAATTGTTTTCAGATTTCTTTTATCTTTGATTTTTTTTTTTTTTTTTTGAAATGGAGTCTTGCTCTGTCACCCAGTGCAGTGGTACGATCTTAGCTCACTGCAACCTCTGCCTCCCAGGTTCAAGTGTTCAGGTGGTTCTCCTGCCTTAGCCTCCTGAGTAGCTGGGATTACAGGCACGCGCCACCACGCCCGGCTGATTTTTGTGTTTTTAGTAGAGACGGGGTTTCACCACATTGGTCAGGTTGGTCTCGCACTCCTGACCTCATGATCCGCCTGCCTCGGCCTCCCAAAGTGCTGGGATTATAGACGTGAGCCACCGTGCCCGGCCAACTTATCTTTGATTTCTAAGTGCAAGAAGCCAGGCTGAGTGCCAAAAAGTACTCGGATTGTACCTTTTTTTTTTTTTTTTTACATAACACAAATAACTTTTTTATTTCTGTACAGGCTTTTTAGCCTGTACACTTTAAATAGAATGTCTTTAAAGTTGAACATTTACTAACTTTTTTTTTGTTACTGCTGACTCATAATCTAGTATTTCATTTTAAATTCAGCATAATATCCTAAGTTCCTATAGCTTTCAAAGAGGTGGTTTTCAAAAATTAACAGATTTGGTGCTTTCCATCATAGACCGATAACATAGCCAGTTTTATTTGCTTGTTTCTTGAATTCCTTTTCCTTTTAATGTGAGAAAAGCCTAGCATAAGGGCAGGAATGAAGCAGGTGCTTAATATTTGTTTGTATTCTTTTCTAACCTGCCTACAAAACTAGTAAGAGAATTGAAAACATAGATGTACTTTGATAAATTGCCTAGCATATGGTATCTATTTATTCTGTTTTTGTGTTTAGACTTTTTTTTTTTTTAATTAAGTCTAATAGTTTCTGTCTCTTTTTTTTTTTTTTTTAGGCAGAGTCTCGCTCTGTTGCCCAGGCTAAAGTGCAGTGGTGTGATCTCAGCCCACTGCAACCTCTGCTTCCCGGGTTCAAGCGATTCTCCTGCCTCAGCCTCCCAAGTAGGTGGGATTACAGGCACACACCACCATGCCTGGGCAATTTTTGTATTTTTAGAGACGGAGTTTCACCATGTTGGCCAGGCTAGTCTCGAGCTTCTGACCTCAGGTCATCCTCCCACCTCAACCTCTCAGGTAGCTGGAACTATAGGTAAACACCGCCATGCCTGTCTAATTTCTACATTTTTTGTACGGATGGGGTCTCACTATGTTGCTAGGCTGGTCTTGATCTCCTGGGTTCAAGGGATCCTCCAGCCTTGGCCTCCCAAAGTACTGGGACTACAGGCGTGAGCTCCCCTGCCTGGTTTTTGCTAATTTCCAAGACAAAAATATACAGCAGTGTTATTACTTTCTGGTGTTAATTTTTATTTTTTTCCTCTGTGATTAATATTTGTTCTGTATTTCAGCTTTCCTCGTGTTTTTTTTTTTCTAAGACTATAAGACTAAATCTTTATATATCTTCTTACTGCTTTTTTTTTTTTTTTTTTTGAGATGGAGTTTTGCTTTTGTCACCCAGGCCAGAGTATAGTGACAGTGATCTCAGCTCACTGCAACCTTCACCTCCTGGGTTCAAGCGATTCTCCTGCCTCAGCCTCCTGAGTAGCAAGGATTACAAGCGCCTGCCACCACGCCTGGCTAGTTTTTGTATTTTTAATAGAGACGGGGCTTTACCATGTTGGCCAGGCTGGTCTCGATCTCCTGACCTCAGGTGATCCACCCGCCTCGGCCTCCCAAAGTGCTAGGATTACAGGCGTGAGCCACCATGCCCGGCCTCTCTCATTGCTTTCTTAAATAATCTGCATGGTTATCGTATTAGGTCGTTTATAGATTCACTTTTCCTTTCCTTCCTTTTATCTTCTTTTCTGTTTATTTTCTTCTTCCTCTTCTTTCTGTCTCCTCTTTCTCCTCTCTTTGATTTTATTCTTCTCTGTTCCTCCTTGCGCCTTCCTCCTCCCTCTTTCTTCTCTCCCCTTTTACTTTCCCTTGTCTTTCTTCCCCCTTCCTTTCCTTTTTAAACCAGGGACCTTCTTGTGGGTACCATCTGCTTGCTCCCATCTGGACTGTTTGCTCCTTAGGCTTGCTGTATGGATACTGGAACATCCCTTCACCATTATCTTGGAGTTTTCTTCTTGCTTATATCGGATTCCCTGTTTTTCTATCCCCCTACTCCCCTGTTTCTTTATATTTAAGAAGGCACATCTTCTGGCAGCTTCATAGGAAAAGGCGCATGAGAAATAAATTAGGGTTTTGCATGGTTGATAAAATGGGATTGCTATCTTACTTGATTGTTTGACAGAATACATAGAATTCTTGGTTGAAAATCATTTTCAATCAGAATTTGAAGATATTTCTCTACTGCCTTTTAGCTTTCAGTGTTACTGTTAGCAAGTCCAAAGCAGTTCTAATTTTTTTTTTTTTTTTTGAGAAGGAGTCTCACTCTGTCACCCGGGCTGGAGTGCAGTAGTGTGATCTCTGCTCACTACAACCTCTGCGTCCCGGGTTCAAGAGATTTTCCTTCCCCAGCCTCCCGAGTAGCTGAGACTACAGGCGTGTGCCACTATGCCCAGCTCAGTTTTGTATTTTTAGTAGAGATGGGGGTTTCACCATATTGGCCAGGCTGGTCTCAAACTCCTGGCCTCAAGTGATCTACCTGCCTCAGCCTCCTAAAGAGTTGGGATACAGACATGAGTCACCACACCCAGCTGCAATTCTGATTTCTTTTTCTTTTCCTTTTCTTTTTTTTTTTTTAGACAGGGCCTCTCTGTCGCCCAGGCTGAAGTGCAGTGGCGTGATCTTGGCTCACTGCAAACTCTGCCTCCTGGGTTCAAGTGATTCTCTTTCCTCAGCCTTTCAAGTAGCTGAGATTATAGGCGTGCGCCACCATGCCTGGCTAATTTTTGTATTTTTAGTAGAGATGAGGTTTCACTATGTTGGCCAGGCTGGTTTCGAACTCCTGAACACAGGTGATCTGCCCGTCTCAGCCTCCCAAAATGTTGGGATTACAGGCATGAGCCGCTGCACCCAGCCGATTCTGATTTCTTTTTAATCGTTTGTATGTGGTAGTTCTTTCTGGATTTAGTATTTTCTCTTTAACCTGGTTATTCTGATACTCACGATGGTGTGCTTGCTTTTACTCATTGTACTACGTACACAGTGGTCCTTTTGATTTGTTAGCTCCTGTTTCGGAATGTGAGTTTAGGTCAGGGAGAAAGTTTTTGAATTATTTCTTTGATAATTTCCTCAGTTCTGCTTTGTTTGCCTTTTCTGTATTTAAAAAAAATTTTGGATGTTAGACTTTCTAATCTGATCCTATAATTTTTGTATTTTCTGTTTCAGTTGTTTAACTCTTTTTACTCTATTTTCTGAGGTGATTCCTCACTTTCTCTTCCAACTCTTCACTTAAAAATTTTTTTGTTTGTTTGAGACAGCATCTTGATATTGTAGCCCAGGCTGACCTTGAAAGTGATTCTCTCAGCCTTCCACGGAGTTGGGATTATGGGCGTGCCACTACTCCTGGCCCTCCTTCACTTAAAATTTTTTTTTTTTTTTGAGATGGAGTCTTGCTCTGACCCCAGGCTAGAGTGCAGTGATGTGATCTCAGCTCACTGCAACCTCCGCCTTCCGGGTTCAAGTGATTCCCCTGCCTCAGCCTACCAGGTAGCTGGGATTACAGACACCACCACCACGCCCGGCTAATTTTTTTTTTTTGTATTTTGGTAGAGATGAGGTTTCACCATGTTGGCCAAGATGGTCTCGATCTCCTGACCTCGTGATCTGCCCGCCTTGGCCTCCCAAAGTGCTGGGACTACATGCTCTGAGCCACCGGGCCCGGCCCCTTCACTTTAATTTTTCAAGATGGTTATACTAATTTCTTCCTTTCTTTGTTTTTCTTTCTTTCTTTTTTTTTTTTAGACAGAGTTTTGCCGTGTTTCCCAGGCTGGAGTGCATTGGTGCGATCTTGGCTCAGTGCAACCCCTACCACCCGGGTTCAAGGGATTCTCAGGCCTCAGCCTCCCGAGTACCTGGGATGACAGGCGCACGCCACCATGCCCAGCTAATTTTGTATTTTTAGTAGAGACGGGGTTTCACCGTGTTGGTCAGGCTGGTCTCGAACTTCTGACCTCAGGTGATCCACTCGCCTTGGCCTCCCAAAGTGCTGGGATTACAGGCGTGAGCCACTGTGCCCGGCCATACTTTTTAATTTCTAAGGACTCTTTATGCTCTCAGCTGCTCCTTATTTTTGTAATCTTCTGTTCAAGTTTCTTGGATACAATTTATTTTAATTTAAATTTAATTTAATTTTATTTTTTTGAGACAGAGTCTTGCCTGTCACCCAGGCTGCAGTGCAGTGGTGTGATCTTGGCTCACTGCAGTCCCCACCTCCTGGATTCAAGCAATTCTCCCTTCTCAGCCTCCTCAGTAGCTGGGATTACAGGCGCCTGCCGCCACGCCTGGCTAATTTTTGTATTTTTAGTAGAGACTGGGTTTTGCCATGTTGGCCATGCTGGTCTCAGACTCCTGACCTCAGGTGATCCACCCTCCTCCACCTCCCAAAGTGCTGGGATTACAGGCGTGAGTCACAATGCCTGGCTGATACTTTAATTGGAGGTTTTTGTTTTGTTTCAGTTACGAAATTTTCTTCTGCTCCTTGAACTCTTCTTTTGTACTGTTTTGGCCTGTCTTTCGTGTTAGTGACTTTATGTAAAAATCTGGTGATTCTCAGCCTTGATTCAAATGTAAGACAAATTTTTTTTTTTTTTTTTTGAGAGGGAGTTTCACTCTTGTTGCCCAGGCTGGTGTGATCTTGGGTCGCCACAACCTCTGCCTCCTGGGTTCAAGTGGTTCTTCTGCCTCAGCCTCCTGAGTAGCTGGGTTTATAGGCATGCACCACGATGCCCAGCTAATTTTGTACTTTTAGTAGAAATGGGGTTTCTTCATGTTGGTCAGGCTGGTCTCGAACTCCCGACCTCAGGTGATCCACCTGTCTCCGTCTCCAAAAGTGCTGGGATTACAGGTCAGGTGTGAGCCACTGTGCCCGGCCCTTTTTTTTTTTTTGGACATGGAGTCTCGCTCTGTTGCCTAGGCCGGAGTGCAGTGGTGCGATCTCGGCTCACTGCAACCTTCGCCTCCCGGGTTCAGGCAATTCTCCTGCCTCCGCCTCCTGAGTAGCTGGGACTACAGGCATGTGCCACCACACCTGGCTAATTTTTGTATTTTTAGTAGAGACGGGGTTTCGCCATGTTGGCCAGGGTGGTCTCAGCGTGGTCCGCCCTCCTCGGCCTCCCAAAGTGCTGGGATTACAGGTGTGAGCCACCGTGCCCAGCCTCAAATTTTAAGACAAATTCTTAATGAGTGGATTGGAAGTTCTGTGTGAGCAGACATTGTTGAGTGATAGACTTCATCATAAGTGATCTAGCGGGGTTCTTAGCTTAGCAGGAGAGAAATACATCTGATCATGATCACCTGTTTGGGGTTGACAAACCTGGTTACCAATATTCCTTCAGCCAGATGGATGTTGGAATTTGAGGATTTAGAATTACACTTTTATGATTCTTGTTTTTCTTCAGCTGCTCCTGGTGTCCCTGAGTCTAGATTTCTTCCATTTACCCTCTCTAGGAAATTAAGCTTTGCAGTTTTCTAGGGCAGGTGAGAGCCAGTTACGCGTTAGTATGTAGTGAATAAAGGATTGTTTTGATTGCTTTTCAGATGGTATGCAATTCCTGTTGGTTAGCCTCATCTGAAAACGTCACTCCTGGATACATAGAACATCACTGCGCATGTGCATCTCCCCACCCCCGATGCCTGGTGTCTAACGTTCCTCCAGTTTCTGGTGCTCTGATGCATTGCTTTTGGGCTTGTCTTACTACAGCAGCTTTCTTTGGTCCTAAGTCATTTACCACTTGTCATATGTCCTTTCTAGTTTCCAGGGATATTCTTTTTTATATTTATGGCTTTATGCCGTTTATCTCAGTTGTCATTTGGTGTTTCGAGAAGGAGAGGTGGTAGTGTTTAAGTGGAATTAACTACTTGTGTTTCTGATGTGGTCTTTTATATTTCTTACAGGGTTTTGTTTTACCAAGTACTAGTCTTCAGTCTATCCTGTTTACTTGATTTTTTTCCCACTCAACTCACATTTTTGAATCATCTCATGAATTCTGCTTTCCATTTACATTTTTGCCCTTTTGTCTTTTCCTCTTCGCTGTTAAACTTCCTGAAAAAATAAAACTAGTTGATTCACTTCTTCAAATGCCTACTGTGTTGTTATTTTTCCCCTTGTGCTTAATGATTGAGTTATAACTCAGTTATTATAAGTAATAGTTTATGAAATCTGTATTTGATATAACACTTTCATCATGGACACTGTCCATTTTGTTCTTCAGTGACTCTTAACATAAAAGATCCACGTACAAGAAGTTCTTTTAATAATAAAGCATCAGGAAAATTATCTCCCTTGCGTATCTGGTATATTTCCTCCTTTTTGATAGATCTGTGAAATACATTCTATTTGTCTTTTTGTCCTGGTTACCAGGCAGCCTAGAACCAAATCTGGTCTTTAGTTACATCAGCTATATTAATATCATTATTAGTATATTTGTTCCCTCTTTCTCCTTCCGTGGGGTTTAGGACTTCACCTCTTATCTCTGTTTCTCTGCGTGTTGATTTCATTCTCTCATACTACAGACTCTACTTCATGAGGCTGGAACCATGACTGCTGGCAGCTCTTGTTTCCAGCCCCTTTTGCCAGAAGAAGGGGCTCTCTAGAAGAATCCTGGAAAGGACTCTGATTGGCCTGTCTTGGATCATGTGCCCATCATCTCTGTGGCTGGAGTGGGGAGGGTACTGTGAATGGCAACCCTCACTAGAACTACATAGTTGGAGTCAGGGGTAAGAGCAGTTTCCATAATGCAGGGGGGTGGGTGCTGTTTGCAAAACAAGGGGGATGCTTATGAAGCAGAAAAACAATAGATGTCTATCATACTGGCTTTTATTATTTTTCTTTTTTTTTTTTTTTTTTTGGAGACAGAGTCTCGCTCTTTTGCCCAGGTTGGAGTACAGTGGTGCGATCTGGGCTCACTGCAACCTCTGCCTCCCGGGTTCAAGCAATTCTCTGGCCTCAGCCTCCCAAGTAGCTGGGATTACAGGTGCCTGCCACCACGTCCAGCTAATTTTTTGTATTTTTAGTAGAGATGGGGTTTTGCCATGTTGGCCAGGCTGGTCTCGAACTACTGACCTCCAGTGATCCACCCACCTCGACCTCCCAAAGTGCTGGGACTACAGGCGTGAGCCACTGTGCTTGGCCTTATTTTTCTTTTTTTAATTGTTATAATACTTGTCCTTTATTGTAGACTGCCTCAAATCCTTTTCTAAAAATTTTAGGTTTAAGTATATTAAATATCCTAAAATAACATAAACTCCTATTCATTCACTCTTCAAGGGTGCAGTGAGCTATGATCCTGCCACTCTACTCCAGCCTGGGTGACAGAGGAGACCCTATCTCTAAGAAAAAAGAAAAAATCAAAATATGATCATGGGCTTTGGAGTCAGATGAACTAAATATATGACTGAGCAAGTTTCTTATCTTCTTTTTTTTTTTTTTTAATTTTAAATTAAAGAATAGAGGTGGGGTTTTGCTATGTTGCCCAGGCTGGTCTTGAACTCCTGGCCTCACGCAGTCCTCCCTTCTTGGCCTCCCAAGGTGCTGGGATTACAGGCATGAGTCATTGTGCCCAACCTCTTTTCAAAAAATTTTTATTTTTTTAAATTTTAAGTAGAGACATCTATTTGTTTTGACACTATTCCTCTTAGTTCCACAGTGGCACTATGTCGTAAATCAGCTGTTAATATTTGTATGCATTTCTTTCTGGACTTTGTGTTCTTTTTATGTGCCTTTGTGCGAGAACCACAGTTTTAAAATTACTGTAGCTTCATATTAATAATAACTCTGGATACAAGATACCAGAAAGAATTAGTCCTTCTATATTGTGTTCCTTTTTTGTTGTTGTTTTAAGTATCTTGCCACTTCTTAGCTCTTTGCATTTGATAAACATTTTGAACCATAATGTTCCACAAAAATGTTGCTAGTGTTTTGTTTGAGTTTGCATTGATTGTGTATATCAGTTTGGGGAGAATGGACTTCTTCTTTCTTTTTGAGACAGAATCTTGCTGTGTCGCCCAGGCTGGAGTGCAGTGGTACAATCTTGGCTCACTGCAGCCTCCGACTCCTGGGTTCAAGTGATTCTCCTGCCTCAGCCTCCCAGGAAGCTGGGACTACAGGCATCCGCCACCATGCCTGACTAATTTTTGTATTTTTAGTAGAGAAGGGGTTTCACTATGTTGGCCAGGCTGGTCTCGAACTCCTGACCTTGTGATCCACCTTGGCCTCTCAAAGTGCTGGGATTACAGGCATGAGCCACTGAGCTTGGCAAGAATGGACATCTTTATATATAGTTTTGAATTTTTGAATCCATGAACATGGTAATCTGATTATTCAGATTTTCCATATTCATTGTGGTAAAATACACATAATACAAAATATACCATTTTAACCATTTTTATGTATACAGTTTAGTGGCATTAAGTACATTCACAGTGTTTATAACCGTCAGCAGTATATATTTCCAGAACTAATCTCAAAGAGAAATTCTGTACCTTGTAAGCATAACTCTCATTTCGCCCTCTCTATAGCCCCTGGTAACTTCAGTTTTCTTTCAAGTTGCCTAGTTTAGCTACTCATGTAAGTGGAATCTTATATTTGTTCTTTTGTACGTAGCTTATTTCACTTTGAATGTTTTCAAGGTTCGTCTATGTTGTAGCATGTACCAGAATTTGAATCTTGTTTATAGCTGAATACTACATAATCCATTGTTATGTATATACCGTATTTTGTTTATCCATTCATCTGTTGATGGAAACTTGGGTTGTTTCTACCTTTTTGCTATTGTGAATAATGCTGAGCTGAACACTGGTATTCTACCATCTGTTTCAATCTTTTTTTTTTGGGTGGGGGGGTGTACATTAGGAATGAAGTTGCTGGATCACATGGTAATTTTGTTTGGCCTTTTTTTTTTTTTTTTTTCCTGAGACGGAGTTTCACTCTTGTTGCCCACGCTGGAGTGCAATGGTGTGATCTTGGCTCACTGCATCCTCCGCCTTCCGGGTTCAAGTGATTCTCCTGCCTCAGTCCCCTGAGTAGCTGGGATTACAGGCGTGTGCCACCACACCCGGCTAATTTTGTATTTTTAGTAGAGACAGGGTTTCTCCATGTTGGTCAGGTTGGTCTCGAACTCTCGACCTCAGGTGATCTGCCCGGGCTGGGCCTCCCAAAGTGCTGGGATTTGAGCCACCATCCCTGGCCTGTTTGGCCTTTTGAGGAACTGCCAAAATGTTTTTCACAGAGACTTCAGCATTTTGTATTCGTACCAACAATGCATGAAGGTTCAGTCTTTTTCCACTCAAGTCTTTTTCAGTTTTCTTCAACTCTTCTTATTTTCTGTTGTTGTTACTGTTTTTGAGACAGGGTCTGGTTCTGTCATTCAGCATTGAAGTGCAGTGGCTTAAACATGGCTCACTGGAGTGTCAACCTCCTGGGATCAGGCAGTTGTCTCACCTAGACTCCTGTGTAGCTGGGATCACAGGCACGTACCACCACCACCACCACCACCACCACCACCACCACCACCACCACCACCACCACCACCACCACCACCTAATTTTATTGATTTTTGTAGAGAGGTAGCTTCACTATGTTGTCCAGGCTGGTTTTGAACTTCTGGACTCAAGCAATTCTCCTGCCTTAGCCTCCCCAAAGTATTAGGATTACAAGTGTGAGCCATGACACCTGGTCTATTTTCTGGTTTTTGATGATAGCCATGCTAATGATGTAAAGTGGTATCTTGTCGTTTTGATTTGCATTTTCCCAGTGATTAGTGATACAAGCATCTTTTCATCTGCTTCTTGGCCATTTGTGTGTATTCTTTGGAGAATTTTCTGTTCAGGTCCTTTGCTCTTTTTGTGTGACTTTTTGTTGTTGAAATGTCGGTATTCTTTATCTACTTCTAGATCCTAGACCCAGTATCTAATTTTAGATTCCAGACCGTTCTTAGATACATGGTTTGTGAATATTTTATCCCATTCTGTGTGTTGTCTTTTCACTCTGTTGATAGTCATGTCCTTTTATGCACAGAGATTTTAATTGTGATGAAGTCCAGTTTATCTTTTTTTAGTTTTTGTTTTTTGTGCTTTTGGTATCATATCGAAGAAATGATTGTCAAATTTAGTGCAGTGAAGATGTTCCCCTGTGTTTTCTTCTAAATGTTTCTATAGTTGTTGCTCTTTTATTTATTTATATATTTATTTATTTGAGACGGAGCCTTGCTCTGTTGCCCAGGCTGGAGTGCAGTGGTGCGATCTTGGCTCTGTTCTGGGTGCAAGTTCTGCCTCCTGGGTTTAAGCGATTCTTCTGCCTCACCCTTCCGAGTAGCTGGGACTACAGGCACATGCCACCACACCCGGCTAATTTTTGTATTTTTAGTAGAGACAGGGTTATACCATGTTAGCCAGGATGGTCTCAATCTCCTGACCTCGTGATCCGCCCACCTCGGCCTCCCGAAGTGCTGGGATTACAGGCGTGAGCCACCGCACCCGGCCCAGTGGTAGCTCTTATGTTTAGGTGTTTGATCCATTTTGAGCCAATTTTTGTGTGCAGTGTAAGGTAAGTGTCCACCTACATTCTTTTGCATGTAGATAATCCAGTTTTCCCAGCATTATTTGTCGAAAAGACTCTTTCCCACTGAATGGTACTGGCACTTTTGTTGAAAATCACTTCACCATATAAGCGAGAGTTTATTTCTGAACTCTCTATTCTCTTTCAGTGCTCTGTTTTTATGCCAGTACAACAGTTTTTTTTTTGAGGTGGAGTTTCGCTCTTGTTGCCCAGGTTGGAGTGTAGTGGCCCAATCTTGGCTCACTGCAACCTCTGCCTCCTGGGTTCAAGCAATTCTCCTGCCTCAGCCTCCTGAATAGCTGGGATTACAGGCATGCACCACCACGCTCAGCTAATTTTTGTATTTTTAGTAGACACGGGGTTTCTCCATGTTGGTCAGACTGGTCTCAAACTCCCAGTCTTGGTTGATCCGCCCGCCTCGGCCTTCCAAAGTGCTGGGATTACAGGCGTGAGCCACTGTGCTTGGCAACACTGTTTTGATTACTGTAGCTTTGTAGTAAGTTTTGAAATCAGGAAGTGTGATGTCTTCAAATTTATTCTTCCTTTTCAAGATTGTTTTGGCTATTTGAGGTCCCTTGAGATTCTACATGAGTTTTAGAATGTATTTTTTTTTTTATTTCTGCCAAAAACATTCTTGGGATTTTGATAGAGATTTTATTGAATGTGTAGATTGCTTTTTTTATTTTTGTTTTTTTATTTATTTTATTTATTTATTTATTTTTGAGACAGCGTCTCACTCTTGTTGCCCAGGCTGGAGTGCAGCAGCACAATCTCAGCTCACTGCAACCTCTGCCTCCTGGGTTCAAGCAATTCTCATGTCTCAGCCTCCCAAGCAGCTGAGATTACAGGTGCGCACCATCACGCCCAGCTAATTTTTGTATTTTTAGTAGAGACAGGGTTTTACCATGTTGGCGAGGCTGGTTTTAAACTCCTGACCTCAAGTGACCCACCCGCCTCAGCCTCCCAAAGTGCTGGGATTACAGGTGTGAGCCACCACACCCGGCGTGGAGATTGCTTTGGAGTAGTAAAATCTTAGCAACATTAAGGTATTACAGTCCAAGAACGTGAAATGTCTTTCCATTTATTTATATTGTCTTCAGTTTATTTCAGTAAAGTTTTGTGATTTTTCTGTGTACGAATCTTGCGTCTTCTTCATTGCTGACTTATATATACTTTGTTTTGTTTTGTTTTTTTTTTTTTTTTGAGACAGTTTCACTCTTGTTGCCCAGGCTGGAGTGCAATGGCACGATCTTGGCTCACCACAGCCTCCGCCTCCTGGGTTCAAGGAATTCTCCTGACTCAGCCTTCTGAGTAGCTGGGATTACAGGCATGTGCCACCACACCTGGCTAATTTTGTATTTTTAGTAGAGACAGGGTTTCTCCGTGTTGGTCAGGCTGGTCTTGAACTCCCAACCTCAGGTTCCTGGTGCTTCCTATTGCACCATCTTCCCAGAATCCTCTCCCTTCCTGTTGTGCTTTTATAGCCACACCTGCTTTCCTCCTGCCGCCAGACTTAGTCATAACCACTAAGGTATTCTTCATTTTGGTAATTTTGTTACCTCAAGGATGTTATATAAATGGGATGATAGAACTTGTAATTTTCTGGAGGCCCGGCGCGTGGCTCAGGCCTGTAATCCCAGCACTTTGGGAGGCTGAGGCGGGTGGGTCACTTGAGGTCAGGAGTTTGAAACCAGCCTAGACAACATGGTGAAACCTGTCTCTACTAAAAATACAAAAATTAGCCAGGGGTGATGGCACGCACCTGTAATCTCAGCTGCTTGGGAAGCTGAGACATGAGAATTGCTTGAACCCAGGAGGCAGAGGTTGCAGTGAGCTGAGATTGTGCCGCTGTACTCCACCCTGGGCGACAGAGTGAGACTCTGTCTAAAAACAGAACAAAACAACATGTAACTTTCTGGGATTGAGTTTTTTACACTAGGTTTAATTCCTTGGAGATTCCTCCAGGTTTTTGCTTAGTATTTGTTACAGTTAAACTGCGTTTTAATTACTTACTTGCTGAAAGATAGTCTCAGTTATTTCCACTTGTAGGTTATTAAGAATAAAACTGTTATAAACATTACATGGGTTTTCATGTGAACATAAGTCTTCATTTAGTAATTTTGATAGGCGGGTAGTGATATCTCACTGTGTGTATTATTATTATTATTATTATTTTTTTGAGACAGAGTTTCACTTTGTCGCCCAGGCTGGAGTGTGGTGGCGCGATCTAGGCTCACTGCAGGCTCCACCTCCCGGGTTCACGCCATTCTCCTGCCTCAGCCTCCCGAGTAGCTGGGATTACAGGCTCCTGCCACCACGCCTGGCTAATTTTTTGTATTTTTAGTAGAGACGGGGTTTCACCGTCTTAGCCAGGATGGTCTCGATCTCCTGACCTCGTGATCCACCCGCCTTGGCCTCCCAAAGTGCCAGGATTACAGGCATGAGCCACCGTGCCCGGCCTATTATTATTATTTTTTTTTGAGACGGGGTCTTGCTCTGTTACCTAGGGTTTGAAGGGCAGTGTCATGATCATGGCTTATTGCTGCCTTAACCCTCAGAGTAGCTGGGACTATGGGTGTATGCCACTACACCCAGCCATTGTTTTTAAAAATGTATTTTTGAAGAGATGGGGTCTTGCTATGTTGCTCAGGCTGGTTTTGAACTTCTGAGCTAAAGCCATGCTCCCAACTGGTCTCCTAAAGTGCTGGGATTACAGGCCACTACACACGCGTCATTGTGTTTTTAGTATGTATTTACTTAGTGGCTAATGATGTTGACCATCTTTTCAGGTGCTTATTTGGTATCTTTTTTTTTTTTTTTCTTTCAATATGGAACACTTTAAGAATTTGTGTGTCATTACTGTGCAGGGAGCATGCTAATCTTCTCTTTATTGATTCAATTTTGGTATATGTGCTGTTGAGACAAGCACTAGTACCTTTATATATCCTCTGTTCATCAGTTTTGGCTATTTTCTTTTTCTTTTTTTGAGACAGTCTCCCCATCTCTACTAAAAAAATACAAAAATTAGCCGGGCGTGGTGGCACATGCCTGTAATCCCAACTATTTGGGAGGCTGAGGCAGGAGAATTGCTTGAACCCTTGAAGCGGAGGTTGCAGTGAGCTGAGATCGCACCACTGTACTCCGGCCTGAGTGACAGAGTGAGACTCTGTCTTAAAAAAAAAAAAAAATGCTGGGTGTGTTGGCTCACGCCTGTAATCCCAGCACTTTGGGAGGCCAAGATGGGTGGATCACCTGAGGTCAGGAGTTCGAGACCAGCCTGACCAACATGTTAAAACCCCGTCTCTACTAAAAATACAAAAATTAGCTGGGCGTGGTGGCGTGTGCCTGTAATCCCAGCTACTCCAGAGGCTGAGGTAGGAGAATTGCTTGAACCCAGGAGGTGGAGGTTGCAGTGAGCCGCGATCGCACCGTTGCACTCTAGCCTGGGCAACAAGAGCGAAACTCCATCTCAAAAAAAAAAAAAAGGTATTCCACTCTTGGTGAGTGGAATGTTCTGTTGTTCTGTAAAATGTTCATGGATCCAGTTAGTTCATGGCGTTGAATTAAATATTCTTGCTATGAATATATGTATAGTTTTAACAGTTATTACAGAGAAATATTGAAGTCTCTATAGTGGATTTATGCATTTCTCCACTCTGTTCCATCAGCTTTTCTTTTACATATTTTGTAGTCTTGTTTTTTGTTGCATACACATTTAGGAATGTTATGTTCTCTTGGTGGATTGACCTCTCTCTCCATAAATAATTTCCTTCTTAGTCTCTAGTACTTTTTCTTTGCTCAGAAGTATAGTGTTTCTGATATTAATATAGTCACTCCAGCTTTTATTTAATGTTTGCATCATATACCTTTTTAATTTTTTTTTGCTCTCAACGTGCTTATTTGAAGTAAATTTCTTGTACACAAAATAGTGTTAGGTTATGTTTTCTTTGTTTTTTGTGTTTGTTTGAGATGGAATCTTGCACTGTAGCCTGGGCTGGAGTGCAATGGTGTCATCTTGGTTCACTGCAACCTCTGCCTTCTGGGTTGAAGCGATTCTTCTGCCTCAGCCTCTCGAGTAGCTGGGATTACAGGCGCCCGCCACCATGCCTGGTTAATTTTTTATATTTTTAGTAGAGACGGGGTTTCACTGTGTTGACCAAGCTGGTCTCGAACTGTTGACCTCGTGATTTGCCTTCCTCGGCCTCCCAAAGTGCTGGCATTACAGGTGTGAGCCACCGTGCCTGGCCTTTTTTTTTTTTTCTTTTTTGAGACATGGTCTTGCTCTGTCACCCAGGCTGCATTGCAGTGGCACAATCATGGTTTACTGCAGCCTGGACCTCCTGGGCTCAAACAGTTCCCCCATCTCAGCCTCCCAAGTAACTGGGACCACACGTGTGCACCATCACACCTGGCTAATTTTTTTATTATTTGTAGGGACCAAGTCTTGTTATGTTGCCCAGCCTGGTCTCGAACTCCTGGGCTCAAGAGACCCTCCTGTCATGGCCTCCCAAACTGCTGGCATTACAGGCATGAGCCACCATGCTTGGCTTTAGGTTATGTTTTTAAAATCCAGTCTGTCAATCTTTGGCTTTTTTTTTTTTTTTTTTTTTTTTTGAGTTGGAGTATCGCTCTGTCACCCTGGGTAGAGTGCAGTGGTATGATCTTGGCTCACTACAACCTCCGCCTAGTGGGTTCAAACGGTTCACCTGACTCAGCCTCCAGAGTAGCTATTACAGGTGCCCACCACCACGCCTGGCTAAATTTTTTTTTGTATTTTTAGTAGAGATGGGTTTTCACTGTGTTGGTCAGGCTGGTCTCGAACATCGAACCTCAGGTGATCTGCTCTCCTCGGCCTCCCAAAGTGCTGGGATTACGGTTGTGAGCCACTGTACCTAGCCAGTTTTTGTCTTTTATTTGCTGTATTTAGGTATTTGGGTCATTTACATAGTTATAGATGTTGTCAGACTCCCCCCCACCCCCCCCTTTTTTTTTTTGAGACAAAGTCTTACTCTTGCCCAGGCTGGAGTGCAGTGGCTCAATCTTGGCCCACTGCAACCTCTGCCTCCCGGGTTCAAGTAGTTCTTGTGCCTCAGTCTCCCGAGTAGATGGGATTACAGCCATCTACTGTAAGCCCAGCTAATTTTTATATTTTTAGTAGAGGTGGGGTTTCACCATGTTGGCCAGGCTGGTCTTGAACTCCCGGCCTTAGGTGATGCACCTACCTTGGCCTCCCAAAGTGCTAGAATTACAGGCCTGAGCCACCATGCCTTGTTTTAGTTTTTGTTTTTTGACTGTTTTTCTTGCTTTCTTTTGGGGTACTTGAACATTTTTGGAATTCCATTTTTCTTATTTTTTTCTTCTACGCCAATTCACTGTGCCAAACCATTTTTCTTTATTGTGTTTTGTATCTTTTTTTTTAGTTCGTTGATATGGTTTGGATATTTGTTCCACTGAAATTTTTTTTTCTTCTTTTTTGATACGAAGTTTCGCTCTTGTTGCCCAGGATGAAGTGCAGTGGCATGATCTCGGCTCACCTCAACCTCCGCCTTCCGGGTTCAAGCGATTCTCCTGACTCAGCCTCCCAAGTAGCTGGGATTACAGGCATGCACCACCACACCTGGCTAATTTTGTATTTTTAGTAGAGACGGAGTTTGTCCATGTTGGTCAGGCTGTTCTCGAACTTCCGACTTGAGGTGATCCACCCACCTCGGCCTCCTAAAGTGATAGGATTACAGGCGCGAGCCACCGTGCCCGGCCTTGGTATCTTTTTGGTATCATAAATAACTTTTGATTGAAACCTGGGCATTTTTGTATTGTCATGAGACTATGCACTTACTTAAACAACTGTTTTAACTAGTGTTCTCTTACACTTATCTAACAAGGGGAGAGTGTTGGTGCCACTTTGTTAAGCCAGGTAGGGGATGAAGTTCAGGTATCTACCTTGTCTGTGTTGACATTTGAGGCAAACTTCCTTTTAGTTGTTTGCAGAATTGGGAGTTGTGGCTCCCTACCTGATCTCTGTGGTGGATGTGGCCTTGTTTGTTACTGTGTGTAGGTGAAAGTTCTCACTCTCTACTAGGTCTTCTCTGCTACCACTCCAGTAGGGACAGGGAGGGATGCCTTATTACTGGCAGATGGTGGTGGAAGTCCAGTCTTCCCTACTTTTCTCCACTGACACAGTAGGGAGTGGATGCTCATTAACTAGCCAATTGGAATGAAGGTTCCAATCCCCTGCTTAATTTTCTCTGACACTACCTGGTGGGAATCTTGGATTGTTTTCATTACAGTCTCATGAGGGTGGATATCTAGGTTCCCCATGTGATCATTGTTGGTATGGGTGGGGCTAGGTTTTCTATGGTGTTATGCTGGATTATAGCAGTTACTCTTCAAGTTCTCTTTCTGGTTAACATACCACTTTACTGGTAATCTGGTCTGGAGAGAGAAGGCTTTTGTTGGGGCTTCTTCTTTTTTTGTTTTTTTGAGACAGAGTCTCTCTCTCTATCACCCAGGCTGGAGTGCAGTGGTGCGATATCTGCTCACTGCAACCTCTGCCTCCCGAGTTCAAGCAATTCTCGTGCCTCAGCCTCCGGAGTAGCTGGGATCATAGGCGCCTTCCAACATGCCCGGGTAATTTTTATTTTTAGTAGAGACGGGGTTTTGCCATGTTGGCCAGGCTGGTCTCCAACTCCTGACCTCTGGTGATCCACCCGCCTTGGTCTCCCAAGGTGCTGGGATTATAGGCATGAGCCACCGCACCCGGCCTTGTTGGGGGTTCTTTTATTTGGTCAGTGCCCATCGGTGTTCCTGATGTACTCACTTCTTCCATTCCAGGAGTAGGATACATTAGGCAAAAAGAAGAGAATACCCAGGGAATTTACTGCTATATTGTGCCTTGTGTCCTGTGATCCTCAGCTAATTTGCCTTCTCTCCACCTTTCAGAGAAAATTCGTTTTATTTATAATATTCACATTTTAAATTTGTACTTAGTGGGAGGAATAGGGAAAAGTATGTCCATTCCATCCTCCTAGAAGTGTAAGTGTAACCTTTGATTTCATTGAGTGTGCCCTATTTTTCTGTTTTCTATTTCATTGACTTCTGCTCTGATCTTTCTTTCTTTTGCTCTTCTAGTTTCTTAAGGAACAAGGTGAAATCACTGATTTGTTTCTTTTCTAATATAGTCATGTAATTGTATAAATTTCTATTTCAATTACTGCTTTAACTGTCTTAAAAATACTTGATATTTTTGTCTTTTTTTTTTATCCCTTGGTTATTTTATTTTATTTCATTTCTTTTCATTTTATATTTTGAGACAGATTCTCGCTCTGTCTCCAGGCTGGAGTGCAGCAGCGCGATCTTGGCTCACTGCAAACTCCGCCTCCCGGGTTCAAGCAGTTCTCTGCCTCAGCCTCCTGAGTAGCTGCGGTTACAGAAGCCTGCTACCATGCCCGGCTAATGTTGTATTTTTAGTAGAGACGGGGTTTCACCGTCTTGGTCAGGCTGGTCGTGAACTCCTGATCTTGTGATACACCTGCCTCGACCTCCCAAAGTGCTGGAATTAACAGGCGTGAGCCACTGCTCCTGGCCCCCACTGGTTATTTTAGAAGTATGTTTTGATTCCAAATATTGGGATTGTCTTTGGTTTTTTTTTGTCACTGATTTCTAGATTAATATCACAGTTGTAAGAAAAAATTCATGGTAACACCTGAAACCTTTTAAATTTACCAAGAGTTGTTTTTTTGGCCTGAATATGGTATATCTTGGTGAATGTTCCAAATGCACTTGAACAGAATGCGTATTCTGGTAGTTTGTGTAGAGTGTTCTATAGTTAGTTAGGTCAGTTTGGTTAATGGTGTTATTCAAGCTTCTGTATCCTTACTGATTTTCTGTCTGCTGGTCCTACTATTATTATCATTCCTTTTTTTTGAACATGATGTTGCTTTGTCACCTAGGCTGGAGTGCAGTGGCATGCACAATCATAGCTCATTGAGCCTCCACCTCCTGGGCTCAAATGATCCTCCCACCTCAGCCTCCCCAGTAGCTGGGTCTACAGGCATATGCTACCATACCCAGCCAATTTTTTTTTTTTTTTTGTAATGGAATCTCGCTCTCGCCCAGGCTGGAGTGCAGTGGCGTGATCTCGGCTCACTGCAAACTCCACCTCCTGGGTTCAAGCGATTCTCCTGCCTCAGCCTCCTGAGTAGCTAGGATTACTGTTGTGCGCCATCATGCCCGGCTAATTTTTGTATTTTTAGCAGAGACAGGGTTTCACCATGTTGGCCAGGCTGGGCTCGAATTCCTGACCTCAGGTGATCTGCCCGCCTCAGGCTCCCAAAGTGCTGAGATTACAGGTGTGAGCCACCATGCCCGGCCCACCCAGTTAATTTTTAAAAAATCTTTTTATAGAGACCAGGTCTTCCTGTGTTGCTCTGTCGCCTGGGCTGGAATGCAGTGGCACAATCATGGCTCACTATGGCCTTGACCTCCTCCTGCCTTAGCCTTCCCGAGTAGCTAGAAGGACCACAGGTGTGTGCCACTACCAGTGGCTAATTTTTGTGTGTTTTTTGTTTTTATTTTTTGAGACTGGGTGCCACTCTTGTTGCCCAGGCTAGAGTGCAATGGCATGATCTCGGCTCATTGCAATCTCTGCCTCCTGGCTTCAAGCAATTCTCCTGCCTCAGTCTCCTGAGTAGCTGGGATTACAGGCATGTGTCACCATGCCCAGCTAATTTTGTATTTTCAGTAGAGATGGGGTTTGTCCATGTTGGTTAGGCTGGTCTTGAACTCCTGACCTCAGGTGACCTGCCTGCCTCGGCCTCCCAAAGTGCTGGGATTACAGGCGTGAGCCACTGTGCCAGGCCAAAATTTGTGTGTGTGTGTGTGTGTGTGTGTGTGTGTGTTTTTTTAGAGATGGGGTTCTGCAGTGTTGCCCACACTGGTCTCGAACTCCTGGCCTGAAGTGATTTTCCCACCTCGGCCTCCCAAAGTGTTGGGATTACAGGCGTGAGCCACTGCGCTCAGCCACTTTTCTTCATGTTTCCAGTGACTGATAGTTCATTAAAAGAGTGCCCTGTTATACATGCTTATAATTTCCATCAAATATGTGAAAGTTGTTGGCCATGGTTTCTAAAGACTTTTTTGTTTCTATATTATCTCCTGTTTTGTGGCTCCAGTTACGAGTATGTTTGGCCTCTTGAAATTATTTCAATTATCACGTATTACATTTTTTAGTGGTTTTTTTTTTTTCTGTGTTTCATTTAGGTTAGTAATTTTGGTTTCATGGGTTGTAAATCTCAGTGTATTTTTCATCTTAGACTTTGTAATTTTCAATTTAGAAGTTCAAATTTTAAAAATATTTCATATTTTTACTAAATATATTTGTTTCTTCTAGCCTTCTGATCATATGAAATATCATCATAATTGTTTTAAAGGACTTGTCTGCTAATTCTGTTTTCTGTTTCATTTCAAAATTGGTTTATTTTTTGTTTCATTATGGGGTGTAACTTCCTGCTTCTATGTAAGTCTTATAAATTTTGATTGACTTTTTAGCCACTGTGAATTTTACCTTGTTTTCTAGTTTCTCTAGTTTTGTTTGCCTTTTACAAATATTTGTGGACTTTGTTCTGTGGCATTATTGAGTTGCTTGAAAACAGTTTCTTTCTGTTGGGTCTTTCATGTTTTCTTTGACTGGACCAGGGCTGTGTTTAGGGTTAATTTTTTCCTCCTTCTGAAGACTTTTCTTTCTTAGTACTCCGATGTCATATCTACAATGTGATATAAGTTATATCACATCATTTCCTTTTGGACTTTTGGGTATGGGTACTATTCACATCCTTATGTCAGTTCTGGATGCTATTACCTCTAATTCTTTTGGTGATTTCTCATCTTGCCATTGGATAGCTCCTTTACATTGCAAGTGCTGATTTGTCATTCAACCAAAAGTTCTAGGGTGAGCCTTTGTAGATCTCTTCATTTCTCTCTCTCTCTCCAGCTCTCTACTCAGTGCTGGTCTCCCTTGTGAGCTCTAGGCACCTTGGCCTCCTTGGACTTCCAGCTTCATTTCCTCAGCTTGGGGAGATCACAGGCTCTGCCTGGGTTCCTCCTCCCTGTTCCACGACCTGGAAACTCTCTCAAGGCAGTAAGCTGGGCACACGTGCGGCCCATTTGTTTTTTGTCTTCCAGGGATCACTGTGTTTTGTTGCTTGTCCAATATCTTCAGTGCTGTTGTTTCATTCATTTTATTAGGTTTTTATTATTTCATGCAAGGAGGCTAAATCTGGTCCCCTTTATTCACTCCATCTTGACCAGAAGTGGTATCATTGTGGTTTTAATTTACTTTTTCATGATAACTGATGATATTCAGCACGTTTTAGCTTGTGTGTTGACCATTCGTGTGTTCTCTTGTGATGAGTTTGTTCATTTAGCCTTTACTATTCTTTGTTTTCTTTTTTCATCTATTTGAGTTGCAGAAGGTGTTTATATGTCCTAAATACTGATCCTGTGTCTGATAAATGTTTTGTAAACACTTTCCCCAAGTCTATATGGTTTAACTATTTATTTTAACTGTACCTTTTGATGAGCAGAAATATTTATATCTGATAAGTTTAATTTATCAGTGTTTTCTTTTGTAGTTATTGCTTACTGTGAGCTAAGACACTTTTGCCTAACCTCGAAGTCATGAAGGTAATTTCCTTTATTTCCTCTAAAAGGTTTTGCTTTTGCTAATTTATGTTTAGGTCTGTGATGCATCTGAAATTATTTTTGTAGGTTTGAGTATTTTGCATATGGCTATCCAGTTGTTTTTCACCATTTGTTGAAAACAGTCTCTTTTTCTCACTGGGTTGCTTTGGGAACATCACATGGCTGCATAAGTGGGATATCTTTCAGAAATCTTTATTCTGCTCCAAAAATCTGTTTGTCTAGCCCTGTTATTCTGATAATTTTGTAACTTTATATTGTCTTGAAGTCAGAATTGCAAGTCCTAAAACCTTTTTCTTCTTTTTTGAAGTTCTGCATATTCTCCGTCCTTCACATTTCCATATAAATTTTAATAATCTCTTTTCTGTCTTCTCCAAAAAAGGCTGATGGGATCATGATTATAATTGTCTTGAATCTGTTGATCAGTTTGAGGAGAACTGACATCTTAACGACGATTGAGTCTTAATCATTAGTATAGTATATCTCTCCATTTATTTAGGTCTTTTTTGCTTTGTCTGAGCAGTCGTTTGTTGCTTTTAGCCTTTGGTCTTGCATGTCTTCTGTTTTTAAAATTACTTATTTTTTTTTCCTTTTTTTTGAGACAGAGTCTCACTCTGTTGCCTCGCTGGAGTGCAGTGGTGCAATCTTGGCTCACTCCATCTCCTGGGTTCAGACAATTCTCCTGCCTCAGCCTCCCAAGCAGCTGGGATTACAGGCATGTACCACTAAGCACAGCTAATTTTTATGTTTTTAGTAGAGATAGGGTTTCACCATGTTGGCCAGGCTGGTCAACTCCTGACCTCAAATGATCTGCCTGTTTCAGCCTTCCAAAGTGCTGGGATTACAGGCATGAGTCACCACGCCTGGCCTAAAATTATTTTTAAGTATTTTGTCTTTTTTTTGATGCTATTTTAAAATATTAAATACATTTTTTAGCAATTATAAAGTATTATAAAAATTTCTAATTTTTTGTTGGAAATAGAATTTTTGTATATTGACCTGTTTCTTACAACCTCACTTAAGTTATGTTAATTCTACTAGTTTTTTAGGTAGATTACTTAGATTTTTCTAATAGATGATTGTCATGAAACACTGTTGTATCTCTTTTTTCCCATTTGTAATTCCTTTTATTCTCTTCCCTTACAGAATGGACTTAATCTTGTTTTCATTCTTAGAGGAGAGCATGCAGTGTTACACCATCAATTATAAGTCAGCTGTAGGGGTTTTATTGATGAAGTTTATCAGATTGCTTTCAAATATAGCTTTTATTACTATTTAGATATGGCAAGGCCAACAGAACCCAGCATGACTGCCATTGAAAAGATAGTTTGTTATAGTCACAGACCCCAAGAGGAATAGTCATGCCATGCCATGGAGAATACACAGTTGAGTAGCTTCCTGAGGGTTTGTGTCATGAATGGATATTGAGTTTTCTCAAAAGCTTTTTCTGTATCTATTGAGATAATGCTATGTTTTTAAAGATATTAATGTAAATTTCATTGTTTTATTTTCAAATGTTACGCTGAATGCCATTTGGTGCCATGGTGTATTATTCTTTTTTTTTTTTTTAGTGATGGGTACAGTGGCACAATCTCTGCTCAGTGTAACCTCCACCTCCTGGGTTCAAGTGATTCTCCTGCCTCAGCCTCCAAAGTAGCTGAGATTACAGGCACGTGCCACCATGCCCGGCTAATTTTTTTTGTGGAGACAGGGTTTCACCATGTTGGCCAGGCAGGTCTCCTGACCTCAAGTGATCCTCCCGCTTTGGCCTCCGAAAGTGCTGGGATTACTTTCGTAATCCATGTGAGCCACCACAACTGGCCTATTCTTCTTATATATTGTTGGACTTAAATTGCTAATAGTAAATGTTTTTGCAACTTTGTATGGGAGGGCCTTTGTTGTAATCTTGTTGCTTTTTGTCAAGTGCTGGTATTTTTGGTATATTCATTGGTATTCTTCATGCTAAACTTAGAAAATGATTTGGGAAGCATTGTCTTTTCTGTTTTCTGGAAATACTTGTGTGAGATTGATTTATAGTGTTTGAAGGAACTTATCAGTGAAAAAATCTGAGTCTAGAGTTTTCTTTTTGGGAAGGATTTTGATAATGAATTCAACCTAAAATGCTTCTCAGATTTTCTGTTTTATCAGTTTTGATAAGTTTCATTTTCAAATAATCTTTTCATCTAAGCTGTTGAATTGGTTAGCATAAAGTCATTAATAATAATCTTTGGCCCTCTTAATATCTTTGGGATTGTAGAGGTAATTCCCATTTTATTCTTGATATTGGTAATTTGTATTCTTCCTATTTAAAAAAAAATTAATTTAGCTTGCAGATTGTCAACTTTTTAGGTTTTTCCAAAGTGTTACCAGAAAGGGGGTCCCAATCCAGACCCCAAGAGAGGGGTTCTTGGATCTTGTGCAAGAAAAAATTTGAGGCGGATTCATAGAGTAAAGTGAAAGCAAGTTTATTAAGAAAGTAAAGGAATAAAAGAATGGCTACTCCATAGGGAGAGCAGTGCCATGGGCTGCTGGTTTCCCATTTTTATGAGTATTTCTTGATTGTATGCTAAACAAGGGGTGGATTATTCATGAGTTTTCTGGGAAAGGGGTGGGCAATTCCCAGAACTAGTGGTTCCTCCCCTTTTTAGACTATATAGGGTAACTTCCTGGCATTGCTATGGCATTTGTAAACTGTCATGGTGCTTGTGGGAGTGTCTCTTAGCATGTTAATGTATTATAATTAGTGTATAATGAGCAGTGAGGACGACCAGAGGTCAGTTTTGTCACCATCTTGGCTTTGGTGGGTTTTGGCCCCCTTCTTTATTACAACCTGTTTTATTAGCAAGGTTTTTATGTCTTGTATCTTGTGCCAGCGTCCTATCTCATTCTGTGACTTAGAATGCATAACTTACTGCAGTCCAGCAGGACTCAGCCTTATGATTTCCCCAGCCCCTATTCAAGATAGAGGCATTCTGGTTCAGAGGCCTCTGACAGAAGGACCAACTTTGACTTCAAATTCTCTGTTACTTTTCTTTTCATTTCTTCTGCTCTTATTTTTACTATTTCTTTTTTCTACTTACTTTGGGTTTACTTTACTCTTTTATATATAGGTTCTTTAGGTATAACCCTACTTATTTTATTTTATTTTAGACAGAGTTTTGTGCTGCCACCCAGGCTAGAGTGCAGTGGTGCGATCTTGGCTTACTGCAACCTCTGCATCCCGGGTTCAAGCGATTCTTCTGCCTCAGCTCAGCCTCCTGAGTAGCTTAGATTACAGCCACCCGCTGCCATGCCCAGCTAATTTTTGTATCTTTAATAGAGATGGAGTTTCATCATGTAGGCCAGGCTGGTCTTGAACTTGCGACCTCAGATGATCCACCTGCCTTGGCCTTCCAAAGTGTTGGGATTACAGGCGTGAGCCACCATATCCGGCTGCTAGGTCATTAATTTTATATCTTTTTTTCTAATGTGGTTAGGGAACATAATCTGTATGATTTCCATTATTTTCATTTTATTGTGTCCCGCTTTATGGCTCAGTATGTGGTCTCCCATGGGGTATGCACCAAATTTACCTGAAAAGAATGTTTATAGTGGTTTTAACATTGCTTAGATTATTATTATTATTTTTATTTGGTTTGGTTTTGTCAATCACAAAGAGGAGTGTTAAAATATCTTACCACGTTTGGGGCACTGAGTATTCTGACTATGCCTTATGCTAATTTTTGCTTCATGTATTTTGAAGCCTTGTTTTTAGGTGCATACATTTATAATTATTATGACTTCTTCATTGTCTGACTTACTGTGAAATGCCCCTCCCTCTCTTTACTATGTAGCCACTCACCATCTTTTTTTTTCTTGTTGTTTGTTTGTTTTTTTTTATGAGATGAGGTTTTACTCTGTCTCCCAGGCTGGAGTGCAGTGGTGTGATCTTGGCTCACTGCAGCCTTTGCCTCCTAGATTTAAGCAGTTCACCTGTTTCAGCCACCCTAGTAGCTGGGACTATAGGTGTGTGCCACTGTGCCTGGCTAATTTTTGTATTTTTGGTAGAGATGGGGCTTTGCCATGTTGGCCAGGCTGGTCTCGAACCCCTGGCCTCAAGTGATCAAGTGCCCGCCTTGGCATCCCAAAGTGCTGGGGTTACAGGCGTGAGCCACCTCACACCCAGCCTATCCATTTACTTTTTTTTTTTTTTTTTTTGAGATGGAGTCTCGCTCTGTCGCCCAGGCTGGAGTGCAGTGGCATGATCTTGGTTCACTGCAAGCTCCACCTCCCAGGTTCACGCCATTCTCCTGCCTCAGCCTCCCGAGTAGCTGGGACTACAGGCACCCGCCACCACGCCCGGCTAATTTTTGTATTTTTAGTAGAGCTGGGTTGTCACCATGTTGACAGGCTGGTCTCGATCTCCTACCTTGTGATCCACCCACCTCGGCCTCCCAAAGTGCTGGGATTACAGGTGTGAGCCACCGCACCCAGCCTATATGAAAGTTTTAATTTCTCCATCTCTTTGCCAACATTTTTTATTGTTTGGCTTTTGATTTTAGCTATCCTACAGGGCATGAGGTAGTATCTGATTGTGGTGTTGATTTTTATTTTATTTTTTCATTATATTATTTTTTTAGACAAGAGTCTCACTCTGTTGTTCAGGCTGGAGTACAGTGGTGTGATATCTTGGCTCACGGCAACCTCTGCCTCCCGGGTTCAAGCGATTCTCGTGCCTCAGCCTCCTGAGTACCTGGGATTACAGGTGCCCGCCATCACGCTTGGCTAATTTTGTAATTTTAGAAGAGATGGAGTTTCACCATGATGGCCAGGCTAGTCTCAAACTCCTGACCTCAGGTGATCCACCCGCCTAGACCTCCCAAAGTGTTGAGATTACAGGCGTGAGCCACTGCACCTGGCCTGGTGTTGATTTTTAATCCTTAATGATTAATGACGTTAAGCATCTTTTCATGTGCTTATTGGTCATTTATATATTTTCTTTGGAGAAGTGTCTATTTAGATCCTTTGTTCAATTTTTAACTGGGCTGTATAGCTTTTTATTTTTGAGTGGAAGAGCTCTGTATCCTGGATACAAACTACTTATCAGACATGCGACTTGTAGACTTGTAAATATTTCTTCCATCCTTTTACTTTCCTGATGGTTTTGTTTGTAGCAAAAAAGTCTGTAGGTTTGGTAAATTCTAGTTATTTTTTCTTTTATTGCCTCTGCTTTTAGTGTTATGTCTAAAAACTGTTGTTCAACCAAGTCCTAAAGACTTACCTCCTATGTTTTTTTCTAAAGTTGTATAGTTTTAGCTCTTACATTTAGATCTGCGATTCACTTTTGAATTAATTTTTAAATATAGTATCAGGAAGGGTTTCAACTTAATTCTTTTGCACATTCCTCTAGCAATTTAAGTATATTTCTTTACTCTTTTCAGTCTGTTTTTATAGTATTACCACTTATGGGTAATATTGTACAAGTCGTAAAGTATACAAAGCTTGTAAGTTGTTCTTTTATATCACCTCTGTTTGTTGTCAGTTATGCTATTGTCATGTGTGTTGGAACTATGTATATTATAAGCCCCAGAAAACAACAATATAATTTTGGCTTTCAATAATCATGTAATGTTAAGAACTTAAGAGTTAAAAGTCTTCTAAGTTTACCCAGATATTTACCATTTGTGGTAGTCTTCTGAAGATTTGCATTTTCTAGCATCATTTGTCTTAATTCTGAAGAATTTGTTTAGCCTTTCTTGCAGGGCATATCTTTTGATGATAAATTGTGTTTTCTTTCTTTTATCTGAAAGTACCTATTTCATCTTTATTTTTGAAGGGCATTGTGGTTGGGTTTAGAATTCTGTGTTGACGGTGCTTTATCTCTTAGCAATTTAAGTATTTTAGTTTACTTTCTTTTGGCTTCCATATTTTATGATGAGAAATCTGCCATTTATCCAGTCACTGTTCCCTCTGCCCTCTGTGTAATGTGACATGTTCTTTTGGTGCTTCAAGATTTTTCCCTCTGTGTTTGCTGTTTAGCAAGGCATTTGACTATTTGAGGTTTGCTGAGATTCTTGAATCTGTGAATGTGTCTTTTTTCAAATTGAAGAAATTTTCAGCCATCGTTTCTTCAAAATTTTTTTTCCTGCCTCATATTCTTTCTCTCTTCTTCTTTTTAAGGCCTTTGGTTATGCATCTGAGACCTTTTGGTACTGTCCTGTAGGTCCCTGAAGCCCTGTTTTTTTTTTTTAACCTCTGTTTCCTCTTTCAGATTAGATTCTTTTTTTTTTTTTAATTTTTTTTTATCTTTTTTTTTTTAATTTTTTATTTTTTATTGATCATTCTTGGGTGTTTCTCGCAGAGGGGGATTTGGCAGGGTTACAGGACAATAGTGGAGGGAAGGTCAGCAGATAAGCAAGTGAACAAAGTTCTCTGGTTTTCCTAGGCAGAGGACCCTGCGGCCTTCCGCAGTGTTTGTGTCCCTGGGTACTTGAGATTAGGGAGTGGTGATGGCTCTTAACGAGCATGCTGCCTTCAAGCATCTGTTTAACAAAGCACATCTTGCACCGCCCTTAATCCATTCAACCCTGAGTGGATACAGCACATGTTTCAGAGAGCACAGGGTTGGGGGTAGGGTCACAGATCAACAGGATCCCAAGGCAGAAGAATTTTTTCTTAGTACAGAACAAAATGAAAAGTCTCCCATGTCTACCTCTTTCTACACAGACACGGCAACCATCCGATTTCTCAATCTTTTCCCCACCTTTCCCCCCTTTCCATTCCATAAAACCGCCATTGTCATCATGGCCCGTTCTCAATGAGCTGTTGGGTACACCTCCAAGATGGGGTGGTGGCCGGGCAGAGGGGCTCTTCACTTCCCAGTAGGGGCGGCCGGGCAGAGGTGCCCCTCACCTCCCGGACGGGGCGGCTGGCCGGGCAGGGGGCTGACCCCCACCCACCTCCCTCCTGGACGGGGCGGCTGGCCGGGCAAAGGGGCTCCTCACTTCCCAGTAGGGGCGGCTGGGCAGAGGCGCCCCTCACCTCTTGGACCAGGTGGCCGGCCAGGCGGGGGGCCGAACCCCCACCTCCCTCCCGGACAGGGCGGCAGGCTGGGCAGTGGGCTAACCCCCCCACCTCCCTCCCGGACGGGGCGGCTGGCCGGGCGGGGGGCTGAGCCCCCCCCACCTCCCTTCCGGACGGGGCGGCTGGCCGGCTCCCCCACCTCCCTCCCGGACGGGGCGGCTGGCCGGGCGGGGGGCTGACCCCCCTACCTCCCTCCCGGACGAGGTGGCTGCTGGGCGGAGATGCTCCTCACTTCCCAGACGGGGTGGCTGCTGGGCGGAGGGGCTCCTCACTTCTCGGGCGGGGCGGCTGCCGGGCGGAGGGGCTCCTCACTTCTCAGACGGGGCGGTTGCCAGGCAGAGGGTCTCCTCACTTCTCAGACGGGGCGGCCGGGCAGAGACGCTCCTCACATCCCCGACGGGGTGGCAGGGCAGAGGTGCTCCCCACATCTCAGATGATGGGCGGCCGGGCAGAGACGCTCCTCACTTCCCAGATGTGATGGCGGCCGGGAAGAGGCGCTCCTTGTTTCCTAGATGGGATGGCGGCCGGGCAGAGACGCTCCTCACTTTCCAGACTGGGCAGCCAGGCAGAGGGGCTCCTCACATCCCGGACGACGGGCGGCCAGGCGGAGACGCTCCTCACTTCCCAGACGGGGCGGCAGCCAGGCAGAGGCTGCAATCTCGGCACTTTGGGAGGCCAAGGCAGGCGGCTGGGAGGTGGTTGTAGTGGGCCGAGATCACGCCACTGCACTCCATCCTGGGCACCATTGAGCACCGAGTGAACGAGACTCCGTCTGCAATCCCGGCACCTCGGGAGGCCGAGGCTGGCAGATCACTCGCGGTTAGGAGCTGGGGACCAGCCCGGCCAACACAGCGAAACCCCGTCTCCACCAAAAAAATACGAAAATCAGTCAGGCGGGGCGCCGCGCGCCTGCAATCACAGGCACTCGGCAGGCTGAGGCAGGAGAATCAGGCAGGGAGGTTGCAGTGAGCTGAAATGGCAGCAGTACTGTCCAGCTTCGGCTCGGCATCAGAGGGAGACCGGGGAGAGGGAGAGGGAGAGGGGGAGGGGGAGGGGGAGGGTTTTTTTTTTTTTTTTTGAGATGGAGTTTTGCTCTTGTTGTCCAAACTGGAGTGCAGTGGTGCGATCTTGGCTCAACACAACCTCCGCCTCCTGGGTTCAAGTGATTCTCCTGCCTCAGCCTCCTGAGTAGCTGGGACTACAGGTGTGTGCCACCACACCTGGCTAATTTTGTATTTTTTGGTAGAGACGGGGTTTCTCCATGTTGGTCAGGCTGGTCTCGAACTCCTGAGCTCAGGTGACCCACCCACCTCGGTCTCCCAAAGTGCTGGGATTACAGGTGTGAGCCACTATGCTTGGCCTCAGATTAGATTCTATCTATTGATGTAGCTTCAAGTTCACTGACTCTTGTCATCTCAGATTTGTTGTTGTGAAGCTTGCCTAGTGAAATTTTTACTTCACATGTTGTATTTTTAGTATTTAAAAAATTCTTTGTTTTTTTGTTTTGTTTTTTCTTTGTTTTTTTTTAATTTGAGATCAAGTCTTGCTCTTTTGCCCAGGCTGGAGTGCAGTATTGCTATTATATTACTGCAGCCTCAAACTCCCAGGCACAAGTGATCCTCCTGCCTCAGCCTTCTGAGTATTTGGGACTGCAGACTGGTGCTACCACGCTTGGCTTATAGTTTCTTTTTTATTGTTGTTGCTGAGACATCCTGTTTTATTTATTATAGGTTTATCTTCAGTGGGCAGATTTAATTAGCATTTAGTGACATTTTTCCATAAAACTTTACAATATAACGGAAATGGTATAATTTGGAATAGAGGAAAGAAATCACTCATAATCTTACCATCCTTATCACAGTCCTATTAATATATTTTGTGTATTTTTTTTTTTTTTTTTCGAGATGGAGTCTTGCTCTGTCACCCAGGCTGGAGTGCAGTGGCATGATCTTGGCTCACTGGAAACTTCGTCTCCCGGGTTCACGCCATTCTCCTGCCTCAGCCTCCTGAGTAGTGGGGACTACAGGCGCCCGCCACCACGCCTGGCTAACTTTTTTTGTATTTTTAGTAGAGACGGGGTTTCACTGTGTTAGCCAGGATGGTCTCGATCTCCTGACCTCGTGATCCGCCTGCCTCGGCCTCCCAAGGTGCTGGGATTACAGGCGTGAGCCTCCGCACCCGTCCTATTTTGTGTATTTTCTTTTCTTTTTTTTGAGACAGAGTCTTGCACTGTCGCCTGGGCTGGAATGCAATGGCGCGATCTTGACTCACTGAAACCTCTGCCTCCTGGGTTCATGGAATTCTCCTGCCTCAGCCTCCTGAGTAGCTGGGATTACAGGTGCACACCGCCACACCCAGCTCATTTTTTTTTTTTTTTTTTAGTAGAGACGGAGTTTCACTATGTTGGCTAGGCTGGTCTCGAACTCCTGACCTCATGATCTGCCTGCATTGGCTTCCCAAAGTGCTTGAATTACAGGCGTGAGACGCTGTGTCCAGCCTATTTTGTGTATTTTCTTTTAATGTTCAGTGAATTTTTTTTTTTTTTTTTTTTGAGACGGAGTCTCGCTCTGTAGCTCAGGCTAGAGTGCAGTGGCACAATCTCGGCTCACTGCAAGCTCTGCTTCCCGGGTTCACACCATCCTCCTGCCTCAGCCTCCCTAGTAGCTGGGACTACAGGCGCCCACTATCACACCTGGCTTATTTTTTTTGTACTTTTAGTAGAGACGGGGTTTCACCGTGTTAGCCAGGATGGTCTCAATCTCCTGACCTCGTGATTGCCTCCCTCGGCCTCCCAAAGTGCTGAGATTACAGGTGTGAGCCACCGCACCCAGCCATATTTGTGTTTTTAAACATAGAAAAGGTACAGCTAAAATAATGGTATGAAAGATTAAAAAAAAAATTCACTTGTATAGGGCTTTACCATGAATGAAGCTTACAGGACTAGAAGTTGCTCTGGGTGAGTCAGTGAGTAAGTGGTGAGTGAATGTGAAAGCCTGGGACATTTTTGTACACTACTGATAGGGTTTGGCTGTGTATCCCCACTGAAATCTCATCTCGAATTGTAATCCCTATGTGTTGAAGGAGGGAGGTGACTGGATAATGGGGGCAGTTTCCCCCATCCTGTTCTCATGATAGCGAGTGAATTCTCTTGTGGTCTGATGGTTTTGAAAGTGGCAGTTTTTTCCTATGTACACATTCTCTTTCTCTTGCTTGCTGCCATGTAAGATGTGCTTGCTTCCCCTCCTGTGATGATTGAAAGTTTCCTGAGGCCTCCTCAGCCATGTGGAACTGTGAGTCAATTAAGCCTCTTTTCTTTATAAATTGCCCAGTCTCAGGTAGTTCTTTATAGCAGTGAGAGAATGGACTGCTACAACTACTGTAGACTTTATAAACATTGTACACTTAATGTACACTAAATTTATTTTAAAAGTTGCTCTGTCATGTTACTATGGCTATTACATCATTATGTCACTAGGCAATAGGAATTTTTTAGTTCCATTTAATCTCATGGGACCACCACTGTATATGTGGTTGTTGTTATGCAGACTGCATTTTGAGAGAGACCACATTCCTATAGCTTTTCTTATAGTACATTGTTATAATTTTTTTTTTTTAATTTTTTAAAATTTTTTGAGGTGGAGTCTCTTTCTCTGTCGCCCAGGCTGGAGTGCAGTGGAACGATCTTGGCCAACTGCAATCTCCTAGGTTCAATCGATTTTTGTGCCTTAGCCTCCTGCTTAGCTGGGACTGCAGGCACGTGCCACCACATGCAGCTAATTTTTTTGTGTTTTTAGTAGAGATAGGGTTTCACCATGTTGGCCAGGCTGGTCTCGAACTCCTGACCTCAGGTGATCTGCCCGCCTCAGCCTCCCAAAATCCTGGGATTATAGGTGTGAGCCACTACACCCAGCCTGTTCTTTTTTATTGTTGTTGTTAATCTGTTACTGTGCCTAATTTATAAATTAAACTTTTTATAGGTATGTATGTATAGCAAAAAACAGAATCAAGTGCTCAGTACCATTTGTTGTTTCAGACATCCACTGGGGTTCTTAGAATGTTTCTCCCATGGATAACTGGGGGACTACTGCATTTAGGAGGTGACTGAAGTGGTCCTGATGAAAGGTGATGCTTGCTTTAAGTAGGGTAGTAGTGGAGATGGAGAGACAGAGGCAGATCTCACCAGTATTTAGGAAGAGGAAGGGCACAATACAGTTATGGATTAAAAGTGAGATTAGGGAGTGAGGTATGAAGTGGTCAAAGATGACGTATACTAGGTGTCTTGTGTGAGCAATGTGTCATTGAAAATATCATTACCAGTATATGGAAAGAGCAGGAAGAGCAGGTTTTGTCATAAATTGTGGAGCGTTTCAAGTGTCTATGTAGGCTGGGTGAGGTGGCTCACTGTAATCCTAGCACTTTAGGAGGCTGAGGTGAGTGGATCACTTGAGGCCAGGAGTTTGAGACCAACCTGGGCAACATGACGAAACCCTATTTCTACTAAAAATAGAAAAAGTTAGCTGGACGTGGTGGCACACACCTGTAATTGCAGCTCCTTGGGAGGCTGAGGCAGGAGAATTGCTTGAACTCTGGAGCTGCCAGGTTGCAGTGAGCCGAGATTGAGCCACTGCACTCCAGCCTGGGCAACAGAGTGAGACTCCATCTCAAAATAAAATAAAATAAAGTGTTTATGTAGCATATAGAGTTTTATACCTGAACCTGAGGACAGATACAAATAGATAAAATTTGGGAGTCACTGTTATATTTTTATAATTTAGTTGGTAATGGAAATTTGGACAATGAGGAAGATTGCCTAGTGTTTCACGTGAAATAAGATGACATCTTAGGCCAGAGCCCTGAGGAACTTCACCATTTAAAGGTTTGATAGGGTGATCAGAAAGGTGCTGCCAAAGAGGTAATAGGAAAATCAGGAGAGTGAAATACTGAAAGGCAAGAAGTATAGTGGTATTAGCCTGTTTCAGGTTAAAGGAATACCTGAAACTGGGTAGATTATTAATATAAAGAAAAGAGGTTTATTTGGTTCACAGTTCTGCAGGCTGTACAAGCATACCACCAACATCTTTGGGCTGAGGAAACTTTTACTCATGGGGCAGTGGGAATGGGGACCAGGAGTGTCACATGGTGAGAGAAGGGAGCAAGGTGGCAGGCTCTTTTTACCAGTCAGATCTCACGTGAGCTAACAACAGCAAGAAACTCACTCATTACCACAGGGAAAACACCAAGACATTCATGAGGGATCTGCCCCCATTACCCAAACACCTTTTGCTAGGCTCCACCTTCAACATTGGGATTACATTTTTACATGAGATTTGGAGGCACAAATATCCAAACTTTATCAATAGGCTCAATTTTTTTTTTTTTTTTTTTGAGACGGAGTCTCACTCTGTCGCCCAGGCTGGAGTGCAGTGATGCGATCTCAGCTCACTGCAAGCTCCGCCTCCTGGGTTCACGCCATTCTCCTGCCTCAGCCTCCCAAGTAGCTGGGACTACAGGCGCCTGCCACCACGCCCGGCTAATTTTTTGTATTTTTAATAGAGACGGGGTTTCACCGTGTTAGCCAGACGGTCTCGATCTCCTGACCTCGTGATCCACCCGCCTCAGCCTCCCAAAGTGCTGGGAATACAGGCGTGAGCCACCGCGCCCAGCCTTTTTTTTTTTTTTTTTTTGAGATGGAGTTTTGCTCCTGTTGCCCAGGCTGGAGTGCAGTGGCATGATCTCTGCTCGCTGCAACCTCTGCCTTCCGGTTTCAAGTGATTCTCCTGCCTGAGCCTCCCGAGTAGCTGGGACTACAGGCACGCGCCACCACATCCAGCTAATTTTTTGTATTTTTAGTAGAGACAGGGTTTCACCATGTTGGCCAGGATGGTATTGATCTCTTGACCTCATGATCCACCCGCCTTGGCCTCCCAAAGTGCTGGGATTATAGGCGTGAGCCACTGCGCCCAACCAATAGGCTCTATTTTTTTAAAAATTATTTTTTGTAGAGATGAGGTCTCACTTTGTTGCTTAGGCTGGTCTCGAACTCCTGACCTCAAGTGGTCCTTCTGTTTTGGCCTCCCAAAGTGCTGCGATTATATGTGTGAGGCACTGCACCCGGCCTCATTAGGCTTTTATGGCTTATGCTTTCTGTACTTTTAATACTATTTCAACTTAATTTTCTACTCCAATTTTTTGTTGTAATTTATATATGTATGTAAGTGTATATATATTTATATGTAGGGTGTGTATATATAGTGTGTATATATATATAAAGTATGTATGTGTGTATATATATATAATGCGTGTGTATATATATATAAAGTATGTGTGTATGTGTGTATATATATATAATGTGTGTATATATACACATACATATGTATGTATACATACACACATATATATACGTGTGTATGTACGTGTGTGTGTGTGTGTGTATATATATATGTATATGTATATACACTTTTTTTTTTATTTTTGTTTTTTTTGAGATAGGGTTCACTCTGTAACCCAGGCTGGAGTGCAGTGGCGCAGTCATGGCTCACTGCAGCCTTGACCTTCTGGGCTCAATTGATCTGCCCGCCTTAGCCTGCTGAGTAGCTGGTACTACAGGTGTGCCACCACCACATCCAGCTAATTTTTTGTTTTTATGTTTTTGTTTTTTTGTAGAGGTGGGATTTTGCCGTGTCCCCCAGGCTGGTCTTGAACCCCTGGGCTCAAGCGATCTACCTACCTCAGCCTCCCAAAGTGCTGGGATTACAGGTGTGATCCACTGTGCCCGGCCTATATTACTATATAGTATGCTGCAAAACCTCTTTTGGAAAGAAAGTGGGATATAAATAATACTCAAGTGAGACTTTCAGGAACATATTCTTCTTGGTAAGACAGTGCCACTGAAACTTACTGTGTTTCATAAGAAGTGGTAGTACTGGCTCTACTTTTATTTTTGGTTTTAAATTCTGAGCATGAGAAGGAGAGGGATCCACAATAAATTTTGAGTACTATTGTGTTTGAATAATAATAACTGATTAGCCTAATTCCTTTCAGAAGGGAAATCAGCATGCATGAGATCATTTCTTGCCACTTAAATTAAAATTCTAAATTGTAGAGTTAGGCTCTTTAAGAGAAACCAGACCTACTTGACGGCAGTTGTCCTAGCTGACCATAAGACAGGAAGTAAACAGGTAACAGGCAGATGTTAAAAGCCCTGCCCCATTCCTGTGTTGAGAGGACCTTTTTGTTTTTTCTCCCGCTCCCCAGGTAAATAATCCCAGCATCTTTGTGTTTTTATTAATGTAAGATTTAAAAAATTGTGGCAGGAGTTTTGTTTTGTTTCTTTTAGTTGGAGTTTCGTTTTTGTTGCCCAGACTGGAGTGCAATGGTGCGATCTTGGCTCACCGCAACCTCTACCTCCCGGATTCAAGCAATTCTCCTGCCTCAGCCTCGCCAGTAGCTGGGATTACAGGCATGCGCTGCCAAGCCTGGCTAATTTTTTATTTTTAGTAGAGACGGGGTTTCTGTATGTTGGTCAGGCTGGTCTCGAACTCCCGACCTCAGGTAATCCGCCTGCCTCAGCCTCCCAAAGTTCTAAGATTTACAGGCCTGAGCCACTGCGCCTGGCCCATGGCAGGAGTTTAAAAGTTAAAATGTACTTTAAAAAAATTACTTGTCCTCTGAAGAAGATCACATGTCATCAAGAACAACTGTTTGTGAAGAATGTTCTGAAATATTCTTGGGGGGCAACTGGGACAAATGCTGCTCTCACATTTTCAGTAGTTTTGACGTTGCAGGGAAGATACTACATTTTTGATAATCTGAAATATTTCTTCATTACCTGTTTCTTTTTTTCTTATAGAGATGTGAACTTTGTCCCCATAAGGATGGAGCTTTAAAAAGAACAGATAATGGGGGTAAGTGCAGAGATTTCTTGAAAAAAATTTTATTGAAAACTGGGACAGTGGAGTATTTTCAAATATTTGGTAGTTTATTTTATCAAACAGTGTTTTCTACTCATTTTTAACAGTGGTGGCTATAATTTATAAATCCTTATTGTATTGACCCACAATTTTTCTACTTTGTGGACAAACTTAAGCATTGGGTATTTTATGCAGTATGATCTATTAAATACATACTTCTAATTTAAATTCTTATGTTTTTGGCTGGGCGAGGTGGCTCACACCTGTAATCCCAGCACTTTGGGAGGCCAAGGGAGGTGGATCACCTGAGGTCAGGAGTCAAGACCAGCCTGGCCAACATAGTGAAACCTGGTTTCTACTAAAAATAGAAAAATTAGCCAGGCGTGGTGGTGCCTGCCTGTAGTCCCAGCTACTTGGGAGGCTGAGGCAGGAGAATCGCTTGAACTTGGGAGGCGGAGGTTGCAGTGAGCTGAGATTATACCATTGCCCATTAGCCTGCGTGACAGAAGGAGACTGTCTCCAGAAAAAAAAAGTATTTTTTTTAAATGGATATAGTTTCTTATGTTAGGAATTTTTTTTTTTGAAAAATGAGCCACATTTTTTTGTTGTTGTTGTTAGACCTAAAAATCTGTTGTTTTAGATTCTTTTTTTCTGTTTTGTGTATCTCTAGACAGATGATGTTTCTAGTGAATGTTAATTTTATTTAACTCTGAGGATCTTTGTTGCTTGAATATAAAGAAATGTTGACTTTTAGGCTGGGTGTGCTGCCTGACACCTGTAATCCCAGCTCTTTGAGAGGCCAAGGTAGGAGGCTCACTGGAGCATAGGAGTCTGAGACCATCCTGGGCAACATAGGGAGACCTTGGTCTCTGCAAAAGTAAATATAAAAAATAAAAAGACTTAGTTACACATGGTGGCACGTGCCTGCAGTTTCAGCTACTTGGGAAGCTGAGCAGGAGGATGGCTTGAGTCTGGGAGGTCGAGGCTGCAATGAGCCATGGTCACACCACTGTACTTCAGTCCCTGGGATGGGTGAGAGTGAGACCCTGCCTCAAAAAAAAAAAAAAAAAAAAAAAAGCTGACTTCTGTATCACATTTTGGTATGCTTTCCTATGAACCCTTGTATATTACTCATTTTTTTCTCCACTTTCAGTTATCTTTGTCAGATAAATCATATTTTTCTACAGCTCAGTACTATTCTGAAATGTGTAGACATGAGTTTATTAGACCATGGCATATATGATGAGGCAGCTAAAAAAAGGTTAAGCTGCTATTACTACTATATTCTTCTCCATTTTGGGTAGCCACTTCTAAAGTAGTTTTGGCATAGGCTAGAGTAATGGTGTGAGTAAATAAAAGGGAAAAATAGAATGATTTTGGCTAGATATATATATTTTACAGTTTAATCTTCAGACTATGTTATACAGTCAGATTGTACAGAATTTAAAAATATGTTGAAAACTCTTCCTGTTATTCCTCTTCCCCATGTGCCCAGTTTATCAATAGTTTTCCTGCTACTATGTAATAATTACTTTCTTGCATATCTTTCTAGGTTTCTTTTGCATATTCAAATGTGAATAAAGACTTATTTACTCCCTCCATCTTTATACAAATGGGTTAATATTATATACTCTTCTGCATCTTAATTTATTTCACTGAACAATTTATCTGTTTTTTTTGAGACTTTGCTTTTCTTTTTTCTTCGATTTTCTTTTTTTTGAAGCTTCGCTCATTTGCCCAGGCTGGAGTGCAGTGGTGCAGTCTCAGCTCACTGCAACCTCCACCTTCCGGGCTCAAGCGATTCTCCTGCCTCAGCCTCCCAAGTTCCTGGGATTACAGGTATGTGCCACCACGCCCGGCTAATTTTTATATTTTTAGTAGAGATGGGGTTTCACGATGTTGGCCAGGCTGGTGTTGAACTCCTGACCTCAAATGATCCTACTGCTTCAGCCTTCCAAAGTGCTGAGATTACAGGTGTGAGTCACTGCACCCGGCATGAACAGTTTATCTTGTTTTCAGTATAGAGCTTTTTTTTCTTTTTAACCATGTTATCTAATATCTAATCAATCAGTTCTTGATGCACTTTCTGATCTTCTACTTTGATGACTAACCTCTTGTATGTATGTCATTTTGCTTGTATACAAGTATATCTATAGGATTATTAATTTCCATAGGTGGAAACATTGAGTCAAAGGAGTTTTGCCGTTAATTTTGATAGATAGTCCCAAATTATTTGCCCTGTAGTTTTACCAATATATGTTCCCAGTTTTACCAATATATGAATAAAAAAGCTGTTCTTCATACCTTTGGTAATCTAACAGGTAAAAGTTTGTATATCCAAGCAGTAGTTTTGCATTTCTCTTAATATTAGTGAAGTTCACATCTTTTTATAGTTTGAAGAGCAGTTTGTTTTTTCTCTTCTGTGGTCTGTTTTTTGACTTGGTTGTTGATCTTTTTCTTTTTTTTTTTTTTGAGACAGGGTCTCCGTCTGTCACATAGGCTGGAGTGCAGTGGCTTGATCTTGGCTCACCGCAGCCTCTGCCTCCCCCTTTCAAGGGACTCTCCTGCCTCACTCACCCGAATAGCTCGGATTATAGGCACACACCACTGCGCCCAGCTGATTTTTTTATTTTTAGTAGAGATGGGATCCACCCACCTTGGCCTCCCAAAGTGATGGGACTACAGGTGTGAGCCACCATGCCCAGCCACAATTGTTGATCTTTTTAGTTTGATTTATTGGAGTGTTCATAAGGAGCCCCTCATATATTATTATGCTGTTTTGATATGAGTTGGACTAATTTTTGCCCATCTGGTTAGTCTTTGTTTATATTGTGCTTTTAAAAAAATTTTTTTTACCATGCATGAGTTTCTGATTTTAATTTTGTTCAATTTATTAATCTTCCATGACATCTGTATTTTGAGTTATTAGTTAGAAAGGCCTTCACTATTCCAAAGTTTTGTTTTTTTTTTTTAAGTGACAGGTTTTGATTCTGTTGTTCAGGCTGAAGTACAAGTAGCAGGATACTAGCTCACTGTAGCTTTGTAGTCCCGGGCTCAAGTGATCTTCCTGCCTCAGCTTTGAGAGTGTTGGAATTACAGGAATGAGCCACTGCACCTGGTGTAAACCTTCCGTCTTATTAAATATTTCCTATTCTGGTTTGTTTCACTTGTTCCATTCTACCCTATTAGCTTAAAAAAGTTAACATTACTATGTGCTTTTTTCCTCTTTCTCAATCCTCTGAAACTTTTAGGATACTGTAAATTCACTTGTCCATCTCCAGACATATATTTTATTTTTGTCATGTACTTTCATTCTCTGTTTCTTTAAGTATAGTGGTTTTGTCAGGTGTTTGTTGAGGATTATGCTAGTCTCTTAAAATGAAACAGTTTGTGTAAATTTGATGTTATTTTTCTTTGAATTCTATATAGAACTTCGTGAGAAACTGAAACTTTTCTGGGAAAATTTTTGATAAATTCGTTTTTTGGCAAAATTATAGGGACATTCCTTTTTCCCCTTTCCTTTCCCTTTCCCTTCCCCTTCCCCTTTGTCTCTCTCTCTCTCTCTCTCTCTCTCTCTCTCTCTCTCTCTCTCTCTCTCTCTCTCTCTTTCTCTCTCTTTCTTTTTTAACAGTGTATCACTTTGTTGCCCAGGCTAGAGTGCAGTGATGCAGTCATAGCTCACTGCAGCTTCAAACTCCTGGATTCAAGTGATCCTTCTGCCTCAGCCTCCTGAATAGGTGGGACCACAGGCACACCATGCCTGGCTAATATTTTTTTCTTTTTGTATTTTTTGTAGAGACACGTGGTCTCACTTTGTTGCCGAGGGTGGTCTCGAACATCTGGGCTCAAGCTATCCTCCTGCCTCATCCTTCCAAAGTGTTGGGATTACAGGCTTGAGCCCTTGAGCCTGACCTATTTTTATAAACTTAAGTCAATTTTGGTGCGCTGTATTTTTCCAAGAAATTTAACTACTTTGTATAAGTTGCTGAAATTGTTGGACTAACATTGCCAATAATATTTTTTTTTTTTTGAGATGGAGTCTTGCTCTGTCACTCAAGCTGGAATGCAGTGGCGTGATGTCGGCTCACTGCAGACTTCACCTCCCAGGTTCAAGTGATTCTCTGCCTCAGCCTCCCAAGTAGCTGGGATTACAGGCAGGCACTACCATGCCCAGCTAATTTTTGTATTTTTAGTAGAGACGGGATCTCACCATGTTGGCCAGTCTGGTCTTGAACTCCTGACCTCAGGTGATCCACTCGCCTTGGCCTCCCAGAGTGCTAGGATTACAGGCGGGAGCCACCACACCCGGCCGCCAGTAGTATTTTATTATTATTTTGTTAATTTTGCTAGCAATGGTAGTAATTACCCCATTGTTATTCCTGATGTTGGTGACTTGTGTTCTGGTTTTTTCTTTGTTTTTATTTTTATTTTTTTGACCAGTCCAAATAGAATTGTTCAGTTTTATTGACCTTTTTAAAGAAAGTTTTGGGCTTTGTTAATTTTTTATGCCATCTCCCTGTTTTCTATTTTGTTAAACTTCTGCTCTTTATTATTTCCTTCCTAGTACTTACTATGTGTTATATTTTCCTCTTGTTTTCTAACTTATAAAGGTGGAACCTTAGGTCTTTTATTTTAGATATTCTTTTCTAATGAAAATGTATATGCTGTAAGTTCCTCTCTATTGCTTTTATTGAATCCCACAAGTTGTATTTTTTTGTTTTTGTTTTTGTTTTTGCTGTTGTTGTTTTGAGACAGGGTCTCAGTTTGTCACCCAGGCTGGAGGGCAGTGGTGTGATCTTGGCTCAGTGAAGCCTCGACCTCCTGGGTTCAAGCGATCCTCCTACCTTAGCCCCTGAGTGGCTGGGACTACAGGTGCACGCCACCTTATCCGGCTAATGTTTTTGTATTTGTTGTGGAGACAGGGTTTCACCATGTTGCCCAGGCTGGTCTCAAACTGCTGAGCTCCAGCGATTAACAGGCATGAACCACTGCCCCCAGCCTATGTCTCAAGTTTTGATAAATTTCATATTTGTTGCCATTCCGTTCAAGACATTTTCCAGTTTCCCTTGTGACTTTCTCTTGACTATCTTAGTCTATCTTGGACAGAAGTAGAAGTCTTCTGCTGTTTGTTCGTAACATTGATTTTCCCTCTTATTTCTTATTTCTCATCTGTTCTTTTTGTGATTATTTTTTAGTGCTGTATTTTAATCAGTTTAACAATGCAACTAGTTAGTATTGCATTTAAATTTAATTATATTAAATTGCCTTAAATTGCCTTTTTGGCCATATCTCTTCCTATATATATACACAAGTATTTATATTTATCTATATAGTGGTTGCTGTAGGGATTATAATTTTCTTATCAGTAAATTCAGTCTCTACTGAGTGTACCACTTTTTTTTTTTTCTTTTTGAAATGGAGTCTCGGTGTGTTGCCCAGGCTGGACTGCAGTGGCACTATCTCGGCTCACTGCAACCTCCACCTCCCAGGTTCAAGCAGTCGTGCCTCAGCCTCCTGAGTAGCTGGGACTACAGGCACACACCACAACACTCAGCTAATTTTTGTATTTTTAGTAGAGACATAGTTTCACTATATTGGCCAAGCTGGTCTGAAACTCCTGACCTCAAGTGATCTGCCTGCCTTGGCTATCTAAAGTGTTGGGATTACAGGCGTGAGCCACTGCACCTGGCCTGTGTGTGCCACTTAACACGAAATGTAGAATGAAACCATATAGACTTCTTTTACCTGTTCTTTTTCCAGTCTTTGTTATAGTTTTATAGGAAAGCTACATACATTCACAAACCCTACCAGTGTTTTAATATTTAATGTAAGTGGTCATTTGTATTGTAAATGAGTGTGAAGGCATTATTGTTTTGTATGTTCATTATATATTAAATGTACCTACATGTTTATCACTCTTTATATTTTTCTTCAGTTCTGAGCTTCCTTCTGGAATCATTTTCCTATTACTCAAGGAAAATTGTTTGGTGCTCCCTTTAATGGAAATCTTTTAAAAAATGTTTTCTGGCTTTATTTAGTTATCTAGTTTTTCGTTTGATAACTTGCCTTTTGTCTTTAAGATTTTCATTTCTTTCCCTTAGTTTTCTGTAGTTTTTTTTTTTTTTTTTTTTTTTTGAGACGGAGTCTCACTCTTTCACCCAGGCTGGAGTGCAGTGGTGCGATCTCAGCTCACTGCAGGCTCCACCCCCCGGGGTTCACGCCATTCTCCTGCCTCAGCCTCCCGCATAGCTGGGACTACAGGTGCCTGCCACCTTGCCCGGCTAATTTTTTGTATTTTTAGTAGAGACGGCGTTTCACCGTGTTAGCCAGGATGGTCTTGATCTCCTGACCGCCTGATCTCTTGATCCGCCCGCCTTGGCCTCCCAAAGTGCTGGGATTACAGGCATGAGCCACCGCGCCTGGCCAGTTTTCTGTAGTTTTATTGTCTCTTGGTGTATGTCTTTATTTACTCTGATTTATAGTGGTTCTTCGGTCAGTGGCTTTGGGTCTTCTGTTCTGGAAAATTTTTAGGTATTATCAATTCAGATAATGCTTTCATGCCATTTTCTTTCTCATATTTTCTCTGAGACTCTGATTACATGTGTGTTAGATCTGCCTGCCTATTGCATTTTTCATGTGTCTTATTCCATTTTTTGTATTTCTTACTTTTGTGCTAACATTCTGGATTTCTTCTGACCTGTTTTGTTCCTACTAATTCTCTTTTCATCCATGTCTAAACCGTTGTTAATCCCACCCATTGATTTTTCTTTTTTTTTTCTTGAGATAGGGTCTCTATCACCCAGGCTGGATTGCAGTGGCACAATTACAGTTCACAGCAACCTTCAACTCTTGGGCTTAAGCAATCCTCCCACGTCAACCTCCTGAGTAGCTGGGACTATAGGTGCATGCTGCCGCACCTGACTCATTATTTTTTTTTGTAGAGATGGGGTCTCACTTTGTTGCCTAGGGTGGTCTTGAACTCCTGATCTCAAGCGATCCGCCTCAGCCTTCCAAAGTGCTGGGCTTACAGGTGTGAGCCCCTGTGCCTGGCTGATTTCTAAATTTCCTCTTTACTTCTGGAATTTTAATTTATTATTATAGTTTTCAGTTATTTGCATCAATTTAGAATTTTGTCTTGTGTGTACTTGATCATAGTAAGCATACTTATTTTAAAATCTTTATCTGATAACTCCAAAATGGTGATCTGTTTTGATTTTATTTCTCCTTATTTTCATTCATATTGTCTTGTCTGTCATGTGTTTGGTACTTATTGTGCTGGAAATTATATGTAATGAAGAAATTGTAGGCTGGGTGTGGTAGCTCATGTCTGTATTCCCACCACTTTGGGAGGCTGAGACTGGTGGATCACTTGAGGTCAGGAGGTCGAGACCAGCCTGGTCAACATAGTGAAACACCGTCTCTACTAAAAATACAAAAATTAGCCCCATGTGGTGGTGGGCACCTGTAATCCCAGCTACTTGGGAGGCTGAGGCAGGAGAATTGCTTGAACTGGAAGGAGGAAGTTGTAGTGAGCCAAAATCATGCTAGTGCAGTCCAGCCTGGGCGACAGACCAAGGCTTTGTCTTTAAAAAAAAAAAAAAAAAAAAAAAAGAGTGGAAATTATTTGTAGCCAAGATGATACTGTTTTCTTTTAGAGAGGATAGATGTATATTTGCATCTGCTTGGTGCCTTGGGGGTTGTAATTTAGGATTACCTTCGTCAAATTTCAGTTTGAGATGGTCAGAGGCCTGGTGTAGTCTCTTTGAGGGTCTATGTACTTTTTGTGTATTCTTAGCTCTAGTTTGCCCTTCAGTGTTGCATCTGAAACGAGAGGGGTTTACTTGTTCCCTTTTTCTGTTGGTTGTTTCTGAATGTACATCCCTGTACTGTTAGGCCTCTGAGTTTGTCAAAAGTACCCTTCAGGCTGGGCGTGGTGCTCACGCCTGTAATCCCATCACTTGGGGAGGCTGAGGTGGGCGGATCACCTGAGGTCGGGAGTTCAAGACCAGCCTGACCTACATGGAGAAGCCCCACCCCTACTAAAAATACAAAATTAGCCAGGTGTGGTGGTGCATGCCTGTAATCCCAGCTACTGGGGAGGCTGAGACAAGAGAATTGCTTGAACCCAGGAGGCGGAGGTCACGGTGAGACGAGATCGCGCCGCTGCTCTCCAGCCTGGGCAACAAGAGCGAAACTCTGTCTCAAAAAAAAAAAAAAAAAAAAAGGACCCTTCATCCTCACCACCAATTTCTCTGAAATAGGCAAATGTTCCCTGGGCAAAAGTGGCCAAAAACTGTGCCTAGGACTTTCATTCTTTTCAGGTTTTAGCCCAGAAACTCCTCACTATCATATCAGCTCTTTAATACCTTCATTCGGGAGGCTGAGGCAGAATTGCTTGAACCTGGGAGGCGGAGGTTGCGGTGAGCCGAGATCGCGCCATTCATTGCACTCCAGCCTGGGCAACAAGAGCGAAACTCCATCTCAAAAAAAAAAAATTTAATATGAAATTTAACACATTTCAAATTAAAATAGTGAAATGATTGTTATTACTAATATTAAAAATATTGACACTAAGATAAAAATAATTTCATGTTGACATTTAAAATGATTAACATAATTAAATTTTGTCGTAAGTATTAAACTTTTAAAAACTCCTTTTATAGTGGTTCTCAGAGGTAGCATTGATCTGAATATTTAGTCTGCCTGTATAAGAAGTGTTAGTGCCAACATCTGAATTTATAAATGTTTCCCTTTGTTTATGTAACTGTACATCATAACTGGGGAAATGATTAAGAATGCTTTATTTTGGTAGTGGTTTGAGTATTCTCAAGCAATGGAAATAAGACAGCAATGAGAATTTGTTAATGTCCTTGTGCATTTATTTCAATAGACATTTAAGGGATCTGTTAAGGAAGTTAACGGTGTTAATTTGCTTTTGATAAAACTAAAAAGATGACATTTATTTATTTATTTTTAGGTTGGGCCCATGTGGTTTGTGCCCTGTATATTCCAGAGGTACAATTTGCCAATGTTTCCACAATGGAACCAATTGTTTTACAGTCTGTTCCGCATGATCGTTATAATAAGGTACAGTGGATATTATTTTATTACTGTTTGAATATCACTACTGGGAAGTAGAAAGGAAGTTTTTGTGTTTTTAAAATCACAGGTCTCCATCAAATTCAGGGAGGTTTGGAAAAAAAATTACTACTCCAAACTACAGTTATTAAAATGTTATTAATATGTTACTAAGATCACAGGAGTACAAAGCAAGCAAAACTGTGTTACCTTTTATAGTAACCTAGGTATTTAGTATTCTACGATTTACAGGATATTTTAATCCTTACAGATTGGTGCTTTATGAATTACTGACCTCTTTTGCGCTTTCAAGTATCAAGAGTCTGTTAAATTTGAATTAATTATTATTTTGCATAATATTCATTACAATGTATCATACATTCTTTTTTGAAGAACAGTCCTATGTTAGAATGTTACTTGTCTCCTCCTCCCAAAGTTATTTGTACCCCAAGATATGGTTTTTATTGTTGGCCTTAAAAAAAAAGTTTGCTTTTTTCCTGTATATTTTTCTTCATTTAGTACATATATATTATTGTTTTATTCTCCTGTGCAATTTAGGTTTTACCATTACCCAATGTGCCTTTAAATATAGTTTTATTATTTAATTGAAGGTACACATTCCATCCGTGGAAGAAATTGCAGCCAGCTTTAAGATTTTAAATGTTTTTGTGTAAAAAACCTTTTTATTTTGTAATTAGTATTTATTTTAAAAACTTGAAAATACAGACAAGTAAATAAATATAAGACAAAAATCGTTCATAATCTTCTTATTCAGGCTCATCCAGGTTTTTTTCTGTGTATTTTTGCTTATAGTATATGCTTACAAAAAAGTTGAATCGTTTTCGCTTATATTTTTTGTTTGCTTTTGGAACTTACACAGCATCTTTTGCGAGTCAATAAATTGTGTTTCTGCTGTATTTTTAATAGATACTTAGTCTGTAATACAAAATATGAGATTCAACAAACTTAATTGTTTGTTGTAAATTTAATTAAGCAACCCTTTGTGGTTGAAGGGCCTAGTTTGGTGTCTGGCATTTAGTATACACTGCTAGCATCTGTGTAAAACTGTGTGAACATTTTGGAAGCTTCAATAAATACATTGTGTGAAATTGTCCTCTGGAAGTTACACTGTATTAGCTATATGTGAGATTGCTCATAACCCTATATTATGTTAGGTACACTGTGTTACCCTTAAAAAACTTTGCTATTCTTTCTAGTAAAAAAAAAAATATTAAAATGTTTGAAAGAGTTTGAGTACTGGTAAGGTTAATTATTTTAAAGATTTTTTTTTGAAGATTATTCATGTATGTTAATTGACCTTCCATATCTGTTTATTTTAATATTATAATTTCTTTTACAAAGTGTTTTATGTTAGAGATCATATTATTTTGTCTTGTATGTTTGCTGTGTGTGTTTTTTCCCATAATTTAACATTTGGTTCATAATTTTGTTACGTCTTCATAGCTTTTGTTGTTGGGATTCTAGCAGGTTAATTTTTTCTAATGCAGAAGTTTACATTTTTGAGGTAATTTACGCAAATGCTCTTTAATGTTTCTGCCTTTGATGCTGTGCAAAGAAAATCTTTATATTAATGCACTTTTTTTTTTTTAGTGCTTTGGAAGTTCGTTTTTAAAAACCTTGTTTTTCTTTTTAATTTTAAAAGCATTAAAACTTACAAACAGGTTGCAGGAATAGTACAAAAGAACTCTTCCTTCCCTAAACCATTTGAGAGTAACTTACCAGTATAATATGCTGTCACCCCTGAATACTTCAGTTTCCCATAAAGAAGGATACTCTCTTGGGAATATACAATATGCCATCAAAATAAGGAAATTAACAGCGATACATTATTACTCTCTGATCTTTGGATCCCATTCATGTTTTTGTAGGCATATTCTTTATAGCAAAAGAATCACAAACTGCATTTTGACTCTTTGGTCTTTTTATTTATTTTTATTTTTATTTTTGTACAGAGTCTCACTCTGTCACCCAGGCTGGAGTGCAGTAGCGCAGTCTCGGCTCACTGCAGCCTCCACCTCCTGGGTTCAAGTGATTCTTATGCCTCAGCCTCCCGAGTAGCTGGGATTACAGGTGTACACCACCATATCCAGCTAATTTTTTTGTGCTTTTAGTAAAGACAGGCTCTTGCCATGTTGGCCAGGCTGCTCTCGAACTCTTGGCCTCAAGTGATCTGCCTGCCTCAGCCTCCGAAAGTGTTGGGATTACAGGCGTGAGCCACCCCACCCGGGCCTCTTTGGTGTTTTTAAATCTCAAATGGTAACTCAGTCTTTCCCTGAGTTTCAGAAATTTGATACTTTTGAATATTACAGGCCAGTTATTTTGTAGAGTGACCCCCTATTTGGATTTGCCTGATGTTTCATCATGATTAAATACAGTTATGTTTTTAGCAGGAGTATCACATATGTGATTCTGTGTTCTTTTCTTTGCATCCTATCAGGTGGTACATAATTTCAGTTTTTCATTGATCACTTGGTTAAGGTGTGTCTGTCAGTTTTCTCCACAGTGAGGTTAATCTTTTTTCTCTTTATAGTCAGTATGGATTTTGTGGGGGAAGTGCTTCATATATAAACATCTTGTTCCTTGTGCCTTTTCCTCACTAATTTTAGCATTCATTGATGTTTCTTGACATAATTTATGACTAGGATCGACGGCAAGTAGTGGTTTTCTAATTTCACCCTTTCTTTTACATCATCAGTTGACATTCCACTGTAAGGTGAAGCTTTCTTTACTTGCTGATTATTTGTATTAGTATGGACTTATGCTATTTTATTTTAATGGGTCATATTCCACTAATGTCATTTATTTTGATGTTCATACTGTCTCAGGTTTGCCTGGTGGGACCTCTTTAAGCTGGCTTCTGTGTCTTTTGACCTATCATTTCAGAGAAGCATTTCTCTACTTCTGACACAATAGTATAATCTAGGCTCATCTTGTGTTATTCCTGCTGTAGTTCTGAAATCACTATTTCTCTGAGTAACCTTGATTTCTTTTTGGTGAGAATAATATTTAGAAGCCAAAGTGGGTGCTAGGTGTGGGTTATTGCTACTCTCAGTCAGCATGGCTAGGAAATGTGTGTTTGTGTGTGTGTGTATTCCTACGGAGATACATATTTCTATAAATTCACATCTGTTGTTTCTATATCTATGTAGAAAACTGTGGGCCAGGCGCGATGGCTTATGCCTGTAATCCTAGCATTTTGAGAGGCCGAAGTCAGCGGGATGACTTGAGGTCCAGAGTTCGAAACCAGCCTAGCCAATGAAACCCCGTCTCTACTAAAAATACAAAAATTAGCTGGGCATGGTGGTGCACGCCTGTAATCCCAGCTGCTTGGGAGGCTGAGGCATGACGAGAATCACTTGAGTCCTGGAGGCAGAGAGGGTGCAGTGAGCCAAGATCACACCACTTCACTCCAGCCTGAATAACGGAGTGAGATTCTGTCTCAAAAAAAAAAAAAAAAAAAAAAAAATTGGCTGGGCCTGCTGACTCACGCCTCTAATCCCAGCACTTTGGGAGACCCAGGCGGGTAGATCACGAGGTCAGGAGTTCAAGACCAGCCTGACCAAGATGGCGAAACCCTGTCTCTACTAAAAAATACAAAAATTAGCCGGGTGTAGTAGCAGGCGCCTGTAATCCCACTACTCAGGAGGCTGAGGCGGGAGAATTGCTTGAACCTGGAAAGCGGAGGTTGCAGTGAGCCGAGATCGCACCACTGCACCTCAGCCTGGGTGACAGAGTGAGACTCCATCTCAAAAAAAAAAAAAAAAAAAATTAGCTGGGCATGGTAGTGGACGCCTGTAATCCCAGCTACTCGGGAGGCTGAGACAGGAGAACTGCTTGAACCTGGGAAGCAGAGGTTGTGGTGAGCCAAGATTGTGCCACTGCACTCCAGCCTGGGCGACAGAATGAGACTCCATCTCAAAAAACAAAAAGAACAAGCTGTGAGGTCACAATACTTTGATTCATTATGTGAATATACATACACACACTAATCTCTATTACTGTATCCATCTGTATATATTGAACTCCATATGCTCATGGTAACTTCTCCAAATCTAGCCCAACAAAATAGGGTTCATTTTAATTTTTTCCCCCATATTTATGATTCTCGGACAGAAACCTGACTCTTAATATGTTTAATAGTTTACTTATTTGATCAAAGTGACCCTGTCTCACTTTGTCACCCAGGCTGGAGTGCAGTGGTGCAGTTTTGGCTCACTGCAGCCTTGACCTCTTGGGCTCAAGCAGTCCTTCCACTTCAGCCCTCTAAGTATGTGGGACTACAGGTGCACCCATCACACCCGGCTAAGTTTTTTGTATTTTTTTGTAGAGTTGAGGTTTCATCATGTTGCCCAGGCTGATCTTGAACTCCTGAGCTCAAGTGATCTGCCTGCTCTGGCCTCCCAAGGTGCTAAGATTACAGGCATGAGCCACTATATGGGCCCAGCCCCATCTCATGGCTTTAAGACTAAAATGTTCAAGTAGAAAAGGAGCGAAGGTAGACCAAAGAAGGAATTATTTAGATATAAACATTTCATTAGCATAGAATAATTTTAGAATATGGTAAGATATGTGCCCAACTTTCCCTTCCCACCTGGTTAGTCAACTTTTTCAACACTATTGCTGAATAATCTATGTTTTCCATTGTGATTTGAAATATTATTTGAATCATTACTAAATTATTGAATACTTGAGTATGTTTCTGGACTTTTTATGTGTTCCTTTGGTGTGTCTATTTTTATCCTGGCACCACACACACTATTTTAAATTATTGTGGCTTTATATACATTTTAGTACATGGTAAGACAAATATTGTCATGTATTTATTTTTCTAGATGAACATAAGGACTAATGAAAGCACAATTTAGACTGTATTAGAGTTACAGTGAAATACTGTTTTAGGGATGAATATATTTTTACAATATTGAATCTTTCCTGAGATAGAACACACACACACACGCACACGCACACGCACACACACACACACACACACACACAGAGTTAATTGAAACATTTCTTAGAATGAAGAGATAGACACTAAGATTTAAATTCCTGACTTATGTTCATGGAACATATTACCCTGTTTGTAAAACAAGTCTTGTGTCTACAAATTGTTCACTGGCATGTATTAATGAGATGATAATAAGGCCCCTGATATTCATATTTGTATGAAAGCATTGAATATATTTGCATTTGTCTATATCTAATAAATGTTTATTTTTGCTTGGCACTTTATACTAGTTACTTAGTTGAGTGCTTAAATTGATTTTTCTTTTCTGGAGAATTGAATCATTTTGAAAAGCAAAATCTTGCAGTTCTGGCTGTAAAAAAATTCTTTTGCTCTTTTTGATACATCAGCTGATTCTCATTTTGAAATTTTCTATTTGACTTCTCTCTGTTGTCTTTGTGTGTTCTCTCTCTCCAGCCCCCCTCTCCCCAACCCTAGTTACACATTCTCTTACACTTGGTATTCTCTTTTTCTCAGGAATAGTAAACTATTATTCATTACATTTGTTTCTTGTGGTCTCTCCTCCCCTCCCAGTCCCCTCTTCTTTTTTTTCCAACATGGTCTCGTTGTTGCCCAGCCTGGAGTGCAGTGGTGCAATTACAGCTCACTGTAGCTTCTACTTCCCAGCCTCAAGCAATCCTCCCATCTCAGCCTCCTGAGTAGCTGTGACTACAGGCATGCACCATCATGTCTGGCTACTTTTGTTTTATTTTTTATAGAGATGGGATCTCACTATGTTGCCTAGGCTGGTCTTGAACTCTTGGATTCAAACAACCCCCCTGCCTTGGCCTCCCAAAGTGTTGGAATTACAAGCATGAGCCACCATGCCTGGCCTCTTTGTGTCTTTTGTGCTTGTCAACTTGATATATTATTTGCTTTCTTACTCTCAACAGTTCCAAGACTCAAAGGCCTATTTATTTGATAAGGACTGTGGAAGAATGACACTATAATATCCCTCATTGTTATTTCTTTTCTCTTAGCTACCAAAGGCAGCAAGCATTCCAATCTAAACTTTTGGAAATGGCAGTGTATAGTAGCTAGCTTACAATTGTTCGTGAGATTAAAATCTGTAATCTCACTCACCAACATTGCCTATCTCAGTGCTTTTCTTTTTGTAATATTTATTTATTTAGAGACAGAGTCTTACTCCGTCACCCCAGGGTGGAGTGCAGTGGACAGTTATGTCTCACGATAGCCTCAAACTGCTGCCCTCAAGCAATCAGTCCTCCCACCTCAGTCTCCTGAGTAACTAGGAGTACAGGTGCCACCACCATACCTAGTTTTTTAAAAAATATTGGTAGAATTGGTAGAGAGACAGCGTCTTGCTATATATAGCCCAGGCTGGTTGTGAACTCCTGGCCTCAAGTTATTCTTCGACCTCAGCCTCCCAAAATGCTGGGATTACTGTCAGCCACTATGCCTGGCCCTATCTCCGTTTTTTGTTTTTGTTTTTGTTTTTAATATTTATTTGGTTTCTGGAGTACTCTAGATGATAGGTATTTAATATAATCTGATAAGAAATTGATTGGGAGATTTTACAAAAACTGATACTTCAGGGAAGGTTACATTGCTGGGCAACATGGTATTAAAATAAGACAGGTCAAATTTGAGAAATCTGTGATTCTACAGGTTACCCTACAGGTAACTGACTCAATGTCTCAGTCCTAAATTTCCAGGAGAGCAATTCTGGTATAAGCACCTGGATTTAGAAGCTATTTTCACCTAGAAAACATGAGTACCTAGGCACCATTCCATTATTAGAAATTGAGCATAGATGCTAATTTCTAGAAAAGAGAGGTGGGTTGTCCAGGTGGGCAACAAGTTGCAGTTTTGATCAGGCTGCTGCTGCTGGTGGTTTATCCAGCTACAAAATTCCAGGATACACAGTTTGCCTCTTTCTCCCCTACCCCCAGCTGGCTCCCCCATTATAGGTCAAATTTATTTTTTTTTTTTTGAAAGTTGGTAGCATTGACATATCCTGGAATTGTGACCATTTAAATTCTCAGATAACACAACATGTGATAATCTTTTTATAGGATTATGTCAAGAATCTTTTGTATATACCACCTCTTCCCCACAGTGATGAAGAAACAAAGGAATGCATGTTAGTTGCAAAAAGTCTGAGTGAAGTAGACTCCTAGATTAACTTATCTTATGTGACACTAGGGGCATATAGATCATTTTTAAGGGAATATAAGTAACTGTGATGATTAATGTTTTCAAATTGGTTTTAATTTTTTGAAACTGTTGTTGTGCCATGTAATCCATTATGGTTTTCTTCACATAAACATTTAAATGGAGTTTTTTCCTTTATCTAAACTCTTTTTTTTTTTTGAGACAGTGTCTTGCTCTGTCACCCAGGCTGGAGTGCAGTGGCGCAATCTCGGCTCACTGCAAGCGCCACCTCCCAGGGTTCACACCATTCTCCTGCCTCAGCCTCCCGAGTAGCTGGGACTACAGGTGCCCTCCACCACGCCCGGCTAATTTTTTTTTTGTATTTTTAGTAGAGACGGGGTTTCACCATGTTAGCCAGGATGGTCTAGATCTCCTGACCTGGTGATCCACCCGCCTTGGCCTCCCAAAGTGCTGGGATTACAGGCGTGAGCCACCGCGCCCGGCCTATCTAAACTCTTAACCAAAAAATTTTTTTCTTTTTTTTTGAGATGGAATCTCACTCTTTCCCAGGCTGGAATGCAGTGGTGCGATCTTGGCTCACTGCAACTTCCTCCTCCCGAGTTCAAGCCATTCTCCTGTCTCAGCCTCCCGAGTAGCTGGGATTATAGGTGTCCACCACCGTGCTCAGCTAATTTTTTTTTTTTTTTTGTATTTTTATTAGGGGCGGGGTTTCACTGTGTTGGCCAGGCTGGTCTCAAATTCCTGATATCAGGTGATTTGCCCACCTTAGCCTCTGAAAGTGCTGGGATTACAGATGTGAGCCACTGTGCTGGCCTTGATCAATTTCTTTTATGCCTGATATAAAGAAGAGCTTTGGGGCTTATTTCCAATTTTATTCAAATATTTTCTAATTTGTCTGCTTCTGCTTTTAAAGCTTTAATACTTAATCTACTTATTATAACATTCTTTTATTAAGAATTTCTGAAATTGTCAAATATATAAAACAGTAAGCAATAATATAACAAACACCCTGTGTAGATTCATCACCCAATTCTAACACATGACCAGCTCATAGCCAATTTTTCATACACCCCCTGTAGTAGGGCCGCTGTAACAAAATATCACAAACTGGGTGACTTGAAGCAGCAGAAATTTCTTCTTACAATTAAAGAGGCTACAAGTCTGAAATCAACATATCAGCTGGGTGGATCCTTTTGAGAACTCTTAAGGGAAATCTGTTCCATGCTTCCTAGCTTCTAGTGATGGATGTCAGTGGTTGACAGTTTTTTTTTTTTTTTTTTTAATCACCCTAATCTCTGCTTCTATCTTCACATTCCATTCTTCCTTTGTCTCTGTCTCCTTATGGCTATCTTCTTATTAGGAGACCAGTCATATTGGATTAGGGTCCTGCCCTACTCCATCATGTGACCTCATCCTAATTACATTTGCAATGATCCTTTTTCCAAATAAGGTTACTGTGTAAGATACTGGGTGTTAAGGACTTCACATACATTTGTTGGGGACCACAGTTCAACCCATAGCAGTCTGCCTTCTGGACCCCCCCAAAATTTATGTTCTTTCCACATACAAAATAGGTGTGCTGTATCCCAATAGCCCCCAAAAGTGTTAATCCATTTTGATGTAAACTCTTTAAGTAAGTCTCACATCTTACCTGAATATAATAAACTCAGAAAGTCCCAATCTCATCTTCTGAATCATCGGAATTGGCGATGGATTAAGACTTTGGTTAATCCTGAAGCAAAATTTCTATCTCTGCTGGGCATCTCTGGTGGCTCAGGCCTGTAATCTCAGCACTTTGGGCAGGCAGATGACCTGAGGTCAGGAGTTCAAGACCAGCCTGGCTAACACAGTGAAACCCTCTCTCTACTAAAAATGCAAAAATTAGCGAGGTGTAGTGGCACACACCTGTAGTTCCCAGCTACTCGGGTGGCGGAGGCAGGAGAGTCGCTTGAAGCTGGGAGGCAGAGGTTGCAGTGAGCCGAGACTGTGCCATTGCACTCTAGCCTGGGTGGCAAGAGTGAGACTGTTTAAAAATAATAATAATAACTTCTATTTCTAAAGCTGTGATACATAGAAAACAAGTTATCTGTTTCTGAGATGCAATGATGGGACAGATGAAGAAGCATTCCCATTCCAAAAGAGATAAATTGGAAGGTGAAAAGGGGTTTAAAGCAGGTTTGTAAGTCTGCAGGACAAATTCCATTCAGTTCTGAGACTTGAAAATAGTTCTCTGTGGCTTGATATTCCGTTCTCTAGGTGCATTGACACGGCCTTACCCCTTGGTCCTGGATTGGCAGCCTGCCCATTTTTTTTTTTCTTATGACTGCTTAGTTCCTGTTTTTTGGTTTTTTTTATTTCTACCTTTTTAATCTTAAGTACAGATGCTTCTTGAGTTATGATGAGCTTACATTCTGATAAGGCAGGAGTATTATTTGAGTCCAGGAGTTTGAGGCTTTAGAGTGTGATTATTGCACCTGTGAACAGCCACTTCACTGCAGCCTAGGCAACATAGTGAGACCCCATCTCTTTAAAAAAAAAAAAAAAAAAAGAAAGAAATATACCTTATTTATTTAACATCTTGGCTTAGCCTAGTCTACCTTAAACATGCTTAGAACACTTACATAGCTGGCAGTTGGGAAAAATCATCTGTCTACACAGTTCACTGGACAAGCAAGCATTGGTTGTTTAGTCTCATGATGGCGTGGCTGACTGGGAGTTGTGGCTTGCTGCCGCTGCCCAGCATCACAAGAGAATATTGTACTGATGTGTATCGGGTTTGCATCATGGTGGTAAAGTTGAAAAACTGTAAGTAGAATGATTTTAAGGTGGATACCATCTATAGATACTTTCTAGTATGCCATTTTCATTTCTTTTATTTTTCATTGTTATTTTATTTTGTATATTTTTTTGAGATAGGGTCTTGCTCTTTCACCCTGTTTGGAGTGCAGTGGCACTGTCACGGTCACTGCAGCATCAACCTCCCGGGTTCAAGTGATCCTCCCCGCTCAGCCTCGCAAGCAGCAGGGACTACAGCCATATGCCATCATGCCTAAGTTTTTTATTGTTTATAGTGACTGGGTATGTTGCCCAGGCTGGTGTCAAACTCCTGGGCTCAAGCTATCCTCCTGCTTTAGTCTCCCAAAGTGCTGGGAGCTACAGGTGTTTGGCTCACTGGCCTGGCCTTTATGATTTTTAAAACGATTTTTCTTGGGTTATTTTCTTAGTGGTAGTTGTAGGGCTTACTATCTTTATCTTAACTTGCTAGACTGTACTTAATTTTAGTAAGATGTATAAGCATATCTTTTTTTTCTTAAGCATATCTCATTTTATTGGGCTTCTTTTTATTGTACTTCACAGGAATTGCATGGTTTTTTTCTTTTTTACCAAATTGAAGTTTTGCAGCAACCCTGGAGTAAGCAAGTCTATTGGTTTCATTTTTCCAACAGCATGTGCTCACTTAGTGACTCTTTGTCCCTTTTTGTTAATTCTCATATTATTTCACACATTTTCATTATTATATCTGTTATGGTTATGTATGATCCGTGACCTTTGATGTTACTGTGAGGTGAAGTTAATAAATGTTGTATGTGTTCTGACTGCTGTACCAGCTGGCTGTTCCCTCATCTCTCTCTACTCTCCTTAGGCCTACTTGTTCCCTAAGACACAACAATATTGAATGTAGGCCAGTTAGTAACCCTTTGACAAGGTACATAGTCACCTAAGAGCTCTGTTGAAGATGTACAAGAAAATGTTCTTTTCATACCTGCTAACAACATCCATCCTGCAGTCTGTGGATCCAGGAGTCAATTTGACGTAGAAGTCTGATTTAAGAAACACGTTTCGAAAGGCTATGGCTGCTTTATAGAGGGTGATTCCTCTGATGGATCTGGGCAAAGTACATTGAAAACTTTCTGGAAAGAATTCACCATTCTGGGTACCATTAAGAACATTTGTGTTTTGTGGGAGGAGGTCAAAATGTCAACATGAACCGGAGTTTGAAAGAAGTTGATTCTGTCCTGCATGGATGACTGAGAGATTCAAGACTTTGATGGAGGTTGCAGATGTGGTGGCCAATAGCAAGAGAGCTAAAATTAGAAGTGGAGCCTGAAGATGTGACTGAATTGCTGCAATCTCATGGTCAAACTTGAATGAATATCTTCTCATAGATGAACAAAGAAAGTGCTTTCTTGAGATAGAATCTATTTCCTGTGAAGATGGTGTAAACATTGTTGAAATGATAACAAAGGATGTAGAATATGCCCTATACTTAGTTGATAAATTGGCAGCAAGGTTTGAGAGAATAGGCCCCAATTTTGAAGAAAGTTTTACTGTAGGTAAAATGCTGTCAAACAGCAGCGCATACTACAGAGCAATGTTTTATGAAAGGAAGAGTCAATTGATATAGCCAACTTTATTGTTATAAATGGCTGGGTGTGGTAGTTCACACCTTTAATCCCAGCCCTTTCGGAGACAGTAGGATTGCTTGAAGCCAGGAGTTTGAGACCACCCAGGGCAATATAGCAAGACCTTGTCTCTACTTGAAAGGTAGTGAAAGTGCCACAACCACCACCTCAGTGAGTCAGAAGCCATCAACACTGAGGCAGGACTTTTTACCAGCAAAAAGATAAAGACTTGCAGAGAACAGTTTTCTCCTGTAAAGCTCCATTGCCCTCTTCCACATTTTGCTATTATAATAAACATTATAAATGTTAAAAACTCAACAATATGTTGTTAAACTCATTGTTTTATGTACTCTATGCTTTTTTTTTTTTTGTTTTGTTTTTTTTTGAGATGGAGTTTTGCTCTTGTTGCCCAGGCTGGAGTGGAATGGCACGATCTCGTCTCACCACAACCTCCGCCTCCTGGGTTCAAGCAATTCTCACACTTCAGCCTCCTGACTAGCTGGGATTACAGGCATGTGTCACCACGCTCAGCTAATTTTGTATTTTTAGTAGAGACAGGGTTTCTCCATGTTAGTCAGGCTGGTCTTGGAACTCCTGACCCCAGGTGATCCGCCCACCTTGTTCTCCCAAAATGCTGGGATTACAGGCGTGAGCCACCCCTGGCTAGGTGTTAATTCTTCATTATAGCTTTGTCCCAATCCTGTTTCATTGTATTATTGTCACATTTGTATATGTTACAGTCTTGGCAATACAATTTGTAGACATTGTTTAATTCAGCTATTTAAATTAAATAGATAAGAGAAGAATGAAGAAGAAATACCTAATCACACTGTCTTACTTCCTACATGGTCCTTATCAGAGCTGTTTGTTTTTCATGTAGATTGCAATTGCTGTTTGGTGTCACTTGATTTTAGCTAAAATAATTTCCTTTAGTATTTCTTTTTTGTCACATCTGGAGCAAGAAAATCTCTAAATTTTTATTTTAAAATGTTTATATTTTGCCTTTATTTTTGAAAGACAGTTTTGCTAGTTATAGGATTCTTGATTTACAGGTGTTTTTTTTTTTGGTATTTTGAATATGTTATTCCATTGCCTTCCGGCCTCCATAGTTCCTGATTGGATCTCAGGTGTTAATTTTATTGTATTTATCTTACATGTGGCAGGTCATTTTTCTTGTTGTGTTTTAAGAGTTTTCTCTTTATTTTTGGGTTTTTTTTTTTTTTGAGACAGGGTCTTGCTCAGTTGCCCATGCTGGAGTGCAGTGGCACGAAAATGGCTCAGTGCAGTTATTGATCTCCTGGGCTCAAGCCATCCTCTCACCTCAGCTTCCTGAGTAGCAGGGACTACAGGCTTGCACCATCACGCCTGGATAATTTTTTTTTTTTTTTTTTTAAAGTAGAGGTGAGGTTTTGCTATGTTGTCCAGGCTGGTGTTGAACTCCTGGGCTCAAGCAGTCCTCCTGCCTCAGCCTCTCAAAGTGTTGAGATTACAGATGTGAGTTACCACTCCTAGCCACTTTCATTATTTTTAATGTGAATCTCTTTGTTTTCATCTTATTTTGAGTTTGTTGAGATTTTTGGATGTATAATTTTTTTAAAATCAAATTTTGGAAGTTTTCAGCACTAGATTTTCAAATGTAGTTTCTATCTCCCTTTCTCTTCTGGTTATTGATACATATGTAAATTTAATGGTGTCCCACGTTTTTTTCAGGCTGTTCTGTAGGTTGTATAATCTAAGGAAAAAACCGTCCGTTAGGTTATGTAATCTCTATTGATCTCTTCTTAAGTTTGCTAATTTTTTTCTTCTCCCAATTAAATCAGCTTTTGAGTCTTTTAAATAAAATTCAAACTCCAGATTTTCCATTTGTTTGAGGTCTTTGTCTCCTAAGTCCAACATCTGGGTACTCTCAAAGGCAGTTTTTCTTACTGCTCCTTTTTCCTGTGTGTGTTCTTTATTTTTAAATTTTTTTGTTGAATACCTATTTTAGGTAATATAGCCCCTCTGGATAATGATTCTTTCTTCTCCCTGTGTGTCTTACTGTTGTTTGTTTGGTCATTTATTTGTTTAATCACTTTGCCAGACTGATTTTCTGAAGTCTATTTTTCCAATAGTATACAACCTCAGATGGCCCTGCTCAAACAAATGTAGGACCCACCTTCCCTCCACCAGTTCCCCGTTTTTTTTAGCTTGACCTCCTAGGATTGCCACACCTTGGGGCCACATAAACCACTTATTGTACTTAACCTCTTAGCCAGTTACATTTTCACCCTTTTCTTTTGGAGGTGTTTGTTGTTTAGATACTGTTTTCCAAGGATATCAGAGGTTATTTTCCAATCATTTCTTAGAGGGTGTACAATTGAGCTTATGCACAGTCTTTTGACCGTTAGGTATGAATGTGATTTTACTTTGAAGTTTGACTTTTGAGGAATTGCCCCGGGTCAGAGTAACTAACTTTTCAGCCAGTTTTTGATCAGAGGTTGTACTGTAGCCCCCTGAGCTTTATTGATTGATGCATTTGTATTTGGCTTAGGGGGGAATGCTTTTAGGTTCGTCACAAATCCTGATACAATTTCTCCCCATTGGGTGCAGCCTAGTTCATGTGCACAACATTCTAGAACCCCAGGGATGAGTGTGATCCCAGGAGGGCCCTTCTTGCTGTCTTTCTCTAGTTCACTCTGTTAATCTTCTGGCTGTTCAGTTGTACTTGTTTCTTCTTGTAACTATCATTCTTGTCCTAATTGCTAACAAGTGTCCATTGTTTTGTTTTTTCCCTCTGACTTTACTTAAATTGTAGTAAGAACACTGGAAAATAGAATTCAGGTACTCTTTATTAGTTTTCTTTTTTTTCTTACTTGTTTTTGTTTGACAAATCATAATTGTGTATGTTTGCAGAGTACAGTGTGATGTTTTCTCTCTCTCACACACGCACACGCACACACACAGATTGTGAATTCTCCATTATTTTTGACAAAAACCTTAAGCATGAACTCTAAGCCTGTTAAAAAACAAAGTCTGTCCTCAGGCAGAGCTGCTGAATTCTTTGGTTCTTACAGTCCCCTTGAGTGTACACCCTCTGCCCTACTGCTCTGGAACTGGGGATGGGATGAGTAGCCTTCTTCTGAAGAGACACTCTTGCTCTATAAGAGGGTATTGAGAGAAGGGAAGGGTATGATAGCTTCTTGTTTTTCCAGTTTGTTTCTCATAATTAATATGGAACTTTCCACTCTACTAAAAGCTGGGGCAGGGATGATAGGGCCTTAGCATTCTTGGCTTTTTGTGAGGATGGGGATCTGTGAATGGGAGCTACCAGGTCTGAGTTGAATCAGAGACACTGGCAGCCTGGCCGTCATAGGGTAAAAGTATAGTCCTAGACTAGAAGCTGAGTTGGAGGGAGCCCTCATCTTCTTGGCCACACCATCTAGAGTGGACCATCTGTCATAGGGAGCTGTTGGGGTGGGGATGCTGGGAGCAAGTTGTGACTTAAATGCTATAGACTCTTAGTGTCATTATTGAGATTTAGTAGATTTACTTGGGTAAATTTTTTTCTGTATGTCGGTAGGACAATTCCAGAGACTACTTGACTGTTTTTCACCTGTGAAATGGTTACTTCTCTGGGGAGGAGATCTCCCATTCTGGATGTTTCACCCCCCTTCTTTTTTTTTTTTTTAATAAATAAAAATTATCATATTTTTAAGTTTTATGGGATGGTTAAGTAATGATTTCTATTCACTGTCAGCTCTTTGGAAGTTACTGAGATATTTGAGGCCTCTTTTGCATATTTTCCCCAAATTTTGCCATATAGAGTGTTATTGTTTCAATGTGCTCTATTCTTTTTAAATTTTTTTGATCATTTGTAGGCAAAAATGCATGCTAAATTCTTCCATTGTAACTAGTACTTAGGAATACTTTTATTCAGTGTGTCTAGATAGGTTTTGTTGTTATTTGGGATTTTACTTTTTAGAGGTATAAAATGATGTTTGTAATTCAGTTGAGTCTGAATCCTAGTTTTTCTTTCTTTTTTCTTTTTTTTTTTTCCTTTTTTTGAGATGGAGTTTCTCTCTTGTTGCCCAGGCTGGAGTGCAATGGCATGATCTTGGCTCACTGTAACTTCCACCTCCCTGGTTCAAGCGACTCTCCTGCCTCAGCCTCCTGAGTAGCTGGGATTACAGGCATGTGCCACCATGCCCGGCTATTTTTTTTTTTTTTTTTGGTAGTTTTAGTACAGACAGGGTTTCACCATGTTGGCCAGGCTGGTCTCAAACTCCTGACCTCAGGTGATCCACCCACCTCGGCCTCCCAAAGTGCTGGGATTACAGGTGTGAGCCACCACGCCCAGAGAATCCTAGGTTTTCAATAGAGGAGTTGAAATCATGTACCTAGTTAGATAATTAGTTGTTTTTTTTTTTTCTGTGTCCTTGTAAATATTGTTGCATGGTGTTATTTGGCACCACAGTGCAGAGTGAATGAAACCATTTGGTTGTGTTGAAGTTGGGCTAGGTTATGCTTTATTACTATTTAGAAATTAGTTTCTTTTTCAACATGTATCACCTGATTATATGTAGTTAGACATAACTTTTTGTATCCTCAACTTGCAGTCTGCTGATTTTATTCATTATACACTGATAATTACAGATTGTTGTTTTTGCAGTCCAGTCTTCTGTCACATGACCAGCCATGATTTTGAGCTGCGAAAAGTTAATATTGCGTATTAGTTACTTGCACATGGAAAATGGAAGATGTCAGTCAAAGTTTCTCGGGGTGTTCATTGGCTTTGTATCTCTTGGGCATTTCTGACCTACTTAGCTAAAGTATCTTCTTCTGTAGCCCACATATGTCAGCTTGGTGGGGCTGAATGACAGCCTACCCGTATAGGACTCCTCACAGACAGTGGAAATGAATGACCTATACCTTGCTAATTTGTGTAGGGCTGTTATTTGTCTCTTAGGTCCCAATACCCTGTTTCAAACCCTCTTAGATATGATTACTTCCTGCAGAGGGGAAAGATAAACATTGTTTTTACACCCTTGTTACAGGAATCAGTTTTGATGACAAGGTGTTGGGAAGAAGAGGTGTGGTAGATTGTGTCCTGGCCCGCCAGCCTCAATGCCTGGGAAGAGTCTTCCTGTCTTGCAAAGTTTGTGAGACTGATGAAGATAATGCCTTTGTGAATTTTTTTAATAGGACTATTTGTATGTCTTTGTTTATATTTTTCTGTTTGTATTATATGCAAAAATTAGATTATTGTCCAAAATGAATTCATATTTTGAGTTAAGATAGGTTAGTTAGTATACCTGATCTTCATTTCTGAAGATAATTGTAAAATTCTGATTCATGTTAAGAACATGTATGATTTTTGTCTTTTTTTTTTTTTTTAACCCCAAGACTTGCTACATTTGTGATGAACAAGGAAGAGAAAGCAAAGCAGCCACTGGTGCTTGCATGACATGTAATAAACATGGATGTCGACAGGCTTTCCATGTAACATGGTAAGGATGTTTCCATTGTTGCACAGAACTGAACTTGGTAAATACCTTGCGTAACAATCATAAGTTAAAGACTTAGATACTCAAACATTAATTATGGTAAACTTTATTGATATAGTTTCTATGTTCACATTTACTTATTTGTAATAAAGATAATTTTAATAACTGAATGTATTTACCAGAGTGATTTTGCAATAAGTGGACTCTGGTTCTGATGTTTTATTCTCTGTAAGCTTCAGTTTCGTCTTGTTTAAAATTTTGGTATTGATTACCTGTCCTTCGATTTGTTACTATGATTAAATGAGCTAATCTAGGTAAGCTTAGTGCAGTGTCTGAATACAAGGATTCAGTGAATGATAGTACTTCCTTACCTTCTGTGTCTCAAGTGAGAAGTAGTGTAACCACTGTCATTCTCAATATTACAATGGCGACTTCTCAAAAACTTATTTAAGATACTCTTTCATGCCGGGTGCAGTGGCCCACACCTGTAATCCCAGCACTTTGGGAGGCCGAGGTGGGTGGATCACCTGAGGTCAGGAGGTCCAGACCAGCCTGGCCAACATGGCAAAACCGTGTCTCTACTAAAAATACAAAAATTAGCCAGGTGTGGTGGCACATGCCTGCAATCCCAGCTACTCGGAAAGCTGAGGCAAGAGAATCGCTTAAACCTGGGAGGTGGAGTTTGCAGTGAACCGAGATTGCACCATTGAACTCCAGCCTGGCGACAAACCAAGACTCTGTCTCAAAAAAAAAAAAAAAAAGATATTCTTTCAGCAACAAAATTTCAAGGGCAAAAATTATTTACAACAATATATTTTACATAATAGGTAACAGTTCCAAATAAAAAGTTTGGGAATAATCTGTGCACTAATTTTAAGAATCAGTCTATGCTTCACTGCCAGTGTAAGTACATGCTCATTTCCTGAGTTTTTAGTGTGTGGTTATATGAAATCTGTTTTATACTACTATTGTGAAATGGAAAACGGTTTTTGACTTTTATAAATTCTCGTAATGACTGTACCAAATTTCTCAAAGATGAAAGTAGTTTTTGGGGTATGAGATCTGTATACTAATATAATTTTGGAATGTTAAAAGTGTGAAAGGTCAAATTGAAAAGATGGTGATTAGAAACTTCAGCGTTTTGTGTTTTTAAAAATGAATATGCTAGGCACTGTGGCTTACGCCTGTAATCCCAGCACTTTGGGAGACAGAGGTGGGCAGATTGCCTGAGCTCAGGAGTTCAGAGCCCCCCTGGGCAAGGTGGTGAAACCCCATCTCTACTACAAATGCGAAAAAATTAGCCGGGCATGGTGAAGCATGCCTGTAATCCCAGCTACTCGGGAGGCTGAGATGGGAGAATTGCTTGAGCCCCGGAAGGCCGAGGTTGCAGTGAGCTGAGATCATGCCACTGTACTCTGGCCTGGGTGACAGAATGAGACTCCATCTCAAAAAAAAAACAAAAAAACAAACAAAACGAATATTAGCTGGGTGCAGTGGCTATGCCTATAATCCCAGCACTTTAGTAGGAGGCCAAGGTGGGAGGATTGCTTGAGTTAAAGAGCAGCCTGGGCAACATAGCAAGACACCTCATCTCTACTAAAAATAAAAACAAAATTAGCCAGGTGTGATGGTGTACTCCTGTAGTCCCAGCTATTTGGGAGGCTGAGGTGGGAGGATTGCCTGAGCCCAGGAGGTTAAGGCTGCAGTGAGCTTTCATTGCACCACTGCACTCCAGCCTGGGTGACAGAACGAAACCCTGTCTCAAAAAAAAAAAAAAAGAATATTGTAACATTAGGTTTCATTTTCATTTCTTCCATTGCTTTTTACTGAAAAGCACAATTTATGTTTATCTCGCTTATTGTGCTGTGACTTAAAGCACTTACAGATGCAAATTTAGTCTTGAGTGAATGCGTGTTTTCCTTGTAAGGTTATGTAATCTGCATCCATGGGCTAAATACCATCACTTCGGCGCTTTAGAGGCATGGCCTTTCCATTTGTACCTGTGACAGATTGAAAAAGTAAAATGAAGTGTTAACTGATGGGGTGGGACTGAGGGGGAAGAGAATGTATCTTAAACTTAATATCTATTTGGAGACATAAAACATGTATACATCTTCATCCTAATAGAGATGTATGAAGAGTTTGTTTTAAGCCATAAACATAACTTTAAAAAAAGATCAGTTGCAGGTTGGGGTGAAATACACTTGGTCACAGCTAGAATAAAGCTTTTTATTTTCTCATTTTTTTCTTAGGAGATGTATTTTCTCAGAGCATGAATGATTGGAAGTAAATTTTATTTGCTTATATATACAGGTACTGTGATTTTAGTATATCAATAAATATACTTGGCTTTTATTTTCAGCGCTCAGTTTGCCGGACTGCTTTGTGAAGAAGAAGGTAATGGTGCCGATAATGTCCAATACTGTGGCTACTGTAAATACCATTTTAGTAAGCTGGTAAGAATTTCTCTTGGATTTAATGAAATGATTATGATTAGTTTTGACAATAGAATGACACTGTTTTATTAAAAAAAGCATATAACAGTTCCTTTTTCCTTGAGTTTTTGGCTGGAGATTGTGTTTAGCATGTTCTTTATTGGAAGTAAATAGATCTGTTAATAGTAATTTTAAAAGATTTTGCTTGCTTCGGTGTATTTGTAAAGGTGAATATTCTAAAATACTCTCATTTAGAATATATATTAATATTAGGCCGGGTGTTGTGGCTCACACCTGTAATCCCAGCACTTTGGGAGGCCGAGGCGGGTGGATCACCTGAGGTTGGGAATTGGAGACCAGCCTGACCAGCAAGGGGAAACCTCGTCTCTATTAAAAATACAAAATTAGTGGGGTGTGCTGGTGCATGCCTGTAATCCCAGCTACTTGGGACGCTGAGGCAGGAGAATTGCTTGAACCCAGGAGGTGGAGGTTGCAGTGAGCCGAGATCCTGCCATTACACTCCAGCCTGGGAAACAAGAGTGAGACTCCGTCTCAAAAAAAAAAAAAAAAAAAATATATATATATATAAAATATATAAATATTGATAGTGAATGTTGGTATACTTTAGTGAAAAAATTAATCTGTAGGAAACTGTTTATATTTTTAATGTCTTTAGTTAATTGGATTTTTGGTGCCAATTTTACATTTTGTGATTATCACTTTGTTTTTCATTTTCTGCTTAATTACTATTACCCATTTATTTATTTTCATTTTTATTTACTGGGAAATAGTAAAACTGAAGTAAGGCTGTTTTGTAACTTGCTTAAAAACCTTCAGAAAAATATATTTAAATACAACTTTGGGAATTCTTTAGATTTGGTCACTATTTGCTGTCACACAGGATCATGGTGATTGAGTTAGTAACATTTGTTTGGGTGTTACATGTTTGTATCCATGTTCCTTTGAAGGGTCAGTATGTCTGAAGTCCCGAGTATCTACTTCTCATTCTTTTTAATGGTAGATGTTAATACATTGAAGGTTTAAGGCTTCTTTATTTTTCTTTTAGTTTCTAATTTTTAAATTATTATATTTCCTTTGTGAATGGGGCTATTTCTTTTGAAAATAAATACTACAAGGGGCCCCTGTTTTATGAAATGAGCAGTTTAGACCTCTAATATTTTGGTTCTTGTATATGAATTACTTAAGAGTGTGTATCTGTATATCCTTTGATGCTGAATGCTTTATTTTAATGACAACAAAAATTTTGAGATTATAAAATTGAAAATTTTTCTTCCTAGGTGTAATAAGCATATTGAAATACTCATTTTCTAAATGAGAGATGATATAAATAAAAAAATGGATTTTGAAGTTTGTGCAAATAGAATTTTCTTATTGCTAATTATAGACATGATGTTATCCCATTTGATAGTTGGGAAAAATACCTGTTTAATAATTTAATAAGATTGTATAATCTTTACATTTGCATGGAATTTGAACTTCTTTATAGTCATTTTTATCTAGTTTACACCAATTAGATGTGGTACCAACTTTTAAACACCTCGAATAACTCTCACCTTCATACTTAATTATGCAATGGTACAAGTGTTTTAAACAGAAATGTGTGATGCTTTTTAGTAATGCTTTGAAAAGTGCATGAGTCTAATACTGACATTTCCTTTAATTTTTTAATTTTTTTCTTTATTTGCTCTATCAAATAAAATGTGCAGGAATTATTTATTGAACTGCAGAGATAAATTTTTAGAAAACTGTATACCTTAATACTGATGGTATAAGATTAAAAGTCTTCTTGCTTTTCCTAGTGGCATAAAGTAACACTTCAAATATTTACCTTTCTATTCTTCTAGACTTGGCACCCTTTTTTAATACGGCATTTTCTCTTTTTATTGAAACTTTTTATTTCTAAGCTGATGTTGAAAATATATAGTAGCTTATTTGAAAATAGATGATCTGTTTTCACACATTTTAATTTACAAAAATATGGCATTAATGTTTAGATTTTCTTTTATAATGCAATGGATGATATATGAATGGTGTCTAAACTGGATTATATAGATTGAAATAGACTTTTAAAAATTTCAGTAGACATTAAAAATACTTTATAGTTGAATTGGTGTAAGCCTAACAAAAAGATTCGTTTAAAAAGTTTTATATACATATACATATATGTATATATATTTTCTTTTTTAGAAAAAGAGCAAACGGGGATCTAATAGGTCATATGATCAAAGTTTAAGTGATTCTTCCTCTCACTCTCAGGATAAACATCATGAGAAAGAGAAAAAAGTAAGTGGATTTGTTGTTGCTAAATTTGTAGCACATCTACTTAATAGAATTTTTTTTTGCCTTTTTAGATAACATTACATTCTTGATAGTTAAATGGAGACATTGAAATATAGAAACATTTTGGCTAATAAAGAGTATTTAATGAAATGATAGGTTTAATGCCATATTTATGAATATGGTTTTACCCATTGCAACTGAAAATTTAGATTACAACTTTACTGAAAGCATGAGAGAAATTTCTTGCATGTGTTACTGTGGTCATCTTGCGAAATCTTTAGGTGACTTCAGCAATAATAGTTCGTATTATTATTATTGCTATATATTATTAACTGATTACTTCGCCTGTAAGTAATTATCAGCTTTTTTCCTTTATAATAGAACAATTTTGAAGTTCTATGTATTCTTGGCTATTTTTTCTTTTTCAGTGGTGCTACTGGTTTATTAATTTTTTCTAGTGGCTACATGTCATGTCTTTTGTTTGAGAATATTTTGTCTTTTAATTAAAACACTAAAAGCTTGCCTAAATACTAATCTGTCTTTTTCTGACTTGCCTGTTTTCCTGCTTACATTTTTACTTGCTTTATAGGAAATACTTTTTAATAAACTAAAAAATAATACTGGAAAATCATTTGTACTTAATTTGTTCTTTAATATGTTCTTTAAGAACATATTGCCATTAGCTGAGCATGGTGGTGGGCGCCTGTAGTCCCAACTACCCAGGAGGCTGAGGCGAGAGGATCGTTTGAGTGGAGGCTGTAGTGTGCTGGGATTGTGCCAGTGCACACCAGCTTGGGAGACAGAGTGAGACCCCTGTCTCTTAAAAATGAATCTATTATGAATTGTGTTTAAGGAAGTGAAGATAAAAAGGACATTGTCAAATGGAAAAGAATATTTTTCTTAGAAAGTTGGTATATGCTAGTTTTGGAAATGTTTCTGCAGACTGTATTTAAAATTTAGATCTCTTATCATTTTCACATTTGTAAATATGATTTGGTAAATGCCAACAAATAATTGTTTAAAAACATTTTGGGCTGGGCGTGGTGGCTCAAGCCTGTAAGCCCAGCACTTTGGGAGGCTGAGGGAGGTGGAGGAGTTTGAGACCAGCCTGGCCAACATGGTGAAACTGTGTCTCTACTAAAAATATGAAAAAAAAAATTATTCGGGCCCTGGTGGTGGTTGTTTGTAATCCCAGCTACTCAGGAGGTTAAGGCAGGAGAATCACGCTTGAACCCAGGAGGCAGAGATTGCAGTGAGCCGAGATCATGCCACTGCACTCCAGCCTGGGCGACGGAGCGAGACTCTTGTCTCAAAAGAAAAAAATTTTTTTGGTTTGAGTTAGTGCTTTTTCAAGGTGTAAACATTTTAAAAACTTAAGTAGTTTTGAGAGTAAATTCTCTATCATGAGTGAAATAATTATAACTTAGGGTTGTTGTTTGGCATTTATTTATTTATTTAGAGACAGAGTCCCACTCTGTTGCCCAGGCTGGAGTGCAGTGGTGTGATCTCAGTCTACCACAACCTCTGCCTGCTGGGTTCAAACGATTCTCGTGTCTCAGCCTCCCTAGTAACTTTCGCCCAGGCTAGAGTGCAGTGGTGTGATCTCGTGTTATTGCAACCTCTGCCTCCCGGGTTCAAGTGATTGTCATGCCTCAGCCTACCTAGTAGCTAGGATTACAGGCACATGCCACCATGCCTGTCTATATGTATTTTTAGTAGAGACAGGGTTTCACTATGTTGTCCAGGCTGGTCTCCAACTCCTGGTCTCATGCGATTCGGCCTCCCAAAGTGCTGTGATTACAGGCGTGAGCCACTGTGCCTGGTGACACACACACACACACACACACACACACACACACTTTTTTTAGATCTCAGGCAGCAAGTAAACATGTATATCTTGATTTCTTTTTGAGGTGGTTTTGTTATAAAGTGACGGTAGTAGGAACCTGTCTTGTTTATTGTTGATTAGATTGCTGATAAAAAATAGCAGGGTTGGTTTAATTAGCAGTTTTAGTAATAAGCACCATGAAAGTTTATTTAAGCTTTTTAAGTCATCAACTAAGGATTCTTAGGCAGGGCTCATTACAAATTGTGAAGAGGGAAGCCTCACTATTAATGGTCTTCTGTTCTGCCATTTCATGCATATTATCTTGTATAAAAAGCGCTTACTATATGATCGTATTTATTTTAAGATATGCCCTATCATGTTATTTGAAGGACAGTTATTAAATATGTTATGGTGTTGATTGAATATAGTGCTGATGACTACACGTATAGATCTTTTATTGCTCTGGGAATGAATTAAATTTTGTATTTTAAGAATTTTTTGTGGTGGTTGAGTGGATGCTAGATTAAAAAACACGTTTAGTCAAACTTGTTTAGCTTTAATATTTAGAAGTATGTAAATACTATTTGGATTTTACTTTTCGCATATATAAGTTTAATATAACTTGAGTTTTTGCTGTCAAGCTTGAATCTATTTTTACATTTTGTTTTTAATAACTGAGATTTACTGGTGATCTACAAAGTAAGCACACTAAATGAAGGAAACATACTGTAAGTTTATTATTAGACATGCTTGCTTGGCTTGGGAATATTTGGGAAAGGACTTTAAAAATATGGGATGATTATAAGTGATACTATAGTTAAAAGATTGAGTGTTACAGACTATCTTTTTCTCCTTCCCTCCTTACCTCTTTTAAGTTTTTTTTTCTTTTTCTTTTCTTTTTTTTTTTTTTTTTTGTTGCTTAGGCTGGAGTGTCGCCTAGGCTGGAGTGCAGTGGCGCAGTCTCAGCTCACTGCAACCTCTGCCTCCCGGGTTCAAGCGATTCTCCTGCCTCAGCCTCTTGAGTAGCTGGGATTACAGGTGCACACCACCACGCCCAGCTAATTTTTGTATTTTTAGTAGAGACGGGGTTTCACCATGTTGGTCAGGCTGGTCTCGAACTCCTGACCTTGTGATCCACCTGCCTCGGCCTCCCAAAGTGCTGGGATTACTGGCCCCTCTTTTAAGATTTTTATGTTCAGTAGAGTTGTCTTGAAAATATGCCTAGCGTGTTTTTAGTGTTGCATTGAAAGGTAACGCTCATAATCAAGTCAGACATTAGTATTTTTAAAACAGACAGTTCCCAATTTGAAATGGTTTGAATTACGATTTTTAGACTTTACACTGGTATGAAAACAATATGCATTTATTGTGCTTCTAGATTTACCATGGAGTTATGTCAGGATAAACTTTTCGTAAGTTGAAAATATTGTAAGTTGAAAGCACATTTTTAACAGGATATTTTCAGCTTATGATGGGGTTATTGGGAGTAGCTGCATTGTAAGGTGAGGGGCATCTGTATTGTATATTATGAGCTAAATTTTGGTGATACTGTTCATAAGAGATACATTGAACCACTTTCTTTCTGAATTCTTTTATCTGCCTTCATTCTGGCACATATTTTTCTTTTTTTTTAAATTTACAATTTTAAAATTGTTTGTTTGTTCGTTTGTTTACTGAGGCGGAGTCTTGCTCTTGTCGCCCAGGCTGGAGTGCAGTGGCTCGATCTTGGCTCCCTGCAACTTCCGTCTCCCAGGTTCAAGCGATTCTTCTGCCTCACCCTCCCGAATAGCTGGGATTACAGGCACCTGCCACTACGCCTGGCTAATTTTCTGTATTTTTAGTAGGGACTGGGTTTGGCCAGGCTGGTCTCGAACTCTTGACCTCAGGTGATCCACCCGCCTTGGCCTCCTAAAGTGCTGGGATTTCAGGCGTGAGCCACCATACCCTGCCAAGAATTTTTTTTTTTTCTGAGACGGAGTCTTGCTCTGTTGCCTAGGCTGGAGTGCAGTGGCGCAATCTCAGCTTACTGCAAGCTCCGCCTCCGGGTTCACGCCATTCTCCTGTCTCAGCCTTCCGAGTAGTTGGGACTACAGGCGCCCGCCACCACGCCCGGCTAATTTTTTGTACTTTTTTTTTTTTTTTTTTTTTTTAGTAGAGATGGGATTTCACTGTGTTAGCCAGGATGGTCTCGATCTCCTGACCTCGTGATCCGCCCCCCCCCCCTTTTTTTTTTTTTGAGACGGAGTCTCGCTCTGTTGCCCAGGCTGGAGTGCAGTGGCGCGATCTAGGCTTACTGCAAGCTCCGCCTTCCAGGTTCACGCCATTTTCCTGCCTCAGCCTCCCGAGTAGCTGGGATTATAGGCACCCGCCACCACGCCCGGCTAATTTTTTTGTATTTTTAGTAGAGACGGGGTTTCACCGTGTTAGCCAGGATGGTCTGGATCTCCTGACCTCATGATCCGCCCTTCTCGGCCTCCCAAAGTGCTGGGATTACAGGCGTGAGCTACCGCGCCCAGACAAGAATTTAATTTTTTAAAAGGAGGTGAGCGAGGTGTGCCGGTTGTGTTGAACCGACCTCCGCCCCACCCCGCCCCGCCCCACCCCCGCCCCCAATCCCACTGGCGCCACGAGGGAGATGGCAGGGGCAGGGAGGTCTAGTGGGATTCCACACCCCTGCCTCCCATGCACTGCCCGTGGGCGTAAAGGAGAGACGAGGGGCCCCTGGGGTGAAAGAGACCAGTTTCATTTCCCGTGAATGTGGGCCCCTCTTCTGTCGTGGCTCAGTCCTGGTCCACCGCATTGATCCTGGCATCTGTTTCTCTTTGTGTATTTAAAAATACTATTTATCGAAGTATAAATAAGTGATATTGTTATTTTATATTTAATATTAAATACTGTGGTATCCAAATTATTTAAAAATGAAATAACTTTTAACTTACAACTTCATATGGTTTTAGGAAAAATTTAAAAATATATAGCCTTTGCTTTTCAGAGAAGCTCTGTGTGATTCAAGCTGTATTAGCACTGGTTAGGTACTAACTATAGTGCGAGCAAGGAGAGAAGAAAAGTTAATGGTGAAATATGGCTTCGAATAAGGGATAGTTTGTTTTTTCTTGTTTCTTTTGTTTTTCGTTTTTGTTTTTTTTTTTTTTTTTGAGATGAAGTATCGCTCTGTTACGCAGGCTGGGGTGCAGTGGCACCACCATAGCTCACTGCAGCCTTGATCTCCGAGGCTCAAGGGATCCTCCTCCCTCAGCCTCCTGAGTAGCTGGGACTACAGGTGTATGCCACCATGCCGGCCAATTTTTTTTTTTTTAAAATTTGTAGAGACGAGGTCTCCCTATGTTGCCTAGGCTGGTCTCTAACACCTGCGTAGAAGCAATTCTGCCTTGGCCTCCCAAAGTGCTGGGATTACAGGCGTTAGCCACCACCCAGGCTGATTAAAGGATAGTTTCTGCAAAAATTGAAAATTTGGTATATATTTTAAAAGGAACCAGAGCATATATTTAAAATTAATTAAAGCTGTGCCTATCAGGATTAAATTCAGTCACTAAGAGTTCAAATTGTGAATTATTATTTTTGTAGAATGCCTTCTAATATTTGTTATGCCTGTTAATGTTAGTTAATGTTGATTAGTAAAAGGAAAGCATGCTGCTGTTCTATAATTTCACTTTTGGCAACAAACGTGTGGGTTATTTTCTACACCAATTAATCACCCAATTCTCTGTGGACACCAAGTGGGTGTCCTACAATTCAGTTCTGATATTACGCAGAGTTAGTGCAGATCCTATAGATACTGGGTCCCACGAGACTGCGCCCACTTCAGAGGCCAGTTGCAAGTCCCAGATTGTCACTTGTACTTTTCACCAACTGGTTATAAATTGGGGGTTCCACACAACCTTCTCCTTAGATTAGGTAATTTGCTAGAATAGCTCACAGAACTCCAGAACACTATTTTTTATTACTTATGTATTGTGAAGGATACAGCTCAGGAACAGCTGGATGGAAGAGACACATAGGACAAGTTATGGGGAGGTAGGTAGAGCTTCCATGCCCTCTCCAGGTGCTCCACCCACACAGCATCTGGTTGTGTTCACTGATCGGGAAGCTCTTAGAACTTCATTGTTAAGATTTTTTCTGGAGGTTTCCCATTATGTAGGCACAATTTATTAAATCGTTGGTCATTGGTGATTGAATTCAACCTCCAGCCCTTCACCCCTCCACAGAGGTACCGGGGTAGGACTTAAAGTTCCAAATCTCTGATCACATGGTTGGTTCCTCTGGTGATCAGCGTCTATCCTCCAAGATTTACCTTATTAGTGTAAACTCAAGTATGGTTGAAAGGGGCTTATTATGAGCACTAGGGGAATTCAAAGAGTTTTACAAGCTCTGTGCCAGGAATCTGAGAATAAGACCAAATATTATAACAAAAAATGCTCTTATCACCCCATCACTCAGGACATCAAAGGATTTTTAGAAGTTCTGTGCCAGAAACTGGGGGCAGAGATCAAATATACACACAAAGACACACACACTTATTATATATGTCACAACTGTAAAATAGAGTTTTATTTTCCTTCAGTAACACAAGTGATACATAGAATGAACAGTTGATTTGACTAGTCAAAATCACTAGGAATAATCTTTAGTAAGGAAGTCATTGCTGTCAAAGGACTCTATTCGTTTTTTTCTAACTCTTTTTATACTTGTTAGAAAGTTTTAAAAGCACCAACCTCACTTCTACCCCACTCAATCTGAAAACTTTTAAAAAGCCCTCTAAGAATTGTGAAGCTGTGTTTTCACAGAGAGTTTAAATGACTTGTTCGAAGGTCTGTGATTTGCAGTAACTGATAGTGGTTAGAAGAAAATGGAGTTATGTTGACTGTTAATCTATGGTTCTTTTTTTTTTAATAGATTTTTTTAGTTTTATTGAAATCTTACATGAGCAAGAAATTGGAAATACAATCACATCAAAGAACAAATTGTCGTGGCTTTTGACGTTTAAGCCAAACAAATTTTGTAGGGCAGATTTCAAAATGGTGTGAAGTTATAACAATTTAAAAACACAGTTAACCTACTTCTAAAAATGCAAAACATACGATCATAGGTTATTTTCAGTATAAGAAAACTTAAATGTGTTTGCTTTAATTTCTTAAAACTACTAAGACATAGCACTAGCTTGTATTTTTATTTACAGCATACTCCATACTCCTATGTAATCTATCCTAGATCGAAAAAAATGAAATTCTTCAAAACCACAGGTTCTGCAAAATCATGACTTAACAGTGTGTTCAGCTTGTTTTGAAGCTAAAATGAAGCCCGAAATGATAAAAACATAACTCCCAGAATAAGGGAACTCTGTAAGCCCAATAATGTCCAAGAGCATTTATGAAAAGAGGAAAAATAAAAAGGCCTGAGTATATACACAATAGTGATTTCTTCAGCCCAATACAAATGGCAGCAAATTGCTACTTAAAGATGAAACAGTTAAACAAAATTTTTTTTGAAGAATGTAGATCTAGAGCCAGTCGTATCTTGCCATTATCATTTTCAAGCCCTTACTTGTCTGCTTCCATTGTTGCCCATAAGTATCCTGATAAAATTCCTCGTTGTCATTATTGTAACCATAGTTACCAGAATAGTCACCACCTTGCTGAAGCGGCTGCTGAGCGATGGGTTGAGAGACCCAGTTCTGTTGTTTGTTGGTTTGACGATGCTTGGAATCAGGTTGGTTGTAAGCATCTGCCTTCTCTTGCCTCCTACGTTGTCCCCTGATTGCCCTGAGAGCCACGGGAACCACGGCCACGGCCTCTCTGCTATTGTGCAGGACCGTCTCTGCCACCCCTACAGCCTCGTGGTGGTCCCAAAGGTGCCCCCTTTTGTGAATAGCCAGCTCTACCTCTTGGAGGTGGTGCTCCCCTCCCCCTTGGTGGTGGTGGAGCACCCTGCCCTCCCCTTCCTCCTCTTCCTCTTACTGCATAGCCATCATCATAGCCATAGTAGGGAATCTTCGTAACCTCCATGATAGTTGTGGTAATCATAACCGTAGTAATCTTCATGCCATAGTAATCTGGAGGGTAGCCATATCTACCTCTCCCCCAACCTCTAATCGGAAGCGGCATGCGAGGAGGAGGGTGTAGTGATAATCTTCATATGCAGTGCTTCTGGAGGCCTGTCTAGCAGCTTGGCGCTCTTTCCTTTTCTTGTCTGGTGGCTTGGCTAAGACTATTTCAAGTTCTTCCCCTTCTGTTTCTTTGCCATTCATTTCATCCATAGCCATAACAGCTGCTCGTCTGTCTTCAGAATGAACAAATGCATAATCTTTCAACTTATTTACTCTTTGGAGTTCTCCAAATTCAGAAAATGACTTTTCCAATATTTTGTCTGTGCCCAAGTTTCTCACAAAGAATACTTTTACCTTAGCCATGACTTCTGGATATGGTTCTTCACAGGGTTAGCCCATTCAACTGTAACTACATTTCCCCATACTTTTACTTTTCCAGCATCTGGCTTGTACTGCTGACTTGTGATCCTCATATTTAAGGAAGCAGAACCCCCCATTTCTTCTTTTTTCATCAGGTTGATGATAGAGAATAACGTCCACCAAACCCTCTGTGACTTTACTGAATTCTTCCAGAGTGTTTTCTTTAGTCTTATTCTTCAGAATGGATCCAACAAAAGTCTGTTGTTTGCCACAGAAATGCGCACTCCATGTTGTTTACCAGGGCAAATTTCATAGCTGTCACAGTTTCACAGCTTCCTGTGCAGCTTCCTTTCCACAGAAAGTGGTAAATGCCTACCCTCTATTCTGACCAGACAGTGGATTTATGATAAGACGTAGATCCCAAATGGGACTGGCCTTCTCAAAAAGGGGCACCAACTCATCCTCATATACATCTCTTGGTATTTTACCTACAAACACCTCTGTTCCAATTCTAGGTTGCACACCAGAGTACACACCGTTTGGTGGAGGCCCACCATACTTCCTCTGTCCTGTGGTTACATTCAGAGTATAATCATTTCTCTCAAGCAAGGCCTTGATCTTCACTTCGTCAGGTCCCTTTGTGGACTCTTGCACCTAGCTCCCCTGTTTCTCTCTCTGCCTGTAGGTCTTCATAACTCCACATAAAAATGCACTTTTGTTCTGAACATGTGATAAGTCACTTTCCTTGAACCGCTGTAGTACAGACAGAGCTCCTTCTTTATTAAATTCCCTGAGAGCATCAATTGCTCTTTCATCAAGATCGATACAAGCTATCAATCCAGGGCAGAGCAGGGGCTGGCGGCTGGGCCCATGAGAACCAGTGCAAGGCATTTTGAAAATGACTAGAAATCTCGCGCGCGTGCCACCCCCCAAGTCTATGATTCTTATGTTTACATGGCAAAGAAGCTGAAGGGGAAGCAGGTACGTGTGCAGAACGGGAGACCAAACATGAGAGGCAGCCTTCTAATCTATTCCTGCAAGAATCAACCCAGCCTCATGAAAGCTGCATTAATACATTCATGAGGGTAGTAGTTCCGTAACCCAAACGCCTTTTAATGGCCCCATCAGCTCTCAATACTGTCACATTGGCAAATTTCAACATGAGTTTTGGCAGGAACACACCACACTTAAACCATAGAATAGGATTACTCACCTCTTTGAAGAGAGCTAGACTACTTTCTTCTGTGGCCCTCAAAGGAATAAAACTCTCAGTCAAATCATTGGAATGACTTCTCTGTGTCTTTGTAAAAGTTTTCTAGCATTGAGAGTTACCTGGTACCTGCCCTTTTTGTGTACTTTCCTTTTGGAATTTTGTGCTCAAGTTGAACCTTTCAGCATCTGTATATGTGAAGAGTTAAGAGAGGACAGGTCTTTTCAGGAACATCAGTTTAGACTGTGAAGGTGTATTGGGTGAGACTGAAGAGTATGGTAAGATGAGACTAGCTAAGAAGAGGCTACTTTATGAAGAATTTATAAGCAGTTAGAGTTTTAGACTTCGTCCTTGGGCATTGAGCCAGGCAGCCAGTAGGATTAACTTTTTTTTTTTAAACTTTTGGTTTTTTCAATAGTTTCAAACTTAAAGTTGTAAACATACTACAAATAATAATGCTGTACTACTCACTCATTCCAAAAATGTTAACATTTTACCATATTAATGTTACCATGTCCTTCCCTCTACCCTCCTTTGCTATCTCTCTCACTCTCTTTCTCCTCTACTCTCTGTAGAATCTTTCTGAACCATTGCAGGGTAAATTACAAATACAATGCCTCTTTAGCCCAAGTACTAAAGTGTATAGTTTTAATTAAAAGGGGAATTTCCTAAACAATTACAATGCAGTGATCAAAATCAATAAATTAATATTGTTACAGATTATTATCTAATCTACAGATCATATTCAAATTGCAGCTGCTGATGTCATCTACACCAAAGGGGGAAACCTTTTTCTCTTCCATGTCCAGGATCCAATCCAAGATCACAAGTTGCATTTAGCTGTCATGTCTATTCAGTATTTCCCAGTTTGGAATATGTCCTCATTCATTGTTTTTTGTGACCTTGACATCTCTTAAAGTCCTATTTCAGGTTATCTGAGGTATTGCCTTCTGTCTTTCTTAGGTCTTAACAAAGGGGTTTATAGCCATACTCTTTTTTTAATCTTCATACAGCTGTTTTCTAACAGTGGCCTAGATTTTATCTTTCTCTGGGAGCCATTCTTTGATTTGAGCATTGTTTGCTATCTGCAGAGACTGGAAAATTTTAAAACCAGCAAGTCTTGGCTCTTTTTTTTTGGTCTATAGTCTTTTCATTAGCTTATTTCTGTACTCCTGCTTTTTACTATAAACAGTAAGAAAGAATTAGACTGCATCTTCCACCGAATACCTAGAAATCTCCTTGTTAAATTATGCAACTCATTAAATACATTTTCTATTTTTCATGTTACCACAGGCAAGGTTGTGCCTAAACTTTCAGTTACTAATTATGAAGTATTCAGCTTCTTCCAATTTTCAGTTACCTTTTTCTCACTTTGGTTTAAGCCCTTAGTAGCAGCCTGCTAAGGGCCATGAGGTTTCTAGTGACAATCTCTTCATTGCTCATCAAGCTTTTGCTGATATTCTCCTGCAAGTCCTGTCAGCTTCTGCCTACTACCTGATTCCAAGCAGCGCCTGCATTTTCAGGTTTTATTGTATGGGAACATCCCTCTCCTGGTAACAAATAACCAGGAGTAATCTGTAAATCTTTGTTAGTTAACTATTGTAGTATAGCAATTTACCCTAAAATATATTGGCATAAAACTGCAATAGACATTTATAGTCTCACAGCTTCAGTGGGTCAGGAATTTGGATTTAGTGTCTATTATCAGATTGCCTTCATGTTGGCTTTGATTATAGTCATTTAAAGGCCAGACTAAAGCTGAAGGATGCTCTCTTTTTTTTTTTTTTTTTTTTTTTTTTTGAGACGGAGTCTAGCTCTGTCACCCAGGCTGGAGTACAGGGGTGCAATCTTGGCTCAGACTCACTACAATCTCCACCTCCCAGGTTCAAGCAGTTCTCCCGCCTCAGCCTCCCGAGTCGCTGGGATTACAGGCTTTTGCCACGACGCCCAGCTAATTTTTGTATTTTTAGTAGAGATGGGGTTTTGCCATGTCGGTCAGGCTGGTTTCAACTCCTGACCTCAGGTGATCTGCCTGCCTTGGCCTCCCAAAGTGCTGGGATTACAGGCATGAACCACTGTGCCCTGCCTTTTTTTTTTTTTTTTTGACACAGAGTCTCGCTCTGTCTCCCAGGCTGGAGTGCGGTGACATGATCTTGGCTCACTGTAACCTCTGCTCCCAAGTTCACAAGTTCAAGCGATTGCCTCAGCCTCCGCATTAGCTGGGACTACAGGTGTGTGCCACCATGCCTGGCTAAGTTTTGTATTTTTAGTGGAGACGGGGTTTCACCATGTTGGCCAGGCTGGTCTTGAACTTGTGACCTCAGGTGATTGCCCACCTTGGCCTCCCAAAGTACTGGGATTACAGGAGCTACCACACCCAGCCGCTGGAGGATATTCTCTAAGATGACTTACTCACATGGTTGACAGTTTGGTGGCTGCCTTTTTTTTTTGCTGCATGAATTTTTTCTTAGGGCCTTTTGAGTGCCATGTGACATAGCACCTAGCTTTTCCCATAGGGACTGCTCTAAGAGCAACCAAAAGCTGCCATGTTTTTTATGGCCTGGCCTCGGAAGTCACACGGTATCATTTTCTTTTTCTGACTGAATGTCTTTTTATTTGTTTTTTAAATTTATTTGTCTCTTTATTTATTTGTTTTTAAGGTTTTTTTGAGGTAAGAATAGATAACATAACATTTGCCATTTTAACCACTTTGATGGCATATTGTTATTTTTACTCTCTATTGGATGCATAGGTAAGCCTGTTCAGTACAGGTAGGCACTGCAGAGGTACAAAGATCATTGGGGGCATGGAGGCTTTCTACCACACCTTGAGATTTAGGCACATATCCTGTTTCTTATTAAATTTTCACCCACAAGTTTTAGCATTCACTGATGAGTCTAGCCTGAAATAAATAATAGTTGACAAAAGGTAATTTTCTAATTGTATCATTGTCAATAGTGGGGAAGGGTGGAGTCTACAGAGGAAATAAAAGAGTAGGTTGAGTAGTAGAAGGATAAATGTTATGTCCTTTGGATTTAGCACCGAGGAAGTCATTGAAGAGGAGTTTCAATGTAGAGTTTCAATATATTTATTGGTAGATAAAGTGGGTGTGAGGAAGTACAGGTAGTGAGAGTACTTAACTCTTAAGAATCTCAGATTTGCTGGGCTTGCGTGTATAGTCCCAGCTGCTGGAGGGCTGATGTGGGAGTATCTCTTGAGACCAGGAGTTAAAGGCTGCAGTGAGCTATGATCATGCCATTGCATTCTAGCCTTGACAACAGAATGAGACCTCATCTCTTAAAACAAAAAATTAAAAAAGAATCTCAGATTTGAAGACAAAAGGAGGAGGCAGGAAAAATGATACTATGTCTTCTTCTGTTTTGGTGGGGAAGAAAGAAGAGAAGCATGTAGGTGAATAACTAGGTCACCTGGGTAGTAGAGCAAAGAAAGTAGATGTGGGTTGAACCCTATTAGAGATATTGCTAGGCAGATTGGGTATACAAATAAGGAGGCCAAGTGCGTTATTTTCAAAAGTGTTTAAAATAATGGATCATGAGATTGAGGTGGGATAATAGATGTAGTGGAACTAGGGAAGGGCTGGAACATAGAGTTACAGGAGATATTGGAGCATGGGCCTAGAGGGCTCAGTAAGGTTCAAGAATAAGTATAGTAAGAGTGTGAATTAACTGCAAGATTATGAAGAAAGAGTAGATCATTGTGGTTTAATATTTCATTGGGATATGTTGGGTGATGGCAGCTTCCAGGTGTTGGAAGACAGTTCTCCATGGTTCTCACATTTATACACATCTTGTGAGTGGCAGCCCTGACTGCCTTTGTTCTTTTCAAGGTTGTTTATGTTGTTTATATAGCAAGCAAACAGCCTTGGAAAACAGAGGCACTATCATTCAAATTTCTCCTGTAATTCAGTCCACTGTGTGTATAAATGTCATCTTGCCCCAGGTCACCCTGTCAGAACGGGGAACTTAGGCAAATGCTAACAGTCTGGCTTTTGCTATTGCCATGAGTATTAAAGTCCTCTGTGTCCAATGCAGGAGTCTTCTGTCATCTTCTGCCAGCATCTATGAAACTGTGGTGAACTAACTTGTCACTTTACAAGTACAGTAAGATCTTAGACTCTTTGTAGTTTTTGACACCAAGATGTGGTTTTAGGCATACTGTGATGGAGAGTCTGAATGAAAGCCATTGAAATTGAGAATATTTGAGGACTGTGCGAGTTGTTCATACAGTTGGCCTTAACTCGCTAGCACACCCACCCACTCTTGTGGTCCAGGGATGTCGGGATACTGTGGTTGAAGGCCTTACCAAGATCACATGTAGTAGGAAAGAGTTGCCTAAAGAAAAGTACGTCGGGCGCGGTGGCTCAAGCCTGTAATCCCAGCACTTTGGGAGGCCGAGGTGGGCGGATCACAAGGTCAGGAGATCGAGACCATCCTGGCTAACATGGTGAAACCCCGTCTCTACTAAAAAATACAAAAAAAAAAATTAGTCGGGCATGGTGGCGGGCGCCTGTAGTCCCAGCTACTCGGAAGGCTGAGGCAGGAGAATGGCGTCAACCTGGGAGGCGGAGCGTGCAGTGAGCCGAGATCGTGCCACTGCACTCCCGCCTGGGCGACAGAGCAAGACTCCGTCTCAAAAAAAAAAAAAAAAAAGTAATGGGCAGACGAAAAGAAGAGATAAAGAGACACCTATTAATAAATGATAGAGCTGGAATTTAAGATGAACTATGTCTGACTACAAAGTCCGTGGATTTTTTTTTTTTTAAATACGTCTTTCTGCCTTTACTGGATGCTGTATTAGTCCATTCTCACACTGCTATAAATGAGAATGAGTAATTTAGTAGGGAGAAAAGAGATTTAATTGACCCGCAGTTCTGCAGACTGTACAGGAAGCATGGCTGGGAGGCCTCAGGAAAGTTACAATCATGTCAGAAGGCGACGAGGAAATAAACACATCTTTACCATGGTGGAGCAGGAGAGAGAAAATGAAGAGGGAAAGTTTGAAAGTGCTACATACTTTCAAACAACCAGATCTGGTGAGAACTCTATCAGGAGAACAGCAAGGGGGAAGTCTGCCCCCATGATTCAGTCACCCCACCATCAGGTTCCCCCCCCCAACACTTGCAGATTACAGTTCAACATGAGATTTAGGTGAGGACACAGAGCCAGACGATATCAGAGGTAAGAATCATATCCCCTTTGAAAGTTAGATAAATCTATATTACAACTTGAAGAGTTTTTTGTTTTGTTTTTTTTTTTTTGGTTTTAGTACAAATGGTGAAGTTTTCACATGTTCTCAAAAGAATGCTAATACAGAATATGCCTTATCAATCCTCTGTTCTGTTCCAGGAAGTTATTATTTAACTGAGTAGTATTTGGGAGAATAAATTTTGAAGAGCTGCTTGCTTAAATAAATAACTTGTTAAAAGAAGATAAAAAGTGAAAGCAGATGTGAATAGCCTTTTTGAAATTTAGCTTGAATTCAGATGTTGAAGACAAACAGTAATATAGTTTGCGTCAATTAATTGGCATGTCCACGAAATAGAATGTTATGGCTAACTGAATTGGCTGAGGATTAACTTTATTTAATAGAGTTATTTTTTGCAACTTGTAAGGTTGAGATTGCATGTAATGCAAAGACTCATGTCTAATTCATGTAGGTGTTTAGAATTTTATTCCAGCTATCTAATTATAGCATCATGGAGATGAAGTAATGATAGCCTATTGTTTTCCATTAATAATATAAATATTTGTTAATGTGTTTATCACCTGTGGCAAATGACCTAGTTTTCATTTCCATTTTTATAGATGAAGAATTAGGGACATGAAGGTTTAATTAGATTTGATAAATGTTTACAAAGTTTCTACTGAATTCGAGACACCATGCTCAATTCTTGGGAAAACAGAATTTAAAAATCTGGAGAGTCACAATCAATATTGAACAGTTAGTTTAAAGTTTTGTATTTGGGGGCATAACACCAGTAGAATCCGGTTTATTTTTTAAAACTTTTCTGCTCCTTTCTATGGCTTCTCTTTTGTATTTTTTCAGAAATGTAGCTATAAGCAGTGAGAGTGTTAATAGTAGATAGATCTGACTTATCTGAGAAGCCGTTTAAATGTGGTATATAATCTAATCTCCTACTGATTGTAGGATGCACCTTCATTTTATGTGCCACTAAGAAAAAATCATGACAAGTAAACTGACACAGCAGTATTATAATACATAACCTGATTTTAGAGATTTATTTAAATAAATAAATCTCTTAGGATCTATTAAACATGGCATGTCAAAGAACTTAGAGTTCCTTTTAACTCTTTCAGGTGTTGCATATACAGTTAAAAGATGTGTATATGATTGTTCATCACTATGGTAGCTCACATTTAGAAATCATGTAAATTGCCCGTAACAGATGAATACATTATGGCACATCTGTAAAATGGGGCATTATGTTGTGTCTCAGTTTCTTCATCTGCATCAAGTTGATTTTAGTGCTTACCTCATAGAGTTTTTAAAACTAAATTAGTTAGTACATGTAAAATGTCCTGGCACATATTAACTGAAAACCTGGTTGTTTAGACAGAAAACACAGGAGCATCTTAGTCATTAACCAACATTATTATTGTAACACTTATGATTTAGAATCATGATTTAGAAGACCAATGAAGTGCAAAGATGTTTTTAATATAAGTGAAAGATACATAGTGTATTCCCAGTTTTGGTTAGGAGATTTTTAGGCCAGGCATAGTGGCTCATGCATGTAATCCCAGCTCTTTGGGAGGCCAAGGCGGGTCTAAGAGTTGGAGACCAGCCTGGGCAACATGGCAAGAAGCCATCTGTACAAAAAATATAAAAATAAGCTGGGCATGGTGGTATGCACTTGTAGTAGTCCCAGCTACTTAGGAGGCTGAGGTGGGAGGATTGCTTGAGCCCAGGAAGTCGAGGCCACAAAAGCTGAGATTGTGCCACCGCCCTCCAGCCTGGATAACAGAGACCCTGTCTCAAAAAAATTATTATGGATTCATTTGAGAATTAGTTTTTCACATTGTGATGCTTCCTCTCTACACAGTTAGGAATGTATCACCTAAGAAGTTGATTCTATATAGCCACAATGTAATTAGCTTAGGAAATTTAACATTAATATAATACTATTAAAAAACATATAATCCATAACCAAGCATCTCGTTGTTCGGGTAATGTCCTAATTGATAGCCAGTTTAAGAAGAAATTGATGCAGGAGTCAAGTATCAAACGTTGCATTTAGTTGTTGTCTCTTTAGTCTCCTTTAATCTAAAATAGTCCCAGCACTTTGGGAAGCCAAGGTGGGTGGATCACTTGAGGTCAGGAGTTCGAGACCAGCCTGGCCAATATGGTGAAATCCAATCACTACTAAAAATACAAAAATTAGCCGAGTGACGTGGCTCGTGCCTGTAATCCCAGCTACTTGGGAGGTTCAGGCAGGAGAATCACTTGAACCCAGGAGGCAGGGGTTTCAGGGAGCCGAGATCACACCCAGCCTGGGTGACACAGCGAGACTCAGTCTCAAAAAATAAAACAGTTACCAGGATTTTCTACCTTTCATGACATTGACATTTTCTTGAGTTCAGACTAGTTGTTTTGCAGTGTTGCTCAACTGGGATTTGTCTGATTTCTTTCCTCCTGAAAAGATTCATGTTAAGCATATTTGATGGAAATACCACGTAGATGATGTCTTGTTCTCAGTGCATTGTATCAAGGGACATATGATATTAGTTTATCCCATCATCCGTGATACTAAATTTGATCACTTGGTTAAGGTGTCGTCTACCAGATCTACTGTGAAGCTTTCATTTCCCTGTGAGATATTACTTGAGGCTTTGAAATTTCTGTTCCCCAATAGTTTTTCATGCAGTGTGTTTAATATATCCATTGATGATCTTTGCCTGAATCTGTTGTAACTATGGTGGTAATAATGTGATGATTTTCTATTTCTATCAGTGCTTCCATATTTATTTCTTGGCATGCTTTGGTTATGAAGAACTTCATCTGTCCATCCAAACATCCATCCATTCACTAATCTCTCCAGTATCGAGTAGACTCAAGTTTATTTTTTTAAGTTCACTGTGTTACGTAATTCCTGTTATTATTCATCTTAATGCTCAGATTGTCCCACATTTGGCCAATGGGAGTCCTTCAACTTGGCACTTGTGCCCTTTTGAAATTTTTCAACAGTTTATAAACATTTCCTTAATTTCTAGTAAAACAGATGCTGTAGGCTTATCTTGTCTTCTTTTCTGCCCCAGACCTTGAATCAGCTCATTTTCTAACACTGGTTTCTTTTAGTGGAGGTAGCATATCTACTTGGAGTGTGTCTCTGTCCTAGAATGGACCCTTCAGCAGTTTGAGAGGTCATACCAGTCCTTCTTATTGTGTACCCCATGCGCTTACCTGTTACTGGCCAGTGCAGAACTCTTCCTGGTTTCAGCTGCATTTCTCAAATTGGCTCTCAGTGCTTTCCAGTAAGTACTGTTGACTAAATATTTAGTGCTTTTCTTGTCACTTCCTTCTTCCTCATGAATGCTGTTACCATGTGGGCCTTGTAACTCTTTTCCTTACCTCCTTGTATTTTGGGGTTGATGGTGATGCTTTTACACTTGGTTTTGTTGTGTTATTCCATGAGTTTTTGGTTTTATTATCTATTTGCTTTGCTTGTTTGTTTTTTTGAGACAGAGTTTCACTTTATTGCCCAGGCTGGAGTGCAGTGGCATGATGTTGGCTCGCTGCAGCCTCTGCCTCCTGGGTTCAAGCAATTCTCTTACTTCAGCCTCCCCAGTAGCTGGGATTACAGGTGCATGCCATGTCACCTGGCTAATTTTTGTATTTTTAGTAGAGACTGTGTTTCATCATGTTGGCCAGGCTGGTCTCAAACTCCTGACCTCAAGTGATCTGCCCACCTTGGCCTCCCAAAGTGCTGGGATTACAGGCTCTTTGCTTTGTTTTTATATTTGGGATTCAGAAAGGATGAGAAACTATGTTGCTGCCACCATTTTCTCTTGCTGTTTTTTTTTTTTTTTGTTTGTTTTTTTTTTTTTTTGAGATGTAGTTTCACTCTTGTCTCCCAGTCGTCTAGAGTGCAATGGTGCAATCTCGGCTCACTGCCACCTCCGCCTCCCGGGTTCAAGAGATTCACCAGCCTCAGCCTCCCGAGTAGCTGGGTGATCTGCCTGCCTCGGCTCTCCAAAGTACTGGGATTACAAGCGTGAGCCGCTGCACCTGGCCTTTTTTTTTTTTTTTTTTTTTTTACATTGCTCTGTTTACTCCTCTTCTGTCAAATCATAGCTCTCTTCGTTTTACTCTTTTCTTGCTCCTCTTGTACCCAAATTCAGCACTTAACCTAGCCTTGCCTTTCTGGTGAAGCTAGACTTCCTTTGACTTATAAGACTTATACTGTATCTCTTGTCTTTTGCATGGGTTTTGTTGTTGTTGTTTTTGAGATAGAGTCTCACTCTGTCACCTAAACTGCAGTGCAGTGGCATGATCATGGCTCACTGCAGCCTCAGCCTCCTGCATTCAAGCAGTACTCCCACCTCAGCCTCTGGAGTAGCTGGTACTACAGGCATGCACCACCACTGCCTGGCTAAGTTTTTATATTTTTTGTAGAGATGGAGTCTCCCTATGTTGCTTAGGCTGGTCTTGAGCTCCTGGGCTCAAGCTATCCTTCTCCCACCTTGGCCTTGGCCTACCAGTGTTACGATTACAGGGTTGAGCCACTGCGACCGGCCCATGATTTTCTTATATTTTCATTTCACTTTTATATTGTCTTTATATATGTATATGTCTTATTGTCAGACTGTATCATGTCTCAAAGCTGATCTATATTTTTTATGTTTTAATGTTCTTTTACAATGCCTAATATGATTTCTTTTCTTTTCTTTTTTTTTTTTTTGAGACGGAGTTTCGCTCTTGTTGCCCAAGCTGGAGTGCAGTGGTGCGATCTCAGCTCACTGCAACCTCTGCCTCCAGGTTGCAAGCCATTCTCCTGCCTCAGCCTCCCAAGTAGCTGAGACTACAGGCGTGTGCCACCACGTTAGCTAATTTTTGTATTTTTAGTAGATTTTTTTTTTAAACCCTGAGTGTCAGGTGTGAGGTAATAGAAGAAAGGTAGTGTTGTTGACAGCTTGTGAGTACTTAACTAATTCTTGTTGCATTGACTATAATATGGTAGTTGTGTATACATTTATAGGCAATTAGAAATAGGGAACGGAATCAGCAGATACTAATGGAGTTAGAGATGTTTGCTGAAGTCCTGGAAAGCCATCATTACTTTTTTCTTCCTTCCTCATAAGGCCTTCATGGGTGTGGCGTTCAGTTTCAGTAAGAGCTCTGTAACAAGCTAATAGCTCCTTTTCAAAAAGGGTGCACTTAATAGCCATGTCATTGGGGCATCAAGTCCAAATCTCCAGTGGGTGCCTGTGGGTGGAGGCTTTTTTGCCAGAGGATTCAGTTGGCAAAATCATAATTCATAGAAACATGTAGCTTAAAAGCATAATGAGGCCTGTGGGGTTCCAAAGGTAGACAATGTGCTTCAGCTTCCTACCTAGCTTCCAACACAGTGTGTTGGTTTTGGGCTACTCTCATAGGATGCATATTTACAGGATAGCTGACATTTAAAGGAAAAGCAGAACGTTCAAGTGAGTGTCATAGAGCCCCTGTTATTTAAAGAGTTCAGTAAGGTGTTCAGCCTGTTTTTCAATGGTGGGATTCTGAAGAGACCCCACCATCCTTGACTGCCAGAAGAATCTGGCGTTGTGAATCTGTTCCTATACTTTCCAGAAACTTGTTGAGCAGGTCTTTGAAATTTATTGGAGTTTCCACCAACTGTGCTGACAGAGGAGATAACATTACGGAGCTATTGAGACTGAGGCTTCTAATTTACCAGCGAATAGTGAGAGCTTTGGAAATCACAGGGTAGAGGTACTGAGTCCTGACATACCTATTTGTGGTAAGTGGCAAGGGAGTTTAGGTCACCCCTCTGGGAAAGCACTTCAGACATATTGGAGGCTTTGACACATGGATGTAAACTGATCTTGATCCTTAGATATGAGTGTTATGGCAAAGAGGCATTAGAAATGTCCAGAACAACCTACCAAGTACCATCAGTGTGTAGTGGATTTAGTCTGTAACGGCTGGGGCTATAAGAGCAATAACTAAACTCACTTGGCGCTAATTCACTGTTAGCTTCCTGCTCTTACTAGCCTTTTTTCACTGGCCTTGCAGGGCTTTTGTGTTGAGGTATTGCATCTCTTCCTACCCCTGGTACCTTTGAGTCCTTTATCGAAGCTGTGGCTTCCCTTTGTCCTTCTGGAATCCTATGCTGTTTCTGTTGGACCACCCAGGAAAGAGACATGGTTTGGAGAGTGATTTACATGTCTCATTAGCATTTCTACATGCTGCTCTTCTTGGTTGGGAGAATACCTTTTGCACTTATGGATGGGTAAATATAAGCATATAATACAGGGGATGGCAAACTTTTCCTCTAAAGGACCAGATAGTAAATATTTTGGGCTTTGTGGACCGCATTTAGTCTCTATCATATATTCTTCTTTTTGGGGGGGGGGCGGGAGCACTAAGGAATATTTTAAAGATGCAACATTACTCTTAGCTTAGGTGTCATAATTTGCTGACTTCTGATATAACATATCATTTCCTCTTATACCTTCAGATGTCCAGGCAGTAATGAACATACAGTTTAATTCCCCAAAGACCCCACCTACAAAGTCATGTTAGCTTCCTTACCCCCTGAGAATCCTGCCCACTGAATCCTGGGATCTTTTCCTTTCATGGGTCCAGGTAGGATAGTGATCTGGGTGTCTGTATCCAACAGAGTCTTAAAAACTTGTGTTTTCTGGCTGAGCACGGTGGCTTATGCCTGTAATCCCAACATTTTGAGAGGCTGAGGTGGGAGGACTGCTTGAGCCCAGGAGCGTGAGACCCCATCACTATTTAAAAAAATAAATCGTGTCTTTTCCTCTCCTCAAATTCCATAGCATACTTGGATGAGTACATGTGGCCATTGAGGCCTCTTGGGGATAGGGAGTGCACATCCCCATCTCTAATTATTTTTCTTCTTAAAGCACTGAGGTCACCTAATTTTTACAGTGGGGTAGAAATGAAGCTGACTGCCAGATTGGTGAGGAAGTCCTCTCCACCTAACCAGAGTAGGCTAGCTGCCAGCAGAGCATCCTTGGGCAGCTCTGTTTAAACATAGTTTCTGGTGCTTAGCCTACAGCCACCTCTTCAGTTTCTCCTCATTATTCAGGCAATAAAATGAAGACCCATTAACTGCCTAGTTGACCGTACAGTTTTTCATTTTTCGACTTTCCTCAGATCCCATTAATTGGCCTGTGAGGCCTTTAATTTTCCTCTTCTAAATAGCCATACCCCTAACAGCATTATATTCTCTCATCACCAAACTGTCAAGAACTATGAAAGAGGTGGAATAGAAAAAACAAAGTTTCTCCTGCTGTAATCTCACAATACAGAATGCTTCTGTGACCCATAAATGTATGGGGATTTCTCCCCACCAAGCAAGCTGTCAGTTTTGCAGCAGACATCATCTGCATTTGGACACTATCCACCTGGAGATGGCATCAGATTACACAGGTTGGGAACTCAGTCCCGCAGGACTGAGCCTCACTTTTGATGCTGATTCTAAGCCCCAGGTGCTTCTGTTCAACTGACTGTGACTTGGGGTTCCCACAGCCCCCTCCTTGGGTTGGATTAGTTTGCTAGAGTGGCTCACAGAACTGAGGGAAACCCTTACTTATGTTTACTGGTTTATTATGAAGGATATTACAAAGTATACAGATGAAGAGATGAATAGTGTGAAGTATGTCACTGGGTAGGGAGGCAGAGCTTCCCCGTCCTCTTGAGCCTTTGTTATACTGAGTTCACTGGACAGGCATGACTGAAGCATGGACACCTGTGTAGAAATGTGATTGGACAAAGGTATGATCTAACACTAATAGACTGAGTAGGGAAACCCAGGCAGGCCTGTATGTTCACACGCTTCTTGGCCTCTCTGTGCAGCATTATTTTCTTCTGGGTATTGGGGCAGAACCCCTTCTGAAATGGGGGTTTTGTGACCCACAATCAGACAAGGTAGGTCAGAGAATTTCTTTATGTCCAGCTCCATGATAGAAAAGTAGGGGAAGTTTAGAGCATATTTTTAGTTTTCATGGCCTGTCTTGGGGAGAAAAAGGAGGGCAGGAAAGGTCCGAAAGAGAGAGATTCTGTTTTCTGAGGCCTAAAGCACCCCATTATAACAAAGGACTGTCATTTCACCTTTGTTACTCTGCCGCTGTTCTGAAGCTGCATCAGGAACCAAGGAGAAAAGGCCAAATACTTTAACAAAAGATACGCCTGTTTTTTTAGTTACTTAAAAAATGGCAAGGACTTTGGGAGTTTTGACCCAGGGACTGTGGACAAAACCAATATATGTATACATATATATTATATATAATATCAAATATATAATATATTATATATTATATGATATATAATATATGATATATATGATATAATATATGATATGATATATATAATATATAATATATATTTATATAATATATAATATATGATATATTTATATATTATGTAATATATTTATATTATATATTATATAAATATATATTATATTGTATTATATATAATATATATGTATACATATATTGGTGTATATATTATATATAATATATATACACAGACGTGTGTGTGTATATATGTGTATATATATGTATATATCATAATATCACAGAAGTCTATCATTTGATCTTACTTGTAAAGTAGCTAATTAAGAGATGCAACTTCTGGGTCAAGAGATAGACAACTTATTACTTAGAGCAATAGCTATAACCAGAGTATCAGTAATTTTTGGTCATTTCCCAAGCCCAGTTCCCATAGGGCACTGCAAAGAAGGCCAGATAAAATCTGTTTGTGCTATGTGTTGCATTACAGGAGAGGAGCCCTGAGCTTAGGGCACCTGAATCTTTTGTAATAGACAGTAAGCATAGCTGACCTTTGCTTTCTGTCTTCTGAGGCTATTCACTATATGAGCAACCTTGAAAAGATAGTCCAGAATAATGGGTTGCCATTGCCTAACTCAAAAGACATGCAGAAATAAGAGAGACTTGTGTAGCATGGTTTCCTGACACATGAATAATTCTCAAATTATGATTGACTTTACACAATGTTTTTGATTCACAGCTAAGTCCAAAAGAGGTGTCCTTGATTGACAAACAAATTCTTCCAAATTGTGAATCAGGGACTTAGGTTTCTTCCATCTTGTGACTGCCTTCTTTAAAATGCTGCCTCTATGGCTTTAATGCTTATTTTTGTTATCCATGTAAAAGGAACCAGTGTGGATACTAGAAATTTGGGGCTATTAAGGACCAGGCCTAGAGGTGACACACATCATTTTCATTCAGACTACGTTGATTGGAACCCAGTGCACTGGCTGCATGTAACTGCAAAGGATGCTGGGAAATGTCTAGTTACATGCCAAATAAAAAGAAATGAGTTTGGCGAATAGGCTGTCTCTACCTCATTTTAGCCCATTCTTGTTAATTTGTATGTAATTACAGAGAATGACAGAAGACAGAGCATTTAAAAAATGAAAGTTAAAAAACAAAATCCCACTCCATATCTCACCATTGGGAAATAGCCATCACTTACTACTGAGTAAATATCACAGATTTTTTCTATGCATAGAGACATAGATACATACATAAAAAGGATAATTAGAGAAAAATTATTAAATGGAGTGAAACCTACTGATGTTTTAAACATCAAAGGCAGATTTATTTGACTATATAGAGGGAAAAGAAAGAGACCCTGTCTGTATAGAAAAACAACAGCAACAAAACATAGCTGAATGTGTGGTGCGTGCCTATAGTCACAGCTACTCTGGAGGCTGAGGTTGGAGGATGCCTTGAGCCTGGAGTTTGAGGCTGCAGTGAGCTATGATCATACCACTGCACAGCCTGGGTGGCAGAATGAGACCAAAAAAACTTTTTTCCCACCTTACCACAAGAAATATTATTTCCTCAAAGATACCTTTAAGTTTAATAATAGAAATTACAAAAGCAAACAAGACGTTGAAGAGGTAAGACTGTCTTTCTAGTTGGGGTGCTTTTAGCTCTAAGTGATGGAATACTCAAATCAGAGTGGCTGAAGCAATTGGAAATTTATTACTTCATGTAAGATCAGATGCTAGGCTTTTCTAAGATTGGTTAATTTAACAGTAGCCAATTCAGCTGTGGCAGAGCATTGTTGACTTTTATGTGATTTTTTTGGCTTTTGCAGTCATGGTTGCCAGGACACTGCAGTTGTTCTGAGGATCATGGTCTAACACTTGAGCATCTAAAGGCAGGAAGGGAATACCTCTTAAGAATGAGGGGAACAGCTAGAAAATTTCAATTTCTGGCCTGGTGCAGTGGCACACGCCTGTAATCCCAGCACTTTGGGAGGCCGAGGCGGGCAGATCACTTGAGGCCAGGAGTTTGAGACCAGCCTAGCCAACATGGTGAAACCCAGTCTCTACGAAAAATAACAAAAAATTAGCCAGACGTGGTGGCGGACGCCTGTAATCCCAGCTACACTGGAGGCTGAGGCAGGAGAATGGCTTGAACCCGGAGGCAGAGGTTGCAGTGAGCTGAAATCGTGCCATTGCACTCCAGTCTGGGCAACAAGAGCGAAACTCCGTTTAAAAAACAAAAAACAAAAAAACGAAGAAGTAGCCGGGCACGGTGGCTCATGCCTCTAATCCCAACACTTTGGGAGGCTGAGGCGGGCAGATTACCTGTGGTCAGGAGTTTAAGACCAGCCTGGCCAACATGGTGAAACCCCGTCTCTACTAAAAATACAAAAATTAGCTGGGTGTGGTGGCACATGCTGGTAATCCCAGGTACTCGGGAGGATGAGGCAGGAGAATTGCTTGAGCCGGGGAGACGGAAGTTGCAGTGAGCCAAGATTGAGCCACTGCACTCCAGCCTGGCCAACACAGCAAGACTCTGTCTGAAAAAAAAAAAAGAAAAAAAGAAAAATTTAACTTCTATTTTATTATCCTGATTGAAACCTATTCCAGGCCTAAAGCAGTCAGTGGCTAAAGAGAATCAATTTCTCTTAATTACCTTGGACTCATCCATGTTCACCTCTGGGCTGGGGAATAGATACACTTTTATGAGGACATGAGAAGGTGATCATGAATTTTCTTAAGAAATCAGGACTTTGTCAGCAGGAAAGATGTTTATGTCTAGTCACTATTTGGCAGACTTATGTTTTGTTTTAATTACATGTGTCAGATTTTATATTGAGCTCCTACAGTGAAGGCTGCTAGTATCCCTATAGTCATTTTGCTTTTCCTGATATCCAGGTTGTTTTTATTTTTATTTATTTATTTTTTATTTTTTTGAGACAGAATCTCACTCTGTCACCCAGGCTGGAGTGCAGTGGTGCAATCTCGGCTCACTGCAACCTCTGCCTCTCCAGTTCAAGCGATTCTCCTGCCTCAGCCTCTCGTGTAGCTGGGACTACTGGCACATGCCACCATGCCCAGCTAATTTCAGTATTTTTAGTAGAGATGGGATTTTACCATGTTGGCCAGGCTGGTCTCGAACTCCTGATCTCAAGTAATCTGCCCACCTCGGCCTTCCAAAGTACTGGGGTTACAGGTGTGAGCCACCTCGCCCTGCCAGGGTTGTTTGTTTTTGAAGACATTTCTATTTTTTCAGGTAGTGACATTCTCTTATGTAAACATAATCCTCATAGTTGTGTAGGTATTTGTTTTGTATTTAAATTCGTTAGCTGCTCACTGTTAGTCTTTTTACCACAGCTATTCCAGTAAGTTCATTGTTCCTCTTAAATTGGCTGAATTTTATTCACTTTTTTCAAGAATAAGTTCTTAGGACTTGTGTTCTCTGATTTCTTTCATAATGGAGAACATTTCCTTTTGCCTTAATTTTTGAACTGTATCTTGGCGGTATATAATATTGTTGGGTCACACTTTATTTCTTCTAAAAACTTAATGGTCCTGGAATATTGCTGTGGAGATGACTAACGACACCTCTCTCTCCCTGTATTCTACTAAGTTTAACTACAGTAAGTCTTGGTGCTACACAGTCTGTAACAGAATTGTTCAGAATTTTTTTTTTCCATTTTCATTTTGTGGAATTTTATGTTTGAATATACCTGCTGTTCCCCATTCATTGAATTCTCTGCTTCAGGGATACACGTTATCTTATGTTTGATTATCTCTGTTTTTTATACCTGTCAGATGTGGTCTGCCTGCTTTAGTATCTTTTTTAAAATTTGCATTACTGTGATTATTTCAAGCCTTTCTTTTAACACTTTAACAATTTTTGGCAATGTGTATTTTCCTTGCTGTTTCTATTTTGTTTACTAATTCTGTAATGATACTGTTTTAGTCTTAACCTTATTACTTTGGTTATCTCCCTTCTTACCTTTTCCTATTTTATCATCTCATTCTTGAGCTTTGTTTGAACTCATGTTATATTTTTTATTTGGCATGGGGACAGTTTTGAGAAATATCTTCATACTCAGTTATGTATGCTTCTAGGTTGTGATATTTGGCTATCTCATGCACATTAGACTCTGTATTATTTTTTGCCTGTAGTTTCTTTGCCATACAGTTTTTAAAATGTTGTTTATGCTTGGGAGGCTCGCTTTTGACACTTATTCCATTATAATTTGCGTAATTTTTTGAATATTTTCTCGTTTTTGAGACGATGGTTTAAGGGCTATGTATTTTGCATTTTTCTGAAGCGTGTGGGAATGAGGGGTGCAGTATAGAAGCTTGGGAGGAGGGGCGCAGTATAAGAGCTTGGCTTAGGGCAGTATGCACTTTTTGGTAGAACTCCAGGCTGGGCTCTCCTTTTTAACACAGTGCATTATTAAATGTCTTGCACCAGGTTCTATATATCTCAAGTGTTTGGGTGTATTTTAGTCTTATGGGGAATACCCTAGGATTCTATTTTATTTTTTATTTTAATTGTAATTTTTTGAGACACAGTCTCACTCTGTCCCCCAAGCTGGAGTGCAGTGGCATGATCATGGCTCACTGCAGCCTCCACCTCTTGGGTCCTCCGCCTCAACCTCCCAGTAGCTAAGACTACAAATTTGCACCACCACACCCAACTCATTTTTTTGCTTTTTGTGGAGATAGGTTCTCATTGTGTTGCCCAGGCTGATGTCCAACTCCTGGCCTCAAGTGATTCTCTCACCTAGGCCTCCCAAAGCACTAGAATTACAGAGGAGAGCCACTGCACTGGGCCCCCTAGGATTTTATGTAATTAGTTCTTAGCCTTGATTCTTTACTTCCAGTTAGCACCTCTTCACTTTTCTTCCTCTCGCCTTCAGTTTTTCCTGTTTCTTCCCTGAAGCTAGTACTACTCTTTAGGCAGAAAAAGTAGTTTAGTAGGTAGGAACATATAAAATCACCTCTCTTCAGATTTGGGACTTTCGGTTATATTCTCAGAATTTTTGGGAATTAAGGGGTAGGATTAAGAGCTGAATCCTGTAGCTCAGTCTAGGGCAATTTCTACTATAGAATCTAGTTTACTCCTTGACAGTTTTTGTTTAATGCATGAATATCTGCCCCTGCTTCCCATTTTGGTTGCTTTTGGGAATCATTTGGTTGGTTGGTTTTTAACTGGTTTCTGTTCATTTGTTTTCTACATTGGGAAAATCTGTGATGTGATTTCAGCTTTCTCTTAAGCATTTTAAGATCCATGTTTACTTAAAATTTGTTTGCTTTATATTTGTAATGATATTTTGTGTTATTTGAATATAGGCACTCTTACTAGAAATTTATTCTATTTCAGTGTAAAGAATTGAGTCATATTAAAATAACTCACATGTTCTTTTTCTTTATGTTATGCCTAAATATTAATTTCTAGTATTGGGCTTTCTGATGAACTTGTCGTGATGATTAGTGATAATGAAATTCTTTCTTATATGTTAGCAAATCTTTTTAATAATTTACTGTAGAGTTTTCCTGAGAGGTAACTTCAAGCTCAGTATTGCATTCTTTGTAAAATTCACTTTCTGATTTGTCCCAGACATTTCTGTCTATGGTTCACAGATTACATACGTACTCTTCAAAACTCTGAATTCCTCTTGGCCTTAAGATATGAACTTACAAGTATTATCTTCACTGCTCCTTTAAATAGTCCTATACCTGTTCTAGTTTGAAAACTGAAACATTGGACCTGTCTCTTGGTTGTTTGTCTTGCACTAAACTTAAGTTAAAAACTCCTGCATAGGCTGGGTGTGGTGGCTCACCCCTGTAATCCCAGCACTTTGGGAGGCTGAGGCAGGCAGATCACTTGAGGTCCGGAGTTCGAGACCAGCCTGGCCAACATGATGAAATCCTGTCTCTACTAAAAATACAAAAGTTAGCCAGACATGGTGGTACACACCTGTAATCCCAGCTACGTGGATGGCTGTAGGCGTGATAATTGCTTGAACCTGGGAGGCGGAGGTTGCAGGGAGTTGAGATCACACCACCGCACTCCAGCCTGGCAACAGAGTGAGACTGTATCCCAAAAAAGAAAACAAAAACAAAAAAACCCCTCTCCTGTATAACTGTCTTTAGCTTCTTTACGGGGAAAGCAGTTCATTCTGGAACTACACCCAGTTTAACATTTAGGTTCATTACAGAGAGCAAATGCTGCTGCATTGATTTCCTTGAAACTATTTGGTAATCTTATTATTATAAACTTTTCTCTCCCTTTTGTTTCTGTCCTTTCTTTCTTTTTTTCCCCCTGCTCTTGATTTTCATCATGGGTGCCTTACCTACTTTCTTTAAATTTTGAAAACTTTTTTTTTTTTAGGTTTTGTTTATGTTTTTTGGGGGGGATAGATAAGAGTCTACCTTGTGCTTGTTTAAGCCATACCTTTCTGTAAAAAAAATAAATAGAATTTTTCTCACATGACTATTTTAAGGATGGAGATATCATGTGTATTCATAAAATATAAACTTTTACGGTTCTGATTTTGTATTGCTAATTATACATACTGATTCAACTGAGAGTGACGTTGGCTGTCTTGACCTAACAAGCAGTGAAGATAATACTTGTAAGTTCATATCTTCAGGCCAAGGGGAATTCACAGTTTTGAAGAGTACATATGTAATCTGTGAACTACACACAAAGCTCATCTGTTAACAGTTTTCCAAAATCTCTGACTATTCCTTTTTTTTTTTTTTTTTTTTTTTGAGACGGAGTCTCGCTCTGTCGCCCAGGCTGGAGTGCAGTGGCGTGATCTGGGCTCACTGCAAGCTCCGCCTCTCGAGTTGATGCCATTCTTCTGCCTCAGCCTCCTGAGTAGCTGGGAGTACAGGCGCCCGCCACCACGCCCGACTAATCTTTTGTATTTTTAGTAGAGAACGGGGTTTCACCGTCTTAGCCAGGATGGTCTCGATCTCCCGACCTCGTGATCCGCCCACCTCAGCTTCCCAAAGTGCTGGGATTACAGGCATGAGCCACTGCACCTGGCCATCTGTGACTTATTTTAATGGCCATTATATGCTTGCATAATGATTTTTTTTCAAGCACACCTCTGTTGTTGGACAAGTTGTTTTCATTTTTCTCCCCATTGCAAATAGAAGTATGATAAACTGTATTTAAATCTTTGTACACCTTGTTAGATGTGAAGTTACTAGGTCACATGGTATGAGTATTTTTATAGTTTCTAACTCTTGTTTTAAAAATTGTCAGCTTGGCTCAGTAGTGTGTGCCAATAGTCCCAGATATTTGGGAGGCTAAGGCAGAAGGATCCTTTGAGCCCAGGACTTCAAGGCCAGCCTGGGGAAAATAGCAAGACCCAGTCTCTTTAAGAACAAAAATAAGTGTTCTTTATATGTTTACATTTTCTCTAGTAATGTATGCAAGTGCTCATTTCCCTAGGCAGTTGTTAGATCTTGTCATTAAAAACAAAACCCAACAACTTTGGTCACTATATAGGAGAAAAATACTACCTTTAGTTGTTTTAATACTTGGGTTGCATGTTTCTGTTGCTGTTTACTGGCTCTTTTTTTTGGGGGGAGGGGATTGCCCAGTCATGTCCAATGGCGTATGTATTTTCTTATTTATTAAAAAATTTAAACAGAATTAAAATACAGAATTTTTAATTTTACTATCTTCCCAGTTTGGTTTTTGTTTTTTAATGATTTGTTTTTTTAATTTGCATAGCTAAGTCTGTGTTTTCCCTTTCTGTTTTTTTTATTTTTTGGGGGGGAGGTTAGAAAAGTCTTTCCTTCCTTAAAGTCAGATACTTTAAAAATACTTTCTAGCTGACTTTGATGTTATTTTAATTTTTATTTAACCCTTTAACCCATCTGGATTTTGTTTTATTTTGTCTAAGATATTTTCCCCTAAATTATTAACCAGTTCTAGTACCATTATTAAGTAATTTTAGTCTTTGTCTTCTGATTTGGAACCTCCTCTTTATCATATACTAAATTTTCATATATAATTGACTTTTCCTGGGTTTTCCCTTTCTTAATCTGTTTAAATCAACATATGTTTTTAGTGACAGTCATTAGATTTCTTTGATTCACATTTGATAGGCTGTTCATATGGATATAAGCCACGCACAGTGTGTTCCAATGAACACTTGTAATGCTCATTGCAGGATACATTTCTTGATGTATCACAGAGGACCAGAGTTCTTTATTGTTCCATGATTTGCTTTGTATGATTTTTTTACATCTCTATATTGTATGTTTTCACACATGTACATGTGTATTTTTTGCCTTTTACTCTCATTTGTTTTGCAAGTTGTTAGGGTTTGTTTACTTTTTTGTTATTCAGGATCATTCACCATTAAATTATCTCAGCTCTTATAACCTTGAAGAACAAAGCCCAGAATGGGAAGTAGAATATATAGAGTAAAGGAGGATAGAAAGGCTTCTTAATTATCTTTATAGGGAGAAAAACATTGATATAACACTTAAAGACCAGGATCATTTCAACTTCATAGACTAGAGTGTATAAATTTGTTATTTTGGTGTGTGTAGTTGCCCATTTTCATACTGCTATGAAGAAATACACAAGACTGGGTAATTTTATAGAAAAAGAGGTTTAATGGTCTCACAGTTGCACATGGCTGTGGAGGCCTCACAATTATGGCAGAAGGCGAAGGAGGAGTAAAGGCAAGTCTTACGTGGCGGCAGGCAGGAGACAATGTGCAGGGGATCTGCCCTTTATAAAACCATCAGCTCTCATGAGATTTATTCACTATCATGAGAACAGCACAGGAAAAACCCACCCCTATGATTCAATTACCTCCTACCAGGTCCCTCCCATGACACGTGGGGATTGTGGGATCCACAATTCAAGATGAGATTTGGGTGAAGACACAGCCAAACCATATCAATGTATTAACTTAGAAAAATCCTAATATTGTTACTTTTGTTTTTTTAAATAAATGGGGTCTCACTCTATGTCACCCAGGTTGGAGTGCAGTGGTATGATCACAGTTCACTGCAGCCTCAACCTTCCAGGCTCAAGCAATCCTCCCGCCTTGGCCCTCTTAGTAGCTGGGACCACAGGTTTACACCACCACACTTGGCTAATTTTTTATTTTTTTTGTAGAGATGGGGTCTCCCTGTGTTTCACAGGCTGGCCTTGAACTCCTTGGCTTAAGTGATCCTCCTGCCTTGGCTTCCCAAAGTGCCGGGATTACAGGTGTGAGCCAGTGTGCCTGGCCTGTATTGTTATTTTGTTTGTGCTTTCTTTAGCTCCCATGACCCAATCGTGTATTCTAGTCTGGTTTCAGTTACGCTGTTGCTTTAAACCACTCCACGACTTTTAGTGGCTTATTAAGCGGTGGGCTCAGCAGGGATGATTTATCTTTCTTCCATGTGGTATCTGTCGGGTTTACTCATGAGGATTCATTAAGCTGGTGGCTAGCTGGGTGTTCAGTGTTGGTCTTATTCACATGTCTGGCGCCAGGCGCTGCTGGCTATAGGCTAGAGTACCTCAGTTCACCCTGTGATGTCATTCTCCATTTGGCCTCTCTATGAGGAGAGTGTGGAATGATTCTTTACATGGTGGCTGATAACTGAGGTGGCAGAGGTGGAAGCCATGAAGACTTCTTAAACCTCCAGGTTCCTGAGCTTATACACCATCACTTCTGCCACATCCTGTTGAGTAACGCAAGTCGTAAGGTTAACCCAGGTTCAAGGGAGTGGAGAAGAGGATGTCTTAGGATGAGAAGAGCAGTGATAACCCGTTGCAGAGAATATGGCATGATGCTTTGGGGAGTCATTATCTGCCACAATCAAAATAACTTTAGGATAAAAATGTTTCCTAAAAAGTCTGAATTAGAAGCATTATTGGGTGGGAAGATAGCCGAGAACACTCTGGGCAACATAGTGAGACCCCTGTCTCTACAAAAAGTAAAATAAAAAATTAGCCTGTAGCCAGGCCTAGTGGCACATGCCTGTAGTCCCAGCTACTCGGGAGGCTGAGGCTGCAGTGAGCCAAAATCACACCACTGCACTCTCAAAAATAAAAAAAATACATATAAAAAAAAGCCTTGTGTGGTGGCATGTGCCTATAGTCCTGACTACTTGGGAGGCTGAGGTGAGAGGATTGCTGGAGCCTAGGAGGTTGAGGCTGTAGTGAGCTGTGATCGTACCACTGCACTCCAGCCTGAGTGACAGAGCGAGGCCCTGTTTCAAAAAGAAAAGAAAAGAGTATTATTATATTAATTTACATTTACTGTTGCTGAAGTACTGACAGTGCAGCCTGAAAATATCTTACGTACTTAGATCAGGAATTAAAAGCAGAAAAAATGGCAGTATTTTGGGGGTATTAAAGTAAAACATCTATCTTTAATTTGTATGCATTGTGTTCTGCTTGTATGTAAACCTTTTTAGGATGACAGAGATACCAATCTTTCATGACTTGAAAAGATTAAGGGCCCTCAATGGTCTGATTTAAGCTTCATGAGAAATAAACAAATTCGATGAACTCTTTAAATAGTAAATTTCACACCCAATACTGTTTCATAATGTAGTGATTCAAACAACAGAACATTTTGGTTAAAATTATCTAACATTAAGTTGGACTTCCAATATGTAATTAATTTTTTATTTTATTGAATTCCTTTTTATATTTAGCTCATCAGTTTTAGCACTTTATAGCACACCCCAACTTTATCTAAATTTTTTTGTTAGAGATAACTAATTCATCTATTTTTTTGAGTAAACCCAGGAAATAATTTTTTGCTGGAGTTTCTGTGCCTCTAGTTTCTGGAGAAATTCTCATGCATGGTAGAGGAAAATCTGGTACTGTTCAGATGTGAAGTGCTATGTAAACTTTAAAGTACTATTTTAAAATGTTCACAAAAGTATTTGGTGGTTTTTTTGTTTTGTTTTGTTTTTTTTGTTGAGACGGAGTCTCACACTGTTGCCCAGGCTCGGGTGCAGTGGCACGGTCTTGGCTCACCACAACCTCCGCCTCCTGGGTTCAAGCGATTCTCCTGCCTCAGCATCCTGAGTAGCTGGGATTACAGGTGCACACCACCATGCCCGGCTAATTTTTGTATTTTTAGTAGAGATGGGGTTTCACCGTGTTGGTCAGGCTGATCCTAAACTCCTGGCCTCGTGATCCGCCCGCTTCAGCTTCCCAAAGTGCTGGGATTACAGGTGTGAGCCACCATGCCCGGCCGTATTTGGTGTTTTTAAGGAGAAAAAGTGTATATTTTGCTGAATGTAAATGTAGCAAATAATTACAGACTTCAGTTGTTTATTAGTATTATTTTAGACTTATCAAGAATAAAAAAGCTGAACTTACCTAAAAAGAAACTCACACTAGTATTACTTGTTTATAAAACAACATGATGATCAGAGGAAGTGATTTTTGACAGAAGTATTTGTTAATATTTTAAATTACTAGTTATAAAAAAATCTCTGTTGCATATATGGGGTTATAGTTAAATTAAAATTGGATTTTACTTATATTCGTTTTTAGAAATATAAAGAGAAGGACAAACACAAACAGAAACACAAGAAGCAGCCAGAACCATCACCTGCATTGGTTCCATCCTTGACTGTTACTACAGAAAAAGTAAGTTTTAAGTATCATATTTTGTTTTATGTAATAAGTAGTTATTGTGCTGATTTTCACCTCTAAAAACTGTTTTCATTCCCTAACTTTTCCCAGCTTTTCAACCACGTATCAAGCACTTAGAATTCTCATTTCTTTTTTTTTTTTTTTTTTTTTGAGACGGAGTCTCGCTCTGTCACCCAGCCTGGAGTGCTGTGGCACAATCTCAGCTCACTGCAACCTCCACTTACCTGGTTCAAGTGATTCTTCTGCCTCAGACTCCCGAGTAGCTGGGACTACAGGCGCGTGCCACTGTGCCTGGCTAATTTTTTGTATCTTTAGTAGAGACGGGGTTTCACTGTGTTAGCCAGGATGGTCTCGATCTCCTGACCTTGTGATCCGCCCACCTCAGCCTCCCAAAGTGCTGGGATTACAGGCGAGAGCCACCGCTCCTGGCCTGAATTCTCATTTCTTACCTTATTCTACCTTCTGTTTATTCTGTGCTTGTCTCCAAAGCCTGTTGTTAAGTAAGGATAACAAGTGGGAACCATCATTGAGACAGAGAATTTTGGCTGTGGGTGGACTTCATTCATCTGAGATTTTGAATTCTGGCCTTGCCACTTACTGATTGAGTGTTTAGGTTAATTAACCTTGGTTAACTCAATTATATCATTTGTAAAGTGGGGGAAATTATTAATGAAATGGAATGACAGAATATGTGTAAAGCAATTAGAACAGTATTTGGTTCATAGTGAGAATTAGTAAATATTAAGTAGCATTAGGATTATTATCTCGTGGTTAATATGAAAACAGAGGGAGACTGGGACAGAATAAATAAGTTGGGAAATGCAGTAGGAGATGAGTCTAGGGTGAGGGACCCATTATGCAAAGCTGTATAAACCAGTGTAAGGACTTTGTGTTTAGTTTGATCGAAAAGTGAGCTACTGGAGGTTTCTGAATTGAGATGTAATGTGGTCTGACTTAGGTTTTGAAAGGACCTCTGGCTGCTTTGTTTTGGACAGGCTGTGGAAAGTCAGAATGGAAGCAGGGAGGCCATTAGCAAGGTATGCAATCATCCAGAGAGAGATGGTGGTAAAAATAGAGGTAGTGATAGGTGATCAAATTCTGAATACATACAAAGCCCACCTGACTTTCTTACAGATAAGTTAGAGGCATATGAGAAAGAGAGGATCCATGGATGATTCCAAAGATTTTGGGTCAGATCACTAGAAGGTATAGAGTCACTGTTAACAAAGAGGGGAAAGACTGTGGGCATAGCAGGTTGAGGGGAAAGAAAGGAATTCAGTTTGGGATGTGGTTTTAGTTTTCTGTTGCAGCTGAAATTACTACAATATATCAGTTTAAAACAACATAAACTTACTAGTCGTTCTGTAGGCCAGAAGTCTGGGTGGACTCAGCTGTTTCCTCTAATCAGGGTCTCTCAAGGCCAAAATCAAGGTGTTGGATGGTCTGGGTTCTTATCTGAAAGAATCTGTTTCTACCATTCGTCAGGTTATTGGCAGAATGAATCTGCTTGTGTGCTTGGTCAGGTTATTGGCAAAATTTGGTTCCTTGTGATTGGTTGTAGGACTGAGGTGCCCACTTCTTTGCTGCCTGTCAGGTGGGGGTCAGCCCTGGGCTTCTAGAGCCTCTTTTTTGTTTCCTTGTGCCATTGTCACATGATCCCCTCCATCTCATAGGTAGCAATGGCATGTTGAATTCCTCTTACACTTGGAATTTTTTTTTGCATCTCTTTTGCTTTTAGTTGGAGAAAGTTCTCTCTTTAAGCTCATGTGATTAGATTGGGTCTACCTGGAAAGTCCAAGATAACGTCCCTATTTTAAAATCCTTAAGTTTAATTACATCTGCAAAGCCCCTTTTGCCATGTAATATAACATATTCACAGGTTTCAGGGATTAGAATGTGGACATCTTGGTTGAGGGGTGCTATCCTGCCTACCACAGATATGTTGGCATTGAGATATATCTATTAATATTAGACATCTAAGTAGATATGCTGACTAGCCAGTTGGATAACTAGTCTGGTATTCAGAAAAGAGGTCTCAACTTTGGATATTAAATGTGGGAATTATATGCATATGGAGTTATTTAAAGCCACAAGACTGAATGATACCACTAAGGGAGAAGTGAGTGCAGGTAGAGAAATAGGCCTTAGGAGGCTCAGGACCTCCTGTGTCGCAAGATCTGGAAGAGGAGGTACAACCAACAAAGGAGACTGAGAAGAGGCTAGGGTTTGGAAGAAAACTAACAGGATGTGGTATGCTGGAAGCCAAGTTAAAGAAAGGTGGGGATAAGTGAACTGTGTCATATATTAAGGACTAGCCCTTTTAGTCATTTGGAGGTCATTACTGACCTTGAACAGTTTTAAAGTACTGATTGAGGCAAAAGCCTGATTGGAGTGCTTTATAGAGAGAATGGGGGAGAAAAGTCAGACAGTGTGTATAAATGAGGAGCTTTGCTATGAAGAGGAGCAGAAGAATGGATTAGGGAAGTGGAGATAATGAAGGGTATTTTAAAAATAAGATAAATAATAGGATGTTAGGTACACTAATAGGAATGATTCAGTAGAGAGGAGGAATAATGAAATGATAGAAAAGACAGAAATATTGCTACAGTGGTGTCCCCTAGAATATGAGAAGGGATGGGATTTTGGGGAAAATATCTTGTGATAAATCCAGACGTTTTTCGGTAAAGTAAGAAGCAATGCTTTTAGTTGTGAGATTTGAGGAGTGTTAGAGATTTGAGTGAAGAAAAAAAGGCATGAGATGGTTAACTATAATAATGCAAAAGAAAATTTCCACGATGTTTACTATGATTTCTGGGTAGTCACAGTGTTCCACCTGAAGGTTCATGGGCAAGACTTAAAGGTGAGGCAGATTTACACAGCTTTTTGTTTTTCTCTATTCTTGTCCATCTCTATGGACGTGGGCACAGAGTAGGGTTTCGTCAGGTTGTTATTTTACCATCTGAATATAGCGAATGAGTGAGGGTAAATGCCAGGGGGGTTATAATGATGAATCATTATATTTAAACCCAGTGGGTAGGGAAATGAGGACAATAGATGAGGGATAGTATATACTGGTTCATGATTTCTGGTGAAATTAAAGGATTGTTGAAGGCTGCGCATGGTGGCTCATGCCTGTAATTTCAGTACTTTGGGAGGCTGAGGCAGGAGGATTGCTTGAGCCCAGGAGTTTGAGACCAGCCTGGGCAACTCAGTAAGACCTCAAAGATTGTTGGAGTAGTAAAGAGTGAATTAGAAATATGAAGTGGTATTTAAGAGTAGGATATATGAAATGGAGATTATTGAGGGTTTGAGATTATTTAATCATATCAGAATCTAGGATGTGATCAGGGCATGAGGGGCTGCTGTAGGGCAGAAGACAAGATCATTGGAAGAGAGGCTGTCAAGGAACGGAGAGACTGGAGGTTATAAAAGATTGTCTAGATATATATTGAATTCTCTAAGAAGTAAAATAACAGTAGTGTTGAAGACTGACAGTAATGTAGGTACTAAGGTAGTGGTTGGCAAACTTTTTCTGTCAGGGGCTGAATACTAAGTATTTTAGGTTTTGTAGGCCATATTGGCTCTTTTTAATACTCAGACCTTTGTTGCTGTAGAACAGAGTAGCCATAGACAATTTGTAAACAAGCGGATGTGGCAGTGTTCCAGCAAAACTTTATTTATGGACACTGGAACTTAAATTTCATATAGTTTTCACGTGTTATGAAATAGTCTTCTTTTGATTTTTTTTAAAAAGCCATTTAAATGTATTAAAATCATTCTTAGCTGTTGAGCTATACAAAAACAGGTGGATGACTAGAGGGCCTGTAGTTTGCTGTATCCTACCCTAATGATGAGACCTAATGGTTGCTAATGTCTGGTGACTTGAGATTTTCTTGCTGAAAGGTTTTAGAGAGTTGTAGAATTAACATTGAGGAATGAGGAAACCTACCTCATCTCCATACCCAGTGATACAAGAGCTGTGGGAGCAAAGTAACGTTGAGATAGCTGCAGAGTAAACAGTGGGTTTCAGGGTCGATCTAAGTTTTTGTTGGAACAAGAATCAGAGGAGATGTTCAGAGAAAAGGATGGGGTACATTGCACCTTGTTCTCAGAGCACAGTGGAAGGCTTTCAGCTGTTGAAGGAGGGGTGGCAGGTGTGGACATAATAGGGGAGGTTCACAACCGTGTAGGGATGAGGCAGGTGAGGATGGACCAGGAGTCTTTTGATGACTGACATAAAAACAGGGAGAAAGTCATTATCCGATTGACCCTGGTAGACTTCAGGCAAATAAGATGAGGCCTTGAGTGTTTGAAGAGGTTGGGTAGAGAGGTAGTAAGGGCTTCTTCTTGATCCTGGTGGCTGGTAGAAGCCTTCAGTCATAGGTTCCTTTTTGGGGAATGGTGTCATTTTACGTTGGTTCACCACACTCTCATCTTCTCTTGATGGAAAGATAGGGATAGGTCAGGGAAAGAAAGGCTGTTTTACCTAGAACTTTAGGGTTCCTTCTAGACTATATGGATTTTTAAAAATTATTGATATATCATAGTTGTACATATTTTGGAGGTACATGTAATATTTTGATACATGTACACAATGTGTAGACTCCATGGTTGATGATGGTAGAGCACACTTAAATTGAAAGTCAAGGGAACTTTAATTCACTACTGTAATTTTTAAATGTCTGTATCATGTAGTGTTTGCACAGTTTTAACCTTAGTTTACCATCTCTTACTCCTTAGTAAAAAATTCCGTTTCATTTATTTCTTTATTAACTTAGATTATACTGCCTTATATTTTTTAGTGCACTTTTTCTGTGACTAACCTTTAACCCTTTTGCATATAAATGTTTTAAAACTAGAAATTAGCAACAAGTATCTACTTCAATATTATGTTATTAATGTGGTATCACTATCACCTTTTAAATATTGCAACTATAATTTACTAGTGTAATATTTTCACACAAATCTTTGGTAACGATGGTAGTGGACCACCGGTGATACATAAGCATTGTTCACTAAGATTGTTATCAGAGGGAGTAAAAGTGTAAGTGTCTTTTCCAGAAACCATAGCTCTTTGTTTCTGTGATTGGGGGATTTTGGTTCTTAGGTAAAAGATGATTAGATGGAACACATAGGATTCTGTGTCTGCAGGAACTTGATGTACGGAGTCCTTTAATATGACAAAACAAGTAGAGACAGCTTATGTTTTTAGGAAAGTGTGGTTACTCCCCTGATTTCCCCAATTTATAGTCTTTCTGAGCACTTCAAAGTAGTTTCCTTCTTCCCATGGTAGAAGAGGATATTGCCAAGGAAAAAAAGGGGAGATGCTAGGTGGGGTAGCTCACACCTATAATTCCAGCACTTTGGGAGGCCAAGGTGGGTGGATCATTTGAGGCCAGGAGTTTGAGACCAGCCTGGCCAACATGGTGAAACCCTGTCTCTACTAAAAATACAAAAAATTAGCTGGGCATGGTGGCATGTGCCTATAATCCCAGCTACTCGAGAGGCTGAGGCAGGAGAATTGCTTGAACCCCAGAGGCTGAGGTTGCGGTGAGCCAAGATGGTACCACTGCACTCCAGACTGGGTGACAGAGCGAGACTCTGTCTCAAAAAAAAAAAAAAAAAAAAAAAGAAAAAAAAAAGAAAAGGGGAGAAAGTCTTCGTTTTGACCTGATAGAGATTTGCTTGCTGTCAATGTTATTTTGGTAAAGAAATTCGTAGATGCTTATAAGCAACAGTTCTCTTTTTAAAAAACTGACAAATTGAACCTCACAGCTTGTTAAAAGCAATCTATAACACATTACCTTTCATTATTATTAGAAGACTTAGTTGTTTCTCAGCGTCATTATAAATAGCTCACAATTTTTAGTTGTTTGAATTTTGAGGTAACTTAGCTTTTAAAGTACAGCTTTTGTTTGTTTTAAGGAAGGTTTTCGTGCACCAGAGATACGTGATCAGGTTTTTGTCTCTTTCTCTTTGCAGCATTTTTTAAAAGAGGATAAAGGAGAACCTAATTTTAAGTAAATCCTTTCAATTAGCTGTTAAATTTTGTACTGATTTTTAAGACTTTCAGAGAAAATTTTTGGTAAAATAAGTTAATTTTTATGTGTAATTTAAAAATTTTAATGTTTCTTTAAGGATCATCTTTTAAAGAAATCTTTAGAACTTTGAAGTTATAATGAAATCCAAGTGGAGATTTAATCTTTTTTATTGTCACTTTATCTCTCTGTTCTTTCCTTGTATTTTTACAACACAACACAATTATATTTAAAAGTTAAGCTTTTTTAAAAAGTAAATTTAATTTTGAAGGAAATACACACAATCTTAGGACCATAAGGTATTCAGAAGTCTAATATATCATAAATATATTATACACGATACATTGCACATATTTAAAATAGAAACATTGATAACATTTTGACATATGTACACATTAGTGAAACTACCACCACAATCACAGGCAAGAGTTTCCTTGTGACTTCTTTTAATCTCCTTCTCCCTGAGTTCACATCCTTCCCCAAGCAACTACTGATCTGCTTTTTGTCACTTTAAATTAGTTTGAATTTTCTGTAATGTTAAAAAATGGAAACATATAGTATGTATGCTTTTTCTGTCTGGCATCTTTCAGCATAATTATTTTAAGATTTTTTCTTGTTGTATGTTTTAATAGTTCATTTTTTGGCTAACTACAATTGTGTGTATGGATATACTATAATTTGCTTATCCATTCAACAATTGATGGACATTCAGGTTGTTTTCAGTTTTGGGCTGTTACAAATAAAGCTACTATAAATATTGTATAAATCTTATAAGATATATGTTTTTATTTCTCTTGCATGAATACCAAGGAGTGGAATGGTTGGGCCACATGGTAGGTGTGACTCACCATGGTAGGTATATGCTTTTTTTGTATGTGTGACGGAGTCTCGCTCTGTCGCCCAGGCTGGAGTGCAGTGGTGCAGTCTTGGCTCACTGCAACCTCTGCCTCTTGGGTTAATGCATTCTCCTGCCTCAGCCTCCCGAGTAGCTGGGACTACAGGCGCCTAACACCATGCCCGGCTAATTTTTTTGTATTTTTTTAGTAGAGATGGGGTTTCGCCGTGTTAGCTAGGATGGTCTCAATCTCCGGACCTCCCGATCCGCCCTCCTAGGCCTCCCAAAGTGCTGGGATTACAGGCATGAGCCACCGTGCTTAGCTGGTATCTTTTTATGTGCATATTTGTTATTTGTTATTTTTGGTGAAGTGTTTATTAAGATCTCCCCACCACCTGCTTTTTTTTATTGGCTTGTTTTCTTGTTATTGACTTTTGTGAGAGTATGTATTCTGGATGCAGGTCCTTTGTCAGATACATATTTGCAGATACTTATCTCACTCTGTGGCTTATATTTTCATTCTTTTAGTCTTTTGAAGAGCAGACATTCTTTATGAAATTTAGTTTATGAATTTTTTTGTGTTTTCTTTCACAAGCTTTTAAAACTATAATTCAGGAGTATATAGTCACACAGCCCAGACTGGTTAGCCAAATCTAAAATAAACTGGCTTCTTATCACAACTAATGTGTGAACATTGCAGCCCTTCTTCTCTCCAGAATGACCATAAAAAAAGTTACTGTAGAGAAACAGAAACCTAGGTTTGAGGCAAAACGTAAAAATCAAAGGAAAAATAGCAATTCAGTGGTTCGTTGGTGAAAGCAGGAAAGTTGGTGCCCTTCACTGGGCTACTTTGCTCTTCTTACTCTTGCTCTTTTTTTTTTTTTTTTTTTTGAGACAGATTCTCGCTTTGTTGGCAGGGTTGGAGTGCAGTGGTGTGATTTCGGCTCACTGCAGTCTTTGCCTCCTGGGTTCAAGGGATTCTCATGCCTCACCCTCCCGAGTAGCTGGAATTATAGGTGCCCACCACCACGCCTGGCTGATTTTTGTATTTTTAGTAGAGATAAGGTTTAACCATGTTGGCCAGGCTGGTCTCAAACTTCTGAGCTCAGGTGATCCACCCACCTTGGCCTCCCAAAGTGCTGGGATTACAGGTGAGCCACAATGCCTGGCCTTAGTCTTGCTCTTTTTGTTCCTCTTCTTCAGTCCATCCATGTTAGACCTCAGTAGGTTTGAACAAACCATCTATTCGTTTCTTTGGAGCTTACCACAGTGATGATTGTTCCTTGCTAGTGTGTAAAAATCCTGTTGAAATTTCTGTGTTTATTTTGTATCCTGCCACCTTGCTTAAACTTTTTTTGAGACAGTCTTGCTCTGTTGCCCGGGCTGGAGTGCAGTGGCTCATTGCAGCCTTGACCTCCCGGGCTCACGCATACTCCCACCTCAGCCGCTTGATCAGCTGAGACTAGAGGTACACACCACTATGCCCATCTAATTTTTTCTTATAATTTTTTGTAGAGATAAGTTTTGCATGTTGCCTAGGCTGGTCTTGAACTCCTGGGCTTAAGCCATTTGCCCACCGTTAACCCACCAAAGTGCTGGGATTACAGGCGTGAGCCACCATGCCTGGCCACTTTAATTTTTGTTTGCTTACATTGGGCTTAATTGGCTCTTCTTTTTCTACTATTTTGAAGATTAAGGCCAGGCGCGGTGGCTCACGCCTGTATCCCAGCACTTTAGGAGGCTGAGGCAGGTGGATCACTTGAGGTCAGGGGTTCCAGACCAGCCTGGCCAACATGGAGAAACTCTTTCTGTACTAAAAATACAAAAATTAGCCGGGCGTGGTGGTGCAGGCCCATAGTCCCAGCTACTCGGGAGGCTGAGGCAGGAGAAGCACTTGAACCTGAGAGGCGGAGGTTGCAGTGACCCGAGATCTCACCACTGCACTCCAGCGCGGGTGACAGAGCAAGACTCCATCTCAAAAAAAAAAAAAAAAAAAAAAAAAAAGCCAGGTGTGGTGGATCCCCTGAGGTCAGGAGTTCAAGATCAGCCTGGCCAACATGGCGAAGCCCCGTATCTACTAAAAATACAAAAATTAGCTGGGTATGGTGCCGGACGCCTGTAATCCCAGCTACTCAGGAGGCTGAGGCAGGGAATCACTTGAACCCAGGAGGTGGAGGTTGCAGTGAGCCAAGATAGCGTCATTGCGCTCTTGCCTGGGTGACGTTCAAAACTCTGTCTCAAAAAAAAAAAAAAAAGATTATTGTTCTTCTATCTTCTTTTCTAATATATTCATTCAGTGCGATAAATTCCTCTTTAAATGCTGCTTTCCCAGCATCTGACAAATTTTTATAAGTTTTATTTTCATTTAGTTCCATATATTTTTAAATTTCTCTTTATATTTCTTCTTTTACTTATATGTTGTTTAGAAGTGTCTTGTTTAATCTCCATGTGTTTTTGGATTTATGGCCACCTTTCTGGTATTGATTTCTGGTTTAATTTCACTGTAGTCTGAGAGAGCAACGCACACTGTATGATTTCTATTCTTTAAAATTTGTTAAGGTGTGTTTTATGGTCTAGAATGTGGTCCATCTTGGTTAATGTTCCATGTAAGCTGGAGAATAGAAGAATGTGTCATCTGCTGTTGTTGGACAAAGTAGTCTACAGATGTCAATTATATACAGTTGATTGATAGTACTGTTGAGCTCAACTGTGTCCTTAACTGATTTTCTCACTAGTGTATCTGTTAATTTCTGGCTGCAGTATCAATTTCTATCAGTTTTTGCTTCATATATTTTGACTTCTTTTGTTAGTCACATACACATTAAGGATTGTTATGTCTTTTTGAAGTATTAACACCTTTATCTTATTTTATTACTCTCTTTAGTCCTGATAACTTTCTTTGCTCTGAGTCTGTTCTGTTCATAATGTAGTATTTCTGCTTTTTAAAAATTAGCATTAGCACAGTATACCTTTCTCCATTTCCTTTTTATTTATTTACTTTTATATGGAACACTTCAGGAATTTGCGTGTCACTCTTGCACAGGGGTCCTACTAATCTTCTCTGTATCATTCTAATTTTTGTATGTGTGCTGCCAAAGTGAGCACGATTTCCTTTAAACTCTACATGTCTTTATATTTAAAGTAGGTTTCCTGTAGACAACATGTAGTTGCTGCTTGGTTTTGGATCTGCGACAATCTTTATTTTTTAATTGGGGTATTTAGACCATTGCCATTTAAGGTGATTACTGATATAATTGGGTTAATATCTACCATATTTATTATTATTTTTCATTTTAAAATTTTTGTTACTGTTTTTGTCATTCACAGCTTTTGTGGTTTTATTGAGTATTTTATATGATTGCATTTTCTTGTCTTTTTTTTTTCACCCTCTCATCACACTTTAAGTGTTTTATTTCACTGTCTGCTTGATTGCATGTTTTCTGAGGCAAATTCAGATATCATTCTTACACTTAGTGCCTCTGTGGGTAAGGTGTTTTCTTCTGGCTTCCTTCGTGGATTTTAATCTTTGAGCATGGAGGTACTTCCCTTACCCCCTCCTTTTTTGCATTTATCTTGTTTGGCGTCCTCTAAGTTTCTTTGATAGCTGGTTTGGCTACTGCCATTTATTCGAGGGGAAGTTTTTGGACGTTATGATTTCAAATATTGCTTCTTCTCTTTTCTTCTCTTCCCTGTATTCCCATTTTAACTATGTCATATGTTTTGTATATGTCCCAGCATTCATGGATATTTTGTTTGCTTTTGTTTTCCAGTCTTTTTTCTCTTTCCTTTTCAATTTTGGAAGTTTTTATTGTCATATCCTCAAGCTTAGAGATTTTTTTCTTGAGTTGTGTCCCACTCTGCTGATGATTCCATCAAAGACATTCTTCATTTCTGTTTGTTTTTGATCTCTCTGGCATTTCTGATTTGCTTTCATTATGCATATGTTCTTGCATGTTGTCTACCTTTTCCATTAAATTCCTTATATTATAGATTTTAAAAATTATTGGTCTCATAATTCCAACATTCCTGCCATGTCTGACTTGGTTTCTGATGGTTTTTCACTTTATTTGAACTGTATTTTTTGCCTTTTGTGTTGTTGTTTCAAGTTGAACATTATGTCCTGGCAAAGGGAACTGCACTATAAATAGGCCTTTAGTTAACGTGCTAGTGAATTGTGGGGAACAGGAGGCATCTTATACTTCTATAATTAGGTTTCAGTCTTTAGGTGAACCTCTACCCCTGGAATGTGAACTGCATAGGGGCTTCTTAGTTATTTTTTTCTCCCTCAAGTGGGACAGGATGATGGTTAGAGTCGCCTGAGGTTGTACATTTCCCTTCCCTAGGTTAGTTAGGCTCTGACAAAAACCTCCACAGGTTAGAATCTGGTTAAATAGTTAAATAGCAGGCCTTGTTAGGAAAAAGAAAGCTCTGGTTATTTCGAAATGGTTCCTTTTCCCCCTTTATTGGAGGGATCTCTGGGGGACTCTGTCTCCGGTATTCACTCTGTGGGCCTGCTAGAGGTCCTAGAGGTAAAATTCACAAAAGTGTGAGGGTCCCCCAAGACCAGGTCCCCCTGGAGGTTTTCTTTTTCAGGCTTGTTCACACTGTGCCTCCAGCAGTATCAACTAAAATAGTTCAGGTTTTCTTTCCCTGGTACTGGTTCCTGCAGAGGTTTCAGCTGCTGGATTTGCTTAGGTAAGTTGTAAGTCTCTCTGTGCACTGATTTGTCTTTCCTTTTTTTTTTTTTTTTTTTTTTGAGACGGAGTTTCACTCCTGTTGCCCAAGCTGGAGTGCAATGGTGTGATCTTGGCTCACTGCAACCTCTGCTTCCCGGGTTCAAGTAATTCTCCTGCCTCAGCCTCCCAAGTAGCTGGGATTATAGGCATGTGCCACCATGCCCAGCTAATTTTTGTTTTTGTTCGTTTGTTTGTTTTGTTTTTGTTTTTTGAGACAGAGTCTTGCTCTGTCACCCAGGCTGGAGTGCAATGGTGTGATCTCAGCTCACTGCAAGCTCCACCTCCCGGGTTCACACCATTTTCCTGCCTCAGCCTCCCGAATAGCTGGGACTACAGGCGCCTGCCACCACACCTGGGTAATTTTTAAAGTAGAGACGGGGTTTCACCTTGTTAGCCAGGATGGTCTCGATCTCCTGACCTTGTGATCCGCCTGCCTCCACCTCCCAAAGTGCTGGAATTACAGGCATGAGCCCCAATTTTTTGTTTAGCAGTTTGCCCTGTGACCTCTCAATTCACTGATATAAGAGTTGGTGATTTTCAGTTTGTTGAGTTTTGTGTTTGTTTTAGGGCAGAGCAAAGACTTCTCTCTGCTCCTTATATGCTCAACGAGAAACCAGAATTCCTAGTATAGGCATTTAATGATATAAACTTCCCTCTTAAGTAGGGCTTTATAAATTTTGATATGTTGTGTTTTCATTTTTATTTAGTTTAAAAAATGCTTTGTATGGTTTTCCTTTTCTTCTTTGACCTATGAGTTACTTAAGTGTGTTATTTAGTTTAGAAATATTTGGATATTCACTTTGTTACTGATTTCTAATTTAATATTTTTGTGTTATCATTCCTTTTAAGTTTATTGATACTTTTTTGATGCAGAACATGGATTATCTTGTTAAACATTCTGTGTGTGTGGTTTGTTTTTTGTTTGCTTTTTGTTTTTGTTTTTGTTTTTTTTTTTGAAGGGGAGATAGAGTCTCCCTCTGTCCTGGAGTGCAGTGGCACGATCTCAGCTCACTGCAGCCTCTGCCTCCCAGGTTCAAGCGATTCTCCTGTCTCAGCCTCCCGAGTAGCTGGGACTTACCCAGCTAATTTTTGTATTTTTAGTAGAGACAGGGTTTCACCATGTTGGTCAGGATGGTCGCGATCTCTTGACCTCGTGACCTGCCCCCTCAGCCTCCCAGAGTGCTGGGATTACAAGCGTGAGCCACTGCGCCCGGCTCTATGTGTTTTTTATAACAATGAATGTGTATTCATTTGTAGTTGTGTGGAGTTTTTCTGTAAATGTCCATTAGGTCAAGTTGATTTATATTAAGTTTTCTATATCCTTACTCGTTTTTTGCCTGTTTGTTCTGTCAGTTATTGTGAGTGGTGGGTATTAGGTGCAGAAACAATTAGGATTGTTGTATCTTGATGAGTAAGCCACTGTATTTTGTTAATATTCTTTGTTGTGAAATCTACTGGCTGATATTAATATAGTGAATTTAGCTTTCTATTGATTAGCTTTAGCTTGATGTTTCTTTTCCCATGCTTATACTTTCTTTGTGCCTTTATATTTAAAATAGGCTTCTTTTTTCTTTTCTTTTGTTTTTTTTTTTTTTTGAGATAGAGTCTCGCTCTGTCACCCCGGCTGGAGTGCAGTAGCATGATCTCAGCTCACTGCAACCTCTGCCTCCCGGGTTCAAGTGATTCTCCTGCCTCAGACTTCCAAGTAGCTGGGATTGCAGATGTGCGTCACTACGCCTGGCTAATTTTTGTATTCTTAGTAGAGACGGGGTTTCACCATGTTGGCCAGGCTGGTCCTGAACTCTTGGCCTCAAGTGATCCACCTGTCTCGGCCTCTTAAAGTGTTGGGATTACAGGCGCGAGCCACTGCGCCTGGCCTGAAGTTAATTTAACTTAAATTAGGCTTCTTTTTTGTTTGTTTGTTTGTTTTTTGTGGGCGGGGGGGTTCACTCTTGTTGCCCAGGCTGGAGTGCAATGGCACGATTTTGGCTTACCGCAACCTCCGCCTCCTGGTTTTAAGCGATTCTCCTGCCTCACCCTCCCGAATAGCTGGGATTACAGGTATGTGCCACCACGCCCAGCTAATTTTGCATTTTTAGTAGCTACGGGGTTTCTCCGTGTTGGTCAGGCTGATCTCCAGCTCCTTACCTCAGGTGATCCACCCTCCTCCACCTCCCAAACAGCTGGGATTACAGGTGTGAGCCACTGTGCCCAGCTAAAATAGGTTTTTTTAAGGCAGTGTATAGTCATGTTATGAGTTTATTCATTCATGGTTGCAATCTTTGCTTTTTAATTGGGGTGTTTAGAGAATTTACAGATAATATGATTCTCTGAGTGGTTGTATTTTATTATAATACTGTTATTATTATTGAGACAGGGTCTCGCTCTGTCTCCCAGGCTGGAGTGCGGTGGCTTGATCTCGGCTCACGGCAACCTCTGCCTCCTGGGTTCAAGCGATCTCCCACCTCAGTCTCCTGATTAGCTGAGACTACAGGTGCAGCTAATCTACAGGTAGAGACGGGGTTTTACCATGTTGGCCAGGCTGGTCTCGAACTCCTGACCTTAGTCGATCTGCCTGACTCCAAAAGTTCTGGGATTACAGTGTGAGCCACTGCACCTGGCCTCTGTGTAGTTGCATTTTAATCTAACATTTGCTAATCCTTTTTGCCCATCATTTCTCTTCCCTTCTCTCTCTCTGTCTGCTGTATGTTTGATTGAACTTTTTTTATGATTCAGTTTTGCCTGATTTGCAATAATTTTTTGTTATATTGTATTGTTTGATTTAGAGAGTACGGTATAGCATCGTTAGTCTATCAGAGTTTACCTTCAAGCAATATTATACTAGTTTACATATAGTATAAGAACCTTGTAGCTGTATACTTCTCCCCTTTTGGTTTTGTGCTATTTTTATCACTTATTGTTTTTTTACATATATTATAAAACACAATTTATTGTTACTACTTTTGCTCTACATCATCTGTCTTATAAAGAGTTTAAAATAGGCCAGGCGCGGTGGCTCATGGCTGTACTCCCAAACACTTTGGGAGGCCGAAGCGGGTGGATCACGAGGTCAAGAGATCAAGACCATCCTGCCCAACATGGTGAAACCCCTCTCTACTAAAAATACAAAAATTAGCTGGGCATGGTGGCAGGTGTCTGTAGTCCCAGCTACTGGGAAGGCTGAGGCAGGAGAATCGTTGGAACCCGGGAGGTGGAGGTTGCAGTGAGCTCAGATTGCACCACTGCACTCCAGCCTGGCGACAGAGCAAGACTCTGTCTCCAAAAAAAAAAAAAAAAAAAAGTAAAATAATGAACAAGTCTTTATTGTTTACCATTTTTACTGTATTTGTCTGTTACTCCTTCCTTATCTCTTTTCACAGTTTCAGTTATCTTCAGTCAACTGGGGTCTGAAAAATATTGAATAGAAAATTCCAGAAATAAATATATTATAATTTGCACACTGTTTTGAGTGGTGTGATGAGAAATTTCACATCATCATCATCTCTCTGTACTATATTTACCATTAGCAATGAACATTTCTAATGCTCTTCCTTCTTTTTGGTATATTCACATTTCGTTTATTATTTGTCTGAAATAGTTCTCTTAGCATTTATTGTAGTGTTGGTCTCCTAGTGATTAGTTCTTTCTGCTTTTATATCCAAAAAAGCCTTTATTTTGTATTTGTTTTAGAAAGATATTTTATAATAGCTGCCTGTGGAATTCTAAGTTGACAGTTTTTTCTTTTAGTACTCTCCTGTTTTCTAGATTGAATGTTTTCAGGGAAGATTTTGCTTTCATTCTTAATCTTTGTTTTTGGAGTGTAAGACATCCTTAAAAAGAAAAAAGAAAAGCCTGGTTTCTTGTAACAGTTCCTCTTTATCATTGGTTTTTAATGATAAGCAATTTGATAATGAACTGAGTTCATTTACTTTTCTTCATATTTATTTTTCTTGGGGTTACTTGAGGTTCTTAAACTGTGGGGTTTTTTTTTTCATCAATTTTATAATTTTTCCTACTATTATTTCTTCAGTTTTGTGGGGATTTTTTGTTCGTTTGTTTTGATCCTCCCATTCTTTTTGAGTATTCTAGTAGCATGTAAATTAGGCTACTTAAGGTTGTTCTGCAGCTCACTGTTATTTTTTTTAATGTACTCATTCTTTTGGTGGTTTATGTTGGGTAGTTTACATGTTGTAGTCTCAAGGTTGGCTTGGTACAAAGTTTGTGGTTTTTATGGGACACTTGAATAGTACATAATTTTATTTTAAAATTTTAACCAGCACATTATGTTTTCTAATGGTTGAAGGCATAGCACTTCTCATCACCAATGCAGATGACAGAGCCTTGTAGACTAATCTGAGGCAACCATACCTTTTGTAAATAATCATAGCTGCTGTTTCTTTGGTTACTTGTTATAGAGTCATTGTTTAATTTTGGATCTAGTTTTAAATTTTTGTTTGAAGTAAATAATTTTTGTTTCCACTTAATGCTATTGTGTAGGTATATTGGTGTTGCAGCTTATTTTAGGACTAATAGTTGGCCATGAAATAAAAATGACGTGTGTTCTGAATTAGCCTTTTAAAAGATTAAGTTGCCCGTAAATCACAATGTAGAACAAAGTATTTATGCAGCACTTCAGAGACTCTCAGTACAGCCAAATATCTAGTTTTATCTCCAGTAGAAAACAACAACAACAAAAAAAGAACTTACATTTTTCAGTAGAGCACTAAATGAAGTAGTTTGCATGTTGTGTTCCAATTTGCATTAAAAATAAGTATTATTATATACAAGAATTACACTCAGAGCAGTGAGATGTTCATACTATGATAGACATTTAGAATACAAAAGTGAGGAAACAAGATTTTGTGAATTTAGTCTTGGGCTTACTCATAGTGTGTCTTTCAGCCATCTCCCACCTCCCTCTGGTCTCCTTTTACCTGTCTTCGATTTTGAGTTGATCATTGTATGTTTATAATGGAATTCCCTAGTGCCATGTTGTCCCAACAGCACATTATGGAACAAGTACTTTTAAAATCATTTTTAAACATGGAATTAAAATAGATGTTTCTCTTTGAATGAACCCTGCATTGCCTTAGTTAGTGTCATTATGTATAATTTAAAAATTGTTAACATCTAAAGCTAAAATTCATTTTTTTCACATTAAGTCTGATTATGTTCTGAAACGTAGGTTTGGACATTTAAAAAATGTTCAGTTACAGTTTTAATATGATTTTTTGTCACTGAAATTTGATTGTTTTATTCATTGCTCTCTTTGTAATACTGTTTCTTCCAAATGTCATGTTTTCATGGGTTTTTATGGACAGATTTATACTTGAGGGTTTGATCAAGGGTGTTCTGTTAAATAAGTGGGAAAAATGACCATCTCTAATGTAGATTGTCATGTGGAAGTGAATAGCGTATTTCCATTTGTAGTACTCTACCCAATTTTCTCTCCATTCTTTATTTGATACGTGAGCAAAAATACATGAGTGAAGAACACCACTGTGTTTTCTTAGATGACTTTTAAACTTCACTAGGTCATGCAAGGATCAGATGTGAGAGGAATGGAGAACCTCAGGATCAACTCAAGTAATTGGAAAAAGTATTTGAAAAATGAGGTGGGGTGGTTTCCAAATTGACCTGCCCAGCATGGAAAAGGTTCATATTTCTAAAGTAAGCCATGAAGTTTCATCAGCTTAAATGTAATTGGTTTGTAAAATGGGATTTTTTTTTTCCTTTTAAACTTACTTTGAAACGTTTGTTCTTGTTTGTGGATTGTAGTTTGTTAGAATAGTGGAGTACTTTGTTTTTATGAAATATTTCTTCTATTTAATGATGAATATCCGTTATTGGCACTGAGATGATGGGGGCTGGGGATGGCAACAGGGTGACAGAAAAGCAGCAAGATTTGGTTTTCCAAACACTTAATTTCTTCTCTTATTCCTCTTTTTGAAATTGTTTTTGCTAAAAATGCCAGCCATTTTGAAACTTGATTTTATTGTCATGTTCTCATTTTTCATATTCATCTGATTGTTTGTGTTGAGTGGTGGCTGTATGTGGGAAAATTCACTTTTGCATATTTTCAGATTTTTTTCATTTTTATAGCAGAGATTTTAGATAGATACAATAAAAAAGTATTAACTTATCCAACAAAAATTTAGTGCCGATTATGTAGCAAGCGCTTAGTGAACTTTATGCTGTGCATGCCTCAGATACTTTAGTGAACTTAATAGCAACATCAAAATCTTTGCCCTTATGGACTTTATAAACCTTTGATTTCAAAACATGGTGATTAATGTGCATCTGGTATAATACACTTTCATGTAGTCATTTTATTCACCATTATTTGGGTATACCTTGTATTAAAAATGATTGCTAAAACTGGAAACTATACAAGTCTTCATCTTTTTTCCTTAACAAATGCAGATCAAGGGAATGATTGAGAACCACTTCTGGGATAGTTATAAAATCTTACCTTTGCGATATATAACTTTTTCCTCAACATAACAATTGGAAAAATGATTTCTGTTTCAAATCTTTCTGTTTTTTTTTTTTTTTTGCAAAGGGGCCCTCACCTGAAATCCTTAAAAAGTTTTGCTCTGTCCTCCGCTAGCCTTATAAACTCATGGATATGGTCCTCTAATGGATTTGTAGCACCTTAGTTCCCTTATTGTCACCTTCCTGTGTTGAACACTAAAGCTTATTTTAATTTCATGTCTAGGAAGTGTAGACACTGTTAAAAAAAAATGATGTTGCTTGACAAATGAGTATCTTCAGTATTACTGTGTCACTTCATAAATATAACTAATACATACTTTTACTAGTTGTTGCAATTTGATCCTGAAACAGCCATCTTTAAATTATGTAGTCTTTTTCTTTTCTTTCCTTTTCTTTAAAGTAATTATAATAGACTTAAATTGTTTTTGGATGATTTTGTTAGGTGAACTGACTTATTTTTAGAACAGAAACTTTGTGTTTATTCTGCAAGTTCTTCTTATTAATGTGGCACCCATTGTTTTCTGTAACTAAAATGTAATCAACTCTTTTTCCTTCCCTTTTTGAATCAAAATGTTAGACTTATACAAGCACTAGCAACAACTCTATATCTGGATCATTGAAGCGCTTGGAAGATACTACTGCACGATTTACAAATGCAAATTTCCAGGAAGTCTCTGCACACACCTCTAGTGGAAAAGATGTTTCAGAGACTAGAGGGTCAGAGGGCAAAGGAAAGAAATCTTCAGCTCACAGCTCAGGTCAAAGGGGAAGAAAGCCTGGTGGTGGAAGAAATCCAGGAACAACTGTGTCAGCAGCTAGCCCTTTTCCTCAAGGTATTAGTGATGTTTTAGTTAAAATACTTGTGTTTAAGATGGTTAATAATAGTTATGCTTTGTAAAATAATTGGTTTTTTTTAACTTATAACTAATGGATGTTCTAGATTATTATATGATTAGTTGCTGTAGTAAGATTACTTTAAAGATAGTGTTTCCTATTAAATTTTTTTAATAGGGACTTTTTCTTTCCTTTTATAATATGATTTGTGCTTCCAGAGTTGAATTGTAATTTTAATGTTTAACTAGATATGGAATAATGCTTAAAATTGGGGAGAAAAATAATAAAAGCTGGAGCTTTGCTTTGAGTTCTGTAGAACAGTCCTTCTTTTTGTTTGAGACGGAATCTCGCTCTGTTGCCTGGGCTGGAGTGCAGTGGCGCAATCTCGGCTCACTGCAACCTCCGCCTCTCAGGTTCAAGTCATTCTTGTGCCTCAGCCTCTTGAGTAGCTGGGATTACAGGTGCATGCCACCATGCCTGGCCAGTTTTTGTATTTTAGTAGAGATGGGATTTCACCATGTTGGCCAGGCTGGTCTCGAACTGCTGATCTCAGGTGATCCTCCCGCCTTGGCCTCCCAAAGTGCTAGGATTACAGGTGTGAGATACTGTTCCTGGTGTCTTTTCCATAAATGTTTTTTATTTATATTTCCTAAACATTAAAAACAATTAAGGTTGGCCGGGCGTGGTGGCTCACATCTATAATCCTAGCAGTTTGGGATGCTGAGGTGGGCAGAACTCTTGAGGCCAGCTTGGGCAATGTGGTAAGACCTCATCTCTACAAAAAATTTAAAAATTAGCTGGGTGTGAACTGGGCACAGTGGCTCATGCCTGTAATTCCAGTATTATGAGGCTCAGTCAGGTGGATCATCTGAGGCAACATGGCAAAACCCTAAATTAGCCAGGCATGGTGGCACATGCCTATAGTCCCAGCTACTTCAGAGGCCGAGGTGGGAGGATTGCTTGAGCCCAGGAGGTTGAGGCTGCAGTGAGCTGAGATTGCACTACTGCACTCCAGCCTGGGTGACAGAGTGAGACCCTGTCTCCTTGGACAGGCAAACAAAATTAGCCAGGCTTGGTGATGTCTGCCTGCGGCCCCAGCTCCTCAGGAGGCTAAAGTGCGAGGATTGCTTGACCCAGGGAGGTTGAAGCTACAGTGAGCCGTGATTGTGCCACTGCACTCCAGCCTAGGCGACAGAACAAGACCCTGCCTCAAAAAACAAACAAACAAACGAAAAACCAAAAACAAACAATAAAACCCACTAAATAAATAAATACAATCAAGGTTTGCATTTTTTAGTAGATAAACAAATACTAGACAATTTTTAGGGGATTTACATAGGTCTCAGTAAATAAGTTGTTGATTAATAATGCATTTGTTATAAAGTTTGAAGTTTAACAGGTTAACACACTAACCTGTTTTCCAGGTTTTCAGTGTGTGTGTGCGTGTGTGTGTGTGTGTATTTTGAGACAGGGCCTTGCTTTGTTGCCCAGGCTGGAGGGCAGTCATGTGATCACGGCTCACTGCAAAGTTGACCTCCTGGGCTCAAGCATTCTTCCCGCTTCAGACCCTCAATTAGCTTTTGCCTCCACCTTTGTCTCCCAAGTAGATGGGACCACAAGCATGCGTCACCATGCCCAGCTCATTTTTAAATTTTTTGTAGAGACGGGTTCAGCCTCCTGAGTAGCTGGGATTAGAGGCACACGTCACCACGCCCGGCTAATTTTTATATTTTCAGTAGAGTCGGGGTTTCACCATGTTGGTCAGGCTGGTCTTGAACTCCTGACCTCATGATCCTCCCGCTTCGGCCTCCCAAAGTGCTGGGATTACAGGCATGAGCCACTGCACCCAGCCTAAGTTTCTTATATCTTAGAATGGTATGGTGGGGTACTGATGTTCTTTAAAGAAAGAATAAGCAGTGGTGGCTGATTTCTTTATGAAGTTCCATGAAAATTGGATTGGGAGAATGTGAGATATAGATTAGATTCCATATGATCATTATTTTGTCAAATCCATTTTCTATTGTGGTAGATTCAGCTGAACAATAACAATCACTAGTATGTCTTAAAGTTAAAACTTAGAACTCATAACCTAGGAAACATCTTAAGTTCTTATTGTATATTGGGAACATTTTCAATCATACCTTCAATATTCAAAAAAGAAGTTCCCCTAGACATTCAGAGTCAGATTATAGTCTTGTTAGGTCTTCTTGCATGACTGTGGAAAGGAGACTACTGTTCTTTAGTCCTTCCTCAGGCATACATGAGGTGTTTGGGGGAGAATTGCGGAATGTTGCTGTGGCAAAAGGTGGGTGAAATAAAGCACATCTTATATCTTAATAATTATTTAAGTAATAGCTTACAATTCCACAGTAAACATTTAATACCATCTATAAAATGACACATATTTTTAAAGGTAATTTTGGGGATAAATTTGACAAGTCTTAATATACGAATGTCCTAAGTGTTGTATGTTAATTTTTTTAAACTCTTCTGTTTAATGATTATATCATGTCTGCTGCTTATGGGAACTTTAGCATCCAATTTTTCTGTCCCCCCCCATCCCCCAACTTTTTTTTTTTTTTTTTTAACTACAGGCAGTTTTTCAGGAACTCCAGGCAGTGTAAAGTCATCTTCTGGAAGTTCAGTGCAGTCTCCCCAGGATTTCCTGAGCTTTACAGACTCAGATCTGCGTAATGACAGTTACTCTCACTCCCAACAGTCATCAACAACCAAAGATGTACATAAAGGAGAGTCTGGAAGCCAGGAAGGGGGGGTAAATAGTTTTAGTACCTTAATTGGCCTCCCTTCAACCTCAGCTGTTACTTCACAGCCTAAAAGCTTTGAAAATTCACCTGGAGATTTGGGTAATTCCAGCCTTCCTACAGCAGGATATAAGCGGGCTCAAACTTCTGGCATAGAAGAAGAAACTGTAAAGGAAAAGAAAAGGAAAGGAAATAAACAAAGTAAGCATGGGCCTGGCAGACCCAAAGGAAACAAAAATCAAGAGAATGTTTCTCATCTCTCAGTTTCTTCTGCTTCACCAACATCATCTGTAGCATCAGCTGCAGGAAGCATAACAAGCTCTAGTCTGCAGAAATCTCCTACATTGCTCAGGAATGGAAGTTTACAGAGCCTCAGTGTTGGCTCATCTCCAGTTGGTTCAGGTAGGGGTTTGCCTATTATTATTTTTCTCCTTCACTCCCACCACCTCCCTTCTTCTGTCTCAAAACGTTTTCAACTGTTGTTACATGACATTTAATTAAAGTGAAATTTCTCAGTTTTTAAATTTTCTAATGGAAAATACAAAAATATCTTAAAGTCTTAGATGATTTGGTGTTTGGGAAAGATGTTCGGCACTAATTTGATTTTACTTAATTAAATGTAGGCTAAACAATCTATTGGTCATTCATTACTTACAAAACACTTAGAATTTATTTCCTATTTTTGTTTAACCTGCACAGTATTTTTTTTTTTTAATGCAGAATTTATATTTAGGGTGTGAGAGTTTTTACCCTTTGGTTTTTGTTTTGTTTTGAGCTCCCTTTCTCTAAACTTCGATTTTAGTAATCATTTTCTAAACGACTCCTCACACAGATACTACTTGAATTACCCTATCCTGAGACATTTTTATATCAGTGATAAATGATTTTAATTTATGGAATCTAGCAGTCACATTTTATTTCAGGAGATACCTGAAATGATTTAATTTTGTTTTCAAATATACTTCATGATTTTACCATTCTTTATTATAAGACAAGTGAGTTGATATACATTGTTATTCACACTATTGGGATGTTTCTGTAACTTGCAATTTGTATTATGAATGTTATTTTTAGTTTTTAAAAATTTCTTCAAAATGCAATGCATGTTTTTGGACAGACCCTTAACAGTTGATGTTAACTGAAATGTCAGCATTTATCTTTTAAATTGCATCTTGAATTTAAGATAAATGGTTTTCAATAAATGTTGAAACCTTTCTTCTAGTTTTAGATTTCTGATTGTTGAAATAACAAGAATTTAGGTAAGATAAATTATTATGGATTGTATTTGTTCTATTAGTTGGTGGCAAGGGTAGGTAGGAAATGGTATGGAAAAATGATACAATTTAATGAAGAATGTTCATGTTTATTTTATAAATACAAAATTTTAGATTGTTTTAATAGTTGTGAATACACAGTAGTAACTTCAATAAACAAACATAAAAAAGACCAGTCCAAGAGAGAGAATATCATATGTAAAGGTCAGATGTGAGAAATAGTAACAATAACTGTGATTTGTTATGTGCCAGTTCTGTTAATATTTATTTTCTCATTTAACAACAGTTATGAGATGTCCTCATTTTACAGCTGGTAACACTGAGGCTTTGAAAGGTAAAATAAGATACCCAAGATCACATAGCCAGGAGTTTCTTTGTATTCAGAAATGAGTGGAATCTCTAGATGCATTAAGGATGGTTCTAGAGCAGGATTTATCAATCTTAGCGTTATTGACAATTTGGATGGGACAAGTCTTCATGTGTTACCCTGTGTATTGCAGGATATTTACCAGAATCCCCAGTCCCTGCCCCCTACAGGCCAAGAGCATCATCACATGCTCCTTTCCTAGAGTGGGAATAAAAAATGTCTCCAAACATTGTTTAATGTGTTAAATGTGTCCAGAGGACTAAAACTACCTCTGATTGAGGCTCACTATTTTAGAGGGGGAAAATACATGTAAATTGTAGTGAGAAAGAAGTTCATAGAAAAGGTTTAAATACATTGCATATTTGAATGTATGCTTTTATTTATATGTTTCCTTTGAAACTAGAAGGGCTTAGCAGTAAGCTCCCTTGTCACAAAAAGTACCTTTAGACAAATTTAATCAAAAAATTGAATTTCTCTTCATTTTTAGCAAGAGGTGTAGTAATCAATCACATGAGTACCTTACTGAGAAAATAAAGCCTAGATTTGCTTTTGTGGGGAGACCTCTTTACTGATTTTCTGTAGTTTTGAAGCATAGTCTGGGAATTCCTGAATTTCAGAAATTACATTGGAATGCCTATTTGAAACACATCTTCAAATTAATAAAGTTAAGATATTGATTTACATCCCTGAAAATATTTTCCTATCTGTTACAGATTTGGGGAGATGTTAGGTGTGAGGAATAGGGTTCCTCATAGGATGGTTGCTTTCAGAGGGCAGTGTTTGTGGTACTCCTGTGGCAGAAAAAAAGAATTCGTTTCTCTTACCTTACCATTAGGTAAACATAGTAATTTAGGGGGAAATTCTTGTAAGTATTAGTTCACAAAAATAAATGACCTAAGAAATTTATCTGCCAAGAAATTTTTAAAACGTTGTGTTTAAAAATTACTCTGGGGCGGCCGGGCATAGTGGCTCATGCTTGTAATCCCAGCACTTTGGGAGGCTGAGGCCGGTGGATCACGAGGTCAGGAGATGGAGACCACGGTGAAACCCTGTCTCTACTAAAAATACAAAAAAGTAGCCCGGCATGGTGGCGGGTGCCTGTAGTCCTAGCTACTCGGAGAGGCTGAGGCAGGAGAATGGCGTGAACCTGAGAGGCAGAGCTCGCATTGAGCCGAGATCACACCACTGCACTCCAGCATGGGCGACAGAGCGAGACTCCGTCTCAAAAAAAAAAAAAAAAAAATTACTCTGGGGCTGGGCATGGTGACTCACGCCTGTAATCCCAGTAATTTGGGAGGCCGAGGTGGGCGGGTCACTTGAGTTCAAGAGATCGAGACCGTCCTGGCCAACATGGTGAAACCCAGTCTCTACTAAAAATAGGAAAATTAGCTGGGCGTGGTGGCACGCACCTGTAGTCCCAGCTACTAGGGAGGCTGAGGCAGGAGAATCGCTTAAACCCGGGAGGCAGAGGTTGCAGTGAGCCAAGATCGGGCCATTGCACTCCAGCCTGGGAGACAGAGCGAGACTCCATCTCAAAAAAAAAAAAAAAAAAAAAAAAAAAAAAAAAATTACTCTGAAGGTATTTTATGTCTTGTTAAAGCTATAATCATGGAATAAGATTATTGAAAACTATTTGAGATATATTCTTTAGTTTTATGTATGTTAATAAACATTTTAGGACTTAGTGCAGAACATTTACTGATAATAGTAAAAAGCGTATCCTTATCTAGAAGAGGCTTGGCTTCATGTGCTGCTTTAATCATAGTAAGTTAAGAATTGCTAACTGCTGATGAACACTTAGTATGTGCCACACACTGTGTTAAGCAGTTAATAAGCATTAAGTGTTATTACTCATTATATAGGACAAGAAACTGAGACAGAATTCTCTTAGGTTTTAAGTGATGGAGATATGCATTTTCCCTGGGTCCAGAGCCATTTAATTAGACAGCTCAACAGATGTTTGCTGATGAGGGTCTAACACCACACTAGTGTAATGTCAGTCTTACTTTAAGCAAAGAGATCCCTGAACAAATTTGAACCAGTAATTTAACTTTCAGCAATAGTGTTTCTTATTGGTATGAAAAGTTAATTTTTCCTTTGGACTAATTTGAAATTGAGAAATCATTTAGTAATTGTGGCAACAAGAAGCTTCCCCCCATATAATAAATAAGTAGGAAGGAGAAAATGTATACAGTCATCCTTTGGCATCCACGGGGACTTGGTTCCAGGACCTCCTGCAAATAAATACCCAAGTCCAAGATGCTCAAGTTCCTGTTATAAAACGTCGTAGTATTTTCATATAACCTATGCACATCTTCCTGTGTACTTAAATCATTCTTTTCTAGATTTCTTATAATACCTAGTATCATGTAAATGCTATGCAAATAGTTGTTATACTATATTGCTTAGGGAATCATGACAGGAAAAAAAGTCTGTACACATTCAGTACAGACTCAATTTCTTCCTCCAAATATTTTCTATACAAGGGTGTTGAATCCCCAGATGTGGAATCCCACAGACAGAGAAGACAACTGTATTATGTATTACATCATCACAAGTTGTTTTTCATGATGCTGTTTTTAAAAGATTGACTTTCTTGAATGACAGGTTGATAATTTAGTAATGTCGAAGATGACCTTTGTAAGCACCTGTTGTTTAAACTATAACATTCACTATAATACTAACTCCTGAGGCTAGGGGCTGTTTCTGACATACACCACTGTATCCCCACTGCCAGCACAGTGCTTTGGACATAGTAAATGTTAAACATCATTTTAAGAAATGAATGAATACCATTAGTTGTCTCGTGAGTGTATGTCATGTGGTTAGAAGTATGCTGTATGATTTTGTACTTCCCCTCTGAGTGTTTATAGTTAAGCTGTAAGACATATTACTTTATTTGAAAAGCTTTTCTTTTCTTTTCTTTTCTTTTCTTTTTTGAGTTGGAGTCTTGCTCTATTGACCAGGCTAGAGTGTAGTGGCCTGATCTCAGCTCACTGCCACCTCTGCCTCCCGAGTTAAAGCAGTTCCCCTGCCTCAGCCTCCCTAGTAGCTGGGACTACAGGTGCGCACCACCACACTCAGCTAATTTTTGTATTTTTAATAGAGACAGGGTTTCACCATGTTGGCCAGGATGGTCTCCATCTCTTGACCTCATGATCCACCTGCCTCAGCCTTGCAAAATGCTGGGATTATAGGTGTGAGCCACTGGGCCCAGCTATTTTTAAAGCTTTTCATGTAGTATTTATTTTGCCAGTTTATGATGAAAAGTATTATTAAGTTGGAAAAGATCATGGAGAGGTTGAATTGTACTTTGAAGTAGGCAGAAGACGAAGGCCAATATTACCTGAAAAGAAAGTAAAGGTCCGTTTGAGGGAAAAGCCTAATAAGAACAGGAAGCTTGTATTTGTGGCACTGTGAAGGTGATGTTTATAGGGTAGGATGGGTTCATTGAGAGATTAATGCCAGACTGAAGAAATCAAACTGATAGGCTAATGATCTTTTTCTTAAAATAACTATTCTGGCTAGTTACCATTATGAAAGAATTTCATTAATGGAAAAGAAAAAAAATGCTATCTCATTCAGCTTAGCAATGCTAATATAATCTCTTATTTGAGTACGTTTAAGTTTCTTAGGAACTCTTTAGTTACTCTCTCGTTTGATTCTTGGAACAGCCTTGTGAAATAGGACAGCTCCTCTTGATGTTGTTATTTCTCCTTTACAACTAGGATGTAAAGCAGGAGTACAGTCAGGTTCTAATGTGATTCCCTCTTGAAATTATTGGCTAAAAGCATCAGTTTTAATAGTAATCAAAATTCTCTCATGACATGTTCAAATTGTAGCAGAGTACATTTTTTCTGGGAACTGTAGATCAAATTAGAGTAGAAGCCTAGAAAACGCCTATAAAATGTTTGATTCAGAGTTCAGATTCTAAAATTTGTATTATGGATTGAAGTGTGTCCTGATAAATGGCCTGTTTTATAGTGACTTGTACAAAATGGAAAATTAGTGTGTTTCTAAAAGCGATTTCTAAGAGTTTTAAGTTTGGGGCTTATAGGTTTTGTTCGTTTTTTGACTGAACTCTTTCCTACGTACATTTTTTTGGGTTCTGAACAGTTAGGCACGAAGTCTTTTGAAACATCAAAAACAGTTTTGTAAGAGTTGACAATCTGTCCTTTCCTCTTCGCTATTTATCTTCACCACATTACAAAAATTTGATTTACTAAAGTGAAAGTTGAGAACATCTTTTTCTTCACTAAAACCATCTTGTTATTTTCTCTGAGAAAAGTCTGATATTCATTAACCCATTTATGCTGGAGGTTGCGCTTTTTTGTGTGTGAAAAATCAGACCTTGGTGATGACCTTGAGCAGTAGGATATAAATAACTCCCACAAGCTTAGTTTCCAGTAATGGAACACGAGGCATAAAGAACTCAAATTGCAAGGGGTTGATGGTTTAGCATTCACTTCCTTTCTTGGGGCATACTGTGTCCTTTCAAAGTACAGGTTGAGTAACCTTTATTAAAAATTCTTGAGACCATAATATTTGGAATTTCAGATTTTTGGGAGATTTTGGAATACTTGCATTATATATACTTACCAGGTGAGCATCGCTAATCTGAAAATCTGAAATCCAAAATGCACCAATGAGCATGAGAGTCATGGGCGCACTCAAAAAGTTTTGGATTTTGGGGCTATGTTTTTGGTTAAATAATATCCAAGGAATTCCCAGTTATCCCTCCTTTAAAAAAATTTTTGCCAACAGTGTTAGCCATAAGGGAATATCAGTTGTTTCCAGGATTAGCAAACCCAGGTCCTTTGAGTCACAGCCTTGGTCCTAGTTTTATCAATTATTTTTCCCTCAGAAAGCCATATAGAAATTAATTTCTCATATTCTGAGCAGATTTTGCTTTTATTAGTGTTTTATTCCTTGTTCTCTGCACCCTCTGCTTGTTCTTCTCGTTTGGGTGGAATAAAAGAGTAAGGGTAATAATGTCTTATTTATTTGTTATCTTTCTCTTTTCTTTTTTTCTTTTCTTTTTTTTTGAGACCAAGTCTTGCTCTGTCGCCCAGGCTGTAGTGCGGTGGTGCAATCTCGGCTCACTGAAACCTCTGTTTCTTCAAGCGATTCTTATGCCTCAGCCTCCCAAGTAGCTTGGATTACAGGCACGTGCCACCGTGCCCGGCTAATTTTTGTATTTTTAGTAGAGACGGGGTTTCGCCATATTGGGTAGGCTGGTCTCAAACTCCTGACCTCAAGTGCCCGCCTTGGCCTCTCAAAGTGCTGTGATTACAGGCATGAGCCACCACACCCAGCCATCTTTCTCAAAAATAAATGGTTCAAGATAGTGAGCTGAATATAACTTAATGAGTTTTATGCTGCTATATAAGTCATAATATATTTATGGTCATATATCAACTAAATTATCATACTTAAATTGTGATTTCCATGTGAAAATAGTATTCAAATGTTTTTGGTAAGCTCTTCCCATCTAATGAATGACCTAGGCCTAGCGTAGTGGCTCACATCGGTAATCCCAGCACTTTGGGAGGTCAAGGCAGGCAGATCACTTGAGGTCAGGAGTTCCAGACCAACCTGGCCAACATGGTGAAACCCTGTCTCTACTAAAGATACAAAAATTAGCCAGGCGTGGTGGCATGCACCTGTAGTCCCAGCTATTTGGGAGGCTGAGGTGGGAGGATCACTTGAACTCGGTGAGCCGAGCTTGCGCCAATGCACTCCATCCTGGGCAACAGAGTGAGACTTTGTCTAAAAAAAAAAAAAGATCTAAAGCACATTAGTGTATCATGTTGCGAATCATTCTTTCTCCCATTAATGAAGCCTTTTATTCTCAGACACTTGTTATACAGATTCATTTGTAAGCCCTTATGTCTTTTCCTCACTCTTTGTAAAAACACAGATATACATTCCACACACTCCCATTAAGATTTGTGAGAATTCTATCACGTTTGGTTCTCCCCCTCACGTCCCAATTATTAGCTTATAATTTTTGTTTTTGAAGTTCTAGGTGGCCTACTTAACTACACTTTTAGGTGAATTTCCCTCCATTTTTCTGGCCTATTTCTTTTTTTACCCTTGAGTCACTGGCAATTTCTTCACTGATTTCCTTTTTCCTTCCTCTCAACAGAAATTTCCATGCAGTATCGGCATGATGGAGCTTGCCCAACAACTAGTAAGTTGTCTAACTGGGTTGATAACCTGGGCCTTTTGTCTCCTCTAGTGCTCTTTCTAGTATGTTATGCCACCTCGGAACCTCTAAATTTTAATTTTCCAAAATGCAGGTTTTTCTTAATTGAACAGATACTTTTCTCCTGCAAAGATAATGTACTGCTTTGTCTTGTTATGGGTTCGTATTACAGTCAAGTTGTGTACAAATTTTAATTATTGTTGGTCTTTTAATATGGTGCTTTTGTTGCAGAATTGTGACTTCACCTCCTTCTTGAAATAATGTGTTTATTTTTTTAACATTTTGTTTTCTATTCTTAATATAATTTTTCAATATTTGTATATTCGCACTAGGTGGTTTTTTTCGTTAAGTCTTCTACATGTGTTGAGGCTTTCTTATACTGAAGTCTAGGAAATGAGAATATTTGATAGGGTTAGATGATATAATGAGGTTTTTCTTTATAATAAATATTGTTAAGTGTGCCCTAAGGCAGATTTACCTATATAGATTTGCATCCTACAGTGACTCACTTTTAGCAAGACATTACGTTGACATAAATGTCTTTTAAAAAGTGATTTGAAATACATATTTATTACTAAGGAAATTGTTGTCGTTATGACAATATATCTTAACATATCTCAATTTAGTTGGTAATATGTTGGCAAGTGGAATACAATATTTAAAAATTTATACCGTGTAAAAATGGAGCCAAGCTTGCAGTTTTAATGATTCAAACAATGATACATGATAGACTTACTGAAATTTTATTATACTAATTCAGTGTATGGCTATGTATTTCTTTTGTGTGTTTGAGAATGATCTTAACCTGAAGTCCTTTTTTCCTTACTTAAAAGCGTTCTCAGAGTTGCTGAATGCAATACACAATGGTAAGTTTTATTAGAATCTTCTCTAGTGGTTCGTTTATCACAAAGGTTGCCTTTTGTAGAGAATCTCGATTGAAAGCTAGCATGTTCTATTGATTAGATGAAATCCAGTGCTGCAGTGAGTCAATTGTTCAGCACCTTAGTGAAAAATTTTTGTAGATTGCCAATAAGAGGATGATAGGTCAATATGGTTCATCAGTTTGGCTTTTATTGTTTCTTTTTAAGGCAAAATGATAATAGTGTTTTAAGTTTCTGAAAGTCTTTTTATTTTTACAAATGGTTTTTCTAGTTCTTTTGAGATCTCTCTTGCCAGTGCAGGTAATTATTGGTACCTAGGGGAAGAATTTGCTTGGAATGTGAATTTTATTTTTTAGGGTTTGGGTTTATTAATATATAGAATACTTTAATTATTTTACCCCTGTATTCCACATAGTGAATAAATGGAAGATAGTCTTTTAAATTACATCTGGTTTGGGACCAGGTTTTTTACAGTGGAGTTGTATCTTTTGCTGCATTGGGTTCTGAAATCAGCATATAAGGCAAATACTATCTTTGTAATGTAATTATAATGAAGATTATTCTTGCAAAAAATGTTTGAAGGTTTCTTCAGTTTCCCCAAAGAACCTTCCTTAATCCTTTGATGTTCAAAAATTCTCGTTTTGAGGCTAGTGTCAACTTTGTTGATTTTCTTTTTCAGTTATTAACAGATCTCATTTGTTCGAGACTGTTTATGTTCAAGCCTCATTTGTTCAAGACTGCTTGATTCCAAGCAGTTTTTCAATACATTTTCATTAACTTCATGAAATCTTGCATATTTTGCTAATGTATTTTAATTTGCAGTCGATTTGTGTTGCGTTTGGGTTTTATTGTCAGATGTTTACGGTATCGACAGCCAACAAGAGACTAATGGCATAATGAGCAGGCATAGACACTCTTGTTGCCTTAAGGGTAGGGGTCGTTAGGGTGGGAGTCTTATCTTATAAGTTATTTTTTATTAATTAGTAGATTGATTCATAATTCTTGTCTCCCTATGCAACCTGTGCCTGCGGAAGCTTAGATAATGAATACTCTTGATAACAAGGAGTCCCTCAACACTAGGTATCTACAGGGAAAAGGGATTGGCAGCATCCTTGAAAATAAAATAAACTTGTTACTATTATTTGGTAGAGAAGTGTAAAAGCTGAAGATGTTTAACATCATCTTCAGTTTGCATAAGTAAATTTAGAATTGTTCTTTAATTCTTTAATCCTGAACATCTTTAGAAAATAAATTTGGGATTAAAAGAAAGTAGACATCATGGGAGCAATGTAATGGATTTATATTTTTCATTGCAAGTACAAGTGTAAGATTGACACCTAGTGAATGATGTTTACCCTGTGGGTGATTGAGGGAGAGTCTCTTAGACTTCGTGGAAAAATTTGTACAGTATTTTCTCTCCCCCACTGCCCCATCCCCAACAGTTAGCTTTTCTTTCTCTTTATTTTTCTTTTGAAATTTTTTGTGTTTGGGGTTTTGTTTTTTTTTTTTTGAGACGGAGTTTCGCTCTTGTTGCCCAGGTTGGAGTGCAGTGGCGTGATATTGGCTCACTGCAACCTCCGCCTCCTGGGTTCTCCCAGGTGGACTCCTAAAGTGTTGGGATTACAGGCGTGAGCCACGATGCCCAGCCATACTCTTTTTACTTACCTAAGATGGATAGTTGGATTATTGATTGGAATCTTTTATCTTTATGAACATAGTCGTTTACAGCTATATAATTTTAGTTTTTTTTCTAACTATTTTTTTTTAGAAGCAAGATCTTGCTTTCTTACCCAGGCTGGTGTGCAGTGGCATGATCATAGGTCATTGCAACCTTCAATTCCTGGTCTCAAGTGATCCTTCCACCTCAGTCCCCTGAGTAGATAGGACTACAGCCTCCAATTTAGACTTTTCTCCTGAGTTGCAGACTTATATTTCCAAAAACCTAATAAGCTTCATTTCCGTATGATACTCAGCCACCTCAACCAGACTTAGGCTAGGAAGTTAACTTCAACTCTACCGTCTCATTTTCCTAGTCATCATTTTTTTAAAAAGCTTTTTTCTATTATTGATCAGTTTAACTTCTTTTTCTTTTGTATTTCCACTGCCCCATTTGGTTATGTCCTACATTGTCATCTGAACTGTTTCAGCAAACTCCTAACCTTCATTCCATTATCCAGTCCCTTTTCTAGATGCTACTAGAATTGATGGTCAATCTAAAGTGCAAATCAGACCATGTCAAACTGTCTTACTTAGAGAATTTTCTGGGACTTATGGGATAACATTTATACTCCTTCACATGGCATGTGGAGTTTTTCTTCATCTCGTTGTAATCTGATTCTCCAGTCTTATCCCTTCTTCTCCACAACTTTACGTTGCATCAATAGAAGCTACTTGTAGTTTCCTGATGTTATACTACTATGTGCAACATCTCTGACGTAGACCTTGTTTGTATCTGTTGGTGTGGACTTCCAACTTTATCTAGTAAAAGCAGTCATTAAAACTAAGTGTAGTTGCATTTACTTCCTGCAAAGTTTTTTTTTCAGACTCTTTGATAGAATTAACCCTTTCTCTCTTTTTTAATACTTCTGGGTTCTCATATGTGATGTTCTGATACTTCCTCCAATTGATTTCTACTCTTTCTCTGGACACTTTTTTTTGTTTTTGTGAAATATATCTTAGTCATATTTATCTTAGATTTGTGAAACTTCAAAAAAAAGCTTTCATTAGACAGTTGAAACTGGATTATTTTCATCATTCTAGCAACTGATGCATTTCAAAATGTTTTGAATAGAACTTTATAAAACTAAAATTTATTACTTCACAAAACTTATTCTGGAAAAGTTAATACAAGTGAAATGACCAAGGAAAGATGATTATTATTATTTTTGAGATGGAGTCTCACTCTGTTGCACAGGCTGGAGTGCAATGGTGCCATCTCAGCTCATTGCAACCTCCGCCTCCTGAATTCAAGCGATTCTCCTGCCTCAGCCTCCCGAGTAGCTGGGATTACAGGCGCCCACTACCATGCCTGGCTAATTTTCGTATTTTTAGTAGAGACAGGGTTTCACCATGTTGGCCAGGCTGGTCTCAAACTCCTAGACTCAAGTGATCCGCAAGTGGTCCACCTCGGCCTCCTAAAGTGCTGGGATTACAGGTGTGAGCCACCGTGCCCAGCCTCTTTGGCTACTTTAAACCAGCATTTCAAAATAATATTAAAAGTGAGAAAGGCCAAAACAAATGTATGAAACAACTCTATTACTTTAGCAAAGAACCAAGTTACTATATACTGAAAGAAACAAGACAGTCCAATCCAAAGTTTAATTCCCAAAGAAAATTAACATATTCCCAAGAATATATGTGGAACTTATTCTAGGAAAATGTAGCAATTAACAATTTTCATTCATTCAACAATTATGGCAAGCCTATTAGATGATGAGCTAAATACTGACAAAATAAGATGAATAAAAGCCAACTTCTAAAATAAATTATTAAAGAACCTAGAAAATATTAGAGCAAAACCATCCCTGAGACATAAAGATGAAAACTAGGAGGAGGATATGCTAGTTTTCAACTGGACTATAAAACTAAACTATAATCTTTTAATACATACTACTTGTTTCATCATTTTTACAAGCATTTAAAATACTTCTATTAAGTGAAATAGAGAAATTAAACTTACAATTTATTAAGATCATGAAATCTCTTAGGCTGCTTCATTCCAGGGCACCACCACAAAACCAAATATGAAATACAATGCACTTTCTTTTATGGGCATCGATTTAAAGTTAATTCTCCATATAGTATTCTTTAAGATATTTAAATGACTACTTTCCCTTTCCAAACTGCCTTAAAAGTTTCTGAAATTTCCTGAGACCTTTACATAATATATCTTTCCTTACTTTTCTGTTTCCTTTTTCCTTTTTGGGGACAATAATTTTAATATTATTTCTTCAATTTTTAAATTTCTTAAATTTCTCTGATCATATGCAGTTTATCCTGGTGGACCTAAATTGGTGTTTGAAATTGGTTAGGTGTTTTCCTAAAGTACTTTGCTTTGTATCAATATTATTCTTAATTCCTTACCTGAAAACACCAATTTCAAAAGTTTATGAAGTTATTTCACATACCCAAAAGAACCGCCTTCATTAAGTCCTAAGATCCTCTCTGAGAAAGAATAAATGAAGACATATGCTTTAAACTCAATATCTATGACTGTAAATATATAATATTTCCTTGGGGCCGTGCATGGTGGCTCATGCCTGCAATCCCAGCACTTTGGGAGGCCGAGGTGGCAGATCACTTGAGCTTAGGAGTTTGAGACCAGCCTGGTCAACATGATGAAACCCCTTGTCTACTAAAAATACAAAAATTAGCCAGGCGTGATGGTGCATGTCTGTAATCCCTGCTACTTGGGAGGCTGAGGCAGGGAGAATCGCTTGAACCCAGGAGGCGAAGGTTGCAGTGAGGTGAGATCGCGCCACTGCATTCCAGCCTAGGTGACAGAACAAGACTCTGCTTCATAAATAAATAAATAAATAAATAAATGAAGTACCAAAGAGCTTACTTAGATCAGTTTTCACAGCAGTATATTGCTAATTGAGTTCCAAGTCCCACTTATTGCACTTTTAAATTCCCTTTAATTATGATGCTTCTGGTTTGAGACAACTGCGCTCACTAAACAAATAGGGTTTGTTGGAGGAGGTAATGTTAACCAGTTATTCATATAGTTGCTGTAGGATGAGTATACGTATAAATGCCAGTTGATTTTAGAGGTGAACATTCTCCCTCAAGAACAGGGTTCTACTTAGGCTTGTCAGACTAGTTTATAAGAAACTGAATTTTTGTCCTTCATATGTGTCCCTTTTTTATTTCAGGGAAGCATTAAGTGGATAGGATTCCATGAAGTGGGATGAGTAATACTCAGGCGCATATAATTGTTCCAAAGCCAGTATCATTTGAGATTCACTGTGTGTAATGAGATGTTACTGATGGGGGATGAGTTGTCACTGTGAGCAGTATGGAGATTGAGAATCTAGCTCATTCTAAATTTAATTTCCTTTTAATCACAACAGACATTTTTTCTTCTTATGAGTTAGTGTGTTCTTTATGCTTATACAGTAAACTGTCACATCCTAGGATACAACAAGTGCTACGAAGTTTGTTTCAATGCACACAAACTGTGAATCACTTGGTAAGGGATAATTAGGTTAAAAAAGGGGAAGGGAACTAGGCCTTGGGCTTAGTAAAGAGCTGCAAAGCACATTGGTTTAGGGGACTGAAATGAAGTTCTAGAGAAAGGCACCTGACAGTTAGTAAACCTAGACCTTAGAATTGCTGTCTTGAATCAGAGAAATGGTAAGGAGCTATGATGAGTTTGTGGGAGACAGAACACATGATGAAATGGTATGAAATCTTATGGGCAGGGTTGTGATTATGCCTGTGTAGGAAAGAATTTGACTAATTTAACACAGCCTTTATAATAAGGTAGTATAAGACATGTACTTATAGATAAGACTTTTTCCATTTCAAAGTATCCAGGCTATTTTGTTGCTCTTGGTTCCTTGAAGATAGGCTTCAAAGACTCTTAAGGGATAAACACATTTGGCTGGTGAGTCCCCCACTGGGGAGAAAAAGTAGTTTTCACATTTGGCTGGTGAGTCCACCACCGGGGAGAAAAAGTAGTTTCCAGTATCCATGTTAACTTTTATAATGGAAAATGAATCTACACTCTTTCATTGAAACTGCAAGAGGGGTGGAACCTGAAAAGTTCCAACTGAGTGAGGGAAGCAGTACAAATGGGAATGAGTTGTATAATAATTAATTTTAAATTAACTGGTAATGCCATTACTACTCTCTTTATTTAGAGCACTGCAATTTTTTAAATTTACATAGGTTTCATGGGGATTTTAACCCTGATGATCCACCCCCACACTGCACCCCATCATAATATCTTCAGTTTTTCAACTTGTCTGTCATGGTGGTTTTTAGGAAGTGGTGATTAAAAATCTGAAATTAAAGTGTGTCTTTTCTTTAGACAGAGGTGACAGTTCTACACTAACAAAGCAAGAACTTAAATTCATAGGTATGTACCAAACTCCAGCATGGTTCTAAACATAATAGTGTTAAATTAATCCTATTGTAGCTTGGAAACCTTCCCATACAAACCAATGTTAGCAATATGTACTCATAAAAAAAAATGATGCCTGAAAGGAATTATCTATAACCTTGGATGGTAGGTGGGATGAACTATATGTTCTTATTGTTGTAGTTATTTGGATTTGTCATATTGCTTAAGACTTGGTAGGTAGATCTTAGAATTCCTGAAACTGTTTACTTGTAAGGGCCTAGATTCACAAAATCAGACCACTTCATACACCTGTGTCCCTTCTCTCACTGAGATCAGGAAGAATATGAGAACATATTTCATGTTTTATAATCATGATAACTCTCTGATTCTTTTAACATATATCTCAAATACTCTGGATCAATTCAGAGAGAACATGTGTATTCTGAACTACAGAATGAAATCCACTACTGTTAACCACTTGAAGTATGCATCCATTCATTTCCCTCCCCTAAAAACCTCATTTTTAACATGCTGATAAAGCTAATTTTATAGGCTGTGAGTATCTTCAATATGGCACTTTCCTTCTTGAGACTGTCTTAGCTTTTTATCGTTTGACTAGAATATATTAGGTTCTTTCTTTATGTCTATATGTAAGGTCCTGGTTAGTTGCTATGGGGAAATAAGTATACTGCAAAAGATAAATGATGCGGCACATGAGTCCTCCCTTTGAGAACATACACTCTAAAAGGAAAAGAAATACATATATGTAATAATTTCAAGGGATGTACTTATAACTTCTTTAATGGTCAGTAGGAGTTCAAGGCCAGGGAAAATTGCTTTCAGCTGAAGGAATGAGCTATCCAGATAATGTAACATTTGACCTGATACTTAAAGAATATGTAAAATTTTGTTATTTGGAGATACAGGGATCAGAGCTAGATTCTTAGTCTGAGGTATGTACAGTTAGCATGAGCAATGGCATAGAATGAGAATACACAGGCTGTGTAAAGTAATATATATATATATAGCGTGTGTTTTATATATATATACACACACACACACACACATTTATATATATATATATATACACACACACACACATTTATATATATATATATTTTTTTTTTTCTTGGCATGTTTTACCTCCAAGATACTGATATTTGATATGAAAAATAACAACATTAGCTATTAGTCCAAGGAGTTGAAAGCAGTCGGTGTTGAGTTGGAAAAAAGATAATCAAACCTGTACTTTAGGAAGTTTCAACTGGTGGGTAGCATGTAAAAAGATGGAAAAGAGCTAATGCTGAAACAGAGTAACCCAATAGTTTTTTGTTACAATCTAACCAAATTTACTGATGGCCTGAATGAGGATCCTGGAAGTCAAACTGATGAGATGTATATTACCCAAGAAGAACTGGTAATGACAGTAGCTGGAAAGGATGGGTATTCATTTACTAACACAATATTTAGGTAGAGATGTTTAGCACAGAATTAAATAGAGCTTGGGCACCAAAGAGAATTGAAACTAGGCCACTTAGGGGGTAGTAACTGAAACTCTGAGACTAGTATAGGCTGAAAAATGTGGGTAGAGAAGACAGAGAAAGGTTGAATCAGGTTTATTTTAAAATAGTGAAGTCTTAATAGGTAGAAAGGAGATTAAGGATTAAGATTCAAGGAGTGATATTTCATAGATCAAGAATCTGGAGCAGATGGGAAGAGATCAAGTGAACATGTAGAAAAATTAAGTTTGAAGGAAGACAGAGAATCACTGTGGAAACATTCGCTGTCAGAAAACCCCCCATCAAACCAAATTAGTTTTCTAAAACCTTCATAATTTGAATTAATGAATTTTTAAATTATTAGAAATTTTAAAAATAGATTTCCCCCCAAAAGAACTGATTCTTTCAGGTATGTGTAGTAACTTGAATGTGTTTACAAAAGCGTTTTCTTTTTAGTGTACTTCAGAATAGGGCTTTAATGATTAAATAAGAGTATTAAATAATACTTAAATATGCAACGGTTATGCATCTGAGCGAGTTATTTTATTTTAAATTCTCAATGTCGCCTGAGAAGTGATCTCTTTCCTCTCCTCTTGTATTTTTTTGTCCGAAATACCTCTGTCCTGGAGTTACTGTTTGTGCCTGCCTGTCTGTCATTTTCTCTGCCTATTCCTTACTATTACATAAATCACCAAGTGCTGCCTTCCGAACATTTTTTCTAATTTACTAATTTGAGGCTTTCTAGACATGACTTTTGTATTTAATTTTTCTTTATCGTTTTCAAAACTCTTCTTTTGTGTTGATTCAGGTCCTCATCATCTCTTGCACAGATTATTCTAATATCCTCTTTTTTACTTTTGTCAGTATACCTAGAGTTCATCAAATGGGCTTACTCAAGCCAGAATCTCAGAAATGAAGGTAGGGAAGAATGTCATTTAATCATCTATGATTTAAAAATAATAACTGCCAAGAATGCCAAATGTTGCTTATCTTATTCTTCCTTACGGTAATCTTCTTGGGAAAACAAATTTTAATTGGAAAGTGCTTGCTTAGTGAATCGGACATCAGAATAAAGGCAGTTCGATCATGTTTAAATATTATCATCATCTTGATAATACTTTTTTTTCTCTCCGTGTAATGTATTTCACTACTTTGCAGCTTCCTTTCACATTAACTTCTGGTCCTGCATTTGCAGAAACTATGTCCCAATCACCTTCATTAAACCTGGAGTTGTAGACCATGTCCCTTGGTGGGCTGTTTCTATAGATGGCTGATATACTTGTTTCACACTCAGAGGGTCATTTTATTTCAGGATCTCTTGATATATACATATGGATATATATCTCTGGATATATGTATGTGCCCATTCCTAACAGAATAGTATATTTATGTAATAACAGGTAGGTATTTGGAATTTTGCTTCTCATACTTTTTTCCATCATGCATGCATTAGGAGCAACTAATATTTTTATTTCAAAGGTGTATCTGAAAGCTTATAGCTTTGGCTTGGGAAGCCAAAAACTTTATTTCATGTTACCAATAATAGAAAATCTGATTTTCCACCCAGATTAGGTCTTTTATGGAACTGTAGAGAGAAAACAAATCAGCATAATAAACATAAGACATGAGGGAAGATAGTAGTAATTTGAAACAAAATTTAAAAAGAAAGAAATTTTATGTATTCAGCTATATTTTATAATAGTCAAAGCAAGGAACACAGTAAAGGGGTAATAACGCAATGGTTACAGCCAAGGAACAGAATAATAAATGGGTAAATCAGATAAAGAAAACTTCCTAGAAAGAAGGAAAGTACCAAGACTGTGGTGCCAGGGACTTAATAGACTGGGCACGGTGGCTCACGCCTATAATCCCAGCACTTTGGGAGGCTGAGGCAGGCAGATCATTTGAGGTCAGGAGTTCAAGACCATCCTGGCCATCATGGTGAAACCTCATATCTACAAAAAAAAAAAAAAAAAAAAAAAAGAGCCAGGTGGGGTGGTGCACGTCTGTAATCCCAGGTACTTGTGAGGCTGAGGCATGAGAATCGCTTGAACTTGGGAGGCAGAGGCTGCAGTGACCTGAGATCACACTACTGCACTCCAGCCTGGGTGACAGATGAGACCCTGTCTTAGAAAAATAAAAAATAAAAGGACTTAATAATAGAAGTGACTTCCATTCTAAGGAAATGTACAAAATATGAAAAGACTAGACATACAGAGATATTTATCATAGCAAAAAGTTGCAAGTACTGGGGATTGACAAAATTATCACAATGGTTATATTATTATTATTATTATTATTATTATTTAATCAATCAGTGTCTTGCTTTGTTGCCCAGACTAGTTTCAAATCCCTGGCCTCACGTGATCCTCCCGCCTCAGCTTCCCAAATTGCTGGGATTACAGGCATGAACCACCGCTCCTGTCCTATTGTTCCGCCACATCTTTCTATTATTTTTGAGACAGAGTCTTGCTTAGTCCAGGCTGGAGTGCAGTTGTGCCGTCATAGCTCACTGCAGTCTCAATTTCTTGGGCTCAAGCAATCCTCCTGCCTCAGCCTCTTGAGTAGCTGGGAATACAGGCACACACCATTCCACCCAATAATTTTTTTTTTTTTCTTTTTCAGTAGAGATGAGATCTTACTAATGTCGCCCAGGCTGGTCTCCAGCTACTGAGCTCAAGTGATCCTCCTGCCTTGGCCTCCCGAAGTGCTGGGATTACAGGCATGAGCCGCCACACCTGGCCATAATGGTTATATTAAAATCAATGGTTCAAGAGTATTGTGTTTTCTTGTCTCTGTTTTCTAAAAATGAATGTGGCCATTCTTTTATGTTTTTATTTAAAACAAAAATATTCATGAAGAAAGGCAAATTATATTGATAACCACCATATCTGATAAGATTATGTTCTTCATTTTAGTTGATACTTTTTCCTCCACTAAATCTTTCTTTTAATCTTTTTAAAGAAACAGAAAAAAAAATCACTGTGTAGTATGTATGTTTCATGATGCTTCTCGTTTAGGCTTATGATTGTACTCATTTAGGTGTGTCTCATCTCTTAGTTGAAGTACTCTCCTTCATTAACCTGGTGACTCATATTTTTATACTTTATTTGAGCTTAGTGTTTATAGAGAAAAAATCACCCCATGTAAAATTTCATATCATTCATTGATTCATAACAATTGCAGCTGACATTTAAATTGCTTTGCAATGTTAATATACTTCTCTAGGAAACTTACTTTTTGCTATGCATGTTTAATATGTATACATTTAACTCCTCATACTCTTCCTTTGCTTTCCCTGTACTCAAGATATTAGATGTCTTTCCCGGGGGGGGAAAAAACCTTATTTTAGTTTCCTGACCGTCTTTTTGTCACCATCTCTTATGTTTTCATCAATTGTGCTCTTAGTATCTTTCCTCTTGAAAACAACCCCTCCACAAAGAAAAAAACCACCCCAATTTACTTATTCCTATTTGTGCGCCTACCCCTGAAACTGTTCTACAAGCACACACTCGTTTAAGATCATTTGTTTATTTTTGTGATATGTCTGTGTATGACTTAAGTCTTCCTTGGACTTAACTGTGCTTCCTGATTGAGAGAATTCATGCGTTTCACCGATTCCCTACACAGTCTTAGCCATTATATTTCAAAATACAGCATCTTACCATTCTCTCCATTCTTTCTTCTGGAAGTTTTGTTAGGCATATTTGGATTTGAATACTGCCCTTAATGTTCTTTAAGTTTTTGTAATTTCCATTTTTTAAATCTCTCTTTTATATCTGAGTAATTTGTTTAGATGTTTGTTTTTGTTCACTAATCATCTCTTTAGCTGTGTTTAATTTATTGTTTTATTAGACTATTGAGTGAAGAATTTTAGTGAACATGTTGTTTTCAAGTTTGAATTCTTTGAAGTCTCTTTTAAAATGAACGTAGTTTGGTTTTCTGGTTTTCTTTTTAAAAAAAGAACTGCGTAGTTCTTTTCCCACATCTGAAAATATTTTTATTTTGAAGCAATCTCAAACTCATGGAAAAATTGCAAGTATAGTAGAGAGAACTTTGTTTTTCTGAGCCATTTGAGAGTAAGTTGCGCACAGTATCCCATCAGCACTGAATACTTATGTATTTCTTACAAACAAGGACATTCTCCAACAATATCACAGTATAGCTATTATGAACAGAAAATTAACACTGCTATATTACTACCATCTAGTTTTCAAATGCCATTCAAGTTTTGGCAGTTGTCAATGTTTTTGGAGATCACAGCGTAGTTGTTTTGGATTTTATTTTTCATTACTAAATTCAGATTATGTTTTGGGGGGCAGGAATTTTATAGAAATGATCTTTGCAGTGCATATTATCAATGACACATAATCAGGCTTTCCCAATGTAAAGGCTGTCTTTCCCCCTTTACAATTAGTAATTATTTTGTGGAATAAATTGTGACACTATATGTAATATTCCATTCCTTATCAGATTTTCAGTTTATATCAGTATGTGTTTAAGGATTCCTGTGGGCTATAATTTATTATTCATGATTTATTGTGATGCTGAAAATTGTTCAGGTTAGCCAGTGGGAGCCCCTTTGAGCTGGCTCTCTGTTCTGTTGACATATCCCTGTTATTCTTTGAATGCTTCCTTACTTTCTGGCACTGTAAGTACATTAGTTTTCCATTGCTGACATAACAAATTATCAGAAAGTTAGCAGCTTAAAACCACACACATTCATTAGCTTTCATTTATCATATTTTACCAGTAGAAGTTTGGGTTGGCTGGGTTCTCTGCTTAGTGTCTTGCAAGGCTGAAATCCAGGTGCTGGCCAGCTGGGCTCTTACCAGGAGGCTTCCGAAGAAACCCTTAGCTCTTAGAGACTTTTATAAAGACCTTGCACATGCCCCTGTGTCTTCAAGCCAGCAATGATGAGTTGAATCCTTCTCACACTTAGAATCTGTCTGACCTCCCCTCTCACTTTCTCTTCTGCCGCATCTTTCACTGACTTTCTACCTTCTTTTTTTTTTTTTTTTTTGTTTGGAGACAGAGTCTTCCTCTGTCGTCCAAGGCTGGAGTGCAGTGGTCTGATCTCGGCTCACTGCAACCTCTGCCTTGCGGGTTCAAGCGATTCTCGTGCTTCAGTCTCCCAAGTAGCTGGGATTACAGGCGTGTGTCATCACAGGCGTTTCGCCCTGTTGGCCAGGCTGGTCTCGAACTCCTGACCTCAAGTGAGCCACTGCACCCAGCCCCTCTTCTGCTTTCAAAGGCTCATGTGATTACATTGGATCCTTCTAGATAACCCCAGATAATTTGTTTCCAAGTCAGCTAACCAATAGCCTTAATTCGGTCTGCATAGCAGTACCTAGATTAGCGTTTCATTGAATAACCAGGGGATAGCAAACACCAACCTGTCTTTAGAATTCTGCCTACCACTACAAGATACTCTGTGTTCCTCTTTTTTATATAGAGTGTTCTTTTCTCACATTTAAAAAATGCATCCTCTTAGGTTCTTAATCATTTAAAATATTTATCTTATAATATTTATTTGCCATTTCTGTTTTTGAAGTGTCTTGGAGGGCAGTCTAAATGTTTGTATCTGTTGATTTGTCATCGTGGGGATTGGTTCCTTCCATGTTTCCTTATTTTGGATTGTGAACTTAAGTTTTATCGTGGGTCAAGGATATATCCCTTCAGAAAAGTTTGTGTTTGCTTCACCACCCTGTCCCTTCTTATGTTAATTTAATGTTGGGATTTATCAAACCAAAGTCTATTTGAACACAAGACTATGTGGCTATAAATTCATATGGCAGACTTTTTACCTCCTATCCAGAGCATAGACCAAATTGGACAAGTATTATTATTTTCTCCCTATGATGTGGTTTTTGGGTGATTTTTGTGTGTGGGTTTCACCATGTTGGCCAGGATGGTCTCAATCTCTTGACCTTGTGATCCGCCCACCTCAGCTGCCCAAAGTGCTGGGATTACAGGCGTGAGCCACTGTGCCTGGCCATGTTATTTAATTTTTATGTATTTGTATAGTTTCCTAAGTTCCTCTTTGTGTTGATTTTTAATTTTATTCCATTGTAAATTGAGAAGATTCTTGATATGATTTTGATTTTTAAAGATTTGTTTTGTGTCCTGACATAAGGTCTGTCCTGGAGAATGTTCCATATGCTGTTGAGAGCAGTTGTTGGATAAAATGTTTTGTAAATGTCTGTTAGGTCCATTTGGTCTAAAGTCTAGAGTCCAGTGTTTGTTTTTTGATTTTCTGTGCCAGTGATCTATGTAATGTTGAGAGTGGGTTGTTGAAGTCTCTCACTATTATTGTATTGGAGTTTATCCCTCTCTTTAGGTTTAGTAATATTTGCTTTCTGAATCTGAATTTTCCAGTTTGGTGCATATATATTTAGAATTGTTACATCCTCTTGCTAGTTATCCCTTTGTCGTTATATAATGACCTAATCTTTTTTACAGTTTTTTTTTTCTTAAAGTCTCTTTTATCTGATGTAAGTATAGCTACTCTTGCTTACTTCCTGTGGTTTCCCTTTGCATAAAATATCTTTTTTCATACCTTTACTTTCCATCTGTATGCATCCTTACAGGTGAAGTGTGTTTTTTGTGGGCAATAAGTAGTTGGATCTTGTTTTTTAATTCATTCACCTAGTTGATATCTTGTAAGTGGAGAATTTAATCCATTACATTTAAGGTTATTATTGATATGTGAGGTTTTGTTTTTGTCCTATTGTTTTCTAGTTGTTTTGTATATTCTTTCTTTTCCTTTCTTTTTGTCGTTGTGGTTTTGTGGTTTTCTGTAGGGGTGGTATGAGTCCTTTCTCTTTCTTCTTACTTTGTGTATTTGCTTTACTCCAGTGAGTTTTGTACTTTTGTATGTTTTCATGGTGGCAAATGTCATCCTTTTGCTTCCAGGTTTAGAATTCCCTTGAGCATTTCGTGTAGGGTGGTCTAATGGTGATGAATTTCCTCAGCTTTTGCTTGTCTGGAGAAGACTTTATTTCTCCTTCATTTATGAAGGATAATTTTGCTGGATGTAATATCCTTGGCTGAAAGTTTTTTTTTTTTTTTCTTTCAGCACTTTTGAATATATCATCCCCTTCTATGTTGACTGTAAGATTTCTGCTGAGAAATCTGTTAGTCTGATGGGGGGGTCTTTTTTAGGTGAGTGGATGCCTTTCTCTTGTTTTTAGAATTCTTTGTCTTTAGACAACCTGAGTAAAATGTGCTGTAGAGAAGACCTTTTTGCATTGTTTTTAGGGATCTTAGAGCCTCCTCTATCTGGATGTCTATGTCTCTTGCTAGACCTGGGAAGTTCTTTTTTTTTTGAGACAGAGTCTCGCTTTGTCACGCAGGCTGGAGTGCAGTGGCGCGATCTCTGCTCACTGCAACCTCAGCCTGCCAGGCTCAAGCAATTCTTCTGCCTCAGCCTTCCGAGTAGCTGGGATTACAGGTGTGCACCACTACCACCTGGCTAATTTTTGTGTTTTTAGTAGAGACAGGGTTTCACCATGTTGATCAGGCTGGTCTCGAACTTCTGACTTTGTGATCCGCCCGCCTCAGCCTCCCAAAGTGCTGGGATTACAGGTGTGAGCCATCACACCCGGCCCAGACCTGGGAAGTTTTAATCTAGTATTTTGTTGAGTTGATTTTCCATATTATTGGAATATTTGGTCACTGTATTTTGACTGGGTTATTTCAAAAGACTGGCTTCAAGTTATGAATTTCTTCTGCTTGGTCTAGTCTATTGTTGAAACTTCTGAATACATTTTGGATTTCGATTGTTGTTTTTTTTTTTTGATGGAGTGTTGCTCTGTTGCCCAGGCTAAAGTGACCCCAGTTTACTGCAGCCTCTGCCCCCTAGGTTCAAGCAATTCTCCTGCTTCAGCCTCCTAAGTAGCTGTGATTACAGGCAGGTACCACCACACCTGGCTGACTTTTGTATTTTTGTAGAGATGAGGTTTTGCCATGTTGGCCAGGCTGATGTTGCAGTCCTGTACTCAAGTGATCTGCCAGCCTTGGCCTCCCAAAGTGCTGGGATTATAGGCATGAGCCACTGCGCCCAGCCTCTGTTTTGTTCTTTTTAAATTCTCTCTCTCTCTCTCTCTCTCTCTATATATATATAATTAGTTATTACTGAATAATTACAGAATAAAAATAAATAATTAATTTATTATTCATATTATTCATGTCCTAAATAACCATTCTGATTTCTTTGTATTTTCAGAATTATTTTGTATCGCACATAGCTTCTTTAGTATTAAAATTTTGAATTATTTTTCCAATATTTTTAAAAACTGTTTTTAATGGTATGTGTTCCTACGGAATTATTGTGTGCCCTTTGGAGGTGTCTCTCTCTCGCTTTTTTTTTTTTTTTTGGCTTTTTAATGTTTCCTGTATATGTTGATATCTGTGCATCTGATGTGATAATAGCTTCTCCCAATTTTTTTGAATTTGCTTTCATAGGGGAGAACATTTTATTGAAGATATACCTATGGTGTTGCTTGGGTAGGCACCGGAGTTTTGATTCTGGATGTGTGCAGTCATGTAATCTCTGGATGATTTATTTGGCTTAAACAGTATCAGCGGTGGCTATGATTTTTCTCAGTGGTTTAGGGTGCAATTATTAGTGGAGGCAGTGGTGAAGTTTTGCTGGGGACTAGGATGCCAAGTAGACCAGCCTTTGCACCTCAGTCGTGGACCAAGCATGCCTCACCTTGGGCCCAGGGTGGCATATGCTGGTACTGGTGTTAGTGGGTCCAGGTAGGCTGATTCTTGTGCCTCGAGGTGGAGGCCCATACTTCCTCAGATGCCAGTAGTGGTAGCAGTTGGCTGTGTAGGTTGGACGGTTCTCGGGTCTGCAGCCAGCCAGTGTGGTGTGCGAGGATGGTGGCAGTGGTGGGACAACCCTCTGGATCCCAGGAAGAGTGCACTTGTATTGGTGGTGGCTACAGTGGACTGGGCAGGCCAGTCTCCAGACCTACAGATGGTTCATGCAGATAGGTGCCAGCTGTGGCAGTAGCAGCAGGGTGGGTAGGCCTAACCTCAGATCCCCAGGACAAGTGTTCAGGTGCTAATGATGTTGGATTGCGCTGGGCAGTCCCCTGTACTCCAGACTTGTGTGCTCTGGCATGGGCTGAGGGTGGGGCAAAGCTGGGTTGGTGGGCTTGTCCTCAGGCCCCCTGATGGTATTTGCAGGTACCAGTCATGGTAGGCAGGGGCAGGGTGATCCCTAAGTCACCAGCAGAATGTTCAGGTAGCCGGGGCAGCATTGGTCACACCATTGCCCTGTCACTGGAGAGCCCAGGGCCATGTTAGTGGAGGCAAGTGTAGGCCAGCAGATGGGGAACACTCATGCATCAGCCCTAGCAGTGGTTCCCCACATCTCAGCCCTGTGTGCAGTAGCCCACACTTTGCTCATTCACGCCTCCACCCTGGGAGCAGTAGCTGGTGTATCTCTTGGCCTCAGTCCTAGTGCTGCTGGGCCCTAGGACAGTGTGTAGCCTGTTGGGTACAAGACTCTTAAGATGGTGCTTTGCTGTTGCTGCTTAGGTCTTAGAACATGTATGGGATATAGCATAAGCATCCTCCCTGTGGCTGTGCTGTCAACACAATCTCCTCGCAGTTCCCTATGTTTATTTCAGAGCCTGCAAGGATCTAGGAGCTCTCCCATGACTAGGATTGCAGAAGTCCATGTGGGAATGTTGACAGCTGAGGGTCTCTAACCTGTTCTTTCCCTGCATTAGGGAGCCTCTCTTGGCTCCTGGCCAAGCAGGCTGCCTTGCTTCCCTTTCCTTCCTTGTTTTAGGTATTGGTTGTTAGTTTTTTGTTGAATTCCAGTGTTTTCTCTTGGACAATCTATACAAATTGTGGTTACCTGCTAACTATTTTGGTTCTTAGTGGAAGAGACAAATACAAAAAGCCTCTAGTCACCCATCTTGAAACCCCTCTCTCAATCCTATTTAATTCATAATAATGAATTCATAATAATGATGGGCACTGTTTGTCAGATGTTTACTATGTGGTAGACAGCATACTGTCTACCATGACTGGTGCCTGCACACACCATTAGGGGTCCTGAGGACAATATTAGTATATGCTTCGCATATGTAAGTTAATCCTTGCCCCAGCCCTGTGAAATTGTTGGTACCACCCTCACTTTATAGATGAGGTATATGAGGTTGTGTGAGGTTAAGTTATTTGCACGAGGGAGCAGGATTTGGACTTTTAACTATTTTCACACCATGTTAACCTCTAGGAAAGAATAAGTAATTCAGTCTCTCGGGATGTGGGTTAGGGATAACTTACAGGCTTAATTACTTACTTAGTTAAATACTTCTGAAGACTATTCCATTCACAGTCTTTTTCCTGAATAAGCCACTGGATGGGTACTTACTTGACCTCCTAGGCAGTTTGAAAGTGGGAAATAGGAACTCAGGTTGGTGAGCATTATTATTTCTGTCATTAGACAGGTATACTTCTGTCTTATTTACCAATCTTGTGTAATTGCATTGGCTTACTAATAAAAACTTAAGTCTAAACAATGTTCTTTTGGCTTCTACTCATACTGTATTCTTCTCCTGAGATCACTGTTTGTCTCCATCTTTTCACATCTAGTGGGCTGAAAATGCAGCATTTGAGAAGTCACTGCCATGTCTTTCGTCAGGCTCTCTTTCTTTGCTTCAGTGACACCACAGTCATGGTTTTCTTCTTATCTTACTGGTGTCAATTTTCTGTATGAACTCCTCTTCTAGGACCCATCCTTGAAATGTTGGAGAGCCTCAACATGTGGTCCCAGGCTGGCGTTTAAGAAAACTTCCATTCCTCCTGTTCCAGTTTTTACCATCTCAGTAAGGGCACTTTTAATCACTAGCCAGAAACCCATGACTCATTCATCTTCTACCCTGCTACCAAATCTAATTTGTCATCAAGTTTAGATGATTCTAATTTCTAGATGCACTGCAAGTCCTTGTCCATGTTCAGTACTACTACCGTCTTTGTCTGGAGGGACATAATTTTTAATCCACATTGTGAAATAGCCTCCTAAAAAAAATCTTTGTTTCCACTCATCCCCGTCAGTCCCTTTGCTACATAAGAGTCAGAGGGATGATCTTTTTAAAAAGTGAGTCGTACTATTTGCCTTTGGTGTCTTCCTACTGATCTTAGCAAAAATTCAGAACACCTGTACATGGCTTACAAGGCCTTATGATCTGTTCCTTCCCCTCTCTCCAACTTTGTCTTTTACCAGCCTCTCCACAAGGCTTTAGCTGTATTACCTGTTTTTTCTTCTTTCAATATTTCTGGGTCTTTTGGACAAGTTTTTCTGTCTTACTCTTTGTCTAGTTAACACCTACCTAACCTTTAAGCCTTGTCTTAAATATTTTTTTAGACAGGTCTTTCTTGCTTCCTAGTATTTCACTCTTGTGGTACCTTTTTCTCTTCCGTTATAGTATGTGTTGGAATTTATATTCATGTATTTGTTTTAATGTTTGCCTTGCTCCTTAAATTGTAAATTACCAGAGAGCTAAAATCTTGTCTGTCTTGCTTGCTACATTATCCCAGCTCCTAGCCTCATTCCTCATACCTACTGAGTATTTGTTTGATGAAAGGAAGGAAGGAAGGGAAGAAAAGGAAAGGAAGGAATCAGTATGTCATTGCCACCCTCTGTATCATTCTGCAGCTTTGTTTCTCCTCCCTATCCTGAACAGATGAATTTCGGTGTATTTTCCTAGAGCTCATGCATTGTAACATTTAGCTCTGTTTAATTCAATGAATGTCACCTTGATTTTAGTTAAAAACAGCATATGACTTAAAGAAGATGAAAATAGAGCGAAGTTAAATAGAAAGCAGATACAGAAGAATTTAAGGTGGATGTTGTACCAGCCCTACCTGAGGAGCAAGGAAGTTGAAGGGAATACATTATTTTCATTTTCAAAGAAAGATTTAGAATTTTAAGCTTTCCTGCCTTGATAGGAAAGGAACATTTTGCTCTGGTTTTTTTTTTTTTTTTTTTTACCAGTAAACTGAGTACCAGATATTGTTTCAAAGTGTGATTACTGGATTGCACATTTAGCTGCGTAATTTCCTATGTAAGTATACGTTGATGTAATATAAAAACAATTTAAGTTTTGAGATTGAAGGTCCTTAATCACCACTATTTTGCTTCTCAATATTATTCTTCCAAGATGTTTTACTGCATGTTGTGATGGTAATTGCAACTTTCAAAGTGTAGTAGAGACATTAGAGGACCTGGTAGTTACAACAGTGTACTTTCCTGACTTACAGATACATTTTTAATGAAAGCATTAACACCAAAATGGCCATAGCTACCATTTATTAAAACTTACTCTGTGGTAGGCATTGCTAGAGCTTTTTTATATGGATGTTCTCAAAATCTCACAAAAAGTCTTTAAGGTAGCCATTATCTTTGCTTTATAGATAAGAATAATATGGAGGTTCAGAAGGGTTAAGTAGTTTGATTAAGGGTCATGTAGGTGACAGATCCAGCATTTGAACCCAGTTTTGTCTAAGTCAAAAGCCTGTGCTGTTTCAATTTCAGCATGCTGCCTCCAGCTGACTTTTGTTTTCTAATTTTAGAAATTGGAGACTCCCTGTGTAGTACACTTTTCACCCCCAAAATAACTAGATAATCAGCATTTTATCTGCTTTTTTTTTTTCCTTTTTTTGAGATGGAGTCTTGCCCTGTCGCCCAGGCTGGAGTGCAGTGGTGTGATCTTGGCTTATTGCAACCTCTGCCTCTCAAGTGATTCTCCTGCCTCAGCCTCTTGAGTAACTGGGACTACAGGCATGCGCCGCCATGCCTGGCTAAGTTTTGTATTTTTAGTAGAGATGGGTTTCGCCATGTTGGCCAGGCTGGTCTCAAACTCCTGACCTCAGGTGATCCACCTGCCTCGGCCTTCCGAAGTGCTGGGATTACAGATGTGAGCCACCGCATCTGGCTGCAGTATTTTATTTTCTAAGATACTCTGAAAACACTGAATTCAGTAGAAACTCAATATTTGTTGAATTATCTATGGAGTAGCAACCTTTAAAAATGCATCTCTTTTTCTCTGCTATGTATTATTTGGAATATAAAGTTTATAAATAATCACTTCATTAATGTGCTGTCTCTTTTCTGGCCCTCTTAGCCAAACTTGTTTCTTTTTCTTCCTTTCCTTTCTTTTTCTTTTTTGGAGACGGTCTTGTTCTGTCACTGAGGCTGGAGTGCAGTGGCACAATCTCGGCTCAGTCTCAACCTCCCAGGCTCAAGCAGTTCTCCCACCTCAGCCTCCCAAGTAGCTGGGACTACAGGCACACACCACCATGCTTGACACCACACCCAGCTAATTTTGCATTTTTGGTAGAGATAGGATTTCACCATGTTGCCCAGGCTGGTCCTGGGCTCAAAGAGATCTGCCCACCTTGGCCTCCCAAAGTGCTGGGATTACAAGCATAAGCCACTTGCACCAGGCCATTCCTTTGAAATTCTTAGAGCAGTTGATAAGATTCTCTATCTTAGTTTTCTAAGTTTGCCCTTTGTGATCTATTTTTGTTTGTTTACCCTTTAAATGGTAATGTTATTTAGGGTTCTGTCTTTGGTTCTCTTCTCTTGATCATGCTGAGAACTTTCCCTGGGTGATTCCATTTTTGTTCCTTGGCCTTGACCATTGTGTTCATAGCAAGAGTTGTAAGTAAAATACTTATGGGGCCACATAGGTAACATAAATGAGTGACATGGTAAGGGATGATGGAGATGCTGATGGATTAAAGTCTCTATGCCCTATTCAGAGCTCTGGTCAGATTGTTGCTCTTTTATAATATAGTATCCAGTGTTGGCAGATCTTCAGTTTTTCAAGACATATTAGGCATCTAGAGTTCTTAATGGGAAATTTCTTATTTCTATAATAATTATGAGCAACTGGTTAAAATTTCAACCGTAGTGCAGACCAATAGTAAGTATTTTTAGTTTGCAGGTTTACTTACTGTAACTTACCATGCTTCTCACTCCTGGATTTATGTCTTCAGATCTGAATTTCCTGCTGGGTTTTAGGCTTATCCCATTGTGTTCTATATGTAGGAGTTCTGTGTCCCACAGGCATCTCAAAGACCATGACCCTGAACCTCTTAATTTGTATTAGGAAGTGATTTCATTTATAGGATACCTGTGAGTTTGAATCATTATTTCACCACCTACTAGCTCATCAAAAAGGTTACTTTATTTCTTTAAAGTTCTGTTTGCTCATATGTGAAATGGGAGTAATATTTACCTCATTGAGTTCTTATGCTAGCACAGTTACTTGCGTACAGTAACCAAACACTGCTTTCAGTTGCTGTTCCTGTTTCAGTGAATGGTATCACTACATGTACTTACTTATGCTTAAGAGTCATTGGTGACTCTACCCTTATTTTTATTTTTCAGGTCTAATTAGTCACCAGGTTCTATTGGTCTAACAGAATTTTCAGGTCTAATTAGTCACCAGGTCCTTAGAATTTATCCTGCTCTACTGCATGTTTCTTCCTCAAACCGTCCTTCACCTCTGTACTGCAGCCCCTTTAGAAATTAGCTTGAGAGGCCAGATGTGGTGGCTCAAACCTGTAATCCCAGCACTTTGGGAGGCCGAGACGGGCAGATCACCTGAGGTCAGGAGTTTGAGACCAGCCTGGCCGACATGGTGAAACCCTCTCTCTAGTAAAAATACAAAAATTAGCTGAGTGTGGTGGCACGTGCCTGTAATCCCAGCTACTAGGGAGGCTGAGGCAGGAGAATCACTTGAACCCGCGGGTAGAGGTTACAGCGAGCTGAGATTGCACCACTGCACTCCAGCCTGGGCAACAGAGCGAGACTTCACCTCAAAAAAGAAACTAGCTTGAGGCTGAGCATGGTGGCTCATGTGTGTAATGCCAGCACTTTGGGAGGTTGAGGTGGGAGGACCACTTGAGCTCAGGAGTTTGAAATCAGCCTGTCAGCATAGTGAGACCCCATCTCTTAACCCACTGACCCCACAACCAACGCAAAAAAAAAAAAAAAAAAAAAAAAAGCCAGGTGTGCTGGCATTCGCCTGTGGTCCCAGCTACTTGGGAGGCTGAGGCAGGAGGGTCGCTTGGCCCAGGAGGTCAAGGCTGCAGTGAGCTATGATTGCACCACTGCACTCCAGCATAGGTGAGAGAGACTCTGTCTCAGAAAACAAACAAACAAAAGATAGAAAAGAAATTAGCTTGAAAAGCAACAACATCTCTTCCAGTAAGTTTTTTGGCTCACCACTTTTCTCACTCCAGGTCTGAATTAGATACGTCTTTTTCTGTGCTCCTAGCCCCCTGAGGACGTCTCTGTCATAGTGCTCTCCACAACTGTTTGTAATGCCTTTTTTTCTACACAACTTCTTGAAGGCAAAGACTACCTATCTTGAATGGCTTTTTATCTCCAGGGCTTAGAATAATGCCTGGCAAATAATGAGTTCAGTGATGTTTGCAGAATGAATGCATTGGCTAAATATATCATTTTTCTGGAGAAATTGTAGATATAAAAAAGATCCTGACACCTTAATTATAGCTGTAAGGCTTTTTAAAATGTCCCAGTTGTTTTGTTTTCCCTGTTTGAATAAGATTCTAGGTGCTTTAATTTATTATATAAATTAAATAAATTCCTTCTATAGGAATTTATTTATGTATTTATTTATTTATTTTTAAAGACAGAGTCTTGCTTTATTGACAATGCTGGAGTGCAGTGATACAATCACGGCATGGCTCACTACAACCTTGAACTTCCAGGCTCAAGTGATCCTCACACCTCAGTCCCCAAGGTAGCTGGGACTACAGGCATGTGCCACCATGCCTGGCTAATTTTTATTTTTTGTAGAGACAGTATCTCCCTTTGTTGTCCAGGCTATGTTGATGTTTTTTTGGAACAAAGTAAATTGTATGTTGATACAAATTACTGATTATTGTTGTCCTCTAGGGCTACAGTTGCTAATTTATTTATTTTTATTTTTTTCTGCAGCCCACTTAGGTTCATTCTTTCCTCCTGTTTCTGTACCTGGGTTTCAGGCTCTTTTTCCCCTCTTGCCCTCCCAAGAGCTCTGGTTTATAGCAGGTTTTCTCGGCCTCCGCACTATTAACACTATGGGCCAGTTATTTCTTCTGGAGGCTGTCCTGTGCATTGTAAGATGTCTAGTAGCATCCCTGGCCTATACCCATTGGATGCCAGTAGCACCCTCCAGGCTTGATAACTAAAAATGTCTCCAGGTATTGTGAAATGTCCCTTGTGGGGCAAAATCACCCCTGGTTGAGAATGGCTGGTTTATAGATATTCCCATTTCTTTATCCTGAAAGTCTCTCCTTCTCTATGCTGAGCATGATTTTCTTTTTTTAAAAAATAAGCACTTTTAAAAAATTAACTTGTTTCCTGTTAACTTATGCTCATCCTCCCACCCTCTTTTCTAGAATGAATAGCTTCCATTTCCCACCTTATTTCTGGCTTTTATCCCCATGGTGCCTCTCAAAGTGTTTTCATCAAGTCTCCCATGATTTTCACCTCCTGTGTTCTCTGGAGTAAATGGAGCTGCCAACTCATAGCCCAGTTCATCATGTCTTAATCGTTCCTCCTCTCCTACCCCTGCAGCTGCCCCATACAGTCAGTCACAAAGTCCTGTCTGTGTTATCGCTGGAATGTCTCTAGAATCTACCAACATTCTTTATGCCCACACCTGTCTCCCACCAATGTCATCAGCTCCTCTTTTGGTCTCGGAATTTCAAGTTGGGCCTGTTCCATTTTAATTTCTACCTTGTCGGCTTTCTAGAACAAGGTCTCTTCCTACTTCATACTTCCTCAGTGATGATTTCTGGGGCTTTAGCGTTTGCCTTTTGGAAGGCCCATTAGGTGATTTTTATGGAACTCTAATTGCTTCATTCCTCTATTTAAGAAATGTTTTCTTGCTGTTAGAAACTCCTAAAATCCATGACATATTTTTTACAAAGCTCTTTCTGCTATCCCCTGCTTTTAACAAAAGCCTTTTTGCTAAGTAAAAATGGTGTAGGTTCTTTTAGACAACTGCTTCATGAGAAGTCAGTGTTTATTTGTTTAGTTACTAGCACAGTATTTTTTAAACAGCAACAATAAGATTTATAATTGGAGGAGGGATCCAGGAGGAAATGCAAGTTTACTGATTATGTGTGTCTGTGACAAATTTGACTGCTAAGTTATATTTAAATAACATTTGTTTTTTTGCAGGTATTTATAACAGCAATGATGTAGCAGTATCGTTTCCAAATGTAGTATCTGGCTCGGGATCTAGTACTCCTGTCTCCAGCTCTCACTTACCTCAGCAGTCTTCTGGGCATTTGCAACAAGTAGGAGCGCTCTCTCCCTCAGCTGTGTCATCTGCAGCCCCTGCTGTTGCTACAACTCAGGTAAGTTGTTACACTATCATGTGACAGGTAATAGGTGGGTTTCTCATTTTTAAAGTGAGTTTTGTTAGAGGAGAAACAAATGAAATAGGGCCTTCTATAGGAATTTATGAAATACCTCCATTTGTATTAATGTATTAGTGAAAATGATAGATATTTTTACGTGGTATTCATGAGAGGATGGATGAGTGTATGGGCACCAACTAATTCTTTTTAATTTCTGGGTTTTAAATCTGAATGATATAAAATATACTTTCAGGGGAGTTTTTATTCTGTCTTTTAAAAAGTAGGACCCACAAAATATGAGCCAGTTTAGGACTCTTGTGATTTTTAAAATTCCTTTTATAATTTTTAAAATTACACAAATAATATATGAAATCTTTTTAAAGTTTTAAAAAAACCGTGTAGGAGAATGTAGGTTAAAAGACCGAATGACCGCTTCAAGCACTACACATTTTTCCTCCTAGTGGGAGAGAACAGTGTTTGTAAATAATGATGAATATATAGGTTTTTCCATTTGTGTACCCCTTTTATCTGACTTCAGATTTGTAGTTTGATAGGTGACCTAGTCTATAGGATTTTTTTTGTTTTTGTTTGAGACGGAGTCTCACTTTGTCACCCAGGCTGGAGTGCAGTGGCGTGATCTCAGCTCACTGCACCTCTGCCTCCTGGGTTCAAGCGATTCTCCTGCCTCAGCCTCCCGACTAGCTGAGATTACAGGCACACGCCACCATGCCTAGGTAATTTTTGTATTTTGAGTAGAGGCAAGGTTTTGCCGTGTTGGCCAGGCTGGTCTTCAACCCGTGACCTCAGGTAATCTGCCTGCCTTGGCCTCCCAAAGTGTTAGGATTACAGGCGTGAGCCACCGCGCCCAGCCAAGATGTTTTAAAAGAGTCATATAAGAGAAATTGTAATCCTGTTTTATAAAGAGGACAGTGCAGGGGGAAAGCTGTACCCAATCCCCCTGTATTACACCCCTCTTCCCCAAAGTTAATCATTTAAGATTTCCAAAGTATTTTTTTTATTTATTTGAAATTATGTATGATTTTATTTTCATTTCTCCAAAGCTCTAGTAGTCTTTTAATGGTCAAGAAAATGGTCACAGGGACAAATGTCTAATAATGAACAACTAGTTAAAATAGTTGTTTATAAGTTCCTGTCAACTTAAGCTTTATGGATGCGTGCATAATTTCCATTGCGTGTGTTGTTAGGATATATATACGCTTTTCCGGCAAGCACAATGTTAGGTTATTTTGATGCATTTGTGTGAATGGCACAGTGAAAGCAGTTGCTATTAAAATTACGTGTTAGAATCAACCCCAGATAGTTCAGCACAGAAAAGCAATGGCATGATTAGTAGTATCGTCTTTGAAGATGAAAGTGAACTATTTGGTGAACCTCCCAACTTGATATAGAGGAGTTTGACTACTTTAGCAGAGTTTTTCTGTAGTTGATGTCACTAAAAGTGAGGTAGCCATAACAGGGGTTTGGGGTTAGAGAGGGTGAAAGGATAAATGAAAGAATAGCTCCTATAAATGGTTTTATCTCTTTTAATTAAGTGCAACCATATGCTGTTGATAGTTTTATATTCTTGGACAAAGTCTCACATGAACATTTTCAATGTGCATTTCTCTTTTCTGTCTTTATAAAAGTCTGTTTAATTACCCTCTGGTTAATTCCCAGCTGAATTAAGTAAAAGTCCTCATTTCTTCTCATTCATTATGTCTGTGAGCCAGGGGGTTGGCATTAGGGAAGTGGTAGAGAAGAGAAGTTTATAGCTAGAGGGAAAATTCCACTTGACATGTGACTCAACTGAAGAACAAAGAAATCATAGTTGTAAGTAACCCAGGATTCAGTTCAATTAAAATCTTTACTATTTATCCCCTCTCCATGTTTCAGAAAGATGGGTCTCTTACAAATGTGATCATCCAGTTAGATTTACATGCTGTGTACTGAGATACCTACATCTATGTTTCTGTTCAGCAGTAAATGCTTTCTGTCTTCAAGCTGAAGCTTATTTAGCCTGGCTTATCTGGTGCTGCTGTAGCAACCATCAGTCTCCAGGCAACTGAGGCACGTTGACCTCTCAGTTGAACTGAGTGCTGCACTACTTCAATTTAGCTGCCTGAGACAGTAGTAATGGTGTTGAATGTGAAAAATGTGAAATTTTCTAGGCAATGTGCAAAGGAAAGGATACAGAAATATTTAAATAGAATTGATAGGACTCTTAAAATTGGGGATGCACTTAGCAATTGAATCATTTTTTACAAAACGACAAAGTTTATTCCTGTTTCACTCTCATATAGACCCTGTTTGTTTTCAAGTCTTACATTAGTTGTGTTTAGATAGTCACATCCTAGTGTTTTATTTAAGGTTGCTCTAAGTAGTTGATTTTAGAGCAATGCAGTAAGATAAATGGGTGAATAAAAATTATCAATATTTAAAACGTAATTCTAGGCTGGGTGTGGTGGCTCATGCCTGTAATCCCAGCACTTTGGGAGGCCACGGTGGGTGGATCACCTGAGGTCAGGAGTTCAAGACCAGCCTGGCCAACATGGCGAAACCCTGTCTCTACTAAAAAATTCAAAAATTAGCTGGGTATGGTGGTTCAAGCCTGTAGTTCCAGCTACTCGGGAGGCTGAGGCAGGAGAATTGCTTGAACACGGGAAATGGAGGCTGTAGTGAGCCGAGATCGTGCCACTGCACTCCAGCTTGGGCCAACAGAGCCAGACTCTGTCTCCCAGAAAAAAAAAAAAAAAAAACAACAAAAAAGTAATTCTAGAAGTCTTACCACAACTGTTAAGAAAACCATCATACTTGCAAGCAAAAACTTTAATAATAGTGATAGATGATGGAAATATTAAACTTGAATCAACGTTTTGTGCCCTCACACCCTTAATGAAAGTAGTAGTTTTTATTGATTGGATTGGTGTCAGCAGGATAAAATCCAGAGGTCATTTTTGCTTTTTGTGATATACATTTTAAGTAAATAGACCTCTACATTGCCTTATTTGGTATCTTAAGAACTGTTCCCTGGGCCGGGCGCAGTGGCTCACACCTGTAATCCCAGCACTTTGGGAGGCCGAGGCGGGTGGATCACCTGAGGTTAGGAGTTCGAGACCAGCCTCAACATGGAGAAACCCCATCTCTACTAAAAATACAAAATTAGCCGGGTGTGGTGGTGCATGCCTGTAATCCCAGCTACTCGGGAGGCTGAGGCAGGAGAATTGCTTGAACCTGGGAGGCAGAGGTTGCGGTGAGCCAAGATCACGCCATTGCGCTCCAGCCTGGGCAACAAGAGTGAAACTCCGTCTCAAAAAAAAAAAAAAATTGTTCCCTGGAAAGTGGTCAAGGAGATAAGATTGGGAAGGGCTAGTAGAAGTTAAAAACTTAGAATAACTTGAAACTTGATTTGTGCTGGGAAAAGGAGATACTTGTAAAATTGGCGGGTGGGGGGTGTGGAGGGGAGTCTGATAGCAGCACACATTTTGGGGAAAAATCCTTTAAAAAACTGTTTGATTTTATATTCTTTTCTTCTTCTTCTTCTTCTTCTTCTCCTTCTTCTTCTTCTCTTTCTTTTCTTCTTCTTCTTCTTCTTTCTTCTTCTTCTTCTTCTTCTTCTTCTTCTTCTTCTTCTTCTTCTCCTCCTCCTCCTCCTCCTCCTCCTCCTCCTCCTCCTCCTCCTCCTCCTCCTCCTCCTCCTCCTCCTCCTCCTCCTCCTCCTCCTCCTCCTCCTCCTCCTCCTCCTCCTCCTCCTCCTCTTCTTCTTCTTCTTCTTTCTTCTTCTTTCTTCTTCTTTCTTCTTCTCCTTCTTTCTTCTTCTCTTGAGACTACAGGCGCCCGCCACCACGCCTGGCTAATTTTTGTATTTTTGATAGAGATGGAGTTTCACCATGTTGGTCAGGCTGGTCTCGAACTCCAGACTTCAGGTGATCTGCCCACCTTGGCCTCCCAAAGTGCTGGGATTACAGGTGTGGGCCACTGCGCCCGGCCTGTATTTTATATTCTTAAGTGTTAAACCCTTTTTTTTTCCCCTTTCAACAGACTAGTTTTTAGAGTAATGGCTCTTTCACAAATAATTGATAGGAAGCCTGCTTTACTACATACTAGTATATTAGTAATAGAGTAGTTTCTTAACATTGCAGGAAGAGCGGACTCCTGTCCATGTGACTGTTAATCATGGATCAGGGTAGAAGTATAAATTAGTTTCTGTAGGAGTGTCATTAATTTTTCATTTTGCCTTTCAAATCCTGCTGTTTCCTAGTTCTGCAGTCATTCTATACTGTCTTTGGGAGAATGCAGGTGCTTTTTTTTGGTTTGAAGGATGATTTCTTTAGTAGAAGAACTTAAGACTGAATGCAATGAAACATAAGTGCATTCCGTTACATCCTACTTTCTGAGTTTTGCGTTTGAAATACAATCTTCATGTGATAATCATGGCTTCTTGTCTATCCCATGTTACTGTTAAAATGATGTAGACTTAAACAACATTTAAAGTAAAATAAACTTCCAAGGTTTATTTATGTGATATTTAGGAAATGCAGATATTTCGTGTTGTTGTTGTTGTTGTTTGTTTGTTTGAGATGGAGTCTCACTCTGTTGCCCAGGCTAGAGTGCAATGGCACGATCTCGGCTCACTGCAAACTCTGCCCCTGCCAGGTTCAAGTGATTCTCCTGCCTCAGCCTCCTGAGTACCTGGGACTACACACGTGCACCACCACGCCTGGCTAATTTTTGTGTTTTTGGTAGAGATGGGGTTTCACCATGTTGGCCAGGCTGGTCTCGAACTCCTGACCTCATGATCCACCCATCTTGGCCTCCCAAAGTGCTGGGATTGCAGGCGTGAGCCACCTCGCCTGGGCATATTTCGGTATTTTAAACATACAATTTAGTGACTAGAGTTTTGCAGATTTCTGTGACACTTTCATCTCAATTAGCTTTGAATATTTTGTTTTCCAATATGATTATGTATGTGTGTGTTTATGTAGGGGAAGTTGTCTAAGATGTAGTCTCCGATTTCTTTTCAGATGATGTCTAATAAGGACACTTTAATTCTGCTTGAGAAAATGGTTTCGTTTCTCAGGCAGATTTAACTGACTTCTGGGGTGATATTTATGTTTATACTTAATTAGTCAGAATGTAAATTTCTTCTGATTTCAATAATATAATGACTTATAATTTTAAGGGAATTACCTTTCTGAGGAAAATCAGTTTTTATAACCTTGGTAACATCTCTTGTTACCAGATGATGAAAAGGTTCAGTCACAGTCACATATCTGTAAGTCTGGAATTAAGACATGATTCCTTAGCCTGCTCTCTTATTACTAATTGTTACTGTTAAAATGAATTTCCCAATTATGTACCTCTTATGCTAAGAGGTATCTCCTTGGAAAATGTTGTTAGTAATTTTACTGTGTTCATTTGTGTGATGCAATGCAAAAGAGCAGAAATTTGAGTCAGCAAAAGTCCTGGGTTCCAGGAGTTTTGCTACTCACTTGTATAACCTTGGGCAGGTCTTTTAATTTTTGTGAGCCTCAATGTTTCCATATGTAAAATGGGAATACTTTAAGTACCTGTTCTACCTGCTGTACAGATACTTTATGAGGTTCAAATGCAGACCATAAAATACTTTAGAATTCATGGTTATTGACTTCAACTGTTACTCTTCAGCCTAATTACCAGTGAGAAATTGTACAGGAACACTTCCTGTATTGGAAATAGTATTAACAATTTCTGTTAAAACTCATATAATTCATGCTAACATAGAGAAATGAATTTTAGCCAGTATATATATTCAGCTGTGGATTAAGGTCTTTCCCAGTTCCAAAATTATTTCAATAGCTGCCTTTGTCCTACAGTAATTTTTTCCCAGAAAGGTAAGAGCTATATTGATAAGATATTAACCAGTTAAGAAACCTACTTAGAATTGGTTGGTTAATCTATACAGTCCTGTTGTCCAATCATGAGTGTTCAGTGATGGTTTAACTACACTTCATTCCCTCCTGCTACTTTATGGAAACTCAATTGTGGGGCATTTTGGCATTAGCCTAAACAATGGTTTTGAATACGTTAAGCTCCTAACAATTAGGGAGCAGTTTGGAGCATTGAATAATGTGGAATGATGCAATTGAACCTGACAGCTTCAACAGTCAGCCTACTCATGGGACCTGAAAGTTGTTCACACTTGGTTTCACCTCTCATCACATGCTGAGTATTGAAGCCTTACTGGTGGTAGCTGACACAGAAATGGGTCTGCTATCAGAATATGTTCTTAGTAAATATAAAGTTTGAACTGATCTGGAGAATATGTGAAACTTTCAGTTGTTCCCTAATCCATGTCTAATGTTCATTCATGTTTTTGCTGGAAACTTTTCTAATCAAATATATTGTGTTCCCAAATTCAAACAATAATATAAATTGGATCTAGAAACATTCAAGTCCTTACACTCTATGTGCAGCATTGCTATATTATCAAATACATAGTTTAAAACATTACTGCATAATGAGGCATTTATGCTATCTAAGTTTTCTTAGCGAAATAGGTTTTAATCTTTGAAATATAGCCACAGTTCAGAATATAATTGGTAAGTTGTATTTTCTAATAATTTTAATGGAAAAAAGAAACCACAATAGCTTGTGAAAATAATTTTTAAAGTTAAGCTAAAATATGAGCGCTTACCATGTGTCAAGCATTTTTTTAGCCCTTTGCATATATTAACTCAGTTCTCACAGTGTTCCTATGAGGTAGATACTGTTGTTACCCTCATTTTCCAGATGGAAATTGAGGACAGCGAGGTTTAATAATTTACCCAAAGTGAGATAGCTTGGCTTATGATATATATGGTGATAATAAAATGTTTTTCCTCCTGAAAGTATATACGAATTAGGAATTTAAAAAGTAAATACTCAATTTAGTGAGCCTGAATATTTTTGGAAGATTGCATTTTTAATCATGTGTCAGGGCTGAAAAGCTTGAAGCAGCTACTTTAGAGCTTTTTTGAATCACTTGACTTTAATGTTTATTGACAGGTTAATTGTGCATTAAAAAAAATGCTTGCTATATATAACCTGTTCCTGTATGATTGAAGTATGAAGTTTCAGATCTATCTCTAGATGATACATTGCTATTAATACAGTGCTTTCCAAAGGTGAAATATTTTCATCGGTATTAGTCTTTCGAACCTAATTTTTCTTATTATTCTGCGCTTATTAACATTAGGCAGGAAAAAAAATCTACCAAAACAGTGTCCACTTTTAAGTTTCACATTCAGTTAATTGAGGAAACTTGAACCTTTTCCCCCACGCAGTCGACTCCTTTAGCATGAGCCAAGTTCCTAGGAATTTGACAGTTACTACTTTATAAGCAAGCTCTTTTAAAACATCTCTGTGGTCATAGGCAGATATTTGAAAATATAAGAGGTAAACTCTTAATAACAGGAGAAATTATAAGCTGAAATATATTTTTATCTTAATATTTTAATATGGTATGCCAGTCTACTTAGGAAATACTAAGTTTATTTGTTTTGAGTTTGAATACTGCCTTGGTAGAGACTTGCAGATGTTTAATATATTAAGTTATTCTAAATTTGCTAAGGATATTCTTTAACTCAGACACCTGAACATATATTGTTTAAAAGTGACTTAAGCTTAGTTCAATAATTATTCAATTTATTCTTAATCTACTGGTCTTTCAGTCTATCTTGTAAAATAATTACACTTCTCTTAATGAGGTTTTTACTAGAGTGTTACAATAAATGTTAGATAACATCTTGAGCAGAAGTGATTTTTATCAGTTATTGGTCTTGGGAAAGGGGAAGGATTCCTCTTTAAGATATTATATGAAGGATGTATACATCCATATATGTATATAATCCTATATATTCTTATATATATTATCCTTACATAAAGAGGAATCTTTCAAATATATATATAAACTTAAGTTTGTTATGGCAATTTTCTTAATTTGAAATAATTTTCGATATATAGAAAAGTTACAAGGACAGTACAGAGAGTTAGATATATCATGGATATCCTTCACTCAGCCTCCCCTAGTGTTAACTTACATTCTTACAGTACCAGCAGATCCAAGGAGAGTATCTATTCACAATAGCCGTTCTCCTTACCTGGGCAGGTTAAGATTGAAATGTCATATAATAGGTACTTCTTTTCCAAAAAGAATTTCTAGTCTTTATACCAGATCTTCTGAAATAGTCTTCTGGTATATTAGTAATGTGCTTTCAATGCACTTTTCAAAATCCGTTTCCAAAGTATGCTGTAGAGAAGTATGTGTATGTTAATGTTTCCTTTATTTCTTATTCCAGTTTTTTTTAATACAAAAGCTTTCATGCCCTTTATGCTTCATAACCCTTATTTCTTTGGGTTAACATGGACTTCCTTCCTTTCCCCTGAATCTTAATGCTTTTGCTTATTAATGGCAGCAAAGGTTTTTGAGTCTATGAAACGCCAGACACTGTGTGTGCTCTCTTCAGTAAGCCGTCTTCCTCTTCTCCATCTTCAGTGCTAATAAGCTGTGGGATCTTCCCACTAAAAGGTGGGGGTTTCTTGGCTTGGAAGTACCCAGTCTTTCCGAAAGACTCATCAAGGGTCCCAGTATTAACTGTTCCAAACATCAGTTAAGAAATGTAGGCTAAGCAGTGACAGTCATTTGTGTAGTCTTTGGTATCTCATCTTACCAACCTTAAAATGATGACGTTCATGATTTCAGTTTCCCAGCAGAAATTAATATGGAATGTAGTAGATGTTTTTATACACCAAAATGACTCTATCTGGTAAAATTAATAACTTTTAATTTCTCTTTTGAAAGTCTCTTGTTTAGATAAATGCCTTTACTAGAAAAACAACTACCACATTAATTTTAGCTAACCCGTTTGGGAAATTGGTCATTTCCAATAATACTTTCATTTATTGTATAAACTTTTGCCAGCCATCTTTTAAAAATAGATACTTTCCTTCTTTAGCATACGCTAAAGATACTTTATCTTTTTTTGATGATTGTCATTATGCAAATTAGTTGTTGTGCCATACTCCTTTCTATTTTGATCTTCAGTATATATAGATCTAATAGATAGGGAAACTAAGATAATTCAGAGACTAGATCAAGAAAATGCCACCCCTCTGAAATTTGAAGCTAATAAGGATAAATATTAATATAAAGCCCTTGGCAGAAGGAACCCTTCCTAAAAAAGAGTATATTTCTAGTTCTAGTGAGAGTTGGATCTTTGGATTCTTATCTAAGGCAACTGATGAGACTGATAATTGAAAGCAAAAAGGTATTCCAAGTGATATATTGATATGTCACATAGATGACTGCATGAACGAGAGTCAAAAGGCTGAGAGTGTTTCCTTGCTTTGGAAGTGCTAAGGCATCTAGAGGTACACTTTATAAAGTTAATAATAAACTAAAATGAGAATGCTATCCTCAGTGTCTTCTTGGAGGACCACCGTATCCGCATTCTGTACTGTGTTTTCTCTGTTGGTCATATTTTTCTCTGCCCTGTCCTGTGGTCAGCTGTTACTTCTTGGTGTCAACAAACTGTCTCGAGATAAGACTATTTCTTCCTCCTTCTAATTAATTTTCCATTTCTAATCTATTAAATGTGTAGTGGATCTTTTTTAGAATTGTATCTACAGTAAGAGTAAATTGGCTCTACAAAAGCTATTTTTAAGTATTAGGATCTGAGACGTCAACAGATGGGACTGGTAATATCTGTTTTTTCTGTTGAATTGTTTGTATTTTTCTTATTCTATATTGTTTTATTAATAGCTAAGATTCCCAAAGAATTGACTTCTGGAGAGAGAAAAAAATCTTAACTGTATCTCTATTTATGAATTGTGTGTTTTATGTGCCCTCTACTACTAAATACATGGTAAGTGAACAGCACGATCTTCATGTTGAAGTTATAACTTACCTTTTCCTGAGGGACAGTTGATTGTTAAACAGGACTGAAGAGTACCAACTTACTGACTTTGTCTGCATATTTTTAATAAGAGGAAAAACAAAACCCAGAAATTGACAGATTTAATTTACACATTAAAGTGTGAACTATAAAATACACGCTTTGAGATAATAGAAAGCAAGGATGGTACATCCCAGAAACTGTTTCCGTGAACCATAAACGCACATTATCATGCTTTGTAAGTGGGCTAAAGGCCAAGATGCAATGTCATGATGTGAGTCTGTCCAGAAATACAGCTTCTTCTCTGTGTTATTTTGCTTATAACTACTGTGTTGTCTTGGTCTCTTGTGTGCAGTTATACATATCCAAATGTCCCCCATCTTTTGTTCTTGTTATTCAGCTTCTTTACTATAGAAGTGCTTTAGTTCTTTGCCGATATTTTCAAGAGTTTTGTTCTGAAATAACTGCAATGATTTTAGTTTATAAAAGCTTCAGTTTGATTTCATTCATGAAAAAGAAGAACAATTCTACTTTAACATTTGTGGTTCTGTTAAATCTGAGAATTATTTCAGGCCACTGAGAGTCTTCTGTGAGTAACAGCATTTTGTATACAAGAGATTTGCCTCCAAAATGTCAAATTTTAAGGTCATAATATTCTTGGAAAGTGGGAGAGAGCATGCACATCAAAGAAAGCATTTTTATTACAGTGGATTACGCAATACTTTGGCCAGCCTCCTTAGCTTCATCTGTTTAAGGGTTCATTTTCGCTTGTTTGGCACAGGTCCCAGTGAGGCCTTCAGAATTGTGGTTAGCAACATGAATGAATTACAAACTTTGGACGAGCTCTTCAGTTAGTAGAGCTGGCTTGCTGCCAAAAAGACAGTGCCTTATATGGGGTCAGGGCAAAGCTGTGATTCGTTGAGTCCTGCATTGTATAGAAAACATACTTGGGATGCCTGTTTGCTTTCTTTTAAAATAAAAACAAAACAAAACAGAAAAAGCAGCAGGCTTCCAAGTCTATCAAAATAGGAAGTAACAAAATAGTGTGCAGGTTTTACTAATGACAGAGTTAAGCAATGGAAATACAGCTCCGTGTAGCTAAAATACTAGAAGTAAAAGTTGGACTTTTGACCTTAGCCAGCTTGTGATACGAGAGATTGAAGCATTTGGTTAGATACCTGTTGTCTTCCTGCTTTTATGTTTCAGATGGCTTAATAAGATTAATTAGTCTCATGTCCACATGGCTGCTGTGCCACTGGGGTTTGGTATCAGCTAGATATGTTGAAAATTAAAAGCAGGAATAGTTAACTTCCAATGTGCCAGTCCTTCTTTTTTAAAAATTTGTAGTTATGGCCAGGCGCGGTGGCTCACACCTGTAATCCTAGCTCTTTGGGAGGCCGAGGCGGGCGGATCACCTGAGGTCAGGAGTTTGAGACTAACCTGGCCAACATGGTGAAACCCCGTCTGTACTAAAAATACAAAAAATTTAGCTGGGCGTGGTGGCGGGCGCCTCCTGTAATCCCAGCCACTGGCAGAACTGCTTGAACCCTAGAGGCGGAGGTTGCAGTGAGCCGAGAACGCGCCATTGCACTCCAGCCTGGGTAAGAGTGAAACTCTTTCTCAAAAAAAAAAAAAAAAAAAAAAAAAAATTGTAGTTACGTAACTTTTTTTTTTTTTTTTTGAGACGGAGTCTTGCTCTGTCGCCCAGGCTGGAGTGCAGTGGCGTGATCTCCTCTCACTGCAAGCTCCACCTCCTGGGTTCACGCCATTCTCCTGCCTCAGCCTCCCGAGTAGCTGGGACTACAGGTGCCCGCCACCATGCACGGCTAATTTTTTGTATTTTTAGTAGAGACGGGGTTTCACCATGTTACCCAGGATGGTCTCGATCTCCTGATCTTGTGATCTGCCCACGTCAGCCTCCCAAAGTGCTGGGATTACAGGCGTGAGCCACCGCGCCCAGCCTAGTTATGTAACTTTTAAAAAATCGACATGTTGGAATGGTAAAACAAGTAAGAATGAAATTTGCTTTTCAGAAGGTCACAAATTTTGCTTATATTCTTCGGTTGGAGAATATAATTACTAGATCTATTAGAAGGGAAAACTTTTAATATATTTTCAAATATAATTCATTTATCATTGTAATTTTTTCCATTTAGGCAAATACTCTATCTGGATCTTCTCTCAGTCAGGCACCATCTCATATGTATGGCAATAGATTAAATCCAAATTCATCAATGGCAGCTCTTATAGCTCAGTCTGAAAACAATCAAACAGGTAAGTTTTCAAGAATTATTAAACTCTAAAACCCTACTCTCACCTACTTTAATTTTTTTCCCCTTTTGGTTCATTTTATTTGAAAACATGCAGGGATGTGGTTAGTAGAGGATTTGTACTTTAAAAAAATATTCACAGTTGGAAAATGTTAAATATTTCAGGTGCTGGATATGTTAACTAGCTTGATTTTATTATTCCACATTACATTCATATATCATAACATCAGTTTGTACCCCAAATTTATATAATTACAAACTGTCAATTTACAATAAAAAAAGAATCACAGTTGGAAGTAAATAGTATGCTGTGCCGCAAAATAGCGATGTCCTTTTTTTTTTTTTTTTTCCTGTCTGAAATGGAAATGTTTCAACAGAGCCATCAGCAAGCAGGAATGCAGCAGTGTCTCCTGTGACTTTTGTGATTGATGTGTTCAGTTCTCAGTTCTATGCAATGAAAGTAACATAACACTGGGCTTTTCTGTGAATAGCCTAAACCTTTATTTGCATAATTCATGAAATTGTATTACACAAACTTGGTTAAAAAAATCCTGTTAGAGAATTTCTGCAGTGTTTAGTAATCCTGTGAATGTTCACCAGTTGACGTTTTGTCGCATTTGTCTCTTGTACTGTCTTAATGAGCCACTGGATTTGCTTTGTTTCATTGCATCCTTAAGGATTGGTTGACATGTCCAAGTAGTCATGCCTGTTTGGGGGAAGGGAATGGATTTAGCAGTTCACCAAGAATGGATCAGTCTGTCTTTACCGTTTAAGGGTCAGAGGTTACCTGACTCAGAATAAGGGGAGGACAACCTTGAAAGAGGCCAGATAAGGTGATTTTTATAAGGAACTAACTGCAGGGGAAATACAAGTTACTTTCCAAGCAGAGATATTTGATATTACCTAAGGAATATTTTGAAAAGTTAATTTTTTTTCTTTAAAATTCAGGATTCTGTATTCCTACTTGTTTTTGTCAATTTGGAAATTTAGTGTTTTATGTAATTTTATTCTTGGTGTAAGGCTCTGGTGTCTAACACCATAATTTTAGTCTTGGTGTGCAGCTCTATGTAAATGTGTTTTATGGCTTGTCTTGGGATGCAAAGTGTTAAAAAATACAAAGCATACGGATTTGCTGTGATAAGCATACAGATTAGCTGTCCACAGCTGTGATTCATTACTTTAACCGTAGAAATTAAAAGTGGCTGAGGGGAGGGTACAGCAAATGCAAACCACGCTTCTGTGCTGTAAAATTGAAAGAAATGAAAGAACAGAACATAATCCATGGCCTTCTACACCCACAAAAACGTGTAGGGACAACGCCTTACATGCCACAGTTCAGCAGTTCTGAACTAGCAACATGCTAGATCTTCTATTTTCATGGGAACTGCAAAGATAGTGGTAAAGGTTTAATGTATGTTTTAGGAAAAATCAGGGCAAGAGTTTAAAACCTCTTATCTAGTGAGAGTCACTTTATCAGCTCTGAAATATTTACACTACAGATCAAGATCTTGGAGACAATAGCCGCAACCTAGTTGGCAGAGGAAGCTCACCCCGAGGAAGTCTCTCGCCACGGTAAGCGCTATTTACACTGCAAAGTATAGGCAAAGGAAACGTTTGAGATTTGGAAACTTTCTTATCTCATATCAGTAGAGTGTACATTTGTGAGGCTATAAAAGCATTCTACAGATAAGAAGCATGTCTAGACAAGAAAAATGATTCTAAATTAATTTAAATATTAATTTAAACACCATTAGATTTCTAAGTAAAACAAATCCCTTTCCTTTGGTTTCCAATCAGTTCGAACTCTCTTGTATTTATTACCTGTATACTGATTTGAGTAATTCTTTTTGATCATAAAATAGTTTTAAGATCTCTTAAAAGTTGTAGACCCAAGACTTTCAAGTTTGGGTTCCAGTTTTAGCTCTGTTCCGTGTAGCACTTAATCCCTTAGTCTCTAGTTCCTAATTCAGTAAAGTCGTGTGGTAGATCACTAAACTCCTACTAGTTCTTAAATTGTTTGAATCAGTTATAGCAAATGTATTACAAGTTTTTTGAAATTATTTTATGACAGTATTCAGATACCATTTATTAAAATATAATTAATATATTTGGGGTTATCAAACTGCATATTCCTTCTGTTCTAAATGGGGAGAATGTGGTATGAGATACTGTGTCTGTTTGTAGGGGAGAATGGAACTTTGGTGATGGCTATCTCCTTATTAATTTTATTTCCCTTCTGTGCCTTCTCTTTGTTTTCTCCGTGTTCTCTAATTTAGGAACCCTCCCTCAAGCATGGTGTTAGACTGGGTGACAATGGAGAGTAAGAGAAAAGCCCATTCTAGGGTCTTTCTTCCAAGAATGGGAGAAACGTGATTAAAAATGAAAACTTTGGTCAGGCGTGGTGGCTCATGTCTATAATGCCAGCACTTTGGGAGGCCAAGTTTGGAGGATTGCTTGAGGCCTGGAGTTCAAGACCAGCCTGGGCAACATGCCAAGACTCCATGTCTACAAATGTTTTTTTTTTTTTTTTTTTTTTTTTTCAAAATGAACTTTTTCATGTGATGACAGATCATGAATAACAGTATTGCTGATATATTTGGGGAATGTCTGTTAAGGAACATCTTCTTTATCCTAAAGATTAGTTCAGTAACCACTAATTTCATTTTCTAATGGTACATCTAGTGATGCCTTTCTTTCTGTATAATTCCTGGGTGAACTAAAAGTAGTATTGTTTTCCCTGATTGAACTCTGCAGAAAATCAAATATCCATTCTTAGGAAACCAGGAATCTGAAGAACACATGATAACATGATCTGACTAGTCCGTGATTTTATGCTGTGATTAATTCTATGTTGTTTTTCTTTTCAAAGAAGAAAGTTAATGAATGTTTGCTCAGTGTTTAGTGGAAGAAGCATTTCTCTGTTGCCCTTTTAAACTTAAAATATTACAAGCTACTGAGAATTATTAAGAAAGTGCTATTTTGCTTAATATAGTTTTTCCTTTTCATTAGTTAAATGGGACTTAACAAATGGTACTAAATTATTTTTAGCATATTATTTCCAACTTTATATTACTCTTTAGAAATCAGCCTGAGATGTAACAGCCTAAATTATCCTGGTATAGTGTACTGTTTGCAGAGGGATGGCCAATTGTATGTGGCCCATAATGTTTACATATGGAATAAAAACCCCATTTGTTTAACATCTTACGAAAATTTTGCAGAGACGCATATTAAGGCAGTGTCAAGAACACTAGTGGGTTGTTAGAAGACCTGAGTTGTATAGCCCAGCTCTTGTCACCTCACCAGCAGTGTGTCTTTGGACAAGTCACTAAAACTCCGTCCTGTTTCCTCATTTGAAAATGGAGCCAATAAACCAGGTTTTGACTTCTCACTAGGTTGTTTTGGAGATCATATGAGATATATACAAACGCATTGGAAATTCTAAAGCTCTTTAAATGTATTATGTTAGAATGATAGCTGGAGACTGGAAATGGCCACACTTATTTAAACCAAAAAGTGTAGAGAACATTACATGTTCATCTTAATACAAGTGCTGTTTGTTTTAGAAGGGTTATCATTTGAAGTATAGATCTAAGACATTTTAGAAATATTCATGTAAAAGGATCAAAAATTGCTTTGGGGGCTGGGCACGGTGGCTCATGCCTATAATCCCAGCAGTTAGATAGAGAGGCCTGGGCGGGAGGAACGCTTCAGCCCAGGAGTTGGAGACTAAGCTGGGCAACATGGTGAAACTCCGTCTCCCCTGCCCAACCTCCCTCACCGCCGCCCCCCACCCAAAAAAAAGCTGTGCGTGGTAGTGTGTGCTCTTGTGGTCCCAGCTGCTCAGGAGGCTTGAGGTGGGAGGAATGCTTGAACCCAGGACCCAGGAGGTCAAGACTGTAGTGAGCTATCATTGCACCACAGCACTCTAGCATGGCTGACAAAGTGAGACCCTATCTCCAAAAATGGAAGAAAAAAAAAATTGCTTTGATCTTATTATTTCTTAATTGTGAAAATACTTGAAAATGAGTAATTTTTAATTTATAACAAAAGGCCGCTTTAAGATTATTAAAAATTTCTTTTTAGTGACATTTGAGATTTTAGTTGGTTGTAAATTCAAATACCTTTTACAGTATTATAATTGTTCAGGTTATTATGATGGCAAATATATCAAAGCAGAATGGTGAAACCCTTTTCTGGGAAATTATTTTTAAGTCTAATTTTGTCTTTCCCTCTTTTGTCTTATAATGCCATACCAAGTTATTTTACAGCCTATTTCAGAGATTGTTGGTGGTGTGTTTATATTTTCTAGTGGTTTTTAATTATCTATGATGGCTAGCTATTTCCTTGATTCTATAATATTGGGAGGAAGAATGATAATTACTCAATTTTAGGGTAGAGTATGGTTTTCTAAATCCAGGAACCTGATACTTCCGGCATAGGCAGCCTGGTGTTATAAAACTCATACAGGAGAAAAGGGGTCAGCTTAAGGTAAGAAACTGGACTCTCTTAAAAGCATTCCCCTTCTTTCTAACTTGAGAATTGTTTTCAACAGATCCCCTGTAAGCAGCTTACAGATTCGCTATGATCAACCAGGCAACAGCAGTTTGGAAAATCTGCCTCCAGTAGCAGCCAGCATAGAACAGCTTTTGGAGAGGCAGTGGAGTGAAGGACAGCAATTTTTATTAGAACAGGGTACTCCTAGTGACAGTAAGTATTCATTTTCTTATATGTGAATCAAGACAGATGGGCAGATGGATGCAGAAGTCACTTTTCATCCAGAGTAGTAATAGGATTATGATATACATTTTATATAGTACAGTGAGAGAAAGTATAAGGTGAAGTGGTTTAATAGAAGAGATTCTATAGTGTTACTGCTTGGACTTGAATCTCGTCTTTACCTGTTATTAATAGTATGATCTTGGGCATGTTTTTTAAAGTTCTTTAATCTCCTATTTTTACAATTGGGAGTAATAATGCACCCATATCAGAGGGTTATTGTGAGGATTAAATGACATGAAAAATGTAAGGACCACTGCCTGGCTCATACATAGCATTGTCTCGGTGCTTACCATGATTATACATATTGGTACTTTGTGTCTCCACTGTACTTTGTTCTTATCAGTTTACTAAAATACATGAGCACTGTCTTCTCTTACCCCAATTGTTAGAAGAAAACTTGCTCACCTCTGGAAAACTTACTTTAAAAAATACAAATAGTCAAGTATGGCCGGCTAGCTTCTTCATTTTATAATTTGGAGGAAGAATAATAATTATTGAATTAAATCTATAATTAGTATATATTATGCTTATCATCTATTGGATTATAGAGCATGTACTATATATCTATGATTCAGTATCTTCACCATTTTAAGTATTAGGGCCGTGGGTGTAAAATGCAGAGTTAAAATAGGTGGTGGTTAGCTGGAGATGTGGCCTTGTCTTAATTTTAGGGAAAAATAGGTGGTTTTCATCATTTTTGAGTATAAACTTTTGCTGCTTCATTTTATTGAAACATTTTGCTTGTTGTTGGCTAGCTAAGTGCCATAAATTGGTATTTTATGAATGGTACCCTGACAAAAAATGCTAATTAATTGTGAGGAAATTCATGCCAGGCTAATCCTTTAAACACGATAGCTGGAGGATAGGTTTAGCTAAGTCTTATTGCATCTCATTTGGGCCCACTAAGGTTTCTTTGTGGGATCTTGGAGGGGAGGGATAAGAGTTCAATCCTTGGGAAATGGCCAGATGTGTCTGTACCAGAGGAGTTGTATCTTCTAAAGGCCCTGAGGTCATGTTAAACAAATATAACTTTTTAGTATGTGACGGACACTTCAAAAATCTTAATGGCAACACTCTGTGTTGTTAGCTGGGAGGTCCAAGTTGTGGAAGGAATTGAAGTACTTGAGGTGATGGGGCCAGACTGAAAGTCAGCCTGTTTACAGGGGATGCGCCTTTCTCCAGGACTGGAGAGGTGGCTGGGCGCACACATAGCGCTCCCTGCTGGGTGACCTGCAGAGCAACATGCTGAGCAGCTGGGATTAGGGGCTTCCTGCCAGGCGTCTGATGGCAGCACTTCATTTAAACCGGACAACAAACAAAAACATGTGCTCATTATTTTGGTAGAGGGTATTGGTGCGATCCTTAACCATTCTGTATATGACTTCAATGCAAAATAGTGACAGGCACTTGAATTTTTAATTGGCTTTTATTTTGATGAAAATGTCATCACTTTTCATTGAGAATGGAAAATTACCTGAAGCTGGTGTGTGTTTTTTGGTATGTGGCAACAAAGTTTCCAGAAGGTACATCCAGGAACACTTTGCCTTTGTGCTTATAAAAATACAAACATAGATAGGCAATTTATATCCATAAACAAACTTAGGAACAAAACTTTATCATTTAGAAACACTTTACAGAATTTCTACTGTTCTATTTTAACTTATTTCTAAGGTTACCGGCACTGCGTAAAATACTTAGTCTTATGTGTGTACTTGTCATTATTAAAAACTATCCAAATGTGTGCTAGTTTTAGGAATGCTGAAGTCATTACACCAACTTCAAGTTGAAAACCGAAGATTAGAGGAACAAATTAAAAATTTGACTGCCAAAAAGGAACGGCTTCAGTTATTGAATGCACAGCTTTCAGTGCCTTTTCCAACAATAACAGCAAATCCTAGTCCGTCTCATCAAATACACACATTTTCAGCACAGACTGGTAAGTGTGAAAATATTTATTTTGTATCTAAGGAAAATAGGCTTTCAGTTTTATTTGTATTATAAGTGAGTAATAATTGGTGCACCAGTTATATGAAGATGTAGAAAAGGAACTATAGGTTGTTTTTGAAGGGCATAAAGAATCCTGTTAAGTGATCAACTTGAATTTACTCTAACTTTCTTAGTCCATAATATAATGGTAAAATTTACTTAAATGTCTAATGATCTCGTTATTGATTTAAAGCGATGGTATTCAATATAGATTTTTTTCTTATTTAAATCAGTCTTAGGAATAGCAAGACTAGATATTTAAGTGGTTTTGATACGGGCTTCAGCATAAGCTTTTTAATAAGCCTTTAATCTTACACATAACGTAATTTAATAGGGTAAATAGGTTTCTTTTTGTCTTTTATTATTCTAGCTCCTACTACTGATTCCTTGAACAGCAGTAAGAGCCCTCATATAGGAAACAGCTTTTTACCTGATAATTCTCTTCCTGTATTAAATCAGGTAATTTTTGTATGGTTATTTTCATCTATGTTGATTTACTTGTGAATAATAGTATATTAAATGGTTTAAAATTATTTTAAACAGTTTTGCAGTGTTCTTTAAACTTAGTTTCTCTTCTTTCTTACGCTAGGACTTAACGTCCAGTGGACTTAGTTTCTCTTCTTTCTTACGCTAGGACTTAACCTCCAGTGGACAAAGTACCAGCAGCTCATCAGCTCTTTCTACCCCACCTCCTGCTGGGCAGAGTCCGGCTCAACAAGGCTCAGGAGTGAGTGGAGTTCAGCAGGTCAATGGCGTGACAGTGGGGGCACTAGCTAGTGGAATGCAGCCTGTAACTTCCACCATTCCTGCCGTGTCTGCAGTGGGTGGAATAATTGGAGCTTTGCCAGGTAACCAACTGGCAATTAATGGCATTGTAGGAGCTTTAAATGGGGTTATGCAGACTCCTGTCACAATGTCCCAGAACCCTGCCCCTCTCACCCACACAACCGTACCACCTAATGCAACACATCCAATGCCAGCTACACTGACTAACAGGTAAGAAACTTAAGTATGTTTTGGGTTTTTTAGTGTAACAGAGTACCGGTGTTGTCTATGCCTTAGATTGGGGCTTTCAATGTGTTCCTTTGTAGATACACCTTAAGAAGTCTGCCAAAAATTTTAAGTATATTATACAGAGTACATTTATTTTTGAAACTTAGTAATTTAGATTAAAATGAAATTAAGTTACTTTTAGTAACAGCATTAAGTATGTTCTGTGCTGAAAATTAGTCTTAATCTGTGATGTCTATTTTTAAATACTAGTTTTTCTTATTTCTTTGTATACTGTATCATAAATTCTGAAGAAAGATAATATCGTAGTGGAGATAACATGAATATTAGTTTCTTAAAACTTATGTAATATTTTTAATGTTCTAATCAAAGATTTTGATATAGGATAAAAGTCATTTATCTGAATTCCCAGGAAGTGAGACTCACTGGTTTCATTGTACTGGAACTGCATTCGAATGTTTGTTCAAAACTGGGGGACTAAAGCTATGTTGTTATCAAGCATACTTTTGGGGGAATAAATACTTTTAAATGGATTTGCAGTGGGTACTAGAAAGCTATTTCCTGTAGCTCTCTTCATTGGTGTTTAGTTTTACCATTGGGACCATTAGAAAAGGATAGGTCAAATCAGTAGTATGTTTGGATTCTTTGTTTCAAATATGTGTTTACTTAGTGTGAGTTAAATTATCCTTGAATAAAGATAAATTATTACATATGCTTGTTAGAAACACATGTAAATTTCTATTCCATAAAATAAGTTAGGGCCTATTTGTTTTATAATAAAAACATTTCTTGACAATGTGAATTCTTGTTTAGCTGTACACATGGATATATATAAACATACATATATATAGAAATAATTTGTACATAACTGTTTTCAAAGTGTTTGGATTCAGAATTGTACTTAAGTTATTAAACATCAAATTGAAAAGTTGTCTTTGATTTTTAAACTTCTAAAAATGCATTAGAGGTGTGTAGTAAAAAGTAAGAATTGTAATCATTTTTCAGTGCCTCAGGACTAGGATTACTTTCTGACCAGCAAAGACAAATACTTATTCATCAACAGCAATTTCAGCAGTTGTTAAATTCTCAACAGCTCACACCAGTAAGTTCTTTCTTTTGATAATATCTTATTAGGAGCATGTGTTCTAAGCTGTAATATTCACTGTGGGTACAGATTTCTCCTTTGTGAAATAACATTATTGAATGCATAATCCAAAAAGTTTTTCTTGCCATGTGGTACAGGCTGTGATACCTGCAGTGATGTCACATTCATTCCTGAACTTAAAAGTGACAGGGCACGTGGCATGGTGCTGCTATAGGCTCTGGTAACACAGTGCTGAGATGTGGTGTGTGTTTTCCCGGAGCTTCATTTTGATACGGGAGATGGATGGACACGATGCACACTTTTTGGTTGTGATAAATACTGAGAAGAACAAAGAAGTGGAATAAGTGGGGAAGAGCATAGGGAACCGAGGACCATTTTAGATAGGATGGCCCTGCCTCTGCAAGGGGGGTGACTTTTGAGCACAGACCGATGTGAGAGTTCAGGGAGTGTGCCTTTGTGACTTGAGGGAACACAGAGAGAAAGCACGTTGGAGGTAAAGGGGCAGCTGCTGTCAAAGGTCTGGACGTACTTGTGTTTGGAAGAGAAGTCAGCAGCCGTGTGGTCAGAGGGTGGGAGAGGTCAGAGCCAAGGGGGTGGTCTTAGATGATCGCATACAGCCTTTCTTGGCTGTGGCAAGAAATTTGGATTTTATCTTAAGTATGATGGAAAGCCACTGGCGAGTTTTTAAAAATCTATTACGGAGGATTTCAAGTGTACCAAAAGTAGAGTGGAGAGCACCCTGAAGACCTATGTACGCCTCATTCCATTCTCTCACCCAGTGCTAATAATCTCAGTTTTGTTTTATCTCATTTCATTCTCCATTTTTTTCAGGATTAAGAATTGGAAGGTTTTGAACAGAATAGTGAAATAATGATTTACATTTTAAAGGATTAGTTTTGCTGCTATATGGAGAATAGTCTGTGTGTGTTATAGGGTGTGGGGGAGTGAAGATAGAGGCAAAAGTGGAAAAAGGGAGTGATCCAGGCAGGAGACGTAGGTGTTAAAATAGTATGGGCTACGTATTGAAAACTGCCTGGAATTATGGTATATATATGTATATTTTTGAGAGGGAGTTTTGCTCTGTCGCCCAGGCTGGAGTGCAATGGCACAATCTGGGCTCCCTGCAACCTCCATCTCCTGGGCTCAGGTGATCCTCCTGCCTCAGCCTCCTGAGTAGCTGGGACTACAGGCATGTCCCACCATGCCTGGCTAATTTTGTATTTTTTTGTAGAGACAGGGTTTCACCATGTTGCCCAGGCTGGTCTTGAACTCCTGACCTCAAGTGATCTGCCCTTAGCCTTCCAAAGTGCTGGAATTACAGGTGTGAGCCCCTGTGCCCAGCCAAGATGTTTTGAAGACAGAACCAACAAGACTTGTTTGCTGGACATACAAGAGAAAGAATAATTCTGAATGGTTGGATAGTGACTTTTACTGAGATGTGGGAGAACAGAACCCAACCAATTTTGGAGAGAAAAATAGGTGTCATGGACACACTAAGCTTGAACTCCCTTTAGATGTACAAGTCAAATGGAGATAAGGCAGTTGCATAGTAGGTGTCTGGAGTCCCAGGCAGAGATGCAGTTAGAGATAGAAATCTGGGGTTAGTGCTACACAGGTGATGAGAGCCATCAGATTTGATGCGGACTCCTAGAGCATGAAGACTGAGTCCTGGACACCCTAGAAAAGGAGAATAAGCCAGTAGAGAAAGGCTATTGAGAAACTGTGGCCAGTGAGCCAAGAGAAGGACAGTGTGGCATCTTAGGGGCAAGGTGAAGGAAATGTTTCCAGAAAGGGAGGAGTCAACTGTGTAAAATGCTTCTGTGGTAGGGTAAGAAAGAATTGACCAACCGGGCGTGCTGGTGCATGCCTGTGGTTCCAGTTAATTGGGAGGCTGAGGTGGGAGGATCACTGGAGCCCAGGAGGTTGAGGCTGCAGTGAGCCATAATCATGCCACTGCACTCCAGGTGCAGTGACACCTGCACCTGACAGGGACTGTTTCTTTCTTAAAGGTTGTCTAGAGGCTTTTTACAGTTTGGGTGTGATGAAAGTAAAAACCTCATTAAATGGTTCAAAAGGAAATGGGCAGGAGAGGAAGTAAAGATAGCATATGGGCACCTCAAGACATGTCACTTTGGAAAGCAGAGGAAGGGGAAGCAGGAGGTGGATGTGGTAGGTACACGGGGCAGTTTCAACTCATTTTGAATGTGACAGCATGTGTGTATGTTGATGGGACATTGCTGGGATAGGAGAGAAGAAAGGTGCTAGCAGAGGAGGAGATGAGAACGGTATTTCACTGCCCCAGCAAGGCAGGCAGAGCAACTGGAGGTGGGTTTTATGTGGAGGGTTGAAGCAATCCCACTTTCAGTGCTTCTGATTTTCTTAATTAGAAGTAAAGTGATCAGCAGAGGGAAGGAGATGGGTGTTAACGGTTAGATAAGAGGGGAGATGGGAAATAGAGAACTTGTAGAAGGGGAGAAAGTATGGACCGAGACCCAAGTGGGGTTGTGGCTCAGGTGCAGGGTAGGCCTGGCCCTGTGGACAGTCATGGGGCTTCCTCCAGACCCATTTCCCTAGCACTCTTCATTCAGTTGGGCTGCTTGGAGAATGCATTGCTTAATTAACATAGAAATTACAAAGGCTGACATCCTTTCTAAGTATATTTATGTACTATTTTGCTGTAGTAAAAAATATATTGAAAATACTTTTGATTCTGGATCATTTTCAGTCTGTTTTTAGAGTGGTGTTACATGCAGTGTGCCTTTAAGTGTATATAAATTCTTAAATGCTGGCCGGGTGTGGTGGCTCATGCCTGTAATCCCAGCACTTTGGGAGACGGAGGCGGGCGGATCACGAGGTCAGGAGTTCGGGACAAGCCTGACCAACATGGTGAAACCCCGTCGCTACTGAAAATACAAAAATTAGCCGGGTGTGGTGGCGCGTGCCTATAATCTCAGCTACTCAGGAGGCTGAGGCAGGAGAATTGCTTGAACCGGGAGGTGTAGGTTGCAGTGAGCCGAGAGCACACCACTGCACTCCAGCCTGGACAACTAGAGTGAGACTCGGTCTCAAAAAAAAAAAAAGTCTTAAATGCTGACACTAAGATGGGATCTTGTTTTTTCTTACCAGTTGCCTCATCTTAATATGAGCACTAAAACTCCATTTATTTGGGTGTCTTCCTGTTAATCAAGATTTTACTCTAATAATAGCATGTGTAGCTGTCTCATTTCCAGAACATGGTTAAGGAATTTTCAGCACAAATTATTGCTTGGAGACCATGAGGACTAAAGGACTGTACTTTTTCCTTCATCTGCCAATGTCGTGGGCTAAAGTTTGTTCATTTACAGGGATCAAACTTGATGTAGGTGAGGATTTTTTGGAAGCCTCCGCACAGCTTCCGCTCGACACTCTTGCTTGACTCTGCTTCCCCCAGATGACTTGCATGTTGCTAAATCCAGTGGTCCGTTCTCATTCTTCATCTTAACGTCACCTGGCAACAGCATTAGACAGAGTTGATCACTTTTCCTCCTCCTTGAAACATTTCCTCCTCTTAGCTTCCAGGATACCACATCATCTTGGTGTCTTACTACCTAACTGGTCATTCCTTTTTAGCATCCTTTCCTGGGTCCTCCTCTTCAGCCTGAGAGTGCCCAAGGTGGAATTCAGTGATCTCTCGTCACTGTCTGTAAATAGCATCTCTGTGCTGATACTTACATCTCCAGCCAGACCTCTCTCTGGAGCTTCAAGCTCCTGTAATGCAGCTGCTCACTCAGTAGCTCCGCTGGCATATCTTAAAAGACATTTCAAACATAACGTGTCCAGAACCGAACAGCTGATCTTCCTGCACAACCCCGCCCCACCCATCGTTTTCCTCACCTCAGCTGATGGCAGCTCCATCCTCACTCTGACACCCCACATTGACTCCATCCTGAAATCAGACTGTGCCACTTCTCAAAACCTTCCCGTTTTACCATGAATACAAGCCAAGGTGGCCATGCCTTGCCACTGCAAGCTCTGTGTTCTCCTCACTTCCTCCTGGCTCCCTCCACCCTTCCTGGGTCCTTGCTGCTACTGGATCCTGCTGGGCCTGCTCCTCTGGAGGCCTTTGGCACTGCCTGGAAATCCTCACCTGCCCCCATATCCACCCAGCGAATTCCCTCATCTCCAAATCTTCATCCAGATGTTAACTTGGCAATGAAAACTGCCCTGGGTAATCTGCTTAAAATTACAACCTGACCATTAAACCCTACTCCCTCCAGACTTTCTCATACACAGTTCTGTTTCCCTTGACGCAGAGCAGTAATCACATTCTAACGTTTTCATTTATTTCCCTTTCCCTGCTCAATGTGTTTCAAGCACCAAAAGCAGTGCCTGGCACCTAGTAAGCACTCAGGAAATCTATAAATATACGCTGCATGGAGTATATGCTTGCTGTAGAATGGTAACTGCATCAAGAAAGCACCCTAATGACAGGCAGAAACGGGAACTTTAAAGTTGTTTTAAGTTTGGAAAGGGTTTGACCACGCATGATGCATTCAGATGTCCACCTTGATTTCTCTTAAGCTGCTGCACTTCCTGATTGATCATCACGGATAACCTAATAGAGCTCTCCTATGTGTGTCCTGTTTTGAAAATAAGCTGTTTGTTGAAGATTCTGACATTTTATAGTAGATGGTTATTGTCTAGTGCAGCATATTTTTCTAGATGAGATACTTGTTTTCTTTCTTTGCAAATATCTAATATTAAAGGAAAGAAAACATAAGGCAGCTCATCTGACTGCTGAATTCCGTACTTGGGAACTCATTTTCTCTCACATGTTTTTTGCCTAAGGAACAACATCAAGCCTTTTTGTATCAGTTAATGCAACATCACCACCAGCAGCACCACCAACCTGAACTTCAGCAGCTGCAGATCCCTGGACCAACACAAATACCCATAAACAACCTTCTTGCAGGTACACAGGCACCCCCACTTCACACAGCTACCACCAACCCATTTCTCACCATCCATGGAGATAATGCAAGTCAGAAAGTAGCAGTAAGTATATTTTCCTTACTACATCTAATGAAACAAGAACTGTATTGATTAATCGGAGATGATCATTTTCCAGCCTAGTTTTGTTCCCCTGATCATTTCTTCTTAAAACCAGTTGCTTTTAGCAGATGGATATTATAGGCAAAGGATCTAAGCCAATTTATACGTCCCCTAAGTGTATCAGTTTGAATTTGCACATTAGGTTTGAAGGCTGTTTTGTAATTCAGCAATTTTCAAGATGACAATATATTTTAGTTAGCAAGTCATATGGGACAATCAAATCAAAAGACAATAGTTGGTGCTTTCTGAGAAGCTTTGTTTATAGAACCAGTCTATATATCTTGGAAATATTTTTATTTTACTCCAAAGTGCTTTTTACACATTAAGTATATTTATTACCAAGATTAATATGTACATTTTAGGGCACACAATCCAATTATTCTACCAGATTAGAGGAAGTAAATCACAGTCACATCTGTAATGGAATTCAAATTTTTAGTTATTAATTTCATGTAAGTGATGGCATCGTACCCTTTCAGTGTGAAAGTTAAATTAAAAATGGATGCAGGAACAGTATTCTACACATACAGTAGAACCCATTTTAAGGCCGTTTCGATTAATTCTCCCCTTCAATTAGGTCTACTTTACTGGAGTATAAATGTTTCCCCTAAATTCCAGTTCAGGGCAGAACCCTGTTAGAGGAAGGCTATGGGGATGTAGAATGGAGACTGGACATCAGGAAAAGGAAGAAGGGAGGGACTGAGGTGGGAGACTTGGCAAATGAGTGTTCAAAGTTGCAGTGTTTGCTGTTTCCCGTTACTTTGAAAGTTTTGTTTACTGTGCTTTTAGTCTTCAGAAACTTTAGTTTGTACTTAGTAACGAGAATTATTCAAAATAGAGGATTGTTTTTCATGAACTCTTCAGTGCTTTCTGTTTGCCCTCTTGTCTCGCCTATTTCCTGTCATCACACACCGCGTTAGCTCTCCAGTGTGCTGCTGACATGGGCAGTTTTCAGTGATTCTGTATTGAGTTCTTTGGTAGTATTTTTTCCCCCAGTGTTTCACAAGTGTTTTTCTTGTGTTAAGAAATGCACTAATTACAAACTTTTCCTAGGTTATACAGTATGAAATGTATTTAATGGAAAATCACAGTAATTTAATGAGCTAATAGAGTGCTCATAATAGAGAACACAGTGCTGGGAGGTGCTGTTGTTTGCTTAGTACCCTGCTATGTGCCAGGTGTCCTTGCTAGATACAGTGACATCTGTGATTTCAGTCTTTAAAGTAATAATAGGCTGTAACTCCATTTTTTTATAGATTAGTAAAAGGAAACGCAAAGTAAGCCCAAGGACAAATAGCAAATGTGGAATCACAGCCGATGACTTTCTTAGCCCATAAAAATTTCATTCTCTACAGTACCATGTTACTTCTGTGGAAAAGTTGATTTTGGAAGATGAATTCTGCATTCATTCTTTACAAGTTCTGTCCCTCAGATGGGCCCACCTCTTTGGTCTTTTTATACTGTTGAATTTAATGTTTTTAAAGTATTTACTAGTAAATTCATGTCTATGTATTACGTTGCAAGTAGCCTTACCAACTTGCAAGAAAAAAGGGAGTAACTTTCTATACCACGTTTTATCTCAGTCACAGTTTCAGATTCGGAGGATATTATCAAAAGTTGATTTAGCTAACGCGTCTGCTCTTTTGTTTACCTGCAGAGACTTAGTGATAAAACTGGGCCTGTAGCTCAAGAGAAAAGTTGACACCTGAGAAACATCTAGAAATTGCCTATCCTGTTGTTCTAGCACTTCATCTGGCTGCCTTTGCAGTCCTTTTACTACAGCTATGAAGAAACGCAACAAGAAACTCAATGCACAACAAAGGATTAATTGCTGCAAGGACATTCTTGTAAGGCTTTGATTAGTTTTCTTGTTGCTTTGTTGCACTGAAATGGAATTCCCATGCCCCTACCCCTTACCCCAGTTTTTTGAACAGGGAAAGAAAATTTAATAACTTTTTAAAGTGACATAATTTACATGCAATATGTTTATCAACTCAAGAATTTAATATAGTTGGTACACAACTAGTTTTGTTTATAAATTGGAGATGCAAATAGCAAAACTAAATACTTGTTCCATTTACAAACTACTTGATTTTATCGTACAAGTTGAAATATGCTCTTTTGTTTGGGTTACAGTATGCTTGCTCTAAGTCAAATTCCAAGGAACTAATTTCTTCTCCTGGAGTTCCATTGATTCAGTATTACAAATATATAGCACATCACCTGGGACTTGGCAATCTTTGTTAAAAAAAATTTCCTTTCTAATGGGATTTGGCCAATTTTGGTAATGAAGTTAGGATGGTAATGTCTGCATCTGCTAAAGGTAATTTTCTTTTGAGAATTGCTTTCTTTAGTGTTAAGACCTACTCATATTTTAAAGAAATCTTGAGTTAAGTGAGTTCTGAGGCTGCTGGGGGAACCAGATCAATTCAAAGCTAAATACTTCTTTCAGAAAGGGGCCACTGTGGAAAGTGCTGGTGGGGTTTGCCCTTGATCAAGTGCCTCCATTGTGCTGCAAGGGCTGTAGACAGCAGGGTGGGACAGTCAGTCCTCCGAGCAGCAGGAATCATCCCGTCACCTGCAGCCTTCCCATGCTTCCGCCTTTATTCAGAACTTTCTGTGCCACTGTAGATAGCTCAGGCAAAACTATTACCTGGGTATTTATCCACTAATGAGTCACAAGAAAAGGAGTGGATTTGGTAAAAATAGAGATTTGTTGTATTTAAACCACTTCCCATTACTGACCATTAAAAGCTCACCACTAGAGTTGCTGAAACAGGTGAAACCTGTATGACAGCCCTTCCACTTTGGGGAGCCACGCTTTTGATGTGACAGTACTGCAGAGTGATCCACCACTGAGGATGTCATCATCAAACTCTTCTTTGGTGTGTGAATTATTAGTGGAAAAGACCCAGCTGTAATTTGACCTCCACTGTGTACTTAGCTGGAAGAACATGTTAATTCTGCAATATGTTTCTTGGTTAAACATTGCACAGTTCTTACCTCATTTCTGTAAATAAAGTTTTGTGAATCTGTTTTGTATTGTGACAAATTCATAAGATAACATTGATATTTTGATTTGTAATATTTCTAATTGGTAGATTTAACTGAAAAGTAAAATTAATTTATTTTTATATGTTCAGGGGAATTTTAAAGTCAAATCTTTTGTAGATAACTTAAAAAATCAGTGTGGTTTATTTTACTTATTTAACCCACTGGTTGTTATTCTGTAACAGTTTGTATAAATGGTAAATTTTGAATGTGTTGTTATTTTACCTAGATGTAAAATTCCACATGTATTAAAATGTACAAAAAGTTTTGTTAATAAAATTTAATAATGTTTATAACTCCGTGCCATTCTCATTTGGAGAGGATGGAGGGGGTGCACCCATGTTGCTTCCTCAGGGAGTCTTGGCCTGTGTTTTGTGTTTGGAGCACTGGTATATTGCCCCGGAGTTAATGGAAACTCTCATGAGCAAATGCTATACGATGTGCAAAGCATTCTGTAAAGCATTGTGCGGTACAAACCCACCTCAGGCTCAGAGATCTTGGATCATCCTCAGATGAGACGGAGAGAGAATAGGGAAATAGCCTTGGTGGAGATAAAAGGAAAACAAAGTCCTTTTAGATGAGATAATTAAGTAGAGCCCGTTGATAAAGCAGTACTCACACTTGGTAGAGATTCGATTCTTCTTCTTTATACAGTTAGCTTTAACTAGAGGCATATCCATGAAAGAGAAGCCCAATCTACTTAGTGGTCTTGGGGTCTTGGTAAGCATCAGAATCACCTGTGGTGCTTTTCAAAAATATAAATGCTCAGACTTTTTATCCCAGACTTAACTGAGTCAGAACATACTGATCTGTGTCAAGTGCTCCTGGTAATTAAGAGGCACATGAACAAGAAAAACTGGTCCTAGGCTATAAACTTTATTAAGGAGTAAGTTTTGGGTTCCTGGAGAGATTTTTTTTTATGCACATGAAAAATAATTACGATTCTAGAAAGTCGTCTCTTCTCCCAAGGCGAAGGATTACCTTCCCTCTAGAATGACAGGTGACTCATCCATCAACTCCTGCGAGTTTAATTTCTTAACATGTGTCCTTTGCCTTAGCTGCGTGTTTGTAAGTGTCCGCTTCTGTAGCTCTCCAGCTTCCTGGAGGCTCCGGGACATCGACCTCGTCATCGTGGGTTGCTGCCCTGCAGGGCCCTGGCAGCTGCTGGTTCACATGTGCGCCTTGTGCTCTGGGAAGGGCACTGAAGAGCTGCTGCCCTGCTAGTGTCCCTGAGCCTTGAAGAAGGTCTACACTGGCTGGTTGCCATCTGCACTTCTGTACTTTAGTCCTGTGGATGTGCAGTCCATGTTGTGGGTCAAGATCAAGCACTGGGCCAAGACAGAAAAGCCAAGTCGCTATCTTATGCTGCCTACCAAGCAGAAGGGAACGATGATCCCATAATCCTCCCAATAGGCAGGAGAGGCCCTTGGAATTGCAAGGGAGGTACCACCTTACAATGAAATGTAATTTTGCTTTCATAAGTGCGTTATGTACCTAGGTTTTAAAAGACATGGTCTCACTCTGTCGCACAGGCTGGAGTGCGGCGGGGAGATCATGGCTCACTGCAGCCTCAAACTCCTGGGCTCAAGCAATCCTACTGCCTCAGCCTCCTGAGTACCTGGTACTACAGTCAGGAGCCAACGTGCCTGGCTGTCTGGGTCATGTCCTTCTGAGTAGAAATCTCAGTGAGACAAATACTGTTCATCTTAGTTTTACTTATTGAAAATAAAACACATCAATGATACCATCTTTTCATATAAACTAGTCCTTCCAAAATGAAATAGGGGCAAACTTTTATAATTTGGAAGTCATTTTTAAAATAATTTTTACTTTGTTAAAATTCATGTCAATTGTTTTTCCATTCCCCAATCTGTTATTTGCAACAAAGGAAATGTCTTTTTCACACCACTTACTGATTTTTGCAATTCAGTCCAGATTTATGTGAAAATACAAGTTTCGTTTGACTGTGACTTAGGTCACAGTTCAAGTTTGGCAGGTCTCTAAGGGACAGATTCCCCACTGAGGTAAACGAATGGGGGCAACACATCTCCCTTCCAACTGTCTCCAACATGTCTCAGCCTCAGATCCCTGGCTGCATCAAGGTCTGGAGGCCTACAGTCACATGGTTGTGGAGCAGACTAAGTGCCTATTTTCCAAGTTTGTGATCCACATCCACCGCAGGGCACTGGTGACACTTTTAGGTGTTAGAATTAACCTATTTAAGTAATAAAAATTATCATGACCACTTTTTAAGAAATTTGAACCAGAACAAAAGGCCTGTCACTTTTTTTTTGGAGCCTGAGTCTCACTGTCACCCAGGCTAGAGTGCAATGGCACAATCTCAGCTCACGGCAACGTCCGCTTTCTGGGTTTAAGCAATTCTCCTGCCTCAGCCTCCTGAGTAGCTGGGATTACAGGCGCACACCACCACGCCTGGGTAATTTTTGTATTTTTAGTAGCGATGGGGTTTCACCATGTTGGCAGGCTGGTCTTGCCTCCTGACCTTAGGTGATCTGGCCGCCTCGGCCTCCCAAAGTGCTGGGATTACAGGTGTGATCCACTGCGCCCGGCCTCCTTTCATTTTTTATAAAATGATACATCTATAGTTTTAATATTTTCTCTTTTCCTACCTGGTTGAATATACAAAGTTATGGCCTGCTTTTGCCACTTAAAGTGACAGGAAAGATCTTTGAAATCAAATTTTGTGTTTATTAAACTAATCATTTTTTAGGCCAGTTAGGCAGTTTCCCACTGGCATGGTTGTCACAGCAGGAGCTGTGTAAATGATGTTAAGTGATGTTCCCTTGTCTTTTAGGGGAAGGGGATCTCGGGGGATTGGGGGAGTAGGGGCAGCATAAAGGGCAGGGTTGGAGAGGACTACGCTAGTCACAAGGGATCAGGTGGGCACAGGAAATGAGGCTGGAAGAGGGCTGTGGGTTTGCAAGAAAGATGATTGGTGCTGTGCTGGAGTGTGGTTTCTGTAGTCCTGTGGCCACAAAAGGAAGACTGTAAATGCGCATTAAGGCAGCAAGCAGCGTGGATAGCGCAGTGAGGCGCCCTCTCTACAAAACAAAGTTAGCCAGGCATGGGGTATACACCTGTAGTCCGAGCTATTCAGGAGGCCTAGGTGGAAGGATCATGTAAGCCCAAGAGGTCATGGCGGCAGTGATCATGTCACCACACTCCAGCCAGGGTGACAGAGTGAGACCTCTTTTCTTAAAAAAAAGGGGGGCTAGCAACTTGTCGGGCATGATTACTCACACCTGTAATCCCAGCACTCTGGGAGGCCGAGGTGGGTGGATCACCTGAGGTCGGGAGTTCGAGGCCAGTCTGACCAACATGGAGAAACCCCGTCTCTACTAAAAATACAAAATGAGGTGTGGTGGCACGTGCCTGTAATCCCAGCTACTCGGGAGGCTGAGGCAGGAGAATCACTTGAATCCAGGAAGTGAAGGTTGTGGTGAGCTGAGATTCTGCCGTTGCACTCCAGCCTGGGCAACAAGAACGAAACTCCATCTCAAGAAAAGGCGGGGTGGGGGGGATTGGCTAGCAAGGTGCAGAGTGGGTAAATTCGGGAAAGGCAGATGGGAGAAGGGACAAGGTGGATATCAGGAGACAAGTATGTTATCTCTAGATCTGGGTCCAAATATTCCAGATGAGCTCACTGCCTCTTCTCTGGCCTGCTTTTTGCTGCAAACTCCCAAATTCCATGAGGTTGAATTTTCAGGTTTTGTTCACAACTCTTGGTTTACTTCAGGTACAACCAGAGCTAGGCCTTTGGTTGGTGAGAACTCCAGCGCCCCACCCTCCAGGTGAGCCACCAGTGTGGCCACCACCCTTGTCTACTTTCAATGGGAGAGCCATGTCCTCTGAGTGTGGACAGTTGGCAGAGGGTGTTCCCAAGGATGCTGAGCTAGGCATCATGTCAAGCCCTTCACCTGCTTTGCCTCACCTCCGCTTCACACAACTCTGTGAGGGCTGTTTTGTCTCCCCCATTTTGCAAATTAGGAAGTTGAGTACCTTAGGAAGATACAGAGTCACATAGCTGCCAAAATGTGAATTGGTGCAATTAAGAACAAGAATGATCTGAGGCAGGTAAAGTGGCAGCACCCCATGACGCTCTTAAAGCCCCTCCCGACTCAGAGTTCCTAAGGAGTGGCGGAGGCTGGGATGCCTCTTCAAGATTGAGGCCTCTGGGGGTGTGGGCTCGGCCCATCCATCCAGCACTGGCTCCCAGCACAATTCCACCCCTTGCTGTGCACCCCAGCAAAACCCAGCCATGCTGTTCTTGAACATACCATGTCCCTGACATCCCTGTGCCTTTCCCAGGCATCACTGGTAACTAGAATCATAAAGGCCTGGACATGGCTATGGCTGGAGTTTGAGCTGTCCCTGGCTCTGCATTCATTCATAGTCTTTCCAAGGGGTGTAGGGGTGTCCGAGCCTTTGCCTGGGTGCAGACTGGAAAGGAACTAAGGAAGAAACTAGAGACCCCTCGGTGGACCTGTGCATTGAACTGGTTTGGAGAATTCAGGTGAGATTATGTGAGACGACTGGAGAAGACAGACAAGTTGGAATCCCCCCCAAAAAGCTAGGGAGGCTTCAACCTCCTGGAGGCTTTTTTTAGGGAAAAGGAATTCACCTTTTCTAAGGCCCTAGCTCCAGGCGAGCTGCTTTCTCAACTCCCTGGGAGGTAGTCCCACCCTCCAGCTTATTGGAGAGGAGACCACACAGGCAGGTTGCCATACCTCTGTGCTCTGGCTCTTTTGGACATCAGGGAAGCACCATAGCTCCCTGAATAGAGTGGAGGATTCTGCCGGGGTTTAGAGCAAAGGGCTCTGGAACCACCAAGTTGACCCTCACCAGACCCCTACAGAGGGGGGGCAGTTGAAGTCACTGGGGTGGGAGAAGAGTGAAGACAAGGAAGAAGACTGCAGACTTTGGGGACACCAAGACTAACAAAGCAAAAGATGAAACATCTGGACAGGAATCTGAGGAGGCGCCAGGGGAACTCTTGGTTTGATTTACATCCATTTCACTCCAGAATGTGAGGCTGTAGAAAGCTGGAAGATGTCATATACCACCTTCAGGATTAAAGGGGTAAGGTCAAGCCTGAAATCACCTTTTGGACATGGTACTTAGGTATTTGGCGACATGAACAGGAGCAGCTTTGGTGGCGGGAAGAGAGATACAGGAGTCAGATGACAAGGGGCTAAAAGGTAGGAGGTAGTGTCTAAGGCTCCCAACGTGTGCCCTTAAATACTTGATTGTACAATGAGGTTGTATCAAACCAGTGTCAGTTCAGCTTGCTTTAACAAAGTGCCATAATCTGGCCGGGTGTGGAGGCTCACGTCTGTAATCCCAGGACTTTGGGAGTCCAAGGCAGGAGGCTCACTGGAGGTCAGGAGTTGGAGGCTGCAGCTATGATCACTCCACTGCACTCCAGCCTGGGTAAGACCAGGACCCTGTCTCAATGACATAATTTTTAAAAAAATGCTGTAGTCTGGGTGGCTTATATACAACAAATGTATTTCTCCCAGTCAGTGAGGCTCTGTTCCAGAGGCAGAAGGCCGACTCACTCGGAAGGGGGCAACTCTGCTCTCTGGCCTCCCATTCATGGGGGCTCCACCCTCCTGATCTAATTACCTCCAAAGGCCCCACCTTCTGATCCCATCTCCTTCGAGGTTGGGGTTTCGACACATGACCTTGCTGAGGGGAGACAGATATTCAGTCCATTGCAACCAGTGAAAAAAGAAGTTACCTCATGGTTTGCAGCCAACTCAACAGCATCTTCATTTTGGTAGTACCTTCCAAAGTTTAAAATTAAAGCATGAAATTCAGTTTGTGCTGATCAGGTTTGTTTTCCTTCAAACTCTGATGACTGCATCTGGGGTTTCTCACTTGGCTCCCGTAACAAGCAGATGGATGAATTAGGGGATTCCATCTTGGTAGCACTGCCACCTTGCTGGTTCCCCAGGGCTCCTCCAGAGCAGGCAAGGTCGGGTGCTCTCTGCAGCTAAGTTGCCCGCGTACATTGAATTGCTGAACAAAACAGGGTCCCATTTGCTTTGCAAGCTCTTAGCCTCATGCAGTGGTTCTTCCTGGCTGGCCAGTAGAATCACCTGGACATCAGCACCTTCATGCGGGGATTCTCTACCCAGGACCCATTATTTCCCCGTCCCTCCCCCGAGACAGGGTCTCACTCTGTCACCCAGGCTAGATGGCAGTGGTACAATCATAGCTCTGTGCAACCTCAAACTCCTGGGCTCAAGCGATCCTCCCACCCCAGTCTCCTGAGTAGCTGGGACTACAGACAATGTGCCACCGTGTCTGGCTGAGTTTTTTTTTTTAGAGACAGGGTCTCATGTTGCCCAGGCTGCTCTCAAACAATCCTGCCTTGGCCTCCCAAAGCGCTGGGATTACAGGTGTGAGCCAGTGCACCTGGCCTGCAACGAATTTTTAAATTCTAGTTTTTAACAGAACAGGACAGACATAATTGTAGCCAAAGAACAAATTTCCAATAGTGATTGTTTTAAGCCAAGCCTCTTAAAAAGGGAAAATAGCTGTGATCAAATATGTCAAGATATCTACTGTTTAACTAACTGCAGTGATATCTAACTTTGTGAAACCAAGATTGGAACCAAAATGACAGTATAAGCAATGAGACATTTTATCTTACATTTCACAAGATATTTCTTTTTGAGTAATAACAGAAGCAAACATGACCGAGATGGCTCACTTTCCTTTATGACTGAGGCCACAGTAAATCATACAGCGACCCTACTGTTGCCCCCAAAATCTGTCAATTTCATTTTGTAAACGGTATACTTTTTAAACTGTATGACCCACAGATGAAGTTTATTGCAGTCAACTCACGTAATAATCCAGGAAATACTGACCCGAGGACACTCTTGGTTTGGGGCCATTCCTGACAAGGCTGTGAGGGCAAGAGGCCCCCACTGTAAGCGACCCTGGCCTGGCTCCCACCCCACGTCTCAAACTCCGGAGTGAGGTTACAAAGGGAGTCCCCCGACCAGACGGAAACACCATGCGTGTTTCAGCCCAACATTTGGAAGTTGGATTTGTTTTAGAAAATACCAACATCTGTTTTTACCAAATGACTAACCTTGTCCAGTTGCAGTCACGCAAGCCCCACGCCAAAGTCTCGCCTCTCCTCAGCCTCCACAGCCAACTCCTGGTCTTAAAGGCCTGAGCCCAGGTGCTGGTCCGTGGCTGGGAGCGGGAGGCCTGCAGCACAGGTGCCAGTGCACGTAGTTGCAGAAGATCCTGCCAGGCTGGGCCCTGACTCAGGTGTCTCTGGGGCTCAGCCATTCTCTGAGGCACGTGGGTCTTCACGAGGGCTGGGGCGGGACCAGGACTCACCTCTACCCTGGGGCTTTCTAAACCAAAGCAAGACAACGGAAATCTCTGCGCTATCCTTCCTCTCTGGGGAGTTCAGCGCCCCTCTGAAAATCTGCAGGCATTTGAGATGGGCCACCTGTTAGCAATGCCCCATAAGACAGGAAGGCCGCATTATGTAGCACCCAGGCTGGGTGTCCTGGGCCCCAGGGAACACATGGCCTCCCTATATGCACAGAACATGATTTAAACCGTGCCATTTAAACTTCAGGAACAAGCCTAACTGCCAAAATGAACAACAACAACCACAACAAATACCCTAGAAAAGTAAGTTGGGATGAAATATTTGATAGAGCTTTAGTTCTCTACTTGGAGAGGAGTTTGGGGGAGTGTGACTGGCATATATCAAGAAGAAGCCCTGCAGCAAGAGGCATTTTTTAAAGTGTCTGAAAACATTGACAGTGGAAAGCTTATTATAAGAGGTCTTATTCTAAAACTGCAAAGGCAATTTGAGAATACTCCAGTGGAAGACTAAACCCACAGTCTGCAACACTCAGGGTGTTTGCGAAGCACGTGTGGACCAATTGAAAACAAACTCCCAGGCAGTTCCCAAAGCAAATTCTGCAGATGAATCGGATGATTTGGTGAAAATCTAAGTAAGCTGGTCCACTGATGAAAAACCCCCTTCCTTGCATGCGCGTCCGTGTGAAGAGCCCACTAAACAGGCTTTGTGTGAGCAATAAAGCTTTTAATCACCTGGGTGCAGGCGGGCTGAGTCAGCGAAGAGAGATAAGGGAGATAAGGGTGGGGCCGTTTTATAGGATTTAGGTAGGTAAAGGAAAATTACAGTCAAAGGGGATTGTTCTCTGGCGGGCAGGAGTGGGGGTTGCAAGGTGCTCAGTGGGGGAGCTTTTTGAGCCAGGATGAACCAGGAAAAGGACTTTCACAAGATAATGTCATCAGTTAAGGCTGGGCAGGGCATTTTCACTTCTTTTGTGATTCTTCAGTTACTTCAGGCCACCTGGGCGTATACATGCAAGTCACAGAGGATGCGATGGCTTGGCTTGGGCTCAGAGGCCTGACACTTCCCACCCCAACTTTTCCTAATAAGGCATTCTAAGGCCGTGCACGGGGAGCTCTTGCACACCTGGGGAAGAACGTGGCTTGGCTGCACATCCCAAACATTCCTGACCCTCTGTGGGCGGGCGGGGGCAGAACCCCCATTAGGGATAAGTAAGACAACAGGTGAGTGTGCTTCGAAAACTAGCGCTATAAATGGTTTGAAGAAACAGTAGCACTGAGATTTCTGCCCCAGTGGGGAGAGAATTTAAACCACTAAAGGATAAGAGACTCGGGTATCCAGGAGGATGAGGGCAGCGCCCCCTCGCCTGGTGTCTTGCCTGGGAGTACCCTGCTACTCTGCGGGGCTGAGTGGGGTGGGGGCTGCAGATAGCCTCCCTCCCTCCACTCCTCCCCCAGCCCCGCCCGTGCCCTCCTGCAGCCCTCAGAACCACAGCCCTCTCCATGGCCTTGGTCCCTGATCCTTCCGCATGGTCTTCACCTATGATTCAGACGTGGGTCTTCCGATCCAAACTCTGTCCTTAAACCACACCTGAGGAGGAAAAGGAGACCAGGCTGAGGTCAGCCCTAGGGAAGAAACGTCCCTACTCAGTGGCAAGAGGAGGAGCACAAGATGGGGGCAGAGCCGAGAGGGGCCCTGAGTGTGAAGGGCTTTCCGAGAGCAGCTCGCTGCCCCTCAGATATTAGCACCTGCATTCTGTGGACAGGAAATGAGCCCCAGAGAAGGGCTAATATCACTTGCCCAGGCCCCAGGTCATCAGCAGCAGAGCTGGGACCTTGAGCCCTTTCTGCCTGAGGTCCAGTCTAAGGTTCTCCTGTGCACCACATGGGCCCTCCTGCGGCCGTGTCAGGAGAAATGTCACCGTACAGGCTGTGAGCCTTTTTGGGTGAGAGGCACTTGGGGCACGCAGTGAAAGATGTGGACCCTCTCCCCAGAAAAGTACACATCCAAGATAGAATGATTTTGCAAGCCCTTTGCAGGGTCCCCGGGAGTGCACGGAGTGACCCAGGCCCCTAGGCCCCGGGCTGGGATTCTCGCCCCCACGGGCAGGAGATGGAAGGAGCTTGACTCTGGCCCATCAGCGCTGCTGTGGCCATCGCCACGCAGAGACGATGGTGACAGAAAGCCAGGCTGTCAGAAATAATATTGTTTCTGCCAAGCCAGGCACTGCGTTAGAAAGACTTCACACAGATTATCTCACTTTATCATCCTAACAACCTAAGCGGCAGCTGCCATTATTCTCTATTTTCCCAGATGAGGAACTGAGGCAAAGTAGTAAAACAACACACCTGATGTCACCCAGCTTCGCGGACAGTGGGAGAGCCAGCGTCCCCCAGCTCCAGTCAGGTCTCACTCCCTGCAACACGAGCAAATGGACATGGCCATGGGGGCGAGGACTTGGGGGGCTGCCGAGGAGCTGGAGCCATGGGGTCCCCAGAAGTAGAGGCCTAGAGGCAGCACCGGGACCCACTGCACCTCAGGGCTGCTCGGTGACCGCTCTCAGGGCAGCCCTGGGCTGTTCTCAAGATCAACTTCACCCTCAGGAGACTAAGTTATGCCCAGCTGAGGATGTTCACAAGGACACACTGCAGGCCCTAGAGGCGATACCCCTGGAGAGGCTCCAGGCCTACGGAGGACGTGGTGGGCCGGTGAGCAGCCCAGGGCCCTGGTGGACTGGGGTTTGCCCTCCCACCTGGGACATTCCAGGTTCACGTTTTCTCAGGTCTCATTTAGCAAGGAAAAAATAGTACACACAGCACTCATGTCCCACAGACAACTTCTTTTCTTCCCTCAAAAAGGGAAAACCAGCCTGGGCCACAGAGCCAGACCCATCTCTACAAAAAAACAGAAAAAATTTGCCAGGTGTTGGTGGTGCAAGCCTGTGGTCCCAGCTACTTGGGGGGCTGAGGCAGGAGGATTGCTTGAGCCTGTTAGTTTGAGGCTGCAGTGAGACATGATTGTGCCACTGCTCTCCAGCCTGGGCAACCAAGCGAGACTGTCTCTTAAAAAAAAAAACAAAAAAAGCGTAAACTGAAGAGGAAAGGGAGAAAGTGGTTGGGCTGGTTCTCATGAGCAAGACGGCAAGAACAGAAAAGCAAGCACGGGCTACCTGTGGCGGCTGGGCGCGGCATGGGGAGGCCTCCTCAGTGAGCAGGGTGAGCTGGCTTGGGAGGACACGGGTCTGGGAGTGGGAGAGGAGAAGGGGCACGGTGGGGCTGTCACGTGGCTGGTGGATGTGCCACATCCCCACACACATTCAGCACATTCCCTCTCGAGGATCCTCGCTCTCCTGCTGTGACCCGGGGTGGCAGCTGTCATCTGTCTGTGTACAGGGCTGTGCTCTGCGACCTGGGAGCCCACACGAGTCCTGCCCAGCCTCTGGCCCTGGCCTCCCCCTTAAAACCCCCCACCCCATCCTACTTCAACTGACTCCTTGGCCTCCAGAGCCCCCCGAGGGGATACCATGGGCAGCAGGCCTTTCCTGGCAGGCAGAGACAGGCAGCAGAAAACCACACTAGCACCTCACTCTCTCAAGGCAGCTGGAGAAGATGAGGACAGGGTGAGTTGAGGGGTTCCAGCAACTCAATTTCCTAAAGTACCTCTGGACCCCCCACGGGCCTCTCCCGCAGAAAGCCCAGGAAACTTATAACTGGGCTCTGGGGTGTGTGTGAGAGGAACCCAATTCAGGGTGCTGTAAGTGAAAAGGATGACTTAATGGCAGAACACTCACAGAGTGTCCTGTGTTGTGTAACAGGCCTGAGGCTGGGCTCAGAGACCAGAGGGGCCCCCAGCCTGGCATATGGCCAGGACAATCCTCCCCTCTCCCTGTCCCTCTCCAGGAACCGGCTTCCTTCTCAGATGTGTCACTCACATGTAGCCACTGTGACTGCACAGCAGTCACCTCATGGCCCCCCAGCTGGAGGACAGAGTTCTGGGGAAGACTCAGATTCCCGTGACTAGCCTGGCTTTGGGTTGTTACAGGAAGACAGTGAGCACCACTGGAGCCAGATGACTGTGCCTGTCCCCTGTCCCCTGTCCCCACCTGGCCAGACAGGCACCACTTCCCTGTCCCTGCTGGCTGAGGCTGATGGAAGCTGCTGCTCCCTGACTCAGGCAGTTCTGTGCAAACCAGACTGTGGAGACGGTGGCTGGTACAGGCTGAGCATCCCTAACCCCAAATCCAAGATCCGAAATGTTCTCAAGATCCATATTTTTGGAGTGCCAACGTGACGCCACCAGTGGAAAATTTCACACCTGACGCCTCTGCTTTCCGATGGTTCAGCAAATAAACTTTGTTTCTTGCACAAATTAAAAATATTGCATAAAATTACCTTCAGGTTGTGTGCATACAGTATATGTCAAACATAATGGACGTCTGTAATCCCAGCACTTTGGGAGGCCAAGGCGGGAGGATCACTTGAGATCAGGAGTTCGAGACCAGCCTGGGTAACATGACAAAACCCCATCTCTACTAAAAATACAAAAATTAGCTGGGTGTGGTGGCACATGCCTGTAATTCCAGCTACTCAGGAGACCGAGGCAGGAGAATCACTTGAACCTGGGAGGCGGAGGTTGCAGTCTACCGAGATCGTACCACTGCACTCCAGCCTGGACAACAAAGCGAGACTCTGTCTCCAAAAACATACAAACAACAAAGAACGTGGTGTTTAGATTTGGGTCCCATCCCTGAGCCAACTTATTATCTATATGTAAATATTCCAAAATCAGAAAAAAAATATGCAAAATCTGAAACTTGTCTCAAAAATTTTGGAAGAGGGATACTCAGCTTGCAATGTGCTGTTTTTTCACTTTTCCGCTGCTCTTTTTGGGATGAGGGAGTTGGGTCTGAGGTGTAAGTTCCCTACAATGTCTGCTCGGCCTGAGACCTGAGGCAGCCTCTGTCACCTCCTGTCAGGGAAAGGGCTGGGGACTTACCTGGTTCCACGTCCTCTGTATAGAAAGAAGCTTGCACTGCAGAGTGGGGATCTCTGCCACCCAAACTTTCCTCCAGGAAACTGTACCCTCACTTTACTCCTTAGGGAATATGACATCTTTAAGATATTTTATCAAATCACGTCCCTTAACTGTGTTCTGGTTATCTTCATGATTTTCAAGTTTAGGCAAGCTGCGTTCATCACACTATTTCCACGCCCTGAGCAAATGACAGAAGATTTAAAAGGAGCGCTCAGCTGACAGTGACAGTTCAAACATAGCACGAAAGACTTCGACAGAAAGTAATAGTATAAAATAGTGATTTTTAACTTAGGTATGAAAAAACGGTCCCAATTTCATCATTTCCTGAAAACGGTCCTGCATGTTCTCTGGAAATTCTATCAGGTGGGAACACATTTCTATCAAGCAGCTCAAACTTAGAGTGTATTACCTTATGTCCTCCTTCACCTAGACTGTTTTTTTTCCCTAGATATATTTAACTAATTAAGATAATCTCACATTGTTCTTAGCCAGCCAGCTGGATACCAACCTGGTTTTCTTCCTCCCCAAGCAATTGATCTTGCTATTCAACCCCCAATAAAGACACAAACTGCTGTGTTCTTTGGTCGTGGTTTTAGAGAAACATTAAATTTGAATTCTTACACATTAGTTTGTTCACATGTTCCTTCAAAACCACATATTTTTGCCTGATCATTAGAAAGCACTATTTGTTTATTCCCTAAGAAAGTAAACTTTGAAGTGATGAGAAATAATCTGCAACATACCCAAATCCTTTTTCCCCCAGCACTGTATTTGTTTAAACAGTATAGCACAACACTCATCTTTTATTTATTTATTTTTTTTTTTACTAAGGCACATGACGTAGAAATATTGAGGTACAAAATGCAAATTTCTGCATAAGATTTTTAAGATATTCATTTTGGAAAATGAAGGTGAACATCATCTCCCAGAATATTCAGCTTTTAGCTTGTTTTTTCTTTTGGACCAGTTCAACCAGCAACTTGTACCTAGCGATACAGTCTTCCTGTAGGAAGAAAAAAAGAGAGGTGAGAACAGTCACTTGCACAAGTCAGTGTGGTCCTCATGTGGCCGGTCTGCTGGCTTCTGCTCATGAAGAGCCTCACATCCAGTCCCTCTGCCCAGAGTTCCCGGGATGTCCTGGAGTCCAGTCGCTCACAAGGCAGACCTGTCTGGGCAGTGCGAGAAGGGCTCCTGCAAGCCCAGCCCAAAGGGAAGGTGCTTGGCGTGGAGTGAGGCGCTGGGGCGGCCGTTTGTGAGGCGTACTAGCATCATAATCGGGTCTTTCAGCCTGCTCACTCTTATTTTCATGTTAACACTTCACTCTTTTATCACAACATGCTACTTTAAAGAAATCAAAAACCCTGGGGCCAGGTAGCCTATTAGTCTTCTTCCGTGGGTCTGGCTTTCCCTAGGCGCTGCTAAGACCTTTCCCGTGGGGAGCCAGCCCCCAGGACACTGGCAGAACTTGTGCTGGAATACTCACTCCTGCTCCTCCTGGCCCCACCTCCATCCCACCCTACAGGCTGCAGAGCCACCCACTTCAGACCTCAGCTGGCCACAGCTGTCACGCCCTGGGCTGGGGCTCAGGACCAAAGCAGAGGTGGGGTGATGGTGGGGAGAGGCCTCATTATTCTCACATTGATCACAGGAACTTTCCAGAATCTATTCTGTTTCTGTTCCAAAAATAATGACCCTGTGGTTCTGTAGCTTTTGCTGACTAAGGGTCCAGTGCAAAGTGACTTTATCAGCTGCCTGGGACAGAGAAAGGATGTTTACTCTCCTAGGATTTTAGCTTAGTGGTGTTATGAGAGTCTCTTCTCAGGGTTTTTTCCTGCATCCCCAAAGATTACTTGCCTAAGGTCTTTAAAGATACCAGTCTTTCCTTAGTAGCTATGCTGTTCCTAACAACATACTGCCGAAACCAGATGTGGCCAGACCCAGCACTTAACCCCGGAAGGACAGCGTGCTTGGAGCTCTGAGCTGAGCCGTGCACGGCAGCCAGGCCCAGGCTCCGGGACAGCAGGAAGCTCAGCCCTGCCTGGCTCTCAAGTCAAGGCTTGAGGGGAACACCTGCAGGCTGAAGAAGCCCTGCTCATTGCTGTTTGAAAACCGGGAAGGTTTCCAGCCCCCCAGGCATGAGTTTCTGGGTGTTCTATCCTTAGGAATCCAAGCTCCAGCCCCTTCGTTTATAAGCCAGTGTGGACTCATCACACATGAAGACGTCTGCCTGTGTCCTGACAGATGCTAGAGAAATTCGGGTAGAATAGTTACTTCTGCAAACCAGTTGGAGAGGCTGGGAGAATCTGCGCTTCTCAAATAGATCAACAGCTAACGGTTTATTTTTCTCCCCAGGAACTCTCAACTTTAATCATTTTAAAGTAGGTGGAGAAAACTACACCTGTACACTCAGGGACAGGCATGGCCATGAGCTAGATTTTCCAACATAGAATTTCAATTAAAAAAATAAGAATGTAAATGAGCATGAGTGTGCCCAGAGGCGACTGAGGGAGGCACAGACAGCGGAAGAGATCGGGGCTTTTGATTCTCACTGTTCCTGGTTCCTCGACTAACAATCTAGCTACAGGGAAAGAAGCCTCAAGAGACACTGTGTTAGGATCACACCCTGGGGCTCTCTGCAGCGCCTCATGGCCAGATCACAGGAAAGAGGCCGCCCAAGCCCGGTGGGTGGGCTCTCCACAGGGCACTCCCGCCCCCTCCTCCCATCTGAGGACCATCTCAGATATATCTGAGCAGGCACCAAGAGCTACAAGCGGGGAGAAAGGCCAACTACAAACGGCCACGGCCGTGGAAAGTAAGCCGAACCCTAGCTGTCGCCTGGCACTGACCACATACGGAGATGGCCTCAGGGCCTCTGGACAGCCACCAGGTGTACCCGCTGAGTCCAAAGTTATTCACATGGCAGAATCGAAGATCATCACAGTAATACCATCTATACCAGCTATCCCTTTGGTCAAAGATTTGCTACACAGCCAATGGGACTTGTGATTTATGAACCCTCAGCCTGGTTCAAAGGAGCTTTCCATCCTGACCCTTCCCAGCTGCTGCATTTCACGGTGAGGCAGCGCCGGCTGAGCCTCCCATGTGCCCTTAAAACCTAGCCGGAGTGGGCGAGTTCTCAAAAAGGCAGGCAGGTGCTGTGGGTGAAGTTTCTATAAGCAGCTGCCCTGTGGGATGATGAAACTTAGAATCTTGAGCTCATCTACACACATGAACCACCTGAATGCACAGATTCACACGCTCTAGGGAGAAATATACTGGAAGATAAATGGCAAAGAAGAAATCACGGGGCAGGTGTCAGTAGATAGGAATGAGGGAAGAAGCTGCAGGCAGACAAGCTGTGGCTCCTCTGGTGGGATTCTAACACCTGTGCAGAGGCCTCTTTCCCCATCACTCACCTTGCTCTTGGACGGGACACATCTGGCTATTTTGTCCCAGCGGTCAGAGGATCCCCTTGGGTACTGCTGCAACGCCAGTTCCAGAAGTTTCTGTTGATTTTGAGTCCACGGCTCCTCTGCAGACCGAGCTCTCTCTTTTTTCAGGCTCTCCTCGTCGCTGGACTCGTTTTGTTCTGCTATGTCAAAGTCCTTCTGCCGCTTGGCTCTGGACTTCTCCTCTGGCTCCGGCTTCGCTGTAGCCTCCAGCAGCCTGGCTGGCTTCCGCCTCCGAGGCCGGGCATCAGTGGCCCCCGTCTCCTGCTCACCGGAGTCTCCCTCCTGCTCCTCCTCCGCTGCCACCCCCTCTGCGTCCTCTCGCTGGGTGATCATGTCGTCGGGCAAGGTGGTGGCCGTTTTGATGGGCCTGGAATTCTGAACTGTCGATTTGAGTTCGGAGAGTCTAACCATTCCTAGGAAAGAGGGTGCGCCACACAGAGGTGAAGGGCAAGGTGAATTAAGGAGACGGTGAGAACAGCAGCTGCCGGGCACACAGCAGGCAGCGCACTAGGCATTTTGCATGCATGGTTTAATTTCATTTCCACACTACTCTATTCTAGAAAGATAGGGATCATTACCCTAATGTTACAGATGAGAAAAAGAAGACTCAGAAAGCACTAGAGTGGGATTTGAACCCACTTCTGTCTGATTCCAAGCCTTTGTCCCTTTCTCTACTCTGAGGAATAATGGGTATATAAAGAATCAGATTGTGAACAAGAATGCAAACATCTCTTTGAGAGGGAATAACCTGCTACTCAGTATAAGAAAGGATTCACTGGCTCCACTGGAAAGACAAAAATCAACTGGTCAAACCTTAAAACTGTGCTGCCTCTGGAAGGCAAGTGTATGAGTAAATTATACACTTATAAATAGTAGCTACAGTAAGAATTTTTAAACATGGAAAAGAAACATTTTATTAAAAAGTTCATTAGCTGGGCCTGGTGGTATACACCTGTATTCCTAGCTGCTAGGGAGGCTAAGGAGGGAGGACTGCTTGAGCCCAGGAGTTTGAGGCTGCAGTCAGCTATGATCACACCACTATGCTTCAGCCTGGGCAACAGAATGAGATCTTGTCTCTAAAAGTAATAATAATTAATAACAAAAGCTTTAAACCTTTTAATAGGACAGAATAGATGACAGAGCACTGATATCCTCAATACAGTAGCAGTTACAACTCATTAAGATAAAAGGACAAAGAACACAGCTCACAAAGGAAGAACTACAGTAGCTGATGAGTATCAGACAACTAAAACAATGAATCACTACTTTTCAATTATTAAATTGGCAAAGATTAGAAAGTATGACAATACCCAGTGCTGGCAAAATGCAGGGAAATAGGTACATTTGGACACGGGGAGTGGGAGCAGAAACTGGCCCAGCCCAGAGCTGTCCAATGAAACATGCTGTGATACAATTATATAAACCACTTGGTGTAGCACTGAGGAATTAAGTTTTTAACTTTATTTAATTTTAATTAATTTAAACTTTAATATAAATAGCTACATGTGGCAAGTGGCTACCATATTAGACAGCACAGGTCTAGCCTTTTTAAACAACAATTTGTCAAATGGAGGTGAACCTTAAGAATGTATTTACTTGTGACTCTGTAATTTTACTTAGAGGAGGTTCTCCTATGGAAATAATTACAGATGTATATAAAAATTTAGCTACAAAGAGACAGTATTTTAGGCCAGGTGCAGTGTGGCTCAAGCGTGTAATTCCAGGACTTTGGGAGGCCAAGGCAAGGTGGATCACTTGAGGCCAGGAGTTCCAGACCAGCTTGGGCAACATGGCAAAACCCTGTCTCTACTAAAAATACAAAAAATTAGCTGGGCATGGTGGCCATGCCTGTCATCCCAACTACTTGGGTGGCTGAGACATGAAAATCACTTGAACCCAGGAGGCAGAGGCTGCAGTGAGCCAAGACTGTGCCACTGCACTCCAGCCTGGGAAACAAAGTCTTGTTCTGTCTCAAAACAACAACAAAAAAGGGGGCAATATTTTATTTCCTTTTCTACAGTAATGTTTCCTGTTTATAGTAGGCTTTTATTTAATAAAAAACAAAATCCCAGCTGTACACGGTGGCTCACGCCTGTAATCCCAACACTTTGGGAGGCCAAGGCAGTGGGGATCCCCTGAGGTCAGAAGTTTGAGACCAGCCTGGCCAACATGGTGAAACCCCGTCTCTACAAAAATGCAAAAATTAGCCGGGTGTGGTGGCACGTGCCTGTAATTCCAGCTACTCAGGAGGCCGAGGCAGGAGAATCGCTTGAAACTGGGAGGCAGAGGTTGCAGTGTACTGAGATCGTACCACTACACTCCAGCCTGGGCGACAGAGTGAGACTCTGTCTAAAAAAAAAAAAAAAAATCTAGATATAATTTTTAAAAACATAAAAACTACAAAAAGGAATACAATGAAAAGTGGCTTAGTCTGCATTCCTGGTCTGCTCTGTAAGAGGCAAAAATGAGTTGGAGTGTGAGTGTGTGAACATCTAGAAATAGAGCGTCACACACCCTATGTAGCTGCATTAGCCTTCTCCTTTCTTACGTTAATGGCAACAAACTCCCTGGAGGTTATTCTGTATTAGCTCACTAAAGTTCCAGGTCCTAGTCTTTTGTTACTACTAACAAGTGGCATTTCATAATCATTATCTCCTCCATATTTTTTATTATGAACCCCATCAGTAAAACATCTTTGAAAACACAATTTTTTTTTATTTTTATTTTTTGAGATGGAGTCTCACTCTTTCACCAGGCTGGAGTGAAGGGGCGCAATTTTGCCTCCCTGCAACCTCTGCCTCCTGGGTTCAAGTGATTCTCCTGCCTCAGCCTCTCGAGTAGCTGGGACTACAGGCGTCAGCCTCTCGAGGAGCTGGGACTATAGGCGCGTGCCACCATGCCCAGCTAATTTTTGTATTTATAGAACAGACGAGGTTTCACCATGTTGGCCAGGATGGTCTCGATCTCTTGACCTCGTGATCTGCGTGCCTCAGCCTCCCAACGTGTTGGGATTACAGGCATGAGCCACCACGCCCAGCCGAAAATGCAATTCTAATATAGGTATATTTACTTATATTTACTTATTCGATTATATCCACCACAATCTAAAAACATCATTAAGTGACATGAAACATTCTAATGAAAATATTAATATTAAAAACAATGAGATTGAAAAATTGCTTAATACTGGATAAAATACTCAATTAAAGGTCTGGCTCCAAATTTGCTTTATTTTGGCGCCTAACTTTGAATGGCCATCCTAGTTGGAAAAGATGACCCAAAAGGATACATCTATCCACATGTAGCGTCCTGCTGGCCAAGTTTACCATGCTCTGGTATTCATTGTGCAATACAAATTATGAAAACATTTTCATAAAAATCTTCCCCAAGCCAATCATTTGTTCTTGCAAACTAAATAGAAAGTGTTACTTATTTATCTGAGATGGGGCTCTTGCTCTGTCACCTAGGCTGGAGTGCAGTGGTGTGATCATAGCTCACTGCAGCCTCCAACTTCTGGGCTCAAGTGATCCTCCCACCTCAGCCTCCTGGGCAGCTGGGACTACAGGCCTACACCATCACGCCTGGCTGTATTTTTAACAAATGAGTTCACTTTGTTTGAAAGATTTACAGGTTAAAATTCTATTTTCAACATTTTTAAATCCGTAAAAATAAGAGTTTTTATAGGTCACATTGTTTTAGCCATAGAATAACACATAACAAAGAAAATACTTTTAAGCATTGACTTTGTTTTTTTTGTTTTTTGAGCCAGTCTCGCCCTGTTGCCCAGGCTGGAGTTCAGTGGCATGATCTCGGCTCACTGCAACCTCTGCCTCCCAGGTTCAAGTGATTCTCCTGCCTCAGCTTCCCGAGTAGCTGAGACTACAGGCATGAGCCACAACACCCGACTAATTTTTGTAGTTTTAGTAGAGACCGGGTTTCACTATGTTGGCCAGGCTGGTCTCGAACTCCTGACCTCAGGTGATCCGCCCGTCTTGGCCTCCCAAAGTGTCAGGATTACAGGCGTGAGCCACCGTGCCCAGCCAAGCATCTACTTTCAAACGTCCTTTCTACAGCATAAATATCTTTCAAAACACTTTCACATTCATTGTTAAAAATCCATCTTTATTTTGTAAAAATATTTTAATATAATAAAATGATTAAATATATTAGTCTTCAGCGAGTATGCTGCTATTAACATAAGAAAGAGGGAGGCAAATACAGACAGTGTGTGCATGACTAGTTATACTTCTAGACATGTACGCCCTCACACTCCAATTCATTATTCCCTCTGTGGAAGGGGGCCAGGAACCCAAACTCAGACACTTTTCATTGCATTCCCTTTTGTACTGTTTTAATTTTTTAAGTGTGTGCAGGTTTTTTTTTTTTTCGTTTTTAGACCCTACGCCAAGAATTTATTTATTTATTTATTTATTTGGTAAAAGAAAAGTATAAAATTGAGGATCTTTAAATTCAAAAACTTTTAAGAGTACTTTGTCAAAATACTAGGAAGCCTCTGTGTAATAGGAAATATTCCCATGGTTGCCCTCCACCTTATAAAAAGAGGTCACTGAAACTCTGGGGTTATCTATACATTCACTCAACTGGGTATCTTGTTGCAATATCTTGAGAGTGAAAGAACATGGGATGATGCCAAGTGACGAGGCCACCATCAGCCTGTGAGTGCTGTGGAAATCCCATTTTTCCCTTGGGAAACGTCGGTGCCCTATGTACGTAACACATAACCTCTACTAATGGGCACAGTGAGGGTGCTGGCATAAGTCTGAATACCAAAGATAAGAAAGCTTAATTCCTCTCTCACTGCCTTAAGATAAAAATAAAGATCAATAGAAATTAACATACGGTCTTCTTATATTCCAAAGAATCATCCTGTCTACCTCACTTTGGAGACCACAACTTCATAACAATAAAAAAAAATGGAAACAAGCAAAATGTCCAACAATAGAAACTTGTTAAATAAACTATGGGGCAGATATCTATACTATGGACTACTGTGGAGCCATTAAGAAGATGATACAGACATATGAGTGTACGGAGTGAAAAAATGTAAAACAGTATTGCGGTACAGTCCCATTCTTGTAAAAATATTATATGCACATATGTGCATCAGAAAAGTCTGAAGAAATATCTCTCTCAAAATAACAACAATTGGTAGGTTACATGTGATTGTTATTTTCTTCCTTTTGTTTATCTGTATTTTTTTGAGTTTCTATTAGCGAACATTTCTTTCCGTGCTCACTAAAGCACCTCTCTTAAGAAACAGCCAAATACCTCCATCTGGGTGTGTTCTTATCTGTAGAAGGTCATTTTCCCCTGTGCTAGCCTATTAAGCCAGCTGTGTTTTCTAAACCATCCATTTCAAACACTTTGAAAGGTATCCAAAATCTTAGGAAACAATTTTAGAATTTCTAATAATACTTCAGAAGCACAGCTTTATGGCTTAAATGGATCACACTGCTTACGGATTCTTTGTTAATTTGTGAACATAATCAGAAGAAATACTTTTATTTCAAAATTCTTTGGCTTCTTAAAGGCTATTAAAAAACAAAATAAAACACATAATTTAATGAATATATTTGTGGTACAAAGGTACACACACAAAGACCTTATGGTGCTTTTAGAGAGTCACAGGATGTTTGGATGTGGCCAAATATCACATCGGATTTGCTTCTTTTCCTCTCTGTCCTGATGCTGGATCTGCTCTCTGCTCAAAGCTGCTTCTGGTGCCTTCTCTCAGCCACAGGTGTTGCCTCAGAGATGCACTTAAATATTCAACTCCACATTTCCTGTTTTCTTCATACTTCTGACCGCCTCCACCAAGCTCCAGGAAGATCTACGTCAGTTCCTTACTCTGAGCTGCGCTGCCTTTTCAATGGTATGATTTTTGGAGAATGTCTTGAAGTAGGCTTCTGTCATATAACATCCCATTGCCCCGTCTCTGCCTCCATGCCCACAGAAATAACTTCATTGGCAGAAAAAGAAATCCAGAAATTTCCTCTTTGCTAAAGCCTGGAGAACTCCAAGTTGAATTCTTTTTAAAAATTTTTTTTTTATGTTTATTTTTCAGAAATGGGGGGGTCTCACTATGTTGCCCAGGCTGGTTTTGAACTCCTGGGCTCAAGTGATCCTGCCGCCTCGGCCTCTAGAGTAGTTGAAACTATAGCTGTGCCACCACGCCCGGCTGGGGTGGCTTTTTGAGATCTCTGGGTTTGCTAATTGTTGGCTTGTTCATCTGCATTACTCTCCCTGGGACCTGTATTTGAGTTAGATTGGAAAGTTTCTGAAGCATGTTCTTACTTCCTGGTTCTAAGCAAAGAATATGGAGACTCTAACAAAATTCCAGTTAATCTTGGAGGAAATCGATTTTAAGAAACATAAATGGGGCTGAGCACGGTGGCTCATGCCTGTAATCCCAGCAATTTGGGAGGCCGAGGTGAGAGGATCAAGAGCTCAGGAGTTCAAGACCAGCCTGGCCAAGATGGTGAAACCACGTCTCTACTAAAAATACAAAAATCAGTCAGGTGCAGTGGCGGGCGCCCATAATCCCAGCTACTCGGGGGCTGAGGCAGGAGAATCGCTTGAACCCAGGAGGCAGAGGTTGCAGTGAGCCGAGACTGCGCCATTGCACGCTAGCCTGGGCAACAGAGCAAGACTCTGTCTCAAAAAAAAGGAAACATAAATGCCTGGGAAAGCTGTTAGCCATTTATCGCAAAGGGCAGCTCTGCAAGTGCGGCAGTGACAGGGGTGGACAGTGCAGGAAAACAGTGTGCACATAGCATTTGCGTGGTGTGCAGACGGGCTTTCTCCTGTGTTCCCCGTCCCCACAAATTAAACTATAGAAGACGATCTCTATACTTATTTAACCTTATTAATTAAATACATCTTCTCGGCACCAGTATGTGCAGGGCTGGACTGGCTTGCTGGTGCCCGTATTTCAACCCTTTTTGGAGATATGACCAGATTTAGAGTTCATTAGGCAAAACTTCTAGACCCTTGTATTTAAAGAAGTTATTATAAAAAGGGATTAATTTAGAAGAAACCACTTTAGATTAATGAGATACAGGAAGTATGAACTCACCTGGGGAGCAGGTCACTGAATCCTTCAGTTGCTTGGCTTTGGTTGTCACCTGTTTCAAAACATAAAAGCAAAAATCTTACTTTCCATGTACCTACTATATGCTGAGTGAAACGATTCCATGTAAGCTCCATGTGAAGGAACACAGTTCATTGGATCTTAGGCCTGAAAGACCCTCAGTCATCTGTTGCATCCATTAATGTAATTAACAAGAAAACTGAAGCCCAGAGAGATTAAATGGATAGCTCCAAAACACCCATCCACTCAGCAGCAGCTTCAGGACAAGAACTCACACCCCTAGACTCCTTCTAGTTCAATGACAGTTCCGTTATACGAGGCTGCCTCTTTTTATTTTTATTTTTTTTTAATACTTTAAGTTCTAGGGTACATATGCACAACGGGGGCTGCCTCTTAAAAGATACTACTTTCAAGGCCGGGCATGGTGGCTCATGCCTGCAATCCTAGCACTTTGGGAGGCCAAGGTGGGTGGATCACTTGAGGTCAGGAGTTCAAGACCAGCTTGTCCAACATGGGGAAACCCCGTTTCTATTAAAATACAAAAAGTAGCTGGGCAAGGCGGTGGTTGCCTGTAATCCCAGCTACTCGGGAGGCTGAGGCAGGTGAATCGCTTGAACCCAGGAGGCGGAAGTTGCAGTAAGCTGACATTGCACCACTGCACTGCAGCCTGGGCATCGGAGTGAGACCCTGCCTAAAAAAAATAAATAAATAAAATAAAAAGATACTACTTTCATTATGCAAACAGGTCATTTTTTAAACCTAGAATTTCCAGAAATGGAATATCTTTCTTCACTGGAGAATATTCTACCACTGAGTATTGCAATCAGTGGGGAAAATGACATTTATGCTAATAGTGTTATAAGATAAAAGTCCTTCCTTTCTGCAACCTGGAAGGAAACCCTAAGAGCATCTGAGATTGACATTGGAGGAAGAATCTGTTGGTGGAGTGGGGCAGCTGCACCCAAGAACCATGATACCTTTACACATATGAGTGTGGATCCACAGAAAGAATTTGGTCTGGTGGTAATTTTGTTGCTTTATATAAATGGTATCATATTTCATGTCTCATTCTATAGCTTGCTCTTTCTTCATTTAACAATGTCTTTGAGATCTACATACAGAATTGCCTTATTTTTCTTTTATCCTCTCTTTCTCTGTCAACTTATTTTGTTTGTTTGTTTTTAAAGAGATGTTGCTATGTTGCAGTCTTGCTATGTGGCCCAGAATGGCCTGTAACTCCTAGGCTCAAATGATCCTCCCACCTCAGCCTCCTGAGTAGCTGGGACTACAAGCATGAGCCACTGCACTTGGCTTTCTTTTTTAAAACTGAGATAAAATTTACAGAGTGTAATGTGCAGACTTTAAATGTGCAATTTGATGAGTTTTGACCAAAAATCTCTGCCTATGTAACCAACATCACAATCAAATTACAGAATATTGACCAGGCACAGTCGCTCATGCCTGTAATCCCAGCACTCTGGGAGGCCGAGGCAGCCAGATCACTTGAGGTCAGGAGTTCGAGACCAGCCTGGTCAATATAGCAAAACCTGTCTCTACTAAAAATACAAAAATTATCCAGGCATGGTGGCACACGCCTGTAATCCCAGCTATTTGGGAGGCTGAGGCAGCAGAACTGCTTGAACCCAGGAGGTAGAGGTTGCAGTGAGCTGAGATTGTGTCACTGCACTCCAGCCTGGGCAACAGAGCCAGACTCCATCTTAAAAAAAAAAAATTACAGAACATTCCTATTACTCCAGAAAGTTCCCTTGTGCCCTTCATGCAATCTCTATCCTGCCACAGACAACCACTGTTCAGACTTCTATTGTATATTTTTAAGAAATACGGGGTTAAAGTTATTAATTTTTTTCAAATGAATAGTTAATTGCCCTAATGCACTTATCTAACAAGCCATCCTTTCCATTTATTTAAAATATGAATTTCATTAAAGTTATGTTTGGCCGTAAACATGTGCTATTATATTTTTCTATATTTCTCTATCCCATTAATCCATGTATATTCTTGAACCAACACTTCATGGCTTTAATGAAATTTGAAAGTAAAACGTCAGAAAGCATGATCGTTAAGAGCCGAGAGTCAGGCAGATCTGCTCTTCAGTCTTGGTTCCACCTCTCAGCTGGGTAACAGACAGCAATTTTCCATCCTTCTCTGTTTCATATATTACCCTCTGTAATGTGTGGATACCACTACCATTTGCCTCTTAACGGATGTTTTCAGTTTGAAACAAACACTTAGCATGATACCTGGCAGACAGTAAAGGCTCAGTAAATATTACCTGTTATAATTGAAATAGATCATTTGTTTTCCATTCATACAAAGAGCAGAATTAGAACATTTAAAGCTGCTTGGAAACACTTTTCAATTTTGTTCCCTACCTTCCACTCTCTCTACAGATGACCTTGCTTCCTATTTAATGTAAACAAACTGAAGTTATCCAACATGAGCTTCCTTGACTTCTGAATTTCCCAGCTCAAAAATTTGATTGCCCCACCATATATCCATTACCTCTTTTATCCTAATTCAAAGAAATAAATGCATTCCTTCCCCTTGAGGCTAAATCTGCCCCTTGAATCCTCACAGAACTGTGCTCCATCAATTACTTGCTTTCATCTTCAACTTCCCCTGTCCATGAGATGCATCCCATAAATCTTCAAACTTAGCTCAAGTAGTCTACTCTAAATCTTCCCTTGACCTTATCTTTTCTATTCCACTTGGCATTCATGAGAATATGTCCTAGTTTTCCTTCTTTCTCTGAATGTTCCTCCACTGGCCTCTCCTATATACTCCTGCCTCTTGTTCCCTAATAGAAGTGTTCCTCAACATTCTACCCTTGCCATTCATGTTCTTTCCACTTTCTACTCTGGTATCTCATCCCAGCTATTCAATAATACTTTTCAAAAGAAATTATTAACCTACGTCTCTGGCCCTGACTTCTACCTTGGAATGCCAGTCTCATAGAAACTGACCACGCAACAATGGATCCTCAGATCTGAAAAGGACTTCACCTACGTAACATTAAGCTTACTATGCAATAGGCACTGTTCTAAATAAGTTGTGTGTGTGCACATATTCCTCACAGTAGCAATATGAGGTAGGCATAGAATTGTTATCCTGATTTTACAGAATCTGAGGCCCAGGAAGAATAAATAATATATCCAAGTTAAACAGTTAGTGAAAAGCTAAAACAAGCAGGGATCTAAAATTTTTGCTCTCGATCACTATAACATAACCACCTTTTAAATCCAAATCTTTCATTTTATAGAAGAAGAAACAAGCCAAGTGCTCTTTCTGCTGTACTACATGGCTTCACTTTCTAACTGCCATTAAATCTCTCAGAGGTCTCCTAGTTCCTGAAACTAACCAAACCAAAAACTAAACTCATCAGTTTTTCTTTTCTTTTCTTTTTTTTTTTTTTTTTGAGACAGAGTTTCCGTTCTTGTTGCCCAGGCTGGAGTGCAATGGAGCGATTCCAGCTCACTACAACCTCTGCCTCCCAGGTTCAAGCAATTCTCCTGCCTCAGCCTCCTGAGTAGCTGGGATTACAGGCATGAGCCACCATGCCCGGCTAATTTTGTATTTTTAGTAGAGATGGGGTTTCTCCATGTTGGTCAGGCTGGTCTTGAACTCCCAGCCTCAGGTGATCCACCCACCTCGGCCTCCCAAAGTGCTGGGATTACAGGCGTGAGCCACTGCGCCCGGCCTAAACTCATCAGTTTTTCCAATAAAACAACTTCTCTGCTTTTCCTCCATTCCTTAATAGTTTTATCATCCAAGTCACTTAGGCTCAAAATCTAAGAGTCCATTTTTGGATTTTTTCTCTCCTTCCCCAACCAGTTGCTTCACAGTTCAATTCCATTTGTTCCCTTCTCTCTCAGACCTCCACCACCTGCACTAGTCCTTCATTCTCACTTGACCAAACTAATATAACACCTTCTAACAGGTCCCTAACTTAATAGTTAATAATTAATGACTGATGCTGAGCATTTTTTCATGTGTTTATTGGACATCTGTGTATCTTCCTTGGAGGAATATCTATTCATATCCTGTATCCATTGCTTATGTGGGTCATTTAACTTTTTATTATTGAGTTGTAAGATTATTTTTTTCTTCCTTTTTTTTTTTTTTTTTTTGAGATGGAGTCTAGCTCTGTCGCCCAGGCTGGAGTGCAGTGGCATGATCTCGACTCACTGCAGCCTCCGCCTCCAAGGTTCAAGTGATTCTCCCACCTCAGCCTCGCAAGTAACTGGGACTACAGGCATGTGCCAACATGCCCAGCTAATTTTTTGTATTTTTAGTAGAGATGGGGTTTCACCGTGTTGGTCAGGCTGGTCTCAAACTCCTGACCTGAGGTGATCCGCCCGCCTCGGCCTCCCGAAGTGCTGGGAGTACAGGCGTAAGCCACCATGCCTGGCCAGAGTTGTAAGATTCTTGATGTGCTCTGGGTACATATACTTTTATCAGACATAAGATGTGCAAATAAGTTCTCCCATTCTTTGGGTTGCCTTTTCACTTTCTTGATGGTGTCCTCTGACTCACAAAAGTTTTTAATTTTGCTGAGGTCCAATTTATCTATTTTTTTAATTTTGAAGCTTTTGGTTGCTTGTGCCTTTGGTGTCATATCTAAGAATCCTCTGCCAAATCTAAGGTCAGGAAGACTTAAGAGTTCCAAATTAAATTAGACTTTAATTTCTTTCAACAATGTTATATAGTTTTCAAAGTTAAAGTTTTTCACTTCTTTTAATTTATTCCTAAGTATTTTATTCTTTTTGATGCAATTATGAATGTAATTATTAATTTCATTTTCAAGTTGTTCATTGTAAATGTATAAAAAATAAAACTGATTTTTGTAATATTGCTATGTATCCTGCAACCTTGCTAAACTCATTTATTAGTTCCAATTTTTTTTAGTGCATTTCTCAAGATTTTCTATATATAAAATCATGCCATCTGCAAATAGATAATTTTACTTTTTTTTTTCCATCTTATTCCTTTTTCTTGCCTAAATGCCCTGGCTAAGACTTCAGTACAATGCTGAATAGAAGAAGCAAGAGCAGACATCCTTATTTTGTTCTTGATCTTAGCAGGAAAGCATTCTTTCACCAGTAAACATGGTGTTGTGGGTTTTTAGTAGATGGTCTTTTATCTGGTTGAGATACTTCTTTTTTATTCCTAGTCTGCTGAGTGTTTTTATAGTGCAAGGGTGTTGGGTTTTGTCAAACACTTTTTTTTTTTTGAGACGCAGTCTCCCTCTGTTGCCCAGGCTGCAGTGCAATGGCACGATCTCAGCTGACTGCAACCTCTGCCTCTGGGTTCAAGTGATTCTCCTGCCTCAGCCTCCCGAGTAGCTGGGATTACAGATGCGTGCCACCACACCTGGCTATATTTTGTATTTTTAGTAGAGATACGGTTTCACCACATTGGCCAGGCTGATCTTGAACTGCTGACCTCAGGTGATCAGCCTGCCCTGGCCTCCCAAAGCGTTGGTATTACAGGTGGGAGCCACTGAGTCCGGCTCAAACACTTCTCTTGAGATGATCGTGTGATACTGCTTTTTATTCTATTGACATGAGGTATTTACATTAATTGATCTTGAGATGTTTAACCAACCTTGTGTTCCATGGTTAAATGCCACTTGATCATGGTAATAAATGTTTTTTGTTTGTTTGTTTGTTTTTAGATAAATCTTCACCCAGGCTGAAGTACAGCGGTGTGATCAAAGCTCACTGAATCCTTCAATTCCTGGGCTTAAGGGATTCCCCCTGCTTAGCCTCCTGAGGAGCTGCAACTACAGTTGCATACCACCATGCCCAGCTTCATGGTGATAATTCTTTTTATAAGTTGCCGAATTCAGTTTGGTGGTATTTTTTGAGATTTTTTTGCATCCATATTTATAAAAACATTGGTCTGTAGTTTTCTTGTGATGTCTTTGGTTTTGCACCAAGGTAATACTGCCATCATAAAATGAGATGAGAAATATTCACCCCTCTTCTTTTTTTTTTTTTTTTTTTGAGAGCACTGGAATTTTTTAAATGTTTGGTAGAATTCAGTGGTGAAACTATCTGGACTTGGACTTTTCATTATGTATAGGTTTTTGATAACTAATTCAACCTTTTTACTAATTATGTCTATCTATTAAAATGGTCTGTTTCTGATTCAGTTTTAGCAGTTTGTGTCTTTCCAGGAATTTATTCATTTCACTTCTATTAGAAAAATAGCCATCTAATTTCTTGACATACATTTATTCATGATTGTATTCCTTTATAATCCTTTTTATTTATATAAGATTGGCAGTAATGTCCTTTTTTTGACCCTAGAAATTTGAGTCCTTTCTCTTTTTTTCTTGGTTAATTACTTACTTAAATGCATGTTAATTTTCTTGATATTTTCCAAGAATCGGCTTTTGGTTTCACTGATTTTCTCTATTTCTTTATTGTTCTCTATTTCTTCCATTTCTGCTTGTAATAGTCCGCTCTCGCATGGCTATAAAGAAATGCCTGAGACTGGGTAATTTATAAAGAAAAGATACTGAATTGGCTCATGGTTTCACAAGCTGTACAGGAAGCGTGGCAGCATCTGCTTGGCTTCTGGGGAAGCCTCAAGAAACTTACAATCACGGCAGAAGGCAAACTAGGAGGCAGCACTTCACATGGCCAGAGCAGGAGGAACAGAGAGCGAGGGGGAGATGGTGCATACTTTTAAACAACCAGATCTTGTGAGACCTCTATCCTGAGAACAACACCAAAGGGGGAAATCCAACCCCATGATCCAATCACCTCCCAAAAGGACCCACCTCCAACACTGGGGATTACAGTTTAATATAGAATTGGTGGAGACACAGATCCAAACCACATCACTGCCGTGCTTTTTGTTATTTTCTTTTTTCTGTGTGCTTTAGGTATAGTTTGTTCTCTTTCTAGTGTCTTAAGGTGGAAAGGTTAATGATTTGAGATCTTTCTTCTTTCTTACATAGGCATTTATAGCTATAAATTTCCCTCTAAGAAGTGTGCTAGCTGCATTCCTTGAGTCTTGGTACATCATGTCTTATTTTCATTCATCTCTGATAATATTCCAATTTCCCTCATGATTTCTTCCATGATCCACTGATTATTTAGGAGTGTGTTAATTCCCAAACATCTGTTGATTTGCCCAGATTTTTTTTTCCTGATATTGATTTCTAATTTCATTCTACTGGAATTAAAGAACATACTGTGTATTATTTCTATCCTTTTAAACTTATTGACGTTTGTTGATGTCCTAGCATATAGTCTATCCTGGACAATGTTCCATGTGTAAAGAAAAATGTATATTCTATTGTTAGATGGCGTGTTTTAGAAGTATGTTAGGTGAAAGGGAGGTATTGAAATTTCCAACCATTATTGTTTAACTGTCCATCTCTTCCTTCAATTCTGTCAGTTTTTGCATTACGTATTTTGGTGTTCTGTTATCAGGCGCACACATATTTATAATTGTTATATCTTCCTGAAATGGCCTTTTTATAAATGTCCCTCTTTAGTAATTTTTTTTTTTTTGCTACAAAGATTACTAGAGGACACATAAAGATGTATAAAGATACAGAATATATTGCATTTTACCTAAATAATAAATCAAGCACAGTAGTATAATTCTAAGAAAAGCTTACGGTTTATCTTGTAGAATTTAAATTTTTCTCTGCTTCCTGCCTGGATCCATAAGTTGTGACATATATGATCACACAAGGAATTCATATAAACTTTTCATTTGAGGTCAACTGGCAAAGTCACAAATACACGTGACCTCAGAATCTCATAACCTGAGATTCATATAACTCTCTAACACCTTAAAGTCATGCTACAGCCTTTCATACACATTGTTTTTTCATCTTATATGAAAAACTAACATATTAAACATATTAATATATTTTCTCCTCTCTGTCGCCTAGACTGGAGTGCAGCGGCGCAATCTCGGCTCACTACAAGCTCCGCCTCCTGGGTTCACGCCATTCTCCTGCCTCAGCCTCCTGAGTAGCTGGGACTAAAGGTGCCCACCACCATGCCCAGCTAATTTTTGTTGTATTTTTTAGTAGAGACAGGGTTTCACCATGTTAGCCAGGATGGTCTCGATCTCCTGACCTCGTGATCCGCCCGCCTCAGTCTCCCAAAGTGCTGGGATTACAGGCGTGAGCCACCGTGCCCGGCCTAAACATATTAATATATTTTCTTATAGCCAAATAGATTCCTAACATCAGAATCCTGCCCAGTAAACAAATTCCAATGGCACATGGGGATGAATTACCTTAGAGAATCATTCACCTAGCATTGATATTCTAGTATTAGAACATAGCCTTTACTGACTTAAGGTTTCCTGATACATTGTCAAGAACAAACTCTGAGTCCTGTTTCTACAGAGTCAAGGACTCAGTTTGAGAATAGTTAAGAGTCGCCTTATGCTGGTAGTAGATTCTGAATACAGCATCTATCACAATTTAGCTTACCCATCACACATAATCTGAGTCCTTCAGATCATTATTGTCAAATAATGGAAACGATGTGATGTCGCTATTGTCATTTTACGGCCATACCTTTTTTTTTCTCACTTAAAAGGCAACTTATAACAGGTTCGTTAGATAGAAGCAAAGCACAGTCGATTTTCCAATTCTGTGTGGTCCAGTGTTAATATTCAAGTTACTTTGCAAACTCTACATCTCATGCTGTCATAAGACAGTTTCATAAAAATGTTAACTGCAAGTGGTTTTTTTTTTTTTTTTTTTTTTTTTTGAGAATTTCCCTTCTCACTAGATTTTGTCTTGGGAAGAGCCATATCCATGGCAGATGATGGCAAAATATTTTTGTTTGGGGGCAGGTTTGGCATCCTCAAATGATCATTTATGATTCTAGGTAGAGAAAGAAGTTTCCTAATAAGTAGTGGTCTAATATAAAGCTCAATGCCTAGGGTGACTCAGTAAGATAGTAAGTCACTTTGGGAAAGTAAATTCATCTTCCATGACCACGCTCATCACCAGATTGATGTCTCTCCTTTAGATCTGAATGACTTTCAATAAAGTGGGTACCAATTTACTCTCAAAATGTTTAGTGTTTATTTTCTCAGATAGTACATAACAAATTTTTCAGCTAGTCATTCTATTTTTATATCATGTGCAGTTTCAGAAGATATAGGACTTTTTTGTAGCCTCGTCTTGGGAGAAGACATTTATTCCTATATAGATTTCACACAGATGAGGCCTCCCTCTTCTTCTTTGGTATCTGAGGAACTAATATTTGGGCTACTGGCTTGGGTGGGCTTTTGGACAGTCCAATGTGTATTAATAAATAGTCACATGGATTGTAACTGTGGTGGAATATGTTTCACCACATTGTGATTCCAAGCAGAAAACACTTTCTAACTCCTCTTCCTAATGCCCAAATTTATCTTTAGAATGCTTATGAAATTGGGGACCTATGATGTAAGTTTGTGACTTATGATAGGTAAGGATAGAGTGAATGAAAAAAAACTAAAATAGGTTGCATTCCCTCTAGTAAAAACACTGATGAAATTAACAGAAAATTAAATCAGCAAAATGAAAACTATAGTTCACAGGCCAGAGCTAGGATCAGTCAACAGTTACATGGTTACATATTTCTGTTCAACGTAAAGAAGAATTTTCCAATTTTCTGAGCTATATAAAGTATATATTCATATTTCTGGCACCTTCAGGTAACTCATAAAATAAGTACTTAATCTGGAAAATAACCTTAAGTCATATTTTTCAAATTCTGGCTGTCAGTGATATTTCAAGTATTACTCTAGTAACAAAAATTATGTAACTGTGAAGTTCATTATTTTCATTTGTTAAATTTACTCTTGGTCAACTTTCCACTTGAATTTAGCCCTCATTACAAGTAAGAACTACTACAGCGTTCAAATACAAAGCATGTTCTGTTACCTGAACATTAAATAAACCACTTTGAAAAATTATTTTTTTCTCCTCTCCCTTCTCCTCCTAAATAAGTCACCTGAAAAATGTTTCCACCTGGTAGAAAGCAGTGGTGCTCATTCTTGTTATTTCTCTAATGTCTTTAAACTTTTCTGTGGATTATCTGTCTAGATAGAAAAATATGAGATGATAACAGTGTTCATCTTAACTTTTAAAAGAGAAGGTCTCTGATTAACTGATTACCTCTATAAGCAATGTGGATAGCTATTTCCTGGGAGAAAACACTTATGCAAAAAGACAATTGTGTAGTCTTGTAGATACTGTTACTCTACCAGTGAACACCGTAACAACATAACACATATTCACCATATTATTCTCTTTTTAATGGTTTCCCCAAATTTTAAGACAAGGAGGCAATTTTAAATCGCATTAACATGTAATAGCTCAGGTATCACCATTCTATTGACTTGCTGTATTCTTAACTATACATAATAAGTGTATAGTTAATAAGTATAAATCAGAGTAATAAAATAAATGCTTACTAGGCAGTATGATAACATCACCAGACCACAGACTATGAGCTAAACCAGTTCTTTTATGAATACCATTAATAGTATTCAAAGTGTATGTGATTATAACTGGTAAATTAGATACAGGGTTTAAAGTAGACACTATTCTTTAGGTAAGATATAGGGCTCTGATGAGTAAGTACAAATTACAAATTCAGTATACTGGTAACATAGAACACCTAATAGGATCCAAAGACTATATAAGAATCTTAAATAGGAGATATAGAAAGAAAAGGTTTCCTGTAATCTGAAAATATACTTTGCCTTAATGAATCACTAAAGAAGATGAAAAAGTGTTCCATTAGAGCATAATGAGTCCTTGAATATTTCTGTGGTTCAAATATTCAAAAGGGTACCTGTGAGAGCCACTGCTTGCAGAATCACTTAGGAGCATAGCCACATAAACTGGCCAATGTCTCAGGACATGAAATACCTTGCTCTCAAATTTATCCTCCTTTAGCCCAGCACCTCAGGAAACCAAGTGATTTCACTTTGAAGATATTATCAGATCAAGGTATGACAAAGAACAGTGCTGCCACATATGCAGGGTTTGAAATCATGTTTTTGCTAAACCAAAAGGGAAACATGGCCTAAGAAAGAGTCAGAATAGTCTGAGTTCTAGGCCTGGGCTGACATTAACTAGTTTTGGGCCTACTTTATCTCTTTTTAAAACTCACATCTGTAACAAAAGTGATAATGTGATTTACAATTGCATAATGGTTCACTCATATTAACAAAACATTTTCATAAGACTGTCACGTTTCATCCCCAACTACCTTGTAAAATTGATATCACAGGCTGGGCATGGTGGCTCATGCCTGTAATCCCAGTACTTTGGGAGTCCAAGGCGGGTGGATCACCTGAGGTCAGGAGTTCAAGACCAGCCTGGCCGACATGGTGAAACCACACCTCTACTAAGAAATACAAAAATTAGCTGGGCGTGGTAGCGCACACTTGTAGTCCCAGCTACTTGAGAGGCTGAAGCATGAGAATCGCTTGAACCCAGGAGGCAGAGGTTGCAGTGAGCCAAGATGGCACCACACCACTGCACTCCAGCCTGGGCGACAGAGTGAGACTCCATCTCAAAAAAGAAAAAAAAAATGCTGATATTACAGATGAAAAAACTGACTGAAGCTCAGAGCAATATGAGGACCTGCAAAGTCATATACCAGAGTCAGAACACCTAAGGCAGGTTTCCTTTTAAATCCTGTTTTCTTCCCACTTTACATCTCTGCCCATAAAACAAAAGGATTGCATTCATGATTTCCTTTTAGTTCAAATATCGTGTGGGTCACTGGATGTCACATTACTAATGAACTATCCCAAATACCAAAGATTTATTAAGTATTGACTTAGTACATCACTGTACTGAGAATGGTAGTTTGTATATGCAAGGTATTATCCTACCCATTTCAAGGGGCTTACAACTGGGCTATTTACTTGCATATTCATTCAAGAGACTGCAGATTAATTACAACTGTACTTATAAGAAAAAAAAATTGGGGAGTGTTCCAAGATGGCCAAATAGGAACAGCTCCAGTCTACGGCTCCCAGTGTGAGTGACAGAGAAGACGGGTGATTTCTGCATTTCCAACTGAGGTACCGGGTTCATCTCACTGGGGCTTGTCAGACAGTGGGTGCAGGACAGTGGGTGCAGCCCACCAAGCGTGAGCCGAAGCAGGGCGAGGCATTGCCTCTCCCAGGAAGTGCAAAGGGTCAGGGAATTCCCTTTCCTAGCCTAGGGAAGCTGTGAAAGACGGCACCTGGAAAATTGGGTCACTCCCACCCTAATACTGTGCTTTTCCAACGGTCTTAGCAAACGGCACACCAGGAGATTATATTCCACACCTGGCTTGGAGGGTCCCACGCCCATGGAGCCTTGCTCATCGCTAGCACAGCGGTCTGAGATCGAACTGCAAGATGGCAGCGAGGCTGGGGGAGGGGCGCCTGCCATTGCTGAGGCTTGAGTAGGTAAACAAAGCGGCCAGGAAGCTCGAACTGGGTGGAGCCCACTGCAGCTCAAGGAGGCCTGCCTGCCTCTGTAGACTCCACCTCTGGGGACACGGCACAGACAAACAAAAGACAGCAATAACCTCTGCAGACTTAAATGTCCCTGTGTGACAGCTTTGAAGAGAGTAGTGGTTCTCCCAGAACAGAGTTTGAGATATGAGAACAGACAGACTGCCTCCTCAAGTGGGTCCCTGACCCCCGAGTAGCCTGTCTGGGAGGCATCTCCCAGTAGGGGCCAACTGACACCTCACACGGCCGCGTACCCCTCTGAGACAAAACTTCCAGAGGAACGATCAGGCAGGAACATTTGCTGTTCTGCAATATTCGCTGTTCTGCAGCCTCCGCTGGTGATACCCAGGCAAACAGGGTCTGGAGTGGACCTCCAGCAAACTCCAGCAGATCTGCAGCTGAGGGTCCTGACTGTTAGAAGGAAAATTAGCAAACAGAAAGGACATCCACACCAAAACCCCATCTGTACGTCACCATCATCAAAGACCAAAGGTAGATAAAACCACAAAGATGGGGAGAAACCGGAGCAGAAAAGCTGAGAATTCTAAAAATCAGAGAGCCTCTCCTCCTCCAAAGGAACACAGCTCCTTGCCAGCAATGGAACAAAGCTGGATGGAGAATGCCTTTGATGAGTTGAGAGAAGAAGGCTTCAGACGATCAAACTTCTCCGAGCTAAAGGAGGATGTTCGAACCCATCGCAAAGAAGCTAAAAACCTTGTAAAAAGATTAGACGAATGGCTAACTAGAATAACCAGTGTAGAGAAGACCTTCAATGACTCGATGGAGCTGAAAACCATGGCAAGAGAACTACGTGATGCATGCACAAGTTTCAGTAGCTGATTGGATCAACTGGAAGAAAGGGTATCAGTGATGGAAGATCAAATGAACGAAATGAAGTGAGAAGATAAGTTTAGAGAAAAAAGAGTAAAAAGAAATGAACAAAGCCTCCAAGAAATATGGGACTATGTGAAAAGACCAAATTTACGTCTGATTGGTGAACCTGAAAGTGATGGGGAGAATGGAACCAAGTTGGAAAACACTCTTCAGGATTTTATCCAGGAGAACTTCCCCAACCTAGCAAGGCAGGCCAACATTCAAATTCAGGAAATACAGAGAACGCCACAAAGATACTCCTTGAGAAGAGCAACTCCAAGACACATAATTGTCAGATTCGCCAAAGTTGAAATGAAGGAAAAAATGTTAAGGGCAGCCAGAGAGAAAGGTCAGGTTACCCACAAAGGGAAGCCCATCAGACTAACAGCTGATCTCTTGGCAGAAACTCTACAAGCCAGAAGACAGTGGGGGCCAATATTCAACATTCTTAAAGAAAAGAATTTTCAATCCAGAATTTCATATCCAGCCAAACTAAGCTTCATAAGTGAAGGAGAAATAAAATCCTTTACAGACAAGCAAATGCTGAGAGATTTTGTCACCACCAGGCCTGCCCTAAATGAGCTCCTGAAGGAAGCACTAAATATGGAAAGGAACAACTGGTACCAGCCACTGCAAAAACATGCCAAATTGTAAAGACCATCAAGGTTAGGAAGAAACTGCATCAACTAACGAGCAAAATAACCAACTAACATCACAATGACAGGATCAGATTCACACATAACAATATTAACCTTAAATGTAAATGGGCTAAATGCTCCAATTAAAAGACACAGACTGGCAAATTGGATAAAGAGTCAAGACCCATCAGTGTGCTGTATTCAGGAGACCCATCTCATGTGCAGAGATACACATAGGCTCAAAATAAAGAGATGGAGGAAGATCTACCAAGCAAATGGAAAACAAAAAAGAAAAGCAGGGGTTGCAATCCTAGTCTCTGATAAAACAGACTTTAAACCAACAAAGATCAAAAGAGACAAGGCCATTATGTAATGGTAAAGGGATCAATTCAACAAGAAGAGCTAACTATCCTAAATATATATGCACCCTATTCAGGAGCACCCAGATTCATAAAGCAAGTACTTAGAGACATACAAAGAGACTTAGACTGCCACACAATAGTAATGGGAGACTTTAACACCCCACTGTCAACATTAGACAGATCAAAGAGACAGAAAGTTAACAAGGATATCCAGGAATTGAACTCAGCTCTGCACCAAGCAGACCTAATAGACATCAACAGAACTCTCCACCCCAAATCATATACATTCTTCTCAGCAACACATCGCACTTATTCCAAAATTGACCACACAGGTGGAAGTAAAGCACTCCTCAGCAAATGTTAAAGAACAGAAATTATAACAAACTGTCTCTCAGACCACAGTGCAATCAAACTAGAACTCACGATTAAGAAACTCACTCGCCGGGCGCGGTGGCTCACGCCTGTAATTCCAGCACTTTGGGAGGCAGAGGCGGGCAGATCATGAGGTCAGAGATCCAGACCATCCTGGCTAACACGGTGAAACCCCGTCTCTACTGAAAATACAAAACATTAGCCGAGCGTGGTGGTGGGTGCCTGTAGTCCCAGCTACTCAGGAGGCTGAGGCAGGAGAATGGCGTGAACCTGGGAGGCAGAGCTTGCAGTGAGCCGAGATCGTGCCACTGCACTCCAGCCTGGGTGACAGAGTGCGACTGTCTCAAAAAAAAAAAAAAAAAAAAAGAAACTCACTCAAAACCGCTCAACTACATGGAAACTGAACAACCTGCTCCTGAATGACTACTGGGTACATAACGAAATGAAGGCAGAAATAAGTATGTTCTTTGAAACCAATGAGAACAAAGACACAATATACCAGAATCTCTGGGACACATTTAAAGCAGTGAGTAGAGGGAAATTTATAGCACTAAATGCCCACAAGAGAAAGCGGGAAAGATCTAAAATTGACACCCTACCACAATTAAAAGAACTAGAGAAGCAAGAGCGAACACATTCAGAAGCTAGCAGAAGGCAAGAAATAACTAAGATCAGAGCAGAACTGAAGGAGATAGAGACACAAAAAACCCTTCAAAAAAATCAATGAATCCAGAAGCTGGTTTGTTGAAAAGATCAACAAAACTGATAGACCGCTAGCAAGACTAATAAAGAAGAAAAGAGAGATCAAATAGATGCAATAAAAAATGATAAAGGGGATATCACCATCAATCCCACAGAAATACTAACTACCATCAGAGAATACTATAAACACCGCTATGCAAATAAACTAGAAAATCTAGAAGAAATGGATAAATTCCTCGACACATACACTCTCCCAAGACTAAACCAGGAAGAAGTCAAATCTCTGAATAGACCAATAACAGGCTCTGAAATTGAGGCAACAATTAATAGCCTACCAACCAAAAAAAGTCCAGGACCAGATGGATTCACAGCCGAATTCTACCAGAGGTACAAGGAGGAGCTGGTACCATTCCTTCTGAAACTATTCCAATCAACAGAAAAAGAGGGAATCCTCCCTAACTCATTTTATGAGGCCAGCATCATCCTGATACCAAAGCCTGGCAGAGACACAACAAAAAAAGAGAATTTTAGACCAATATCCCTGATGACCATCAATGCAAAAATCCTCAATAAGATACTGGCAAACCGAATCCAGCAGCACATCAAAAAGCTTATCCACCATGATCAAGTGGGCTTCATCCCTGGGATGCAAGGCTGGTTGAACATATGCAAATCAATAAACGTAATCCATCATATAAACAGAACCAAAGACAAAAACCACATGATTATCTCAATAGATGCAGAAAAGGCCTTTGACAAAATTCAACAACCCTTCATGCTAAAAACTCTCAATAAATTAGGTATTGATGGGACATATCTCAAAATAGTAAGAGCTATTTATGACAAACCAACAGCCAATATCACATTGAATAGGCAAAAACTGGAAGCATTCCCTTTGAAAACTGGCACAAGACAGGGATGCCCTCTTTCACCACTCCTATTCAACATAGTGTTGGAAGTTCTGGCCAGGGCAATCAGGCAGGAGAAAGAAATACAGGGTATTCAATTAGGAAAAGAGGAAGTCAAACTGTCCCTGTTTGTAGATGACATGATTGTATATTTAGAAAACCCCATCATCTCAGCCCAAAATCTCCTTAAACTGATAAGCAACTTCAGCAAAGTCTCAGGATACAAAATCAATGTGCAAAAATCACAAGCATTCTTATACACCAATAACAGACAAACAGAGAGCCAAATCATGAGTGAACTCCCATTCACAATTGCTTCAAAGAGAATAAAATACCTAGGAATCCAACTTACAAGGGATGTGAAGGACCTCTTCAAGGAGAACTACAAACTACTGCTCAACGAAATAAAAGAGGACACCAACAAATGAAAGAACATGCCATGCTCATGGATAGGAAGAATCAATGTCGTGACAATGGCCATACTACCCAAGGTAATTTGTAGATTCAATGCCATCCCCATCAAGCTACCAATGACTTTCTTCACAGAATTGGAAAAAACTACTTGAAAGTTCATATGGCACCAAAAAAGAGCCCACACTGCCAAGTCAATCCTAAGCAAAAAGAACAAAGCTGGAGGCATCACGCTACCTGACTTCAAACTATACTACAAGGCTACAGTAACCAAAACAGCATGGTACTGATACCAAAACAGAGATACAGACCAATGGAACAGAACAGAGCCCTCAGAAATAATACCACACATCTACAACCATCTGATCTTTGACAAACCTGACAAAAACAAGAAATGGGGAAAGGATTCCCTATTTAATAAATGGTGCTGGGAAAACTGGCTAGCCATATGTAGAAAGCTGAAACTGGATCCCTTCCTTACACCTTATACAAACATTAATTCAAGGTGGATTAAAGACTTAAATGTTAGACCTAAAACCATAAAAACCCTAGAAGAAAACCTAGGCAATACCATTCAGGACACAGGCATGGGAAAGGACTTTATATCTAAAACACCAAAAGCAATGGCAACAAAAGCCAAAATTGACAAATGGGATCTAAATAAACTAAACAGCTTTTGCACAGCAAAAGAAACTACTGTCAGTGAACAGGAAACCTACAAAATGGGAGAAAATTTTTGCAATCTACCCATCTGACAAAGGGCTAATAGCTAGAATCTACAAAGAACTTAAACAAATTTACAAGAAAAAATCAAACAACCCCATCAAAAAGTGGGCGAAGGATATGAACAGACACTTCTCAAAAGAAGACACTTATCCAGCCAACAGATGCAAGAAAAAATGCTCATCATCACTGGCCATCAGAGAAATGCAAATCAAAACCACAATGAAATACCGTCTCAGACCAGTTAGAATGGCAATCATTAAAAAGTCAGGAAACAATAGGTGCTGGAGAGGATGTGGAGAAATAGGAACACTTCTACACTGTTGGTGGGACTGTAAACTAGATCAACCATTGTGGAAGTCAGTGTGGTGATTCCTCAAGGATCTAGAACTAGAAATACCATTTGACCCAGCCATCACATTACTGGGTATATACCCAAAGGATTATATATCATGCTGCTATAAAGACACATGCACACGTATGTTTATTGTGGCACTATTCACAATAGCAAAGACTTGAAACCAACCCAAATGTCCATCAATGATAGACTGGATTAAGAAAATGTGGCACATATACACAATGGAATACTATGTAGTCATAAAAAAGGATGAGTTCATGTCCTTTGTAGGGACACGGATAAAGCTGGAAACCATCACTCTGAGCAAACTATCGCAAGGACAGAAAACCAAACACTGCATGTTCTCACACATAGGTGGGAACTGAACAATGAGAACACTTGGACACAGGAAGGGGAACATCACACACTGGGGCCTGTCATGGGGTGGGAGCAGGGGGAAGGGATAGCATTAGGAGATATACCTAATGTAAATGACAAGTTAATGGGTGCAGCACACCAACATGGCACATGGACACATATGTAACAAACCTGCATGTTGTGCACATGTGCCCTAGAACTTAAAATATAATAAAAGAAAAAAGAAAAAAATCAGCTTCTTGCTTTAAAAAAGTCTTATTTATAAATCAATAGTGGCCAAAGCAAGGAAATAGCAATCCAAACAGGTTTGTGCACTGGCAGTTTGAGGGTCTGGCCTCACCTCTCAAGAAAGAGGCCAATTCTATCTCTTAAGCTGCATTACTGCCAATTTCCCATTGTGTGGAGGTAGTCAGGATGCAAAGCCTTTGTACTTCAATTTCCCCAGTGTGCATCAGATGTATCTGCCAGTGATATTGCCACTCTACTAATCTGCCAGGATTGAAAGAATCCAGCAGGCTTGGCAGATATCTCATTCCTCTCTCTCAACTATTGCCTTTGCTCCTCTTCAAGGTGTGTCCTCTGTGGAAGAAGAAAACTGAAGGAGGATATTCTCTGGTCCAAGGCCTGCAAGTAGTTGTTACTCCTTTACCAGAACATTTGAATTAGCTTTCCATGTCCTTTGACAGGGGAGAGTAGGCAGTCAAAAATATAACAAAATTCTAGAGATGGCTCTAGAATTCCTTTGAAAAATAAAACTGTCTTTGTTGAAGGGATAGTCTGGCAAGTGTTCCAAGTGGAAGTTGAATGCTCTCCCTGCCCTCCTGGGCCTAGATGGCAACTGCCACCTGGACATCAGAGGAAAAGGCAAAGTACTCTGTTGAACACAGGAAAGAACCCAGGTTGAGGGTTCATCTGGAAGAGAGAAAGTGACAGGAAATGGAAGGCAGAGAAGATGAAAAAAGATGGAAAAGGAGGAGGGGAAGGGAGAAAAGCAACTAGAAAGTGTACGACTAAGAAGGGCACTGGACCACAGTGATATCTGTAACTAGTATGTAATGTATGGATTTTAAATTGTTTGTTATAGAGCGTTCCTCCATTTCCCCTATAAGATCACTAGGAATGTTGATCACTGTATAAACTTCAGGCTCCATTTAACGTAGATCCACTCCTGCTCATTAATGCTTTTGGACGAGTAGATTCTTTTTGGGAAATTCACTGTCGTATAGTACAAAGGGGACACACTAGGATACAGGCGCGTGAGGCAAGAAGAGTGCACACCTTGGGAATTAACACACATAATGGGAAGATTTTTAGATGTTCACGGACTATAGAGTTGTTGTTGGTCTTAGCCCATTGGTTCTAGATCTCCAAGAGGCAGAGAGGTCCATCTGACACCTGAATTACAATATGATAAAGATAAGAGAAAAGAGTAATTCCAGATCATACATTAAGAAGAATTAAGAATTTACTATGTAAATTCAGGTATTTAATCTAACATTTGGGTGCCTTCAGATTTCCCACCCATAACAATCTCTTGAAAATTCATTTCAGATCTAATGTTGAGGTTTTGATTTTAAAATGGGAATATATATATATATATAGTGAGAGAGAGAGAGAGAGAGAGAGAGAGAGAGAGAGAGAGATGGAGTCTCACTCTGTCACCCAGGCTGGAGTACAGTGGTTCACTGTGATCTTGGCTCACTGCAGCCTCTGCCTCCTGGGTTCAAGTGATTCTAATGCCTCAGCCTCCCGAGTAGCAGGCATGCGCCACCACACCGGCTAATTTTGGTATTTTTAGTAGAGACAGAGTTTCACCATTTGGCCAGCCTGGTCTCGAACTCCTGATCTCAGGAGATCCACCTCGGCGTCCCAAAACGCTGGGATTATAGGCATGAGCCACTGTGCCTGGACTAAAACGGGAATTTCTATCGATCCAATTACCATCTATCCCTACCTGATATTGCTGTTAATGTTATTTTCTGGGTACTAATGAAAATTACAATCTTGTTTGTTGTATAGCTACTCATTGAGCTGTTTTACATATTTATATTTTACAATAAAGGAGGGAGTATGTAATAAATAATATTAACAACCTTATGCCAATTTATTTCAAGATTTAGTTTAACGGGATATATTCCTAGAAAAATCTAATGTTCTGAAATTTACTCAGAAAGAAACAGAGTCTTGGCTGGGTGTGGTAGTTCACGCCTGTAATTCCAGCACTTTGGGAGGCTCAGGTGGGCATATCACCTGAGGTCAGGAGTTTGAGACCAGCCTAGCCAACATGGTGAAACCTTGTCTCTACTAAAAGTACAAAAATTAGCCGGGCATGGTGGCAGGCACTTGTAGTCCCAGCTACTCAGGAAGCTGAGGCAGGAGAATTGCTTGAACCCAGGAGGTAGAGGTTGCAGTGAGCAGAGATTGTGCCATTGCACTCCAGCCTGGGCAACAGAGCGAGATTCCGTCACAAAAAAAGAAAAGAGGAGGAGGAGGAAGGAGGGGAAGGAGAGGAAGAGAAAAAAGAAGAAAGAAGAAAAGAAGGAAGAGGAGGAGGAGGAGGAGGAGGAGAAGAAGAAATAGAGTTATCTGGGGAGGTGATATCAGCAAGATGGCTGACTAGAGACCTGTAGTGCTCATCCCTTCCACAAAGACAGCCAAAAACAATGAATAAACCACTACATTTTAACAGAAATAACCAAAGGAGAGTGCTGGAGCATGTCAAAGAAGTAACAGCAACCCTGGTGAGTGCAAACTCAGGATAGCCACATAAAGAACAGAAGGAAATGCCCAGCCTCTGCCACTCCATCCCCAAGCCAGGATCAGCTGGGAACCAGGTGGCCACTTCTGTCTTTGATGAAAAGGTAGGCAAGAGGATCCCAGCAGCCCCCACCAACACCTTAGACACCTACAGGCCTCACCACTGGGGTCACCTGCAGTCCTCACAGGCACTAAGCCCAGCTGAGGGAGCTGCCAAGAAGCTGCACAGCTTTGCTCCCCCAGAGGAGTAGCCAATACGGCGTTCCTCCCACTGTGGCCTGCATGGCCACCATGCCACACCATCTTGGAACTGGAACTAATGCTGGAGTAGTCTTGCTCTGGGGGCTAGTAGTCATGGTACCCCTTCATCCCTGAGGCTACCCCACCATCAAAGCACCTCTGCTCAGTGGTCTGACATCCACAAGTGGCTCAGCTGTGAGCACCTTTCCCTGTGGAACCAAGCAGTGGTGGAACTTCCATCCTCCACCTCCCATTGCTTTGGGCTGGAGCTTAAGCACCATTTCTCCCTCCAGAGGAAAGGGTGCTTTGACAGAACAGCTCCATTTACCTCTGTCAGCTGCGGCTGTGCTCTGCCCCTACAAGCCTGAGCTGGAATTGTGCACTGCCCCCGCTGGAAAGAGGGCTTTGCTGGAGCCCTGCATCCATGGTCCCTGGGCTGCCTGGGCAGTCACACCCCTTTAGGCCAGAGCTATAGCAGCACATTGCCCCCTGGGGAACTCATGCCTTGGCTGAGCTGAGAAGCTGTGCATCCCAGGGCTAAGCTGATGTACTACCCTTTGTCTCAGGGAAACAAAGCAGTGGCTAAGCTCAGACACCCTACCCTACAGGCCAAACAACTCCAGTACCCTGCTTCTCTGGAGCTGGACCAGCACCCTATGGTCTGGGCTGTTAAGACACCTCCCTGTTTGGGGAGTAGTGTTATCGCTCTGCCATTTTCTGCCCCTCATGGCCCAAACGACAGCCATGCTTGGCCATTCTGGGCTACTTGCTGCCACTGCACTTGGACTCACAGAGACCGAGATACTGCTGAGCCCTACCATCCCAGATTGTAGAGTTACCACTACATGGTGCCTCACATCCAGAGTCCTGAGTTGTCACTGAGCCCTACTGGTTCAAGCTCCTGAATCAAAGCCATATCCTGGCCTAGGCTCAAACCTCCAGAGCACACCTTCTTCCCTGGAGTCAGGCCAGAGCTGTGAACTGCTCCCCAGGGGTAGCATCACAGCTACAACCTGACCTCCTGGACATGAGCTGCTAGAAGGTGCCTCAGAGTCACAGATCCTAGCACTAAGAGCAACCTACATCCAACCCTGCCACAGAGAGCAAGCTTGCACCCCAAGACCCTGGTGCCAGAATAAGGTTCGTAAGACTCTAAGCTTAGGACTCCAGCCCCACAGCTGCTCTGAGCACCTGCACCTGGAATTTAGCCACTGTGGCAGCTGCTTGTAGGCCATGCCAGATCTGACAGCAAGAGGGATCCCCTTGGCTAAGTTTCCCCACCGTGGGGAAGTTGAGAAAAGGACTCCAAAAGCCCCTACAACCAAAGAATTAACAACCTATGCTGCTGCTGCCACAACCACGAATGTCTACAACCTAGGCCACTGAGGCAGTCACATTTATTACTAATGTTGAATATAGATGAAGAAGCTGCACAGAGACTATACCACTGAACCTACCTGGAAAGAGTTACCACCCACTTCCCAACTGGCACTGTAAGACCCAACTGCAGGTGAAAGTCTTTCTCTATGTATGAAAGCCACTCTAGAAAGTTTGGAAGAGGCTATTGTTTCACAGACATCAATACAGGGACACAAGAAATATGAAAATCAAGGAAATATGACATCACAAGAGGAACACAACTCTTCAATAACAAACCCTAATGACAAGGAAATCCACAAGTTGCCAGTATAGATATTAATGAACTTAAGGAAACTCACCAAGATATAAGAATGTACAGATAGATAATTCAACAGAACTAGGAAAAAAAATCATGATATAAATTAGAAATTCAACGGAGATAAATATCATGAAAAAGAATCAAATAGAAATCCTGCAGTTGAAGAATTCAATGAATAAAACAAAAAATACAGCCAGGTGCAGTGGCTCACGCCTATAATCCCAGCACTTTGGGAGACCGAGGTGGGTGGATCACATGAAGCCAGGAGTTCAAGAGCAGCCTGGCCAACATGGTGAAACCTGGTCTCTACTAAAAGTACAAAAATTAGCCAGGCAGGGTGGTGCACGCCTGTAATCCCAGCTACTAGAGAGGCTGAAGCATGAGAATTGCTTGAATCCAGGAGGTGGAGGTTGCAGTGAGCCGAGGCTAAGCCACTACACTCCAGCCTGGGCAACACAGCAAGGCTCTGTCTTTAAAAAAAAAAAAGAAACAGCTTAAGTAGCAGACTTGATCTAACAGAAGAAAAAAAAATCTCTGAGTTTGAACACAGGTCACTTGAAATTACCCAGTTAGAGAAAGAAAGAAAAAAAGCAAAAAATCAAAAAAGTAAAAAAAAAAGCTTACAAGACTTATGAGACACCATTAAGTGAACAAGTGTTCATATTATGGAAGTTCCAGAAGGAGAAGACATGGAAAAAGGCATAAAAAACCTATTTAATCAAATAATAGTTGAAAACTTCCCAAATCTGGGGCATCCAGAGACCCCCAAATAGATTCAACTCAAAAAGATCCTCCCAGAGGCACATTATGATCAAATTTTCAAAGTCAAAGACCAAGAGAAAATTCTAAAAATGGCAAGAGAAAAATGTCAAGTTACATTTAAGAGGATTCCCATTAGATTTCTCCAGAGAAACCTTGCAAGCTACAAAAGAATGAAACAATGTATTCAATAAATTGCCAAAAAAAAAAAAGCCACCAAAGAATACTGTACCCAGCAAAACTGTCTTTCAGAAATGAGAAAGAAAATCTTTCCCAGACAAGCAAAAACTAAGAGAATTCATCACCACTACATTGGCCTTACAAGAAATGCTCAAGGAAGTCCTGCATCTGGCAGCAAAAAGATGATAATCACCATCATGAAAACACTCAAAAGTATAAAATTCACTGTTATAGCAAATACACAAAGCAGAAAAAGGATCAAATCTTAATATTACAGAAAACCACCAAACCACAATGATATGAGAGGAAGAAAGGAAAAAAAGATACCTAAAACAACAAGAAAACAATGAACAAAATGACAGGAGTAAGTCCTCATTTATCAATAATAACCTTGAATATAAACAGATTAAATTCTTCACTTAAAAGATATAGACTGGCAGAATAAAATTTTTAAAAATATGAGTCAACTATACTATATGCTACATATAAGAAATTCACTTCACTTATAAAGACACATACAGACTGAAAGTAGAGGAAGAAAAAAAGATACTCCATGCAAAAGGAAAACAAAAGTGAGAAGACATAGCTATATTTATATCATATAAAACAGACTTTAAGTGAAAAGCTGCAAAAAGAGACAAAAAAGGTCATTATATGATGATAAAAGGATCAATTCAGCAAGATGTGAATATATATGCACAGTTGTGAATATATATGCACCCAACATTGGAGAACCCAGATACATAAAAGCAAATATTATTAGATCTAAAGGGAGAGATAGACTCCAATACAGTAACAGTTGGGAACTTTGACACCCCACACTCAGCAGTGGACAGATCATTTAGACAGGAAATCAACAACAAGAAAACACTGAATTTGAATTGCATCTTAGACCAAATGGAACTAACAGACATTTACAGAACACTTTATCCAACAGCTACAGAATACACATTCTTCTCATCAGCTCATGGAACATTCTCCAGGACAGACCACATGTTACGCCACAAAACAAGTCTCAACAAATTTTTAAAAAGTAGAAATCATATCAAGTATCCTCTCTGACCACAGTGAAACAAAACTAGAAATCAATACCAAGGGAACTTTCAAAACCATACAAATATATGAAAATTAAATGTGCTCCTGAACAACCAATTGGTCAATAAAAAAATTTAAAAGAAAATTAAAAACATTCTTGAAACAAATGAAATTAAAAACACAACAAATCAAAATCTACTGAATACAGCAAAAGCAATATTAGAGGCAAGATTATAGCCATAAGCAAGGAGAAAGATTTCAAATAAATAACCTAATGATGCATTTCAAGGACTAGAAAAGCAAGAAACCAAACCCAAAGTTAGCAGAAAGAAAGGAATAACAGAGATCAGAGTAGAAATAAAATTGAAACTGAAAAAACCATACCAAAGATCAATGAAACAAAAAGTTGATTTTTTGAAAAGATCAACAAAATTGATAAACCATTAGCTTAGCGTAAACAAAAGAAATGAAAAACACGGATAGTTCACCCATCATTAAAGAAATGAAATCTGTGGTCAAAAAAAAATCTTCTTTGGAGAGAATATCAGCCACACTTTTATTATTCAAGCACTTTCAGAGCACAACCGCTGATGTGAATGAAATGAATAAATCCCTAGAAATTACTAAAATTTAATCAAGAAGAAATAGAAAATCTGAATAGACCTATAATAACTTAAAAACAAATGAATTAGTAACTAAAAGTCTTCCCATAAAGAAAAGCCAAGGCCTAGCTGGCTTCACGGGTGAATTCTATCAGATACTCAAAGAAGATATAATAACAATTGTTCACAATCTTTCAGAAATTAGGGGAGGAAGGAACACTTTCTACTTATTCTATGAGGCTAGCATTACCCTGATATCAAAGCCAGACAAAGACATCACAAGAAAACATAGACCATCCGCTCTCATGAACAAAGAAACAAAAATCCATAATTATTAGCTAACCTTGACCGGGTGCGGTGGCTTATGCCTGTAATCCCAGCACTTTGGGAGGCTGAGGTGGGCGGATCACTTGAGGTCAGGAGTTTCAGACCATCCTGGCCAACATGGTGAAACCCTGTCTCTATTGAAAATACAAAAAAGTTAGCAAGGCATAGTGGCAGGCGCCTGTAATCCCTGCTGCTCTGGAGGCTCAGGCAGGAGAATTGCTTGAACCCGGGAGGCAGAGGTTGCAGTGAGCTGAGATCGTGCCACTGCTCTCCAGCCTGGGTGACAGAGTGAGACAACACCTCAAAAAAAAAAAAAAAAAAAAAATTAGCTAACCAAATCCAGCACCATATAAAATGTACATACAACATGATCAAGTGGGAATGTAAGGTTGGTTTAACATCCAAAGATCAATTTATATACTATGCCATATTAATAAAACAGGATAAAAATCATGTGATCATCTCAATAGATGAAGCAAAATCATGTGACAAAATCCAATGTCTAGTCATGATAAAAATGCTCAAGCTAGAAATAGAAGGGAAGTTCCTTAGATAAAAAGCATCTATGACCCTGGGCACGGTGGCTCATGCCTATAATCCCAGCATTTTGGGAGGCCAAGGAGGGCAGATCACCCGAGGTCAGGAGTTCAAGACCAGTCTGGCCAACGTGGTGAAACCCTGTCTCTACTAAAATTAGAAAAATTAGCTGGGCGTGGTGGTGAATGCCTGTAATCCCAGCTACTTGGGAGGCTGAGGCAGAAGAATCACTTGAACCCGGGAAGTGGAGGTTGCAGTGAGCTGAGATTGTGCCATTGCTCTCCAGCCTGGGCAACTGGGTGCTCATCTGAGGGGTTGGGGGGCCGGGAAAGAAAAGCATCTATGAAAAACCTACAGCTAAAATCATACTTAATGGTGAAAGACTGAATGTCTTCCCTCCATGATCAGGAACAAGGCAAGTATGCCTGCACTCACCACTTCTGTATAATATTGTACTAGATGTTTTAGCCAGTGCAACAAGATATTAAGTAAATAAATGGACTGAAGGCATCCAGATTGGAAAGGAAGAATAAAAACTTTTTATCCACAGAACTATTAAACTATCAATGTTAGTTAAGTCCACAGGCTCCAAAACCCAGTATATAAAAATCCACTGTATTCCTACATACCAGCAATGGACAATTTGAAAGTGTAATTAAGAAAACAATTCTGGCTGGGCGCAGTGGCTCACATCTGTAATCCTAAAACTTTGAGAGGTCAAGGCAGGAGGATCTCTTGAGCTCAGGAATTCAAGACCAGCCTGGGGGAACATAGTGAGGCCCTGTCTTTACAAATAAAAAATTAAAACATTAGCTGGGCAGTGGTGGTCCATCCCTGTAGTCCCAGCAACTGGGAAGGCTGAAGTGGGCAGACTGCTTGAGCCTAGGAGGTCGAGACTATAGTGAGCAGTGGTCACACCACTGCATTCCAACCTGGGCAACAGAGTGAGACTCTGTCAGAAAATAAATAAAAATGTAAATAAATAAATAAAACAATTCTGGCAGGGCAAGGCGGCTCACGCCTGTAATCCCAACACTTTGGGAGGCTGAGGCGGGAGGATCGCTTGAGGTCAGGAGTTTGAGACCAGCCTTGGCAACATAGTGAGATTCCATCTTCACACAAAAAAACTAGTTGGGTGTGGTAGTATGCACTTGTATTCCCAGCTATTTGAGAGGCTGAGGTGGAAGGATTCCTTCAGCCAAGGAGTTCAAAGTTTCAGTTATCTATGATCATGCCATTGCACTCCTGGGCAACAGAGTGAGTTCCTATCTTCAAAAAAAAAAAAAAGAGAGAGAAAAAAGAAAATGGTTCTTCTCCATAAGCTGAAAAAATAATACATTTAATAAAAGAAGAACCAGATTTGCATATTGAAAACACTGTAGACAGAACTTATAAAAGCTCTAAATAAATGAAAGACATTTAATGTTCATGAATTTGAACATTCAAAATTGTTAAGATGGCAGTTCTCTCCAAATTGATCTATAGAGTCAATGCAAATGAACATCCATGAGCAAAAAAAATGAACTTGACCCTTAAATCTCACATTAAACACAAAAAATCAACTCAAAATGGATCGTAGACTTAAATGTAATATCTAAAACTATAAAACTTCTAAGAAAATGTAGGAGAAATTCTTTGCTATCCTGGGTTAGGAAAAGTTATTAGGTATAACACTAAAAAGCATAATCTATAAAAGAAAAAAATTGATGAACTGGACTTTACTAAAAGTAAACTTTTGTACTTCATATGACACCATTAAAAAAAATAAAAAGACAAACCACACAGTGGGAGAACATATTTGCAAATCATATATTTGATGAAAGACTTGAGTCCATAATATACAGGTTGAGTATTCCTTCTCCAAAATGCTTGTGACCAAAAGTGTTTCAGATTTCAGATTTATTTGCATTTTGTAATATCTGTATTCCATTTACCAGCTGAGCATTCTGAATCTGAAAATCTGAAATCTGAAATGTTCCAATAAGTATTTCCTTTGAGTGTCATCTTGGTGGTCAAAAAGTTTTGGAATTTTGAGCATTTCAAATTTCAGGTTTTCAGATTTGGGATGTCTAACCTATATATAAAGAACTCTTATGACTCAATAATTACAGGAAAAACAACCAAATTAAAATATGGGCAAAAATTATGAATAGATATTTCACTAAATAAGACGTAGGAATGGCTAATAAGTACTATACAGATTAACGTTCATGGCAGTATTATTCTAATAGCATCAAAGTAGAAATAAGACAAATGACCAATTAGTACAGAATAAATAAAATGCAGTATTTATCCACACAAATATTGAGCAATATGAAGAAATGAACTGTTGATACATGCTACAACACGGATGAACTTCAAATACCCTTCGCCAAGTGAAAGCAGCCATATGTGAAAGACTAAATACTGTTAAGATTCCATTTAAATGTAATTTCCTGAAAAGAAAATAGATCAGTGTAGCCTGAGAGAACAGGAGTGGGAAATGATTGCTAATGGGATTGAGGGAACACTTCGGGTGATGAAAATGTCTAAAACTGGTTTGTGGCAATTTCACAACTCTGCAAATTTACTAAAATAATATGAGATTTACTCTCTTAAATCAGGTATACAGTACAATACTGTTAACTATATGCACAACATCCTACAGCAGACCTCTAGAACTTACTCATCCATATTACCAAAACTTTATATCCATTGAACAACAACTCTCTATTTCTCCCTCCCTTCAGCTCCTGGCAACCACCATTCTATTTTTTGCTTCTGTGAATTTGGTTATTTTAGATATCTCATAAAAATGGAATCATGTAGTATCTGTCCTTATAGGAGAAGATTATTTCACTTAGCATAATGTTCTCAGGGGTTCATCCATGTTGTCACATATGGTGGGATTTCTGCTTTTTTTTTTTTTTTTGAGACAGAGTCTCACTCTGTTGCCCAGGCTGGAGTGTAGTGGCATGATCTTGGCTCACTGCAACCGCCACCTCCTGGATTCAAGCGATTCTCCTACCTCAGCCTCCCGAGTAGCTGGGATTACAGGCATGTACCACCATACCCAGCTAATTTTTGTATTTTTAGTAGAGACGGGGTTTCACCATGTTGGCCAGGCTGGTCTCAAACTCCTGAGCTCAGGTCATCTGCCCACCTCAGCCTCCCAAAGTGCTAGGATTACAGGTGTGAGCCACCTCACCCGGCCATTCCTTCTTTTTCATGAATGAATAATATTCTATTATATGTATATACCACATTTTCTCTAGCCATCCATCCATCAATGGACATTTAGGCTGTTTCCATGTCTTGGCTACTGTGCATAATGGTGCAATGAACGGGGAAGTGCAGATATCTCTTTGAGATCTTGATTTCACTTCTTTTGGATATACATCTAGAAGTTTTTCTAGAATTGCTAGGTCATATAATTCTATTTTTAACTTTTGTAGGACTCTTCATACTGTTTTCTGTAACAACTGTACCATTTCACATTCCCAGCAACAGTGTACAAGGGTTCCAATTTCTCTAAACCACTGCCAACACTTCTTTTTGTTTTGTTTTTGTTTTTTTGATGATGGCCGTCCTAAGAGGTGTGAAGTATCTTATTGTCATTTTGATTTGTATTTCCCTAATGATTAGAGATGTTGAGCACCTTTTCATATACCTGTTGGCCATTTCTATGTCATCTTTGTAGAAATGTCTTTTGAAGTCCTTTGCCCATTTAAATATGAGGTTATTTTTTTGCTCTTGAGTTGTAGGAGTTCCTTACATATTTTGGACATTAACACCTTAACAGATAAATGGTTTGCAAATATTTTCTCCCAGTGCATGGTTTGTCTCTTCACTCTGTTAATTGTTTTCTTTGCTGTACAGAAGCTTTTTAGTTTGATATACTCCCACTTCTTTATTTTTCATTTTGTTGCTTGTGTTTTTGGTGTTATAATCCAATAAATCACTGTGAAGACCAATGTCATGAGGCTTTCTCCTATATTTTCTTCTAGGCATTTTATGGCTTCAGGTCTTACAGTTAAGACTTTAATCCTTAAAAAAAATTTTTTTTTTGTATGGTGTAAGTAAGGGTCCAGTTTCATTCTTTTGCATGTGGACATTCAGTTTTCCAAGCACCAATTTGGTGAAAAGACCATTCTTTCCCCACGTGTATTCTTGGTACCCTTTTGAAGATTAGTTGACTGTATATGTGTGGGTTTATTTCTGGGTTCTCTTTCCTGTTCCATTGGTCTATGTGTCTGTCTTTATGCTAGTACCATACTGCTTTAATTACTATAACTTTCTAATATATGTTGAAATCAGGAAATATGGTATCTCCAGTTTTATTCTTCTTTCTCAAGGTTGCTCTAGATATTGGGGGTCCTTTGTAATTCCATATACACTTTAGGATTGGTTTTTCTAGTTCTGTAAATCAATAATTTTTTTAAACAAAAAAATTTTAAAACAAATGAGTGCTATGGTTTGAATGTGTCTTCCAAAGTTCATTTGTTGGAAACCTAATCCCCAATGTAAAAGTGTTGAGAGGTGGGACCTTTAAGAAGCAATTAGCTCAGGAGGCCTCTGTCCTCATGAATGGGTTAATGACCTTATGGCGGGAGTGGGTTATTGCAGGAGTGAGTTCCTGATAAAAGGATGAGTTCAGCTCCCTTCCTTTCTTTTTCCCTTGTGTGTTGTGTGCTCTCTTGTCCTTCTGTGTTCTACAGTGGGATGACGAAGCAAGAAGGCCCTTGCCAGACGTGGGCCCCTTGACTTCTCAGCCCCCAGAATTGTAAGAAATACATCTTAGTTCTTCATAAATTATCCACTCTCAGGTAGTCTGTTACACCAGCACAAAACAAACTCAGACAATGAGGTAGGCCTATATATACTGTCATGAAAAAAATTCAAAGACAAATGTTTTCTTCACATTTCTAAATGTTTTCTTCACTTCCTAAAATGTTTCTTCACATTTTAAAAAGTCGCTTTTAAAAATCAAGGTCATGCATGTACATAGCTTTTTAACAAAAGCAGTACACAAGGTCTTATGACAGAAAACAATGCACCTTACACACACAGGCAATCATTTCCGCTCACAGTTCTTCTGAAGGTTACAAGGTTACAAGTATACATTGCTAATTAACGTGACTTTGTATACCACATCCTGCATCTAATCTCTTTCCCACCTCTACCAACAACCTCTCGTCCAAAACCACCATTGTGTTATGAAAGGACAACTGAAATAGCCTCTTACCTGGCCTTCCTTCCTGCTTTCACACTTCCCCACCAAACAGTCAGAACAATGCTTTTAGATCACTGCACTCCTTTACTCAGAATCTTCCAGTGCTTTGCCATCTCGCTCAGGGTAAAATCCAAAATTTTCACCTTGGCCAAAAAGGGCCAATATGGCCTGGTCTTCCACTACTTCTCAGACTCATTTCCTGTTATCTCCTTCTCCTACTCATGCCTTAACCATATGGACCTCCTTGCTGGGCCTTGCAAACCCCAGACATGCTCTTGCCTCCAGGACTTTGTAGGTGCTATTTCCTCTGCCAGCAATGCTCCTTCTCAGACAACCTTGCTCCTTCACTTGCTTTGTACCTCTGCTCAAATACTACCTCTCCGAGAGCACTTTCCTCAGAACCCTATTTTAAAATGCAGCTCCATCAGTCTCTATCTGCTTACCCTGCTTTATTTTTCTTCATGTTACTTGTGACTACCCAAGAATTTTCTTTTATTGCATGCATTTAGGTTCTTTCTAGCCTGTTTCTCCACAGCTCCTTAGGGCAACTATCTTTGCTTGCATGGTTGCAACTTAGTTGCAGGCATATTAGTATTCTAGCTCAGTGGGAGGGAAAAATAAATAAGGGCTCATATGAACACACATTACTTTATGTTCTCCTGAAAAGAAATTAGTGATACAGCCATATCAGAGTTTGGGAGGCTTGGGAATGCAATGTCATTGTGCACATATGTGCCTGACCAACAATCTACTGCTAGAGAAGAAGGAGAGAACTTACTTTGGTGAACAACATGCCACAGTCCTCCACAATGTGTGGATTTTAAAAACTGAAAAATAATCTGTAAAACATAGAAAATGTTTAAAATATAAAAAGCCATCATGTAAGATATTACATAATTATGACCTGGTAAATATTATCCACCACTGAAACAAGTGCTCTTTCTACCAATCTACTTTGTAGTATAATTAAATTTAAACTATGTCTTTTTACTTGTGGTTTCCCTGTTCTTTGTGGAATTTCTGGTTGCTTTTTACTGTTTTTTTTTTTTTTTTTTTTTTTTTTTTTGAGACAGGGGCTCACTCTATCACCCAGGCTGGAGTGCAGTGGCATGATCATGACTCATTGCAACCTCGATCTCCTGGGCTCAAATGATCCTCCTGACTCAGCCTCCCAAATAGCTGGCACACAGGTGTGTGCAACCACACCTGGCTAATTTTTCTTTCCTTTTTTGTAAAGATGAAGGTTTCCCTATGTCGCCCAGGCTGGTTGCAAACTTCTGGTCCCAAGTGATCCTCCTGTCCCGGCCTATCAAAGTGCTGGGATTACAGGCATTAGTTGCTGCACTTTGCCTTTTTTTTCCTTTCCACATTTTTACATAGGCATTTTTCCAAGTTCTCAGCCATACTATCTATTCTATGAAACCTCCCTCCCTCCCAGGGTCCCTGTCATGCCGTCCTTAGTTCTCCTGATTCACCATTTCTTGGATCCCATGTTGTCCTCTTCGATTTATTCCTTTTGTTGCTGGAGTACAACCTCAGGAAAATTTCTAGGAAAGGGTACGAGTTCTCACCCCACATATTTACCATCACACTTGGTCAGTTCTAGATTCAGAACCATTTCCCCTCAGCACTGTGAAGGCACTGTTCCCTCATCCCACAGAATCTAGTGTTGCTGAGGGACCTGTGTCATTCCAATTTCCTTTACTTTGGAGACATCTTATCTATAGAAAGTTTAAAGATCTGTGTATGCTCAGTGTTCATAAATATCCCCAAGATCTTTTCCATGTCTCCTCCTTGATTTTGAGAGACTCTTACAAAGTTGTCTCAGGTGTCCCCACATCCTGAAAACTTAACTGTATTATTTACTGAACAATGATCTTGCCCCTGTTTTCTCTGTCCCACACTAGAACCCCTCATCAGACGTGGACCCCTTGTACCAAGTCTCTGTGTTTTCTTTTGCAAGTAACAAAGATCAATACTATAACACTTTTCACTTCATGGGCAATGGTGAAAAATGTAGTGTTTGGTTTTTATGAGAGTATGAGGAAGTGATCTCTCATATACCACTAGTGGGAATGTGTATTGTTATAACCTCTCAGCAGGCCAATTTCAGAGCCCTCAGAGGCTCTAAAAACATTCATATTCTTGAACTAAGCAGCTTCTAGGAATGCAATCTCTACTTCTAGGCACACAAGCTAATAAAATAGATATGAGTGAAAAGACAATTTTTTAAAACACCATGTCCATCTCAATGAAATAGCAAAAAAAGGAAGCAATTTAAATGTCAACCGATAGGATATTCTTTAATGATATCATGGCAGCATGGGCTATCATGTAACTCTTTAGAAAAATGATGTGGATCTTATTTATTGCCATGAAAGATGCTCATGTTCTAGAGCTATGTGAAAAGGACAGAAAGTAGATTAATCCTATTAAAATTATACAGATCCATACATATACAGAGAAACACTAAAGTCTCTAGAATGATATACAACAATGTTTATACATTGTTTATACAATGTTACACAGAAATGTTCACAGAGATCTCTTTAAAATTATGGTTGATTAGAAAAAAATTTAGCTTAAGTGTATTATTTGATGTTTTCTTTTTGCTATGAACATAGAGTTTTATCAAAAAACGGTTAATGATATAAATCTCTAGACAAATTTAAACTATTTTCCATACAAACATCAGTAAAGCAGAATTAACCAGAGGTAAAAACATATAAGTATGGAATCAAAATATGTGATCTTGTCCCAGTTCTACTAACAACTCTGTCACCTTGAACAAATATCTTAACAGCAGTTTACTCAGCTGTAAAATAGGGAAAAATAATGGTTGCCTATCTACTTCACTGTGTCGTTATGAAAAACCAAATAAAAGTATATTTAAATGTTTTGAAAAGCGTAAAATACTACAAAAATGAATGATGGAATAATCAATATTATCACCAAAGCAATTGAAAATATAAATGTTGGTTTGCTACAGAATGGGAGAAAATATTTGCATCTGACAAAGGTCTAATATCCAGCATCTATAAGGAGCTTAAATAATCCCATGAAAAAGTGGGCAAAGGACATGAACAGACACTTTTCAAAAGAAGACATACATGCAGCCAACAAGGATATGAAAAAAAGCTCAATCACTGATCATTAGAGAAATGCAAATCAAAACCATAATGAGATACCATCTCACACCAGTCAGAATGGCTATTATCAAAAAATCAAAAAATAACAAATGCTGGCAAGGTTGCAGAGAAAAGGAAATGATTATACACTGTAGGTAGGAGTGTAAATTAGTTCAACCATTGTGGAAAGCAGTATGGCGATTCCTCAAAGAGCTAAAAGCAGAACTACCCTTCCTTTGACTCAGCAATCCTATTACTGGACATATACCCAGAGGAATGTAAATCATTCTACCATAAAGACACATGCACGTGAATGTTCATAGCAGCACTATTCACAACAGCAAAGGGATGGAATCAACCGAAATCCCATTAATGATAGTTAGTATAAAGAAAATGTGATTATATATACACCATGGAATACTATGCAGCCACAAAAGAGAATGAGCTCATGTCTTTTGTGGGAACATAAATGGAGCTGGAGAGGGTACTATCCTTAGCAAACTAACGCAGGAATAAAAAACCAAATACCACATCTTCTCACTTGTAAGCGGGAGCTAAATGATGAGAACTCATGAACACAAAGAAGGAAACAACAGACACGGGCCTGGAGGGTGGGAGGAGGGAGAGGAGCAGAAAAAATAACTATTGGGTAGTAGGCTTAATACCTGGGTGATGAAATAATCTGTACAACCAGCCCCTGTGACACGAGTTTACCTGTATAACAAACCTGCACATGTTTTCTAAAATTTAAATATCTTTAAAAGTTGTAAGGTTGAGAGGGTAAGAGAAGGAAGGGAGAGGAGTATGAGATATGGCTCAGACCAAGAGAACTGCTGTAGCAGGAAACTGGTAAGGCGGCAGTGAGGATGAAGGCAGAAAAACCAAAAGGACAGTCCTTATCATGTTTACAATTTTGTGTAGGGCTAGCCTGACTCTAAAAGTAATAACAATATATTTGCCAAGATAATAACTATATATTTAGTTCACTGATAAACCATAATGCTTATTTTCCATGGAACAGTCCACTTACGTGTTTTTGAAACCAGCATAATAACAATATATAAATTTCCCCCAATAGGAATCTCCTTGCAGTTGAGCTATACAAATGAAATTGGGAATTTTATCATTTTCCTTCCTCCTCTTCACTTGCATAATGGGCTACATATATAACTACACACCTCTTACCTCACACTATGGCACTAAGCTAATTATAAAAGCCTGTTTAAATCTAGCCACCTGTCTTTTGTTTTGCTGCCTACCTGGGCCTTTTCCAAACAGGCAGAAAAATCTCCTATCAGTCTGTTATTACAACCAGAATGCAAGAGATTAGTGACCAGGGAGAGAAGCAGAATCAGTTTACATCCTTTCAGGCAAAAGAATAGTATTACTTCACAAGCAAGAAATCTGGGGCCCCCTGACCTTAATTTAGGAAACCTGCAGTTCATCATGTTAAGTTGGTTTTACATGCGAGACAGTTTTTGTTCCCGCTGTTATTTTTACAATTTGAGTGTCCTTTGTGATTACCAAAATTATTTGCTGAAAGGCATATATCAACATTTAAAATATTTAATCCATAATAAAGTAGGCCTTACAGTTTAGGTATATCTGAATTAAAATATACTCGGTGTCAATTTTTTAAAAAGCTTAAAAAAAACATTGCTTGTGTTTATCCAGAGTACAATTTAGCAATCTAACTCTGCTAATTATGACAATTAATATACTTAATTTCTTTCTTAATTGAGGAATAAAAAGGTTTTTAACTGTAATCCAACAACCCAAATAAAGAATCACATAAATCCCACCACTGGCACACACTCACCTCTCTCCCAAAAGGTCAATTGTTTCTTGAAGGAAAGAGAACTAAGCCTGAAGCTACAAATTTGGCAAGGAAACCGGGTCAAAGAACAGCTGTGCAAAGCCAGGGAGAACTAGGCAGGTGATCAGGTCAGTATGCAGAGGTTCTGATGACACTCAATTGAACCTGGCTACTTTTTCATAATCGAATACTTAATGAAAACAAATCTAATTAACACCATAAGCCAAAAAGCGGCACAAGTGGTCTTTTTCAAGTGTGGTTAACTTTCACTTAACATTATACTAGAGAAACAATACTAGCTGAACCATTTTAGCTGTTTCAATGTAATTTACAAGTCATCCCTGTGAGTTACTGATTCTACAGACACCTGTTCTCTTTTACAGAGTGATTTTCTGTGTGTGTGTGTGTGTGTGTGTGTGTGTACATATGCATGTGTTGGGGGACAGGAGAGTTATTGAAATGAATAGTCCAGCCATGGAGATGATGCTTACGGAATGAAAATGCAGTGTGGGTCTATATATATATATTGACATAGAAGAAAAGTTATAATGGCATTTTTTGTACAACAAAAGTTTAGATTTATTACATATTTATTTCCAAGGTACCTTTGTTATTATGAAAACAGAACTAATACTTGGCCAAAAAAAAAAAAAAACCCCAAAAAACAAACAAAAAAATCACTTCACAATGTCAGGTTTTCCACTTCCATGATAAAGGGAAAAAATATCTATTGCAGACACGGAATCATTCTGCCTTGGGTAAGTCTAGGGAGGAAAAAAAGGAGACATATGGGATGAATTTGCAAAAGTTTAAAAAGATGCTTTTGACAGCACCAAGACTACTCTAGTAAATTAAGTATATACTAGGATCTATGAGGCTCTGTTGGTTATATCCTGTGTATTCTTGGCATTTTAAAAATTTTCATCTTTCTCCTCTTAAAAATACAGATAAAAATTTACCAGGTTTTAATGACAACAAATTAAAATATTGCTTTACTCAGTTTCCTATCTGCCTTTAGCATCAAATGTAGAGCCTTATAGAAATATTATCTTAGAAGTTAAATGTGGTGCACTCTTCAAAGGAGATAATACATTAGTATTACTATTATTTTTCATTAAGCAATTGAACTAAAAGTTTAGGGCCTTTTTAAACCAATGTTTTATAACTTTAAAAAATTATTTTAGTTTCTTTTGATAATCACTGTATTAATAGCAGCTATGTAATTAGAAGGTCATAGCACTTAAAACATCAAAAACCATGGAATGTCTTTAATTTGGTCAGATATTTACTGATATGTCATTATTAACCTATCTTTTACAAACAACCTTAAAACCGAGATAATAAAACACACCATCCAGTAACACGTTTAGCTGAAGAAAAGTTATCCTTATGGTTCTTTTCTAGTAACTCAAGATAACTAGTCTCCTCATGAAACACAGCAAAAAAAAAAAAAAAAGTTACAAAATACTTCAGCTATTTTCCCCTATGATCAAACTTCAACTCTGAAGCAAAAATATTGCTAAACGTCTTATAAAAATCCAGATTGTAGTCTTTTAAATGACCTATACAGTAGTAACAATATTCATATATATAATTTAAAATTCTCAAAGCAGGTCCATTGCAAAAACAAAACAAAACAATACAAAACTTGACAGTACAGGTCAAGTATACCTAATCCAAAAGTCTGAAATTGCTCAAAAATCTGCAACTTGAGCGCCAACGTGACGGATTAGAGATGCGCAACTGTAATAATTTCTGTAAGTTTCTTTCTAAACTAAAAAGTGGAAGTTTATTATTGAAAGTAACTTACAGCATTTATAAGCTCCTTTTGGTAGCCATGTTCAGTAATCATTTTGCAGGTTTTAAAAAACTATCAGTACCAAAAAAGGCCTAAAGGTATACTAACAGAATGGAAGGGGAAATTTAAATCTTTGCTTTCAGTAACCCTCTAAGTATTTTTGGATCTATAGGATTTATTTAAAGTAAATTTAGTAAAGCATATTTACTATCCCTCATGAAAATAGCAATTTGATAAAAATAATATTTTTTCTCAATTTCAATTAAACATTTACTGTGTATTTAGTATATTACACATCAGGCACTGTGCTAGGTGCTTTCTAAAAAATTTTCTGCTGTAAATTTCCTCAATAAAAGCATCTAAAGCGTTAAGTCAAAACTTTTCCAAGTAAGTAATTTATCTTTTAAATGTTAGGTATGGACACACACACACACACACACACACACACACACACACACACACACACAGTTTCTTCTGGTTAAACTACTTATCAAACGAACTGTTGCTATCATCCTTGAAACAAAAAGGCCAACACCATTTGCATTATGGGTATATTGCTCATTTAATTAATCAGAACCACCTGTCTAAATAGCAATCGCAATCTGTACTTCAATGTTAAAAAGATCCAGCTGAAATACAACCCTCCTAATTCTGATCAGTTTGAGAACTATTTTTTCCATAGTTAAAGGGGTCACTATAAACATAAAAACTGGCATTGTTTTCCTTTGATTAGGTTACAGTAGCTTAAGTCTCTAAACACTAGAATTCCTCACACAGCTGTTAACTGTGGACCAGGGGACTGGCTCACATCTGCTTCTCACTTATTGCATTAATGGTTCACTTTCAGGTCCTAAAAGGATTGTTGTATCCCCTCCCCAAAGATACTGTGGAACCCATCTATGTCTGCCTTCTACATAGCTGACTTGTTCTGGTTTCTCTCTCTATACAATGCAAATCTCAGTGAACTCACATCTGTCACAGATCGACCCAATTCGTGGGCAATCTTTTCCCATCGACCTGGAGTCCCTCCTGGGAACTTAACCATACTTCTTGTCAGTTGGCTGAGGTCCTCTTCTGTCCATTCAGGTGCCTGCAAAACATTAAAGAAAATAAAAAAAGATAATTGGGAGAAAATAAAAAGATAATTGGAAGAATAAAAAAAGATAATTGAGAGATAATTGCTGTGAAGCAAATTATTGGCAATATGCTTTCTGTAAAAAACAATACTAAATTGTATCTAATAGTTTCAATAAAGATTTGAGCTGCATATTTAACACTGGAATGCAAAGCTCTAGAAGCCTATTTCATTTCCTATGTATACTAACTAAGAAAGCATAAATATTGCAAAACCAGGTTTTGTAGACTTTTTTTTAAAAAGATCATTCAGTTTCGAATTAAAATGAGAAACCATTCTCAAAGCTTATGAAATGCATCCTTGCTATAAAATGCAGTGCTGCTCATAAATGCCTCACATAAAGTTACTATTAAAGGGCTCTCTTTTTTTTCTTTTAAACACACACTTTAAAGAAAGCAAAAATAAAAATAAAAAACTTACAAGTATAAATGAAATGTGAACAAGTAAATATACTGGTCTGAAATCAGAACTGCAATGACACTTTATGATCATTCTATGTAACGATATTCAATTTTAAAATAATATTTTTTCAAGAAGTTTAGCTTGTCAAATGTCACTCTTTTTTTTTTTTTAAACTTCGGAACAGAAATAAAATTAGAAACTCTTGTGGCCAAGACTCAAACCATCAAGTCCATGTAAAGCAGTATTTCATTTTATTTTGACCATTTCATTTTGGTCAACTTTTAGCTTTGACTAAATGATTAAACTAAATTTAAAAATACCTTAGAGATTATAAACACGCATATGCAAAAATTCTAACAACAAACATATTCTCTGCATTTTTCTCAGCACTAGCAGTAGTCAAACCCCAAAGTGAGCACAGAGAAATAAATTATTATCAAACGAAAAATAACCACGTTACAATTATTTCACATTACACTTTAGTACTGAACTATTCCCCACCAGAGGCAATAAAGCACTCTGGTATTAAACAGTACTCCAGTAGCCAGCATAGAGACTGAGGAAGCCTACCTTATTTTCCTTTAATTAAAATGAAAGAATAAAGAAAAAGAAAGAGGGAAAGAAGGAAACCTTTGAGGCAAATACCTTTTCTAATCACCATTTCCGATAATGAACAGGCATACATCAGGCAGTTTGCATTACAGAACCATCAGCACAGAACAACAGTCAGAGGTGAGTGACCCCAGGGACTATCTCCACAGCTACAGCAAAGCTTCTCCCTGACACTAATCCTCCCTGTCATTCTCCCACTGTGCTCTAACCACACTGACATCCGCCTGCCTCACTGCAAGCTTAACGGGGCCCTTCCTGACTTTTTACTGTCTCCCCCAATCAATGGTTCAAGCGTGCTCTTTTCACCATGTCCAAATGGCAGCTTCACTCATAATCAAAGTGCATTGCCCCTGTTAAAGGGCTTTCCGAAAGGCTCTCCCATGTGCATTCATTTGCAAAGCAAACTACTTTTATTCACTTTGTTCTGCTATCAAGAATGTTCCCTGAAGCAGATAAATTGGCATAAATACAACCTGCCACTTAAGAGTCAGTAAATAATAGCCAATAGTAGGGAGGATTTTATCAATCATTCTATTTTGTATCCACTAAGAGCTGAAAGCCTCAAACATATTCATCAGTACAGCCTCTACAATACATGCATAAATTCACTTATATAAAAAGGTAGCCCACATTGGGTCTGGTCGGAATTTCTTTGATATTTAATGAATATCAGAAATCCAATTCTTCATATCAGATGACTTAAAAATTTACACGGAGGGTTTTTTCTTTCTTTCTCCTTGTCTTTATTTAAGGAAAAAAGAATTATTCTTATTCAGCTACAATTTAGAGAAATATAATTGGATTTTCAACAAAATCATAGTTTTATTGCTAAAAAGCTTTAATAAGTAGACCAATCGGTTTCAGAAATGCAAAAGACTTAAGTTTTAGGCAGAATTTAAATAAGCTTACAGTAAAAGATCATGTCATGAAGAGCTTGAAGTTGATCATTGCATAAAGATATATACTGATCAAACCATACAGTATGTACGAAATCACACTAAATCAAATTACCTAATTTCTATGTTATTTTAACATTTTTGGAGCAAAAAAATTGTCTACAATGTCTAAAATATAAATCATTGTTTCAGGTAGTAAACTAAGTCTTTAAAATAATTTCTATTTTTAACAGATCAGCTTCCCAAATACTCTGCATACATAAACATTGGCATTAAAAACAAATCTGATTTTAATTAATGAGTGTGTAAAAGCATAGTACTTTTCTGAAAAATAAAAATTTTATATAAGGTATTTGGATTGAATTCCTGAAAAATCACCTACTGCTATGACAGTCTTAAGTTTCATAGTTATTTTATGGCCATAATTTTTATTATGAATATTTTTAAAGAGGCTCGATAGTGACTAGGGCCATAATCTGAAATCTGAGAGAACCCTTTTAGCAATGCATTATTCTCCCTCCTACAGCTGTAAGGCACTTTGGTGAATGTGTAATTCCTCGGCAATAGTTAGTTGTGTCTTTAGAAGCAACAGAGCCTCCTGTGATCCAGCTACTACAGCAGCCATGAGGGTGGCCATGGCGTGAATGTATTCTCCCTCTTCTAATCTGGAGCCAACTGTAGCTGTGAAAGTCAAATGAATGCATAAGCATACTGCTTTGCCACTTAAAACCATGTGTGTCCAATCTTACCGAAACACCGGGCCAAATATTCATCTCTACAGTAAAGTAATGGAAGATACCACATGGTGTGGAGACAGCTGTTGTGACTATACAAGCACTCCAATTTTGCATCAGAAAAGCCCATTCTGGGAATAAATCTCCATACTGAATACAAAATAAAAAGTTTTCAAATTATTAAATATTTTAATGTAATGACCTCAAAATATAGCAACCAAAGTAATAACTGATATGAAAACTTAAATTATATTCCCAAATCATGTACCTTTGGGATGGATTTTTGCCATAAAACCCACTATGTTCAAAGATTTGGTGTCTCCGAAAATCCTCTATATTCTTGGGGTAGGGCTGTATTTTTAAAGTAATCTATATGGACTTTTCCTCTCACAGCTTTGGACTATAAAATATTAATTAGAAAGCATCATATAATTTATTTGGCACTAAAAATTATGGCCAAATTAAAAAAAATTTTAATGTACTTGTTTATTGTATTTTTATACTTTAATGAAAAAAGGCTCATTTCTATCTAATAGATACTGAAACTCTCTAATGAGCAATACTTCTATTGAATTGACCTATTAATAATAATTATTTATATAAACACAGAAGCTAAAATTTTGGATTCAACTATTTTTATTAGATTCAGCTCAACTTATAAATTCTCAGAAATTTTATCCAAGAAAATAACATTCTTACATCGCATTGCCCAGTTAATACATAACACATTATTATACATAATAATATAACACATTATTAGATATACATAACACATTAGATATACATAACACGTTATTAGATATATATACACATATTAGATGTATATATCTAATATGTATTAGATGGGATGGGATGAGATTGGATGTCTAATAATCTAATTATCTCTTACCCTCAAGTTCTATAAACACTTTTAGTGCATTTAATTTAGTGCACAGTTTTCAGCTATATAATTTTCCTTTCCTATTTAAAAATGGAGGCGTGCCCTTGACAAATATATATAAATACATGGTATAAAAACAACAACAAAATTAAAAACTAAATGACCTCAAATGTCTTTTTACTCTTAGGAAGAGAAATTCTTTTTTGAGGCCTATCTTCCTGACTTGCAGTTGGCTGCCTTCTTGCTCAGTCTTCACATGGCCTTTCATGTGTGTGTGTATGTGTGTGGCGGGGTGGGGGGAATGGGGGAGTCTGTTGTCTCTCTTCCTCTTCTTTTAAGAATACCAATACTATCGATTTAGGGCCCCACCCTTCCAACTTCATTAGCCTTAATTATCTCCTTACAGGCCCTAGCTTTAAATACAGTCACATTGGGAGTTAGGGCTTCAACATGTGAATTTGGGGGCACACAATTCCGTTCAGAATAGGCAGGACACAAAAAAACAAAAACTAAAACAGAAGTCCACAATTTGGCCCAACTGGTTTTTCAAAATTCACTGAATTTATACAATACATAGATAAAAGGGCAGGAATTGGCTTTTGTCCCTCTATGACACTGGCTCTGAATTAACATCTACTGAAATATACCAATTGGCAAACCTTTGTGCCCTTAATCAATATTGGGGATCCTCCTAAATTTAAACAAGGGTCCCCCTATAATCTTAGGGGAGTTATTGAACATAATATAAAGGACAAGTATGCATGCCTCGCCCTAACCACAGTAATTCTGTCTTGCCTTAATTCCCTATGGTCATCACACCCATTGTTCTAAAATATCCCATAGTGGTCATGGACACTCTGACCCAATGAGTCATGAATTAATTTTAAGTCTTTGGCACTAACAAATTGCCTTTTTAAAATGGACCCCATGGACGCACTGCTTCCCCATGAAAACAGTTAAAATAGCCAGATGTAAATTAAAACAGGGCCTTTAATGATTAAAACCCACTATACTAGACCTATTTAGAAAAGGGGTGATTATCCCCACTGCCTGTCCATTGAACAGCCCGATTTGACCAGCTTTTCCACTTGGGAGGAATGTATGGTGCCTCCTGGTGGATTACTTCAACCTCAATGCTGTGGACTTCACTAAGGACCCATACCCAATATAACTGAAATTACTGACTTCATCTAACCAGCAACTGGTAAATATTTTGGTATTATAGATTTGGGGAATACGTTTTGTTCAGTGCCTGTTTCAACACTCTTGACTACAGTTTGCCTCCAAAGGGACCCAATACAGTTTTACCCAGCTACCACGGGGTACTTTAAACAGCCTCACTGTAACATACAATCTTCGAGGGCAAGATTGAAACTGCACGCTACTTTCCCCAGGAATGCAGGTATGACATCACACTGATGACCTCCTCCGCTGAGGAGATTCCTTTGATACACTCACTCGGGACATACAAATGAAAGGAGCTCATGGGGTGACCCACTGCCTTACACACAGAGCAAGGCCTTGGTTGTATTTCTGAACATTATTGGGTAAACTGAAGGCAACTCCATCCATGACACTGTCAAGAAACAGCTATTGACTCTCATAGCACCCACAGTTTCTTTTAGGCTCTTTTGGGTTCTGGAGGAAACATACTTCTCATTACAAATTGTATTAAGACCATATATGTTGTTACTTGCGAAATGACTCACCTTGAATGGGGCCCCTTTTAAGCAAAGGTTCTGGAATCTGTCCAAATTGCAAAACAACTGACACCCCTGCGTGTCTCCCACAGACTCCTTAACTGCAGAGGACCTAGCAGTCTCCTATCAGTGTGAGAGTTGTGTGCAAGTAATGACTTGAAATGGTAAAACCACAAATATTTGGATTTTGCCAAAATTAAACTTTAAGTCTTTTAAAGAAACTATTTTTAAAAATGAAAAGGAAGACCACAAACTAGCAGCAAATATTCTTAACACATATCAGAAGAAAGATCTGTATCCCAATCTGTCTATCCATTCTCCTATTAATGGATATTGGGTTGCTGCTAGCTTTCATTCATAAGGCTAGCTTATGAATGAATAGAGCTGCTATGGATATTGTGTAAAACTCTCTTAGTGGTCATGTTTTAATTTCTCACATATAAATACAGAGGGGTGGAATTGCTAAGGTCATTGGGAAAGCGTACGTCTAACTTCGTAAGAAACTACAGGAGTATTTTTCCAAAGAGGTGCTATTTTACAGTCTACCCAGCAATGCATGAGCATTCTTGTTGTTCCACATCCTTACCAACACTTGACATGGTCAGTTGTTTTAATTTTGACCATTCTGGTGGGACTGAAATATATCTTACTGTGGTAATAATTTGCATTTCCCAGATGACAAATGATTTTTTTTTTTTTTTTTTTTGAGATGGAGTCTCACCCTATTGCCCAGGCTGGAGTGCAACAGTGCAATCTTGGCTCACTGCAACCTCCGCCTCCCAAATTCAAACAATTCTCCTGCCTCAGCCTCCCGAGTAACTGGGATTACAGGTGCCTGCCACCACGCCTAGCTAATTTTTGTATTTTTAGTAGAGACGGGGTTTCACCATGTTGACCAGGCTGGTCTTGAACTCCTGACCTCGTGATCTGCCTGCCTCAGCTTCCCAAAGTGCTGGGATTACAGGCGTGAGCCACTGCGCCCAGCCAGACAAATGATCTTGAATATCTTCACATGTGCTTAGTGGCCAAGTGAATGCTTTCTTGAAGTACGTGTTCATGTCTTTTGACCATTTGTTAATTGGTTGTCTTCCTATTAGTTTTAAGATTTTTTTATATTTTGTAGATACTAGATCTTTGTCAGATATAAGTATTACCAAATATTTTCTTCTGGTCTATAATCTATATTTTCTTTTTTAATAGATTTTTTCCTTTTTAGAGACAGAGCCTTGCTCTGTTGCCCAGGCTGGAGCGCAGTGGCACAATATGGCTCAATGCAGCCTTGAAATCCTGGGCTCAAGTGATCCTCCCGCCTTGGCCTCCGAAAGTGTGGTATTACAGACATGAGCCACCACTCCTGGACCTTATATTTTCATTTAAAATTCTTTAACTTTTACTTTGAAATAGCTTTAGGTTTATAGAAAGTTTTAGAAAATAGTACAGAGCTCCCATATACTCTTTATTCAGCAAACTATGGTGTTAACTATACAGCCATTGTGATAACAAGTCAGCCTCCAAGGTGTTCCTCAGTGATTCCCACTTCCTAGTATTAATGCCCTTGTGTAGTCTCCTTCCACAGTGGCTAGGGCTGACGTGTAAAACCAATAGGATACTGTGGAAGGGATAGGGTGTGTTTTCCAAGGATAAATGATAAAAGACATATACACACACATATACACACACACACACACACACACACATATATATATACAGCTTCTGCCTTGCTCTTTCTTGGGTTACTTGTCTCTAGGGGAAGCCAACTGCCAAACAGTGAGACCGCTCAAGCGGCCCAATGGATAGGCAGTAATAGGAAACGACATTGTCTCCCTCAAGGTCAAAGGGCAAACAGTCTTTTTTTTTTTTTTTTTTTTTTTTTTGAGACGGAGTCTCACTCTGTCGCCCAGGCTGGAGTGTGGAGTGCAGTGGCGCAATTTCAGCTCACTGCAAGCTCTGCCTCCTGGGTTCACACCATTCTCCTGCCTCAGCCTCCCGAGTAGCTGGGACTACAGGCGCCCACCATCACGCCCAGCTAATTTTTTTTTGTATTTTTAGTAGAGACGGTGTTTCACCGCATTAGCCAGGATGGTCTCGATCTCCTGACCACCCGCCTTGGCCTCCCAAAGTGCTGGGATTACAGGCGTGAGCCACTGCGCCCAGCCAGGGCAAACATTCTTATTGTCCAGTATAGTGAAGATATTGCCTCCTCAGAGGAATGGGTAGCCATGTTTATTGCCTGTTGTAAAAAATTTGAGTTACCTAAGTTCAGGATTCCTCATCTGTAATACACCGCACTGGTTGTTTAGGAGTCAGTTGGCCCTCTTACTCTGTGGGAACTAAGCTCAGAGAACAAGCAGAAAAATGCTGATACTCTAGCTACTGCTGCTGCTGTGAGTAATAAACTGCCCTTTGTCTCTGACCCAGGAGTCTCATGTCTTCTACCAGCATTCATGAAACTGTAGCAGGCTACCTTATTTGCTCACAAGTAAGGTAAAATCTCAAACTCTTTACAGTTTTTGACAGTTTTGGTGATGAGGATGGGATTCTCACAGACTCTTCCTCTTTCTGAATGAGGGCCTTGTAGAGATTTGCAGAAGTTCCTGGGCACCTACAGTGAACATGTTAATTAAGTTATATTGTCGGTTGGGCAGCAAATGTCACTTCCTTTTACTGCCTATTAATAAGGAAGAATTGTGGAAGTGGCTGCATGCTGAATACCAGGAAATAGGTTCAAACACAGCTGCTATAAACGCATCCTTATTGTTCCTAAATCTCTTCCAGGTTAGGGGACTTCCTTGCCATCCTGTTTGGTCAGCCTCAGGTCTGTACCACTGTAACAAGTACTAAGTAACAGTACTAAGATTCATTTTGTGTATCCATAAAGTCTACTCCCTTTCAGAAAACAATTAGAGATACACACTCATAATGAGCATGAAAAGAGAAATTCATGAGCACAAACCAGGCCAATCATTAGAACAATGGCTGGTTCACTTGGGAGATAAGGGGGCAGGGTGTGTAATGCTTCTTAGGGAAGAATGGGATCAGGTGAGTTGTCTTACAGTACAACCTCTTCTGTAGTCTATTATGCCAACCTTAAATCCATTTGGAAATGACAGCAAAATGTCTCAAAGTGGGTCCTGGGTGCTTTCATCCTTTCAGGGAGATCTCGCAGAGAAAGACACACTCTTGTATTATAGGAAACCAAGGACGACGACTTGAAGAGTATTCAGACTCTTACTGCCCTGGATTGGAATTATTAACAGAATGCTAAATCCAGTGAAAGTGGAACAAAAGTAACCTCATGGAAAATGAGAAAGTAACTCAAAGAAATGTACTTAGATCTATGCAGTCAGCCCTGCCACTCTGGAAAACTCCCCTAGCCCTTATGTTGAAATTTAGGAGGATTTAAGAGATTTTATCTTAGTAATGGGAAAGCAGATGCTCTGGATTAAGGCAGACTCACCAAAGGTCACATTGCTAGCTTGAGTCAGGCAGAGGGGCAAACTCCACGAACTCAGCTAGAAAGCACTGTGGCTAGAGCACTGTGTCAAAGAGCTCTCAAGATTGAAACAGATGGCGTCAGACATGAGGACCCTCTTGCCATCTCATATAAATCATTGGTAGCCAAAAACAGTAAGCCACAAGCCACAGTACTGTGCTGCTCAGAACTAAAAACAATGTTAAGCCTTGTTTAATGGCATGGAGCCACTATAGCTCCCTGACTATTTGAACTGATCCATGACACCATCCTACCATGGTAGTAGAAGTCATTCAGGTAAGCCTGAACTCTCTGCCGGGGGTTGTTCTTGATGATCAAACTGCAATAGATGTCCTCCTTGTGGGCCAAGGTGGAATCTGTACAATCGCTAATGCATCCTGTTACACCTGAGGTTTGGGGAGCTGGCAGAAAAATACTGATATTCTGATAACTGCAATTGCTATCAGTAATAAACTGTCCTATATCTCTGACCCAGGAGTTTTAAGTTTTCTACCATCAGTATCTAAACTGTGGAAGGCTTAGTCCATAAATAGCATGAAACAAACTCTTCACAGTTGTTGGCAATATATGCCTTTTCATTTCCTTAATGGTGTCTTTTGAAGAGCAGAAGCTTTTCATTTTCATAAAGTTCAATGTATCTATTTATCTATTGTTTTATGGTTAGTGATTAGAGTATCCTAAGAAATCTTTGCCTATCTCAAGGATGAGGCAGAGGTCAAGGTTCATTTTCTTTTTTTTTTTGAGATGGAGTTTCCCTCTGTTGCACAGGCTGGAGGGCAGTGGTGTGAACTTGGTGCACTGCAACCTCTGCCTCCCAGGTTCAAGCGATTCTCCTGCCTCAGCCTCCCGAGTAGCTGGGATCACAGGCCCGCCACCACGTCTGGCTAATTTTTGTATTTTTAGTAGAGATGGGGTTTCACCATGCTGGCCAGGCTGGTTTCGAACTCCTGACCTCAAGTGATCCGCCTGCATTGGCCTCCCAAAGTGCTGGGATTACAGGCATGAGCCACCGCACCCAGCCTTCAAGTTTCATTTTCTATTATATGGATATCCAGTTGTTCCAATACCCTATCCTAGATGGGCGCCTGTAATCCCAGCACTTTGGTGGGCTGAGGCGGGGGGATCACCTGAGGTCAGGAGTTTGAGGCCAGCCTGGCCAACATGGTGAAACCCTGTCTCTACTAAAAACACAAAAATTAGGCAGACGTGAGCCTGTAATCCCAGCTACTTGGGTGACTGAGGCAGGAGAACTGCTGGAACCAAAGAGGAGGAGGTTGTAATGAGCCAAGATCGTGCCACTGCGCTCCAGCCTGGCCAACAGAGCAAGACTTCTAGAAAGAAAGAAATGACTATCCTTTTTCCTTTTGGATTGCCTTGACACTACTGTCAAAAATCAATTGACCAGCTGGGTGCAGTGGCTCATGCCTGTGATCCCAGCACTTTGGGAGGCCATGGCAAGAGATTCACTTGAGCACAGGAGCTCGAGACCAGCCTGGGCAGCAAAGAGAGACTGTCTCTTTTTTTTTTTTTTTGAGACGGAGACTCGCTCTGTCGCCCAGGCTGGAGTGCAGTAGTGCAATCTCCGCTCACTGCAAGCTCCGCCTCCCAGGTTCACGCCATTCTCCTGCCTCGGGCTCCCGAGTAGCTGGGACTACAGGCGCCAGCCACCATGACCAGCTAATTTTTGGTATTTTTAGTAGAGACAGGGTTTCACCGTGTTAACCAGGATGGTCTCGATCTCCTAACCTCATGATCCACCTGCCTCGGCCTCCCAAAGTGCTGGGATTACAGGCGTAAGCCACCACGCCCAGCCGAGACTCCGTCTCTTAAAAAAAAAAAAAAAAATGCCAGGCGCGGTGGCTCACGCCTGTAACCCCAGCACTTTGGGAGGCCGTGGTGGGTGGATCACAAGGTCAGGAGATCAAGACCATCCTGGCTAACACAGTGAAACCCCGTCTCTACTAAAAATACAAAAAAAAAAAAATTAGCCAGGCGTGGTGGCGGGTGCCTGTAGTCCCAGCTACTCAGGAGGCTAAGGCAGGAGAATGGCCTGAACCCAGGAGGCGGAGCTTGCAGTGAGCCGAGATCGCGCCACTGCACTCCAGCATGGGCTACAAAGCGAGACTCCGTCTCAAAAAAAAAAAAAAAATCAATAGACTGTATGTACATCTGTTTGAGGACCTTCTTTCAGGACCTACTTTTCTTACCTGTAAGAAAAACATGGTGATATGCTAAAATTTGTTTAAGATGCTCATCACAGCATTTTTTGTAATAAAGTTATTTTAAATTACACATGTTTACATTTATTTAAATCTTTGTCCTTAAATACACTACTGAACACTCTGATCACATGAGAAAGTCCTATCATGACTTGCAGTCCTTGTATTTTTTTCCCCTCATTTTTTATTTTTAGCTTCATGTTTCCAGTGCTCTATAAAAGTTATGTTCTGTCTTGCTCTTCCTGAAACAATAACACTATCATCAACTTTAAGGTTAGGAAACCAGTAAAAAAAGATGTAATGATTTTCTTAAGACCTCCTAGGAAGTTCATACAAGAGCCAAATTAAAATTCAAAGCTCTTAATGAAAAAAAATGTATTCTGCAAAAAAATTTAAGAATAAATGTTGCAGGAAGTCAGGAACCCCGAACAGAGGGACTGGCTGAACCCATGGCAGAAGAACGTGGATTGTGAAGATATCATGGACATTTATTAGTTCCCCAAATTAATACTTTTATAATTTCTTACGCCTGTCTTTACAGCAATCTCTGAACATAAATTGTGAAGATTTCATGGACACTTATCACTTCCCCAATCAATACCCTTGTGATTTCCTATGCCTGTCTTTACTTTAATCTCTTAACCCCGTCATTTTTGTAAGCTGAGGAGGATGTATGTCGCCTCAGGACCATGTGATGATTGCGATAACTGCACAAATTGTTTGTAAAGCATGTGTATTTGAACAATATGAAATCTGGGCACCTTGAAAAAAGAACAGGATAACAGCAATGTTCAGGGAACAAGAGAGATAACCTTAAACTCTGACCGCTGGTGAGCCGGGTGGAACAGAGCCATATTTCTCTTCTTTCAAAAGCAAATGGGAGAAATATTGCTGAATTCTTTTTCTCAGCAAGGAACGTCCCTGAGAAAGAGAATGCGTCCCTGTGGGCCTCTAAAATGGCCCCCTTAGGTGCGGCTGTCTTTTATGGTCTAGCTGTAGGGATGAAATAAGCCCCAGTCTCCCATAGCGCTCCCAGGCTTATCAGGACAAGGAAATTCCCACCTAATAAATTTTTGGTCAGACCAGTTGTCTGCTCTCAAACCCTGTCTCCTAATAAGATGTTATCAATGACAAAGCATGCCAAAACTTCATTAGCAATTTTAATTTCGCCCCAGTCCTGTGGTCCTGTGATCTCGCCCTGCCTCCATTTGCCTTGTGATATTCTATTACCTTGTGAAGCACGTGATCTCTGTGACCCACACCCTATTCGTATGCTCCCTCCCCTTTTGAAAATCACTAGTAAAAACTTGCTGGTTTTGCAGCTTGTGGGGCATCACAGAAACTGCCGACATGTGATGTCTCCCCTGGACACCCAGCTTTACACTTTGTACTCTGTCCCTTTATTTCTCAACCTGGCCGACGCTTAGGAAAAATAGAAAAGAACCTACATGACTATCGGGGGTAGGTTCCCCAATGAATAAAGAAATGAGTAAGACCCAACTTTTGCCATACTATTCAAAAAGATTCAAAATGATTTATTTTGAAAATGAGCACTGCTAAATCTATGCTAGAAAATCTCTGTGCAGTCATTATTTACTTATTTTCTGCTGTTTTTTAAATACTGAAAGGTAGAAAAAAGTCTTACATAAGATTATATTACAATTCACTGTCTGAAACCTTGTTTTTAGAAAAATGCAGAAGAGTAAATTGAAGGAAACCAAAGTTAGATGCATCACTATTATACTACTTGGGATAAAGCAAAATTGTATTTAAGGACTAACATGACACTAATAGAAAGACTTTACAATGTGACACTAGCTTTAAGACCTGATGAAAAGCAATAAAAGTTTGGTTTTAAAAAAGTTTTGGGCCAGGCGCGGTGGCTCATGCCTGTTAATACCAGCATCTTGGGAGGCCAAGGCAGGCGATCACGAGGTCAAGAGATCAAGACCACCCTGGCTAACATGGTGAAACCCCATCTCTACTAAAAATACAAAAATTAGCTGGGCATGGTGGCGTGCATCTATAGTCCCAGCTACTTGGGAAGCTGAGGCAGGAAAATCACTTGGACCCAGGAGGCAGAGGTTGCAGTGAGCTGAGATCACGCCATTGCACTCCATCCTGGGTGACAAAAGGGAAACTCTATCTCAAAAAAAAAGTTTTGGAGGACATGCATTAGTCTACTAGCTTGTTGGTCACGCTCTGAAATTCAAATTTTAAAATGTATTGCTTTACCACTGATATAATTTAAATTATAGAAGCTGAGAATCACAGAACATGTGAGGTGGCCTTTAGAAGTTTTTTAATCTCTTAATTTGGGGCATGGTCACATTTTGTGCATTTGATATTGATTTTTTAAATTTTTTTATTGAGATCTAATTAGCATACCATAGGCCAGGCACAGTGGCTCACACCTGTAATCCCAGCACTTTAGGAGGCTGAGGCGGGTGGATCACCTGAGGTCAGGAGTTCAAGACCAGCCTGGCCAACATGGTGAAATACCATCTCTACCAAAAATACAAAAATCAGCAGGGCATGGTGGCGCATGCTTGTAATCCCAGCTACTCTGGAGGCTGAGGCAAGAGAATCGCTTGAGCCCAGGAGGCAGAGGTTGTAGCGAGCTAAGATCACGCCACTGCACTCCAGCCTGGGCAATGGAGCAAGACTCTGTCTCAAATAAAACAAACAAAAAAAAGAAATTAACTAGCACACCATAAATTCACCTATTTAAAGTGTATAATTCAATGCTTTTTAGTATATTCATAAAGTCATGCACAATTTTGAAGCATTTTCATCATTCTGAATAGATACTTCTTATCCTTTAGCAGTCACCTTTAATTTGTCCTAACTGCTTCAGTCCCTAGGCAACCACTAATTTACTTTCTGTCTCTATAGATTTCCCTATTCTGGGCATTTCATAAAAATGGAATCATATAACATGTAGTTTTTTACTTAGCATAATGTTTTCAAGGTCCATATAGTAGCATATATCAGTACTTCATTTCTTTTTACTGCTGAAAAATATTCTATGTCTGGGGGGGATATGCCACATTTTGTCTGTGTTGTCCATCTGATGGACATTTGGGTTGTTTCTACTTTTTGATCATTAAAAATAATGCTGCTATAAACAAACGTGCAGGTTTCTATGTAGACGTATGTTTTATCTCTCTTGGGTATACACCTGGGAAAACTTTCAAACTGTGTTTCTCCTCCACTTTCACACAAACACAAAAACAATAAATACAAAAGGCTTCTGTGACCCACAATATGTGGGGATTTCTCTTAACAGCAAGCAAGCAAGCAATTCTACAGAAGACACCAACGGGGTGTCTGCCAATTCAATTCTGACCCTATCTACCTGGAGACAGTGTCAGATCCCATAGGACTCTGGGACCAGTCCCCAGGAGTTCCCCCCAGACCCTCCAACCCGATAGAAGCCTGGGCCTCCAGAACTTCTGACCAACTGGTTTCAAGTTGGGGTTCCCATGACCCCCTCTTTGGGTTCAAATAACTTGATGGAGTGGCTCACACAACTCAGGGAAATATGTTTTACTGGTTTACTTAAAAGATATTACAAAAGATACAGGTGAAAAGACATTTAGAGTGAGGGATGGGTGAAGGGGTGCAGAGCTTCCATATCATTTCTGGGCACGCCACCCTCCAGGAACCTCCACACGTTCAGCTATCCTGAAGCCCTCTGAACCCTGTCCTTGTGGGTTTTTATGGAGGCCTCATTATGTAGGCAAGATTGACAACCATGCAAAAATGGGATTAGATAAAAAGATCTTATACTAATAGACTGAGTAGGGAAACCCAGCCAGGCCTGTCTGTTCAGAATCTTCTTGGTCTCTCTGTGCAGCATTCCTTCCTCCAGAGTATGGGGCAAAACCTTCTCTGGAATGAGGGTCTTATGACCCACTATCAGACTGAGTCCTGCTTTGGGCAGGTGAAAGGAGGGCAGGAGGTCAGAGAGAGAGAGATTCTGTTTCCTCAGGCCTGCTCTTGCCTTCAATATTGTAACAAAGGACTGTAACAACATCTATGTGAGTTATGAGCCAGGAATTGTAGAAAAAAATGCAATATATACAGTGGTATATAGTTTTACTAAAATTACATTATATTATGATGGCTTCTTTATATAACTGTTTTTCTCTATAGATTATAATCTCCTAAAGTTTGGGGACTATGCCTCTTGCTTATATATTCTCAATGCCTGAAACACATTATAAAGTCAATGAATGACTGTCAAATGAGTATTTTGAGGAAAAACAGAAGACCCCATGAGAAAATCGATGGGAAGCCTACCAGGCCACTTTGGAGGTAGGAAAATAAAATTCTAGATATATTAATAGACATGTATTACTCACATACAAGTGAGAAATGACAATAATTACATATTTCTCCCACGATTCATGATACTCAAAATGAACATTTCTTGCTTTAAAGTTAGAAGTCCACCAAACAGACATTTTTTATGTCTCAAGGGACATTTTAATTTATAGATTTATAGCTCTTAAAATTAAATATGACCTCAAGGGAACAAGTATTCTGTCTTCAGGCAGAACATTTTCTGTTATTACCCTATTCAGGAAAAAAAAAAAAAAAACAACTGAGACTAAAATAAATTAAAAGGATTGAAAAAATGTATAAGGACATATCACCGGTAAATGGTATAGTGGAACTTAGAAACCTGCAGTGTTCTTTTCACTATATCCTACTATGGCGCATCCAGTATTTATCAAAGGTCATATTATTCAACAGAATGGTACCTGACTCTTAGTATAGTAACCGAAATCATATATGTATACTGGAATCTAATTACCATTTTGAAAGCATGAAGGGTAACATTTTTAGTTATGTTTAGTTTTGTTATATTCTCTTAGAACAGACTCATTTCAATAATTGGAGACAACTGGCAGGGCACAGTGGCTCACACCCGTAATCCCAGGAGGCTTAGGCAGGTGGATCACTTGAGGTCAGGAGGTCGAGACCAGCCTGGCCAACATGGTGAAACCCCATCTCTACTAAAAACACAAAAATTAGCCAGGCATGGTGGTGCACACCTGTAATCCCAGCTACACAGGAGGCTGAGGCAGAAGAATCACTTGAACCCAGGAGGCGGAGGTTGCAGTGAGCTGAGATCGCACCACTGCACTCCTGCCTGGGTGACACAGCGAGACTCCGACTCAAATAAATAAATAAATAAATAATAAAATAAATAAATAAATAAATACATGGAGACAATCTAGTCTTATGCTCTGTTTTTAAGAAAGAAAAAACTGAGACCTACAAAACTTGAAAAAATTTTCTTAAGTTCACGAGGTAATCAAAGACAGGGCTAGAGTAAGACCTTAACAATTTTAGCCCAATAATCCACTGTCAGTTTTTTGGGTTAGAAATACAAGTGGTAAATTGTCACTGACAATGAACATACATATATATTGTATCATAGTTATATGATGATAAACATATCAAGCCAAATTGCTGAAGTGGGATACCTCTGAATAGTTCCATAAAATAAGGTAGGATTACAATTTTAGGTGTCAGAACAGTCATGACGAGGCTTGAAAATTCTAAAGATCAGGATAAGTGATTTTTATCCTGGAAAATAATTTCCTTTACAGTTTTGTTATATTATCTAGTAGCAAAGTCCTAGACATAAACCAGGTGCACAGAAAATATTAATACATGTTAAATTGAAAAAACTACCACGGTCGGTAGTTTCAAATATTAGTCACTAACAAGAGAAGGTCTGTGTAATTTACAGAAAAGGGATAAGAATGCAGGCAGGGAAAACATAATAAAGAGGAGTAATTTGTAAATCATGACAATTTTAAAAACAAGTGTTATTTAGGTCTTTATTAATCTCTGCCAGTTCAAAGAGACTTGAACTGAAGTCTGCAAAATCACAAGCGAAATCTATTAGAGGAGCTTTTTAGGAGAAAACTAAAACTTAGATGAATTATGAGCTTAAGAGCTGCTTTTTGGTAAAGGCAGTAAATAACCAGATCTCCTTATGACCAGTGGTATACATCTGTAAGATGGTTCCTAGGATGGGATAAGGAAAGTGATGTCAAAAGTATAAAAACTAGTCTCACACAGGGATCAAACCACAGCATGACACCATTGATGATGCTCATATATGTGCGCCCACCCATTTAACTACATTTTTACATAGGGTAGTTTAGTGTTTTTTCCTAACTTAACATTTAGTCTGATTTTTCTATCACTGATGAGTATTTTCCTTAATCTCAATAAAAAGTTGTCATATTTTCTTCCTTCAATAAAAAGTTATTGTCATATTTTCTTCCTTCAGTATTCATTCTATGTCTTAAAATTTCTGGCTTCTGATATGCTTTTTACTTACATATAAACCTATAAACCAAGGGTGTCCAATCTTTTGGCTTCCCTGGGCCACAGTGGAAGAAGAAGAGTTGTCTTGGGTCAGACATAAAATACACTAATGCTAACAACAGCTGACTAGCTTAAAAAAAAAAAAAGCAGAAAAATCCCATAATGTTTGAAGAAAGTTTATGAGTTTGTGTTGGGCCACGTTCAAAGCTGTTCTGGGCCGCATCCAGTCTGTGGGCATCATGGGTTGGACAAGCTTAATATAAACTATATCAGTCTATATAGTTCTTTTAATTTGAATAATAAAAAAATAAAGTGCACTGTTACTCTTTCATGTGTTTCAATACTTGAGAATAAAAACTAGATACAATAAATGTATCAACAGGTAAAAACATATGGACAAATTCCTTGAGTATCTTAGCATACACTGCCTGACACATAGCAGGCTTACAATAATTATGTTGAATGAATGACTGATTGATTAGCAGAATGAATGACAGAAAGAAACAGGAAGATTCTAGGCATTCTGAGAGGGGCAGGAATTTACCACTAAACAGTTCTTCTGGAATGTAACCATACAGACTAAATTCACTTGCTCTTCTGAAGGAATACTAAAGCTTCCATTCAATAACAGTAGCAGTATTAAGAGCGGCTGTCATACCCCACACCAAAAACTAGGCTAGGCAAGAAAAGAATATTATCTGAGAGAGGGATTTCAGACAGAGTTTGTTCTCAATACTAAATGCACCTCAAGTCTGAGAGTTCTATAAACATTATTTACAGGTATACAAACATGCGATGAATAACAGAGACTACTAGTGTCTCGAAACAGGAAAAGTCTGGCAACACAGGATGGTGGAAATACATTTGAGTACACGACGTAAGGCTGTATAAGTTGAAGACATATATTAGGCCCTACAAATTAACAGTATTTAACAGATGTCAGCCCTGTGTTACTGAACTGCTAACCAGTCCTCTGGAGAGAGATGGACGGTGATGGAAGTCTTATCTGTTTTCTACGGCCTGGGCAAACCACACTGCTCCCATCCAGCCCCCACTTCCTACCCAGTTCACAAGGCTGTCACAAACCTGCCCTTATTCTTTTATTTTTAATTGTGGTAAATCATACATAACATAAAATTTGACATTTTAACTATTTTATTTATTTTTATTTATTATTATTATTATTTTTGAGATGGTGTTTCGCTCTTATTGCCCAGGCTGGAGTGCAGTGGTGCAATCTCAGCTCACTGCAACCTCTGCTTCCTGGATTCAAGTGATTCTCCTGCCTGAGGCATTCCGAGTATCTGGGATTATAGGTGCCCACCACCATGCCTGGCTAATTTTTTGTATTTTTAGTAGAGACGGGGTTTCATCACCTTGGTCAGATTGGTCTCGAATTCCTGACCTCAGGTGGATCCACCTGCCTTGGCCTCCCAAAATGCAGGGAATACAGGTGTAAACTGCCACGCCAGCCCAACTATTTTAAAGTATACAATTTTAAGTGCACCATTCAGTGGCATTAAGTACATTCATATTGTTGTACAAGCCATCACCACTGTCCATCTCTAGAACCTTCTCATCATCCCAAACTGAAACTCTATACTTATTAAACAATAACCCCATCTCCAGTCTCTGGAAAACACATATTTGCATTGTGTCTCTATGGATTTACTTATTCTGGATATTTCATAAACATGGAATTATATCATGTGGCCCTTTGCTTCTGACTTCTTTCGGTGTTCATCCCCAGTGTAGCATCTACCAGTCTTTTTTTTAACAAATGAATAACGTTCCATTGTATGTATATAGCATAGTTAGTCAATCTAGTGATGAACATCTGGGCTCTTTCCCCCTCTTGGCTACTGTGAATGGTGCCGCTCTGAACATGGCTGCATGTGTTATTTGTTTAGCATCTGTTTTCAGTTCCTTTGAGTGTACACCTATGAGCGGAATTGCTGGGTCATATGGTAACTCTATGTTTAACTTTTTAAGAAACCACCAACCTATTTTAAAAAGCAGCTGAGACATTTTACATTCTCACTAGCAATGTATGAGGATTCAATTTTCTCCATGCCTTCACATTTCTTTTTTTCTGTTATTATTGTTATAGCAATTCTAGTGGGTTTGCAGTGCTATCTTATGTGGTTTTGATTTTCATTTCCCCAATGATTGGTGATGTTGAATACCTTTTCATGTGACTACTGAACATCAGTAAATCTTCTCTGGAGAAATGTCTACTAAAATCCTTTGCTCATCTTTGAACTGAGTTATGTTGTTATTGAGTTGTACTTGTTTATATATTGTGGTTATTAATCCCCTTATCAGATAGATGATAGAAAACATATCGACCAGCTGCAGTGTGGCTCATGCCTGTAATCCCAACACTTTGGGATGCCTAGGCAGGCAGATCGCCAGAGGTCAGGAGTTTGAGATCAGCCTGGCCAACATGGCAAAACCCTGTCTCTACTAAAAAGTACAAAAATTAGCCAGGCGTGGTGGCAGGCACCTGTAGTCCCAGCTCCTCGGGAGGCTGAGGCAGGAGAATGGCTTGAACCTGGCAGGCAGAGGTTTCAGTGAGCTGAGATCGTGCCATTGCACTCTAGCCTGGGTGACAAGAATGAGACTTTGTCCAAAAAAAAAAAAAAAAAAGAAGAAGAGGAGACGAAAATATATCATATATGCAAATATTTTCTCCCATTCTGTGGGGTGCATTTTTACTCTCTCTCTCTTTTTATTTTAGAGATAGAGTCTCACTATGTTGCCCAGGCTGGTCTTGAACTCCTGGGCTCAAGCAATCTTCCTGCCTCAGCCTCCTGAATTGTTAGGATTATAGGCATGAGCCACTGTATCTGGCCCATTTTCAGTCTCTTCATGGTATCCTTTGATATACAAAAGTTTTTAATTTTGATGAAATCTAAGTTATCTGTCTTTCTTTTGTTGCCCAAGCTTTTGCTGTCATATACACGAAAACTTGCCAATTGCAATGTCAAGAAGCTTTCCTTCTATGTTTTCTTCTACTAGTTTTATAATTTTAGCTCTTACATTTATATCTTTGACCCATTTTTGTAAATTTTTCTATATAGTGTAACGTAATAGTCCAATTTCACTCTTTTGTAAGAGGATATTCAGTTTTCCCACCACCATTTGTGGAAAAGACTGTCTTCTCCACACTGAATGATCTTGGCAGCCTTGTTGAACATGTTTGACCATATATGCAAGGATTTATATCTAGGCTCTCTATTCTATTTTATTGATCTACATATCTGTCTGTATGTCAGTACCACACTGTTTTGAGTATTGTAGCTTTGTAGTAAGTTGCAAAAATCAGGAAGTATGAGTTCTCCAACTCTGTTCTTGTTCAAGTTTTTTTTTTTTCTTTTGGATCCCTTGAGATTCAATTTTGATGGGGACTGCACCAAATATGATTGCCCTGGGTAGTATTGTCATTTTAATAACATTAAGTCTTCCAATCCATGAACATGAGATGGTTTTCCATTTATTTAAGTTTTCTTTCATTTCTTTCAGCAATGTTTGGACGTTTTCAGTGTTACTTCATTAATTTCTATGATGAAGTAACTTCAAAGTCACTTTCTCCAGTTACTACCACTTGCTTACTGGAGGTCAGTTTCCTCCCTCCCCAGTGTCTGCCTTGGGGTTATATAATTTGTATCATGGTATCCACTCTTTTCCCATTGGACATTAGGTTTCCAAGATTTACCCATATTGATACACACAGTTTTAGTTTTAGTTTCATCCATTTTAACTGCAAGGTAGTATTCCACTGTGTCTTCATTTCCTAGGGCTGCCATAAAAAAATACCACAAATTAAGTGGTTTAAAATAACAGAAATTTATGCTGTTACAGTTCAGGAGGTTAGAAGTCAGAAATCAAGGTTTTGGCAGGGTTAGCTCCTTTTGGAGGCTCTGAGGGAGAATCTGTTCCACGTCTCTCTCGTCAGCAATCCTTGGTGTTCTGCGGCTTGCAGCTGCATTACTCCAATCTCTGCTGTGTCACCACATGGCCTTTTTCCTTGTCGATGCTTCTGTGTGTCTTCTCTTTTTAGAAAGATATCAGTTGTTGCATTTAGGGCCCATTCTAATCTAGCATGACCTAATCTTAACTAAGACCCTATTCCCAAATAATATCATATTCTGAAGTTCTAAGTGGACATGGATTTGTTTGGGATACTATTCAACCCACTATACATTGATGACTACATATAATTTATTCATCATTATTCTCCTTTTGGACTCTTAGGTTGTTTAAAATTTTTCACTACTAGCATGCTGCAATGAACATCTTTTAAATAATTCTTTGCTTATATGTGTGTTTCTCTAGTGAATGCATTTAGAGGTGGAATTTCTGACAGGATATGGGCATCTTCAACTTTACAATTAGATATTGTCAAATTACTCTCCAAAGGAATTTTATTAATTTACTTCTCCATCAGCGTCAATGAGAGAACCTCTTTTTCCTCCATATAATTGCCAACATCTAATTTTGACTTTGCCAGATGTATACTTTGTTATTACTGCAAAACAAACAACTGAAAATCTCAGTGTATAAAACAATAAGCAATGTATTTATCATATGAGATGGCTGATCTAGGCTGGGGTCTGCTAGAGTAGCGCAGCCAGATCACCTATATCCCATGTGCCCAGCTAGGTACTATTATGATACTCATTTAACAGATCAGAAACTTAGAATAAAAAAATAAGGCAACTTTCCTAATGTCTAATAGCAAATGAGTAACCATTTACAATCCAGATATCCAGATAATGTTGAATAAAAGGAAATTAAGGTATTATTTTCATGTTCATGATTTTTAAGTGAATGCTTCAAATATTTTACAAGTTAATGTACAGAGTTTTACCTATTGGCAGCTGGGTGTACTGGATGTTGAATTCTGTTGAATACATACTTGATTATGACAGACTTAAAGTCTTAAGATCAAAAAATTTAAACATATGATAGAAGTAGAACCAATAACATAATAAATCCTCATGTACCCATCGCCCAGCTTCAACAATCATTAATTCATAATCAATCTTGTTTCATGGCTATCACCATCTACTTCCTCCCTCCATATTACTTTAAAGCAAATCTAAAACATTAGAAAATAACTTTTTGAAACTCAGTAACATTTTTGGAAGGATTTTTGTAACTAAGTTCATATGCAATACTGACCTACACTTTTTCTTTTTCATGATACACATATTTAATTTTGAAATTATAATTTACATTTGCCTCATAAAAGAACTTCAGGAATTTTTTCTCTCTATATATTAGAATAATCCATGTAAGGCAGGTTATCTGCTCCTTGAAAGTGTGGTAATTGTGTATATTTTCTTGCCATGTATAAAGCTGGGGTTGTTGTTTGATACATAAAGATTATTAGGGTCAGTCCTCTTATTTTTTCCATCCCTTTACTTTCTTTTCTTTTTGAGATGGAGCTTTGCTATGTTCCAGGCCTGGAGTGCAGTGAGGCGATCTTGGCTCACTGCAACCTCTGCCTCCTGGGTGCAAGCGACTCTCCTGCCACAGCCTCCCAAGTAGCTGGAACTACAGGAATGAGTCACCATGCCCAGCTGATTTTTTTGTTGTTGTTTGTTTGTTTGTTTTTTTTGAGATGGAGTCTTGCTTTGTCGCCCAGGCTGGAGTGCAGTGGCGTGATCTTGGCTCACTGCAGCTCCGCCTCCCAGGTTCACACCATTCTCCTGCCTCAGCCTCCCGGGTAGGCGGGACTAGAGGTGCCTACCACTATGCCCGGCTAATTTCTTTTTGTATTTTTAGTAGAGACGGGGTTTCACTGTGTTAGCCAGAATGGTCTTGATTTCCTGACCTCATGATCTGCCCACCTCGGCCTCCCAAAGTGCTGGGATTACAGGCATGAGCCACTGCGCCCAGCAATTTTTTTGTATTTTTACTAGAGACGGGGTTAAACCATGTTGGCCAGGCTGGTCTTGAACTCCTGACCTCAATGATCCGCCTGCCTCGGCCTCCCCAAGTGCTGGGATTACAGACGTGAGCCACTGGGCTGGGCCCATCCCTTTACTTTCAACCTTTCAGTGACATTATGCTTTAAATGTCTCTCCTGTAAATAACATATGGCTGGATTTCATTCTTTTAATTTGACAATATTTGTTATTTAACTGGTAATTATAGCCTATTTTCATTTATTGTGATTGAAATATTTGGATTTATTCCTTATCTTAATTTATGCTATTTACCATGTGCTTTCTTTTATTCTTTCTCTTTTCATATGTTCTTTCAGACTGGTAAAGTTTTCTTGCTCATAATCCTCTCTCAATTGGCTTGGAAGTTCTACATTCTAGCTACAGTAATGAAGATCCAATATTTTTTAAACAATCACTAACAAATCTAAAGTAAATCCATATCTATCCCCCCCCCATTAAATACAAGAATCCTAAAATGTTTCCCTGATTTTTTTCTCCCATCTTCTAAGTGTTGCTGTCATGTATTTTAGTTTTAGTTTGTTTTACCTTGCTCTAAACTAGTCACCATTATTACAATACTTGCTTTTACAGTCAATGCTTTAGATTTATCAACATGATTTCCCTGTTTTGTCACAACTTTTTCTCACTACCCTCTCTTTTTTTTCTACATTCAATTTTCTTCTTGCTGAAGCACATCCTTAAGTAGACTTCACAGTAAGGGTCCATGAGTGGCAAACTGCTAGGCCTTAGTTTGTTTGAAAATATCTTTATTTTATTCCTACTTTCAACTAATACTTCAACAATACATAAAACACTAAGTTGACAATGATTTCCCTCAGCACTTTGAAGATATTTTCCTACTTTCTTCTGATATTTTTTGTTGCAGATGAGAAGGTAATTGGTAGTATAACTGGTGTTCCTTTGTCTTCTCTCTGTGGTTAGTTTTAAGATTTTCTATTTGCTTTAATGTTCAACTGTTTCTCCTTGATTTGTTTAGAGGTAGACTGTTTTTATTCATCCTGTTCAGTATACCATGTACTACTCAAATACAAAGATTTCTCTTTCTTACCAATTCTGAAAAATCTGTCTTTTTAAAAAATTATAATACTGCATTTCCCATTCTTTCTTTCTGAAATGTATTAAACATTCTATCTTTAGTGTCTCTTAACTATTCCTATATTTTCCATCCTTATCGGTTGGTTCTACATTCTGGATGATTTGACCAGATCATCTTCTAACTCATGAATTCTCATTTTAGAAGTTCAATTCAACCATTTTTTAAAATGGTTTAACCAAAAACAAAAAACTCAGTGAACATTTCATTTCTAAAAGTTCTTTTTTTCATATCCTGTCATGTTCTTTCACTATGGTTTTATTCCTACTTTTATCTCTTTAATCATTATAGAAATGCTGAGTTTTGTGGTCTCTTTCAGATTGGTTTTCTTATCTCTTATTCTTGTAATGCCAATTTTCTTCTTTGTTGCATCTGCTGACTACCCTCAAAGTTTATGAGTTTTAATAGTGGGCACATCTTTACTGGGTGGGGTAGGGGGGGGGTCTTTGTTATTCCTTCTGTGAGAGTTCCAAAAACCCCGTTTGGGGTAACCCTAAAGAATAGTTTTTGCTCTGGCCTCTGTCAGGTGCCCAGAGATTTCAATGGTTCTAGAACACAGGATTTTCTCATTCGCCTTTCGCAGAAGGGTAGCCCTTTGAGAGCAGGCTGGAGGCTCAGTTCCAGCTGCCTCTGGACTCAAAGGCACAATTTTTGCCCCAAGTGGGTATTAACCCCAGGCACCAACACTTATATTCTGTGGTGTCAGTTTCTGCTAATACTCTGGTTTTGAGCTATTGTTACTGGTACCAAAACTAGATTTACTTTTCATTCTTTTAATCTATACTATGATTACTTTTGTTGTTACTGTTGTTGTTCTTAATACTTAATCTGGCCGGGTGCAGTGGCTTGCGCCTGTAATCCCAGCACTTTGGGAGGCTGAGATGGGTGGATCACGAGTTCAGGAGATCAAGACCATCCTGGCTAACACGGTGAAACCCCATCTCTACTCAAAATTCAAAATATTAGCCAGGCATGGTGGCAGGCGCCTGTAGTCCCAGCTTCTCGGGAGGCTGAGGCAGGAGAATGGCATGAACCCAGGAGGTGGAGCTTGTAGTGAGCTGAGATCGCACCACTGCACTCCAGCCTGGGCGACAGAGCAAGACTACATCTCAAAAAAAAAAAAAAAAAATGCTTAATCCTTTCTTGGAAGGGTCATTCATATCAGCTCAGTCTGTTAGGTGGCCAGAAATCTCCCAAGGAAGCCTTCTCAAGGATTGATACATTTACTCTTATGTCTATAACATAATATCCACTTTATGTAGATATATATATAAAACTTACATGGATACCATAGTCATCCTGTGATTTCCAGATGCAATGAAGAAAATTTAGAATTGACATAGGATATAAGAAAATGATCTGAAGTAGAACAAGCAATGACAGAAAACGAATGAAAATAAAAATCTAACGAAAAAGAATAACATAGCATATATAAGGCATAAAAATACATGTAAATTCTCACAGTCTAGATTTCATAACTGCTGACGTTTTGCCATATTTGTTTTATCTCCTGCAACATTCTACTTTTTCATGTCCTATTTTAAGTCACAGTAATCTTCTCATTCTCCTTACTTTGGGAATATTCCTTTTCTGGTTCTGATTCCTCAATTTCTCTCCTATATATTTTTCTTCTATGTGCTTCCCTGGTTTTAGCCATCAAATGTATGTCAAGGTCCCCAGTAGTTACATCTCTAGTTCTGATTTCTTAAATTCTACATTAACAATTATCTGCTGAATGTTTCCTGATGTACGTCCCATTTGCATCATAAACTTGGCACATACCAAACTGATTACATATCATTCTCTCTGCCAAACTATCACCTCCTAACCGTGCCCCATATTTTTGTTAATGGTAACTGTCTCTTCCAATCACCAAGTAGGCATTTTTACTTCTTCCTCCCCCTTATTGCATTATCCGATCAACTGATTTCTTGAATCCTGAACATTCAAGATTTGTCCAGTCTCTCCCCTGGTCTCTATTTCTGTTAGCTACTTAACTCAGGAATTTATTATCTCTTACTAAGACTATTGCAAAAATCTTCTAATGGGTCCTTCTCTTCCCTTTGATCTTATATACTTACGCAGTGAAATATTTCTAATATGTAGACAACATCACTTCACCTTCTATATGATTTAAACACTCTAACCTCTCATTCAAGATCTATGATTTGGCTGCAACCTACTTTTACAAACATATTTTCTCTTTATCATTTCAAGAATCCTTTGACCCAGCTAAACTAAATTACTCACTGTTCCTGATGATATGCTCTGAGTAGTTCTGTCTCAAGAGTGATTTATTCCTTAGTTTCTGGAATGTTTTCCCCACCCCACTTCTAAATCTTTCATAAATATTTTTGGTTTTTTTCCTAGGTGGAAGTAATCTTGCCATCTGCTGAACTGCAATAGTACTTTAAACCTCTCACAAAGTACACCTCAAAATATGTTTATTTAGCTCTTTGTCTAACCTTTTCAACTAGATGATATAGTGACAGTGGTTAAGAGCATGAGTTCTGGCTGGGCGCAGTGGCTCAGGCCTCTAATCCCAGCACTTTGGGAGGCTGAGGCGGGTGGATCACAAGGGCAGGAGTTTGAGACCAGCCTGGCCAACACAGTGAAACCCCATCTCTACTAAAAATACAAAAAATCAGCTGGGCATGGTGACGGGCGCCTGTAATCCCAGCTATTTGGGAGGCTGAGGCAGGCGAATCGATTGAACCTAGGAGGCGGAGGTTGCAGTGAGCCGAGATGGTGCCATTGCACTCCAGCCCAGGCGACAGTGTGAGACTCTGTCACAAAAAATAAAATAAAAATAAATAAATTTAAAAAAGCATGAATTCTGAAAGCAGTGAAGTGGGTGTGAATCATGGCTATGTCATGTATTAGCTAAGCAGTGTGGGAGAATTCACCTTGCCTCTCAGTTTTCTCCTGTGTAAAATGAAGAAAATAATAGCATCTACCAAATGGAGTTGCTGTGAGAATCAAATAAGTTAATACATATGAAGTGCGCAGAACAGTACCAGGCATATAGTAGCCACTTAATAAATGTTAGCTAATATTCAGGACAAAATTCAGTATGTCTTATTTATCACTGTACCACCCACTCACACTCTTCCACCAGCAGATAGATGGCAACTTTTTTTATTAAAAAAATTACCACCAACAAAATACTATATAATGTAAAGCATTATACAACCAAATATAAGATTAAGTGGCACAGAAATGTGCTACTAGAAATCAGACAGGGGAAAGATCACTGTAGGGTAAGTTTGTAAAAAAATACTTTATGAAAGAGGGGTTCCCCACGCCAGGCGCGGTGGGTCACACCTGTAATCACAGCACTTTGGGAGGCTGAGGCGGGCGGACCACGAGGTCAGGAGATCGAGACCATCCTGGCTAACACGGTGAAACCCCATCTCTACTAAAAATACAAAAAATTAGCCGGGCACGGTGGCGGGTGCCTGTAGTCCCAGCTACTCGGGAGGCTGAGGCAGGACAATGGCGTCAACCCAGGAGGTGGAGCTTGCAGTGAGCTGAGATCGTGCCACTGCACTCCAGCCTGGGCGACAGAGCAAGACTCCGTCTCAAAAAAAAAATAAGAAAGAAAGAAAGAGGGGCTCCCCAGTGAAACGTTGTTTAAAAGACCTAATGTGGACTAAAGAGAGGAGCCAAGATGGCCGAATGGGAACAGCTCTGGTCTACAGCTACCAGCGTGAGCAACGCAGAAGATGGGTGATTTCTGCATTTTCAATTGATGTACTGGGTTCATCTCACTGGGGAGTACCAGACAGTAGGTGCAGGACAGTAGGTGCAGCGCACCATACGTGAGCCAAAGCAGGGAGAGGCATCGCCTCACCCTGGAAGCGCAAGGGGTCAGGGAATTCCCTTTCCTAGTCAAAGAAAGCAGTGACAGACGGCACCTGGAAAATTGGGTCACTCCCACCCTAATACTGCGCTTTTCCAACGGACTTAAAAAACGGCACACCAGGAGATTATATCCTGCACATGGTTTGGAGGGTCCTACGCCCATGGAGTCTCGCTCATTGCTAGCACAGCAGTCTGAGATCAAACTGCAAGGTGGCAGCGAGGCTGGGGGAGGGGCACCCGCCACAGCCAAGTTAGTTGTTTGATTAGGTAAACAAAGCAGCCGGGAAGCTCCAACTGGGTGGAGCCCACCACAGCTCAAGGACGCCTGCCTACCTCTGTAGGCTCCACCTCTGGGGGGCAGGGCATAGACAAACAAAAAGACAGCAGTAACCTCTGCAGACTTAAATGTCCCACTCTGACACCTTTGAAGAGAGTAGTGGTTCTCCCAGCACGCAGCTGGAGATCTGAGAACGGGCAGACTGCCTCCTCAAGTGGGTCTCTGATCCCCGAGAAGCCTGTCTGGGAGGCACCCCCCAGTAGGGGCGGAATGACACCTCACACAGCCGGATACTCCTGAGACAAAACTTCCAGAGGAACGATCAGACAGCAGCATCTGTGGTTCACCAATATCCGCTGTTCTGCAGCCACCACTGCTGATACCCAGGCAAACAGGGTCTGGAGTGGACCTCCAGCAAACTCCAACAGACCTGCAGCTGAGGGTCCTGTCTGTTAGAAGGAAAACTAACAAACAGAAAGGACATCCACACCAAAAACCCATCTGTACGTCACCATCATGAAAGACCAAAGGTAGATAAAACCACAAAGATGGGAAAAAAACAGAGCAGAAAAACTGGAAACTCTAAAAATCAGAGCACCTCTCCTCCTCCAAAGGAACGCAGCTCCTCACCAGCAACAGAACAAAGCTGGATGGAGAATGACTTTGACGAGTTGAGAGAAGAAGGCTTCAGAAGATCAAACTACTCCGAGCTAAAGGAGGAAATTCGAACCAATGGCAAAGAAGTTAAAAGCTTTGAAAAAAAATTAGACGAATGGATAACTAGAATAACCAATGCAGAGAAGTCCTTAAAGGACCTGACGGAGCTGAAAACCAACGCATGAGAGCTACGTGACGAATGCAGAAGCCTCAGGAACCGATGCGATCAACTGGAAGAAAGGGTATCAGAGATGGAAGACGAAATGAATGAAATGAAACGAGAAGAGAAGTTTAGAGAAAAAAGAATAAAAAGAAATGAACAAAGCCTCCAAGAAATATGGGACTATGTGAAAAGACCAAGTCTACGTCTGACTGGCGTACCTGAAAGTGACAGGGAGAATGGAACCAAGTTGGAAAACACTCTGCAGGATATTGTCCAGGAGAACTTCCCCAATCTAGCAAGGCAGGCCAACATTCAAATTCAGGAAATACAGAGAACGCCACAAAGATACTCCTCGAGAAGAGCAACTCCAAGACACATAATTGTCAGATTCACCAAAGTTGAAATGAAGGAAAAAATGTTAAGGGCAGCCAGAGAGAAAGGTCGGGTTACCCACAAAGGGAAGCCCATCAGACTAACAGCGGATATCTCAGCAGAAACTCTACAAGACAGAAGACAGTGGGGGCCAATATACGACATTCTTAAAGAAAAGAATTTTTAACCCAGAATCTCATATCCAGCCAAACTAAGCTTCATAAGTGAAGGAGAAATAAAATCATTTAAAGACAAGCAAATGCTGAGAGATTTTGTCACCACCAGGCCTGCCCTAAAAGAGCTCCTGAAGGCAGCACTAAACATGGAAAGGAACAACCGGTACCAGCCACTGCAAAAAACATGCCAAACTGTAAAGACCATCAAGGCTAGGAAGAAACTGCATCAACTAACAAGCAACATAACCAGCTAACATCATAATGACAGGATCTAATTCACACATAAAAATATTAACCTGAAATGTAAATGGGCTAAATGCTCCAATTAAGAGACACAGACTGGCAAACTGGATAAAGAGTCAAGACCCATCAGTGTGCTGTATTCAGGAAACTCATCTCACGTACAAAGACACACATAGGCTCAAAATAAAGGGATGGAGGAAGATCTACCAAGCAAATGGAAAACAAAAAAAGACAGGGGTTGCAATCCTAGTCTCTGATAAAACAGACTTTAAACCAACAAAGACCAAAAGAGACAAAGAAGGCCATTACATAATGGTAAAGGGATCAATTCAACAAGAAGAGCTAACTATCCTAAATATATATGCACCCAATACAGGAGCACCCAGATTCATAAAGCAAGTCCTTACTGACCTACAAAGAGACTTAGACTCCCACACAATAATAATGGGAGAGCTCCCTCTCCATCTCCCTCTCCCTCTCCATCTCCCCCGGTCTCCCTCTCCCTCTCTCTCCATGGTCTCCCTCTGATGCCGAGCCAAAGATGGACTGTACTGCCACCATCTCGGCTCACTGCAACCTCCCTGCCTGATTCTCCTGCCTCAGCCTGCCGAGTGCCTGGGATTGCAGGCGCGCGCCGCCACGCCTGACTGATATTCGTATGTTTTTGGTGGAGACGGGGTTTCGCTGTGTTGGCTGGGCTGGTCTCCAGCTCCTAACCACAAGTGATCTGCCAGCCTCGGCCTCCCGAGGTGCCAGGATTGCAGACGGAGTCTCGTTCACTCAGTGCTCAATGTTGCCCAGGCTGGAGTGCAGTGGCGTGATCTTGGCTCGCTACACCCTCCACCTCCCAGCCGTCTGCCTTGGCCTCCCAAAGTGCTGAGATTGCAGCCTCTGCCCGGCCGCCACCCCGTCTGAGAAGTGAGAAGCGTCTCTGCCTGGCCGCCCATCGTCTGGGATGTGAGGAGCCCCTCTGCCCGGCTGCCCAGTCTGGGAAGTGAGGAGCACCTCTTCCCGGCCGCCATCCTGTCTAGGAAGTGAGGAGTGTCTCTGCCCGGCCGCCCATCGTCTGAGATGTGGGGAGCGCCTCTGCCCCACCGCCCCATCTGGGATGTGAGGAGCGCCTCTGCCCGGCCGCGACCCCGTCTGGGAGGTGAGGAGCGTGTCTGCCCGGCCGCCCCATCTGAGAAGTGAGGAGCCCCTCCACCCGGCAGCCACCCCGTCTCGGAAGTGAGGACACCCCCGCCCGGCAGCCACCCCGTCTGGGAAGTGAGGAGGCGCTCCGCCCGGCAGCTGCCCCATCTGGGAAGTGAGGAGCCCCTTCGCCCGGCAGCCGCCCTGTCCGGGAGGTTGGGGGCAGCCCCCGCCCGGCCAGCCGCCCCGTCCGGGAGGGAGGTGGGGGGCAGCCCCCGCCCGGCCAGCCGCCCCGGCCGGGAGGGAGGTAGGGGGCAGCCCCTGCCCGGCCAGCCGCCCCGGCCGGGAGGTGGGGGGCGCCTCCGCCCGGCCGCCGCCCCGTCCGGGAGGTGGAGGGCGCCTCTGCCAGGCCGCCCCTTCTGGGAAGTGAGGAGCCCCTCTGCCCGGCCGCCACCCCGTCTGGGAGGTGTACCCAACAGCTCATTGAGAACGGGCCATGATGATGATGGCGGTTTTGTCGAATAGAAAAGGGGGAAATGTGGGGAAAAGATAGAGAAATCAGATTGTTGCTGTGTCTGTGTAGAAAGATGTAGACATAGGAGACTCCATTTTGTTCTGTACTAAGAAAAATTCTTCTGCCTTGGGATGCTGTTAATCTATAACCTTAACCCCAAACCCGTGCTCTCTGAAACATGTGCTGTGTCCACTCAGGTTTAAATGGATTAAGGGCTGTGCAAGATGTGCTTTGTTAAACAGATGCTTGAAGGCAGCATGCTCGTTAAGAGTCATCACCACTCCCTAATCTCAAGTACCCAGGGACACAAATACTGCGGAAGGCTGCAGGGTCCTCTGCCTAGGAAAACCAGAGACCCCTGTTCACTTGTTTATCTGCTGACCTTCCCTCCACTATTGTCCTATGACCCTGCCAAATCCCCCTCCACAAGAAATACCCAAGAATGATAAATAAATACTAAAAAAAAAAAAAAAAAAAAGAAAAAAATAATAATGGGAGACTTTAACACCCCACTGTCAACATTAGACAGATCAACGAGACAGAAAGTTAACAAGGATACCCAGGAAGTGAACTCAGCTCTTCACCAAGCGGACCTAACAGACATCTACAGAACTCTCCACCCCAAATCAACAGAATATACATTCTTTTCAGCACCACAACACACCTACTCCAAAACTGACCACACAGTTGGAAGTAAAGCACTCTTCAGCAAATGTAAAAGAAAAGAAATTATAACAAACTGTCTCTCAGACCACAGTGCAATCAAACTAGAACTCGGGATTAAGAAACTCACTCAAAACCGCTCAACTAAATGGAAACTGAACAACCTGCTCCTGAATGACTACTGGGTAAATAAAGAAAGGAAGGCAGAAATAAAGATGTTCTTTGAAACCAATGAGAACAAAGACTCAACATACCAGAATCTCTGGGACACATTCAAAGCAGTGTGTAGAGGGAAATTTCTAGCACTAAATGTCCACAAGAGAAAGCAGGAAAGATCTAAAATTGACCCCTTAACATCACAATTAAAAGAACTAGAGAAGCAACAGCAAACACATTCAAAAGCTAACAGAAGGCAAGAAATAGCTAAGATCAGAGCAGAACTGAAGGAAATAGAGACACAAAAAATCCTTCAAAAAATTAATGAATCCAGGAGCTGGTTTGTTGAAAAGATCAGCAAAATTGATAGACCACTAACAAGACTAACAAAGAAGAAAAGAGAGAAGAATCAAATAGATGCAATAAAAAATGATAAAGGGGATATCACCACCGATCCCACAGAAATACAAACTACCATCAGAGAATACTATAAACACCTCTACGCAAATAAACTAGAAAATCTAGAAGAAATGGATAAATTCCTCGACACCTACATCCTCCCAAGACTAAACCAGGAAGAAGTCGAATCTCTGAATAGACCAATAACAGGCTCTGAAATTGAGGCAATAATTAATAGCTTACCAACCAAAAAAAGTCCAGGACCAGATGGATTCACAGCCGAATTCTACCAGAGGTACAAGGAGGAACTGGTACCATTCCTTCTGAAACTATTCCAATCAATAGAAAAAGAGGGAATCCTCCCTAACTCATTTTATGAGGCCAGCATCATCCTGATACCAAAGCCTGGCAGAGACACAACCAAAAAAGAGAATTTTAGACCAATATCCTTGGTGAACATCGATGCAAAAATCCTCAATAAAATACTGGCAAACCAAATCCAGCAGCACATCAAAAAGCTTATCCACCATGATCAAGTGGGCTTCATCCCTGGGATGCAAGGCTGGGTCAATATACGCAAATCAATAAACGTAATCCAACATATAAACAGAACCAAAGACAAAAACCACATGATTATCTCAATAGATGCAGAAAAGGCCTTTGACAAAATTCAACAATGCTTCATGCTAAAAACTCTCAATAAATTAGGTATTGATGGGACATATCTCAAAATAATAAGAGCTATCTATGACAAACTCACAGCCAATATCATACTGAATGGACAAAAACTGGAAGCATTCCCTTTGAAAACTGGCACAAGACAGGGATGCCCTCTCTCACCACTCCTATTCAACATAGTGTTGGAAGTTCTGGCCAGGGCAATCAGGCAGGAGAAGGAAATAAAGGGTATTCAGTTAGGAAAAGAGGAAGTCAAATTGTCCCTGTTTGCAGATGACATGATTGTACATCTAGAAAACCCCATCGTCTCAGCCCAAAATCTCCTCAAGCTGATAAGCAACTTCAGCAAAGTCTCAGAACACAAAATCAATGTGCAAAAATCACAAGCATTCTTATACACCAATAACAGACAAACAGAGAGCCAAATCATGAGTGAACTCCCATTCACAATTGCTTCAAAGAGAATAAAATACCTAGGAATCCAACTTACAAGGGATGTGAAGGACTTCTTCAAGGAGAACTACAAACCACTGCTCAAGGAAATAAAAGAGGATACAAACAAATGGAACAACATTCCATGCTCATGGGTAGGAAGAATCAATATCGTGAAAATGGCCATACGGCCCAAGGTAATTTATAGATTCAATGCCATCCCCATCAAGCTACCAATGACTTTCTTCACAGAATTGGAAAAAACTACTTTAAAGTTCATATGGAACCAAAAAAGAGCCTGCATCACCAAGTCAATCCTAAGCCAAAGAACAAAGCTGGAGGCATCACACTACCTGACTTCAAACTATACTACAAGGCTATAGTAACCAAAACAGCATGGTACTGGTACCAAAATAGAGATATAGACCAATGGAACAGAACAGAGCCCTCAGAAATAATGCTGCATATCTACAACTATCTGATCTTTGACAAACCTGACAAAAACAAGAAATGGGGAAAGGATTCCCTATTTAACAAATGGTGCTGGGAAAACTGGCTAGCCATATGTAAAAAGCTGAAACTGGATCCCTTCCTTACACCTTATATAAAAATTAATTCAAGATGGATTAAAGACTTAAATGTTAGACCTAAAACCATAAAAACCCTAGAAGAAAACCTAGGCAATACCATTCAGGACATAGGCATGGGCAGGGACTTCATGTCTAAAACAACCAAAAGCAATGGCAACAAAAGCCAAAATTGACAAATGGATCTAATTAAACCTAAGAGCTTCTGCACAGCAAAAGAAACTACCATCAGAGTGAACAGGCAACCTACAGAATGGGAGAAAATTTTTGCAACCTACTCATCTGACAAAGGGCTAATATCCGGAATTTACAATGAACTCAAACAAATTTACAAGAAAAAAACAAACAACCCCATCAAAAAGTGGGCAAAGGATATGAACAGACACTTCTCAAAAGAAGATATTTATGCAGCCAAAAAACACATGAAAAAATGCTCACCATCACTGGCCATCAGAGAAATGCAAATCAAAACCACAATGAGATACCATCTCACACCAGTTAGAATGCTGATCATTAAAAAGTCAGGAAACAACAGGTGCTGGAGAGCATGTGGAGTAACAGGAACATTTTTACAGTGTTGGTGGGACTGTAAACTAGTTCAACCATTGTGGAAGTCAGTGTGGCGATTCCTCAGGGATCTAGAACTAGAAATACCATTTCACCCAGCCATCCCATTACTGGGTATATACCCAAAGGATTATAAATCATGCTGCTATAAAGACACACGTATGTTTATAGCGGCACTATTCACAATAGCAAAGACGTGGAACCAACCTAAATGTCCAACAATGATAGACTGGATGAAGAAAATGTGGCACATATACACCATGGAATACTATGCAGCCATAAAAAATGATGAGTTCATGTCCTTTGTAGGGACATGGATCAAACTGGAAACCATCATTCTCAGCAAAGTATTGCAAGGACAAAAAACCAAACAACGCATGTTCTCACTCATAGGTGGGAATTGAACAATGAGAACACATGGACACAGGAAGGGGAACATCACACACCGGGGACTGTTGTAGGGTGGGGGGAGGGGGGAGGGACAGTATTAGGAGATATACCTAATGCTAAATGACGAGTTAATGGGTGCACCACACCAACATGGCACATGTATACATATGTAACAAAACTGCATGTTGTGCACATGTACCCTAAAACTTAAAGTATAATAAGAATTAAAAAAAAAAAAAACCTCATGTGAGAGAAGCAAATAGGATGAACTGACAGGATAATAGCGAAGAAAGTATTAGCAGGCATGAGATAATAAGAGATTGGACTAGGATGGCAGCACTGAGGGATTTCCAAGGAAGAGATGAAAACACAGAGAGGTAGGGCCAGGATAAACTGGACTTGTAAAACAAGAAGTTTTTTAAAAAGGGTATATAATTCTGAGTCTACAGTATTGTCAGAATAAGTTACAAGTACAGATATGAGAAAGTTGGGAGAATTAAGTTCAGTTTTACCTATGTTGAATTTCAGGTACACTGAACGCCATCTTATGGCAAGGTCCTGTAGATAGCTATAAAGAATAGGCAAGAGGTTTTAAAGATGTAAATTGAGAAGTCCTCAGGATAGAATGAAATGAAATGAAATGAAATGAAATGAGGCACAAATGAACTGGCAGGAGTAAATATGGAGGATGAACAGAGGATGATGGAGTACAGTTTGTGAGAAAATTCCACCTCTGCCTTCCCATAATTAAGGATGGTCTCTAATAAAATTAATAGTCTAATTATCAAAAACTATCAATGAATGTTCTGATAAGGGATATATATAATCTCAAAAATTAGGAACAGTAAAATCTACTGTCTCTCTAGTGATAATATAAATTTCATGAGAGCAGGAGTCATTATGTTCTCAAATGTATCCCCTGTGCTTAGTTCAGTACCTTATACATAGTAGTCAACAGATTTCTTATTAGTTGAATAAATAAAAAGCAGCAAAAAGTATGCTTGTGGATGAAAAGAGTATCGATATTGAATACCTAGGATGGTGTGCATATATTAAGCAAAAAGCCAGAATCAGAGGTATAAAATCCTTGAAAACAAATATTATTTGGAATTGAGGAAAAATGTCTCATGAATTGAAATTTAAGTTGGAATTAGAGGAAGTATGTATGATTATTGGAATAAACTTAATTCTATTTTTCATCACATACATGTATATATTAGTAAAATGATCCAAAACATTTATTTAGCTAACTTTGTAATCTCCGTGAAGTCCCAGCTTTTAGGTAAAGAGCTAATTTTTAAATTCAAATCAAAGAATGCAGTGCTGACTTCTAATAATCAAAATCCTAGATTTAATTAGTATATTTACTTAGAGGTTCCCCCCCCCCCTTTTTTTTTTTTTGAGACAGAGTCTCACTCTGTCGCCCAGGCTGGAGTGCAGTGGCACAATCTCAGCTCACTGTAACCTCTGCCTACTGGGTTCAAGCGATTATCCTGCCTCAGCCTCCCAAGTGGCTGGGAGTACAGGCAAGTGCCACCATCCACAGCTGATTTTTTGTATTTTTAGTAGAGACCAGGTTTTACCGTGTTAGCCAGGATGGTCTCAATCTCCTGACCTCATGATCCACTGCCTCAGCCTCCCAAAGTGCTGGGATTACAGGAGTGAGCCACTGTGCCTGGCCTACTTAGAGATTTTCTTAATGACCTCAAAATTCAGAAATTATTTTACAATCTTTTTTTTTTTTTTTAAGAGGAAGTCTCACTCTGTCACCCAGGCTGAAGTGCAGTGGTGTGATCTCAGCTCCCTGCAAACTCAGGCTCCTGGGTTCATGCAATTCTTGTGCCTCATTGATATGGTTTGGCTGTGTCCTCACCCAAATCTCACCTTGAATTGTAATAATCCCCACCTGTCAAGGGCAGGGTGAGGTGGAGATAACTGAATCACAGGGGGAGTTTCCCCCATACTGTTCTCATGGTAGTGAGTAAGTCTTACAAGATCTGATGGTTTTATAAATGGGAGTTCCTCAGCACAAGCTCTCTTGCCTGCTGCCATGTAAGATGTGCCTTTGCTTCTCTTTTGCCTTCCACCATGATTATGAGACCTCCCCAGCCATGTGGAACTGTAAGTCAATTAAACCTCTTTCCTTTATAAATTATCCATTCTCGATTATGTCTTTATTAGCAGCATGAAAATGGACCAATATACTCAGTCTCCCGAGTAGCTGGGATTACAGCTGTGCGCCACCACACCCGGCTAATTTTTTTTTTGTATTTTCAGTACAGGTTGGGTTTCACAACGTTGCCCAGGCTGGTCTCGAATCCTGGCCTCAAGTGATCCACCCACCTCAGGCTCCCAAAATGCTGGGATTACAGGCATGAGCCACTGTGCCTGGCCCAATCTTACTGTTATTGGACAGTACTTCATCTGTGCAGTCTTGAGTTATGTAAGGAGACATGAATATTAAGATTTTTAGAAGTACATAGAGAATAATGGCAATCTAAAAAGTTTTGGGCAGAGACACACCAGTAAAGAGACTATACTGCAATTAAAAACTATTATTCAACTTTGCATTTTTGATCCTATTAATCATTTTGAAACATATGTTGATTTTCAAATCAGTTTATGTTTAGTTTACTAATACATCCACAATAGTCTACCCCACCACCACCCCATTAGAATAGGTATTAAAGATACTATCATTTAAGAGGAAAAATGGCTGTTTTTTTAAAAAAATAGATTTTTAGCTGTGCGCAGTGACTCACGCCTGCAATTCCAACACTTTGGGAGGCCAAGGTGGGAGGATCAATTGAGCTTGGGCTCAATACCAGCCTGGGCAACATAAGAGACCCTGTCTCTGCAAAAAATTTTAAAAATTAGGCATGGTGGTGCCTACCTGTAGCCCAAGCTACCCAGGAGGCTGGAGCAGGAGGACTGCTTGTGCACAGGAGGTGCCACTGCTTGGCTGCAGTGAGCCTAGATCATGCCAATGCACTCCAGCCTGGGTGACAGAGTATGAGACTCTGTCTCAAAAAATTTATAAGTGTACACACAGATTTTTAAATTTCCCTATGGAGGAGAGATTGTCTGGGTTTGGTAGTTACGTAGCTATAACCGTAAAAGCCTTCCTAGATAATACACTGTATTTTGGGGGCTTCTGTTTGTCCTTTCAAGTAGCACTAGTGACAAGATGATAAACTGCAAATTTGTTTGTCTCGTGTGCCATTGCATAGATTCTGATCCTCCATCAAGCAAGCTGGAGGGGAAAAAAAGTCACTTTTAAGTAGTTAATAAATGGTACACTAAAATTCCTAACTATGTCTGCATAAACTACATAAAAATTAGAACTTTTTTTTTTTTTTGAGACTGAGTCTTGTTCTGTTGCCCAGGCTGGAGCACAGTGGTATGATCTCGGCTCACTGCAACCTCCGCCTCCAGGGTTCAACCTATTCTCCTGCCTCAGCCTCCCGAGTAGCTGGGACTACAGGTGTGTACCACCACGCCCAGCTAATGTTTGTATTTTTAAACATACAGGGTTTCACCATGTTGGCCAGGCTGGTCTCGAAATCTTGACCTTGGCCTCCCAAAGTGCTGGGATTACAGACATGAGCCACTGCGCCCTGCCTAGGACATTAATTTTTAAACTGGGCTCTAAAACTAACTGGTGGCACTTAGAAGTATAAAGTATTAATTCAATTATTTTTTGATTGTGAAATGCTCCAAGGCAATTGTTTTAATGCAGAAAATAATTATTAAAAAACACTCTGGTAATCTGATTGTAAGATAATCAAGCATGTAGATAAAATATACAACAATATGAAAAGGTAAATATATTCTTGGTAATATGCCCCCAGGAAGAAGTACATTAAATGAGTCTATATTAAATTTTACCTATTTGAATTAAGAAACTTTTGAAAAAAGAACCATTTCAGCTTCAGATTTCCTTAACCACCTCTAGATTAAATTGTAATTGCTAAGTAGAATATCCATAGTTGAACCAAATTTAGTTATGAAAGATCTATAATACAACAGCCATGATCCAATTAAAGGTAGACTGGTATAATGATTAAAAGTACTGGGGTCAAATAAACCTCCTCATGTTAACTCATCAGTAAATGGGAAATAATAATAATGTTATCTCATATAGTTGATGTAAGGCTTAATTGAGGTAGTTTGAGTACAATGTCTGTGAACTGAAGGAGTTCAAGCACAATGCCTGTCATGTAATAAATAATAAACAAACATTAACCGCTATTACTATCATCCTCTTTTAATTCTGAAGGTAGCTACCTGCTACTTTATTGGAACTCCCTTAGAAAACAATTTTGGGCTCTGCCAAAAATCATCTAATATGGCAAAAAAAATCAAAGGTTTAAAGTTTCCTCAATATGGTTGACCAGGTATCTGGACCATCCCTGTGGCTAAATGCATCTGTGGATAAGGTGTTACTATGTTTAAAGAAATAAAAGACCAGCATGAAAATATCCACATATGCAGAGGTATTAGAAAAATATAAATATTTACCAAAAGGATTTGATAAAGTACCAAGTAGAGCCTCTACCATTGAAACTTTTTAAAATTGAAATATAATATTCAGCAGATAGGTATAAAAGCAAATTAAATATATATGTTACAAAGAGTATTAGTGAGATGGAAGACAGAAAATTTAAAAGCCAGCCAAAATGAGGTTAGGATTAAACACTATATCCCAAGTATCAAAGTGTTTTACATTAACAGATTTAATCTTCCCAACAACCTACTATTATCTCCATTTTACAACACAAAATAATGAAACTGGTGTTGTCTCTTGTTTGTATTTCAAAAATAAACATTTCCATATCAAAGATGAAAGACAACTGGATAATGACCTTTTTTGTTTTTTTAACTCCGTTTTCAGTTCTGGCTTAGATAGGAGAGGTGATAACTAAGAATCCTTCTTGAAGGTGTCAAGGACAAATAGATAGGAAGCTTCTATGATAAAGAGGTAAACATTTTTCACATAATACAGTTACTAGAAATAAATATGTATTACTCCTAGGTCCTTTCCCCTTTTCTAGCTGTTTAGCTCTTATTCCTCAATGTTCAGCTCAAGTGTAATTTCTTTTCCCTTAGGTGTCACTTTGCATCTATGCATTATTTTACTTTTACATTCATAGTGTGTTATAAGCATTGTCACTTCCAGACTGTGTACCTCTAGGAAAGAACCAGCAAAGTAGTCATAAAAATGTCACACAGTTAGGATTCAGCAATTTTTGTGACTCCAAAATATCATTTACTTTCTCCCAATTTTCTTCTTTTAAAATTGATATATAATAATTGGACATATTTATGGGGCACATGTGATATTTTGATACATGCATACATATATTAAATCAGGGTAATGAGGATATCCATCACCTGAAAAATTTATCATTTCTTTGTGTTGGGAATATTCCAAATCTTATCTTCTAGCTGTTTTGAAATATACAACAAATTACTATTAACTATGGTCACTCTACCATGCCATCAAACACTAGAACTTATTCTTTCTAACTGTATTTTTGCAACCACTAACCAGCCTCTCTTCATCATCCCTCCCTCCTACCTTTGTCAGCCTCTAGTAACTACCATTCTACTTTCTACCTTTGTGAGATCAAGTTTTTCAGCTGTCACATATGAGGGAGAACCTAACGATAGTTATCTTCTTGTGCATGGCTTATTAAAATTAACATAACGCCCTCTAGTTTCATCTATGTTGCTGCTACTAACAGAATTTCATTCTTTTTTTATGGTTGAATGATATTCCACTGAGTGTGTGTCCATATATATATGGACAAACACACCATTTTCTTTATCCATTCATATCCTAATGGACACTTAGGTTGATTTTGTTATCTTGGCTATTGTGAGTAGTGGTGCAACAAAAATGGGCATGCAGGTATCACTTTGATACCCTGGTTTCCTTTCTTTTGGATACATACCCAGCAAATGGATTGCTAAATTGGATGGTAGATCTATTTGTAGTTTCTTGAAGAATGTCCATACTGTTTTCCATAGCAGTTATACTCACTTTCTCACCAACAGTGACCTATTAGTGTTTCCCTTTCTCTACATCCTTGCCAACACTTGTTGTTTTCTCTTTTTGATAACAGTCACTTCAACTGGGGTCAGATTATATCTCATTTTGGTTTTGATTTGCATTTCCCTGATGATTAGTGATACTAAGCATTTATTTTCATATACTTGTTGGCCATTTCTATGCCTTCTTTTGAAAAATGTCTATTAAGATCATTTGCTCATTTTAAAATCAGATTATTTGCTGTTGAGTTGAGTTTCTTATATATTCTAGTTATTAATCCCTTGTCAGATGAATAGTTTGCAAATATTTTCTTCCATTTCATAGGCTGTCTCTTTGTTGCTTCCTTTGTTGTGCAGAACATTTTTAGCTTGTTGCAATCCTTTTTGTCTATTTTTGCTTTTGTATTCTGTGCTTTTGAGGTCTTACCCCTAAAAAAATCTTTGCCCAGACCAATGTCCTGAAGTATTTCCCCAATATAACCCCACTTTCAATACAGATAGAACACCTAGAAAGAAGATAAATAGGGAACCAGAGGATTTGAATAACATTATAAACCAAATAGATCTAACAGACATCTACAGAACAATCCATCCAATAACAGCAGAATACACATTCTTCTCCAGTGCACATGGAACATTCTCCAGGATAAAACATGTATCAAGCCACAAAACAAGTGTCAATAAATTTTAAATTGCTGAAATCATACAAAGTATCTTCTGTAATCACAAGAAATGAAGATAGAAATCAGCAACAGAAGAAAAACAAGAAAACTCAAAGTATGTGGAAATTAAAACACTCTTAACCAATGAGTACAAGAAAAATCAAAAGGGAAATTTGAAAACACTCAGAAACAAATTAAAATAATAATAAAACATACCAAAATGTATGAATACACTGAAAGTAGTGTTTGAAGGGAATCTTATAATAGTAAATGCCAGCCAGGCACAGTGGCTCAAGCCTGTAATCCCAGTACTTTGGGAGGCTGGGGCAGGTGGATCACCTGATGTCAGGAGTTCAAGACCAATCTGGCCAACATGACAAAACCCTGTTTCTACTAAAAATACAAAAAAAATTAGCCAGGCATGGTGGCACGCACCTGTAATCCCAGCTACTCAGGAGGCTGAGGCAAGAGAATAATTTGAACCCAGAAGTCAGAGGTTGCAGTGAGCCGAGATCGTGCCACTGCACTCCAGGCTGGGTGACAGAGTGGGACTCCGCCTCAAAAAAAAAAAAAAAAAAAGTAAATGCCTACACTGATAAGAAGTATTTCAAATTAATAATTTAGACTTTATTCCTGAAGGAAGTAGAAAAAGGAGATCAGAGACCAAAGCTAGCAAAAGGAAGGAAATAATAAAAATGAAATAGAGAACAGATAAATAATAGAATCAATGAAACAAAATGTCATTTTTTAAAAAAGACAAACTGACAAGCCAATACTGACAGGGGGAAAAAAAGAGGGGAGATGCAAATAACTCAGTCCTTTTTAAAATCTTAAAAAATCTGAAGAGAAGGGAACATTTGCTAACACATTTTATGATGCCAGTATTACACTGATTTCCAAGTCTGACAAAGACACCATGAGAAAAGAAACTATAGACCAATATTGTTTATAGATATTGATACAAAAATCATCAAAAAAATATTAGCAACCCAAATCGAAAAGTGTATGAAAACAATTATACACTAACATGAAGTGAGATTTATCCCAGGAATGCAAGGTTGGTTCAACATGAGAAAATCATTCAATGTAATACATCATATAAATAGATAAAAGGGAAAAAAAAACCCCACACATGATCATCTCAATTGATGCAGAAAAACATTTGACAAAATTCAACACCCTTTCCTAATTACAACACCCAATAAAGTAGGAATAGAAGGAAACTACCTCAACATAATAGAGGTCATTTATGGAGAAACCATAGCTAACATCATACTCAATGGTAAAAGACTAAAAACTTTCCCGTTGAGATCAGGAACAAGATAAGGATGCCCACTTTTGCCACTTCTGTTTAAACATAGTACTGGAAGTTCTAGCCAGGGCAACTGTGTAAGAAAAAGAAATAACGGACATCTGAATTGGAAGGAAAAAGTAAAATTATCTCCGTTCACAGATATCATCTGATATGTAGAAAACTCTAAAGACCCTACAAAAAAAAACTACTAGAATTAACAAATTCAGTAACATTATAGGTACAAAAATCAATACATAAAACGCAGTTGGGTTTCTAGACACTAACAATGGACAATATAAACAAGAAAACTAAGAAAACAACTCCATTTACAACAGCGTGAAACAGAATAAAATACTTAGGAATAAATTTAACTAAGGAGGTGAAGGACTTGTATACAGAAAATTACAAAACACTGCTGAAAGAGATTAAAGGAGACAGAAATAAATGGAATGACATCCCATGTTCATGTATTGGAAGACTTAATATTTAAATTTTCTTTTCTTTTTTTTTTTTTTACTTAGTGCTTCCTAGCACAAGGGAGACAATATTGTTAAGATGTGACGACTATGCACATCTATGCACATCAATGCAATACCCAACAAAATCCCAATGACATGTTTTGCAGAAACAAAAAATTCCATGCTAAAATTAATTAAAATCCCAAGGAACCCTAAATAGCCAAAATGAACTTGGAAAAAGAACAAAGGCTGGAGAATTCACACTTCCTGGTTTGAAATTTTACTACAAAGCTATTGTAATCAAAATATTGTGGTACTGGCTGAAGACAGACACACAGAACAACAGAAAAGAATAGAGAGGCCAGAAATAAACCTTGCATATATGATCAAATGGTTTTTGACACAGGTGACAAGTCCATTTAATGGAGATAGAAACAGTCTCTTCAACAAACAGTCCTGAGACTATACATATAGAATGAAGCAGGACCCATAACTCACACCACAAATAAAAATTAATGCAAAATGAATCAACAACCTAAATATAATAAGAAAAACCATAAAATTCATAGAAGAAAACATAGGGGTAAAATTCACGCTCTTGGATTTGACAATGCATTCTTAGTCCAAACAACAAAAATAGAAGTCAATCAATTGGACTTCATCAAAATTAAAAACTTTTGTGCATGAAAGAACATTATTATGAAAATGAAAAAACTCCTACAGGATGAGAGAAAATATTTACAATTCGTATATCTGATAAGCACCTAGTATGCAGAATTATAACAAACTCAACAACAAAAAGACAACCCAATTCAAAAAAGGGCATTTATTCAAAGAAGCTACACAACAAATGGCCAAAAAACATGTGAAAAGATTCTCAACATCATTAGTCACTAGGGGAATGCAAATCAAAACCAAAGTGAGATAGTGAGATATCACTGCACACCCTAGGGTGGCTATAACAATCACAACCACAACAAAAGTGAAAAATAACAAGTGAAGGTGAGAATATGGAGAAAATGGAATCCTCGTATATTGCTAGTGAGAATGTAAAATGGTTCGGCTGCAGTGGAAAACAGGTTGATGGTACATCAAAAAGTTAAACATAAAATTACCATTATCACCTAGCAATTCCAATCAGGTATATACCCAAAGCAATTGAAAACAGAAACTCAAATAAACATACACACATTTGTAGCACCATCATTTACAATACGTAAAAGGTAGAAACAGCCCAAACATTTATCAACGGATGAATGGATAAACAAATTGTAAGATACGGCCGGGCGCAGTGGCTCATGCCTGTAATCCCAGCACTTTGGGAGGCCAAGACGGGTGGATCACTAGGTCAGGAGATCGATACCATCCTGGCTAACACGGTGAAACCCCATCTCTACTAAAAATACAAAAAATTAGCCGGCCTGGTGGCGGGCGCCTGTAGTCCCAACTACTCGGAAGGCTGAGGCAGCAGAATGGTGTGAACCCGGGAGGCGGAGCTTGCAGTGAGCCGAGATCACGCCACTGCACTCCAGCCTGAGCAACAGAGTGAGACTCTGTCTCAAAAAAAATAAAAAATAAAAAAAATAAAAAATTGTGAGCTACACACACACACACATAGAATATTATTCAGCCATAAAAAGATTGATACTAGCTACAATGTGGATGACCATCAAAATATGCTAAGAGAAAGGAGGCAGAAACAAAAGGTCACATACTGTATGAGTTCCTTTAAATGAAATATTCAGAATAGGTAAATTCATAGAGACAAAATGCAGACTGGTGGTTGTCACGGGCTGGTGGAGGTGGGCAATGAGAAGCAATTGCTCAATGGGTACAGTTTCCTTTTGAGGTGATAACATGTTTTGGAGCTAGACAGAGGTGGTGGTTGGACAACACTGTGAATGTCCTAAATGCTACTGAATTGTTCATTTTAAAAGGTTAATTTTATGTTATATGGATTTCACCTCAATTTTTAAAAACTCTTATAGCAACAACAAAATCATACCTCATTGTGAGATCCACCAGAAAAGCTAAAATGAAAAAAGACATACAATATCAAGTGTTGTCAGGGTGTGGAGCAACAGAAATCCTCATGAACTGGTGGATGTATAAATTGGTTACAATTACTTGGGAAGACTGGCAACATTTACCAGAGATAAACCATATGCATACCAAGCATAATGCTTGGTTAGGTGCTCAATAAATATTTATTGATTGAACTAACGAAGTACCCACTATTTTTTTTTTTTTTAGGTACTATGCTAAGAAACAGGACATTAATGAAAAGATATGGTTTGCTCTTCTAATAAAGATACACAAATGATTATAATATGCTTATATTGTGGAGGGTGGATAGTGTAGTGGTTTTGGAGTCAGATCATTTGAGTTCTGACTCCACCATTTACTAGTTAGCTATGATTTTCAGCAAGTCTGAATTTTATTTCTGCATCAATTATAAAATTTCTTTCCTTTCCACTCTCACTCCACAGTTTCAGTCTACTGCTGCTACTTTCACCTTTACAAAACAGAGCATGTCAATACCCCATTCCTTCCAGCTAAAAATCCAAAGATTCCCTACTACATAAAATAATCTAAACTTCTTATCTTGGCATTCAAAAACTTCTGCATTTTGTTACCTACCTTTCTTTCCAGCTTTATCTCATATTCTACTCCTGCCATGTTCCAGAAGTCGTTCTGGCCTACTATATCTTATTTGGAATATACTGTTGAAATGTCTTGGCTTTGCGTCTTTGCGCCACATGTGTTTCTTCCAAGAATTCACTCTCTGTACTTTGAGTACTGTTAGTTCATGAGAAAGTGAGTCTTTCATGGTACTATATATTGATAAAGGGTCTTTTGCATTTAATTTTACTTAACATGTAGATTAACCCTGGGAGAGAGTAAACTGACCACGTTTATGGAAGTAGTCTGATACACACTAAAAATGAATAAAAATTAACATTCAGGAGCACACTTTGGCCTCCCTGACCTTTTATTTCGGTAAAACAAGTTATTTCCTCAATACTAACCATATTGTTGTACCAGAATATCTCTACTTAAAAACTGTCACTGACAGCCTGGCCAACATGGTGAAACCCTGTCTCTCCTAAAAATATAAAAATTAGCTGGGCGTGGTGGTGCACACCTGTAATCCTAGCTCATCAGGAGGCTGAGGCAGGAGAATTGCTTGAATCCAGGAGGCAGAGGTTGCAGTAAGCCGAGATTGCACACTCCAGCCTGGGCGACAGAATGAGACTCCGTCTCAAAAAAAAAAAAAAAAAAAAAAAAAAAAGACTATCACTGGGGAAACTGCTTTTCTGGTTCATCCATTTGAATCTAATCCAGTGTCAAAACTTATCAAGTTAGCTCTGCCACCCCTGTTATTCCTAGTTGTGAATATGGGAAGATACTCCCAGGAAGTTTAAAATGATGGACATAAGATTGTCCTTTGAAAGATCAACACATAAAGGATAAGAACATGTAATAGGCATTGAGTGATTAAGTGAAGCAAATTAGTGGCATCAGTCTAATTCACCAACTCAATTTAATTACATTTACCCTATAGACACTACAGTGGATACAAAGATAAAAAGGCCATGAACTCAACCATCAGGTTGTTTATAGTAGAACAGAAGAGAAATATAAGTCACCAGCTAATTATAATATAAGAATTATATCTCAAATTCTTCCTAAAAGGTAGTTATTTATATTAATAAGGCTGGATGCAGGGAAAACAACATAAAATACAAAAACTAAATCCTATACTATACAATATGGTGAAAAAACCTTACATTGTAAAAGGACTATCATATACAAATGTGGATCTTTAAAAAAAAAAAAACAAAAACTGTTTCTCCATAGGTATAGTTGTATTTTAAATATTATCAAACTTTTACTTTTGGAAAGCATTTAATACACTATATCTTGTCTTTTCTATAATTTCCTTACCTCTACAAAAATAAAATCTAATTAATTTAAGTATCTGTTTTACATAATGTCATATTCCTAAGACAGAAGTGGTGCATTTAGAGATACAGGAAAAAAAAAAAAACAGGAAGTAGTATTCACCTAATCAGTAATGTGATGTCTGATTGGAACAAGTAGCACATCAGTTGTTAGGAAGTGAAAAGCATTCTCAGATTTCAAAGCAACATAGATGTGATAAGATTCAAGGCAGAAGAGAGCAGGTGGTATGACAGCAGCCATTAATTATAAGATACACTTATAATTAGGCTTAACAAAAGACCTACTTTAAAGACTTAATTATCAATATTATCTTGGCGTTTTTAAAATTGATTGTAAACTGTTTTTATTGTAGAAAATTTCTAAGAAAATAAATTTATAACTAAAAAGTTAAAGTCAAATGGCCATCACAAGAGAAATGGTTGTAAAGTTTCTCAGCCATCTGTGAAATACGGTCTTTGATATTACGAAACTAAAGATAACATTAGAGAGCATTAGTAAGTGAATGAGACATGCTGATAAAAATCTACTTTAACCACAGTTCCATTAATTCTTCTAGAAAATCATCTAGTTAAGATCTGACTTTTTTTGTATTGCATTGTTAAAAAGTTCTACCTCTAATAGAATCTTACAAAATATAGGCATTTAATCAATACTGACGGAGTTAAAATAGGATTTTAATAAAGCAAGAATACAAAACACATAAACAGTGAATAAACAGCCCATTTTGTTGAGCTCTCAAATCACTGGCTCTTTTCTGTCACGATGATCAAAAGAACCCTGAAGTGTATTTTTAATAGTGCCATATAATAATTCATTCATTAGGGTGTCTTTTCTTTCATCCATTCTGCAATAGTTAGAGACAAGGTTTAGAGAAAGTTATTCTTTTTATCTTGATACTTTACTTACGTGATAAATATCTTTAATTCAAAAGGCCAAATCAATAACATATATGATTTTCTAATAGGCAAAGCTCAGATTTTTGAAAAAAAATAGAACTGTTTTAGACAATGTATGTGATAAAAAACAATTTTTATTAAAGAGTAAACTAATGAATGGTGAAAATATTCAGTAGTAAGTTGATATTATCAATGATGAATACAAATAGGTGACTGCTAGGGTAACAGATTGAGACTTACCACTGGAGACTTCAGCTGTTATCAAACTAATTACATTTAGAAGCTTAAAAAAGAAAACTCTGTTCTTAACAATAAAACCGTTTAGGTAGCTGAAGATCTAGCAAAAAGAGTCTCGCCAACACTTCAACGTAATCAGCGCTCCGCCACCCCCACCCCTACCCCACAGCCACCCTGCCCGCCTTTTTTTTGGTTGTGTTAAGACATAGGGAAGATGTTCATTTTGATAGGTTTCAAGTCATTTTGCTAGGCAAGTTAACAGGAAGCAACGAGATTAAGGGACTACAGAATAATATAACAGATGACTTCATAAGACAGACAGAATAACCTGACAAAAAGCAGAAAATAGGTTGGTGTTTATTCCTTTAAATATTCTCTAGATACAGCAAAATAATCTACATAACTATTTATAATGAACAATCTTAGAGATAGTTACAGAGACTGAGGGATGGTTGAATTAGACTTAGAGTGGGAATTTTATACATTCTCCTGAAGGTAGATATTATCTCTAAAGGGTTTTGTTTTGAAAGGTAAAGAAACCAAGTATTCCCAAGGAACAGTAGTATGCTGAAGTCTACTCATACCAGCTCATGACAGCAACTACTATTTTCAGAAATTCTATAAGCCAGTTAAATATATGCATCATTAAAAATTAAATTATGTAAACATAATTAAATTATACAAAAAAGTAATAATGACTCAAAATTCATCACTTCCTATTTTACTACATTTTATTATTGTGTATGTCTTTGAGGATATTTACATCTATTGTAGCTGCATGGTGGAAATACTATATAATGGTAATCTACTACTATGCATCTACTTCCAATTCCACTTTCGGTGTTTCACATTGATAGCTTGAAATCAGCCACGGTGGGAGAAATTAACACCATTAAAGCTGGCAAATGTCACAAATCAAGGCTTTTTTTCCTCCTAAGAACCAATTAAAAAAAATTTACCAACACACTCATGGTATATTCTAGAATTTTGATAAAGAGGGCTGGTTTAAAATTGGTTACACTGCAAGATAGTTGGAAAACTACTCTTTAAAAAAATCACTAATGACACATAGAAAAAAAAATTTTTTTTTTGAGACGGAGTCTCACTCTTCTCACCCAGGCTGGAGTGCAATGGCGCTAGCTATCTCGGCTCACTGCCACCTCTGCCTCCGGAGTTCAAGCGATTCTCCTGCCTCAGCCTCCGAGTAGCTGGGACCACAGGTGCGCACCACCACACCTGGCTAATTTTTGTATTTTTAGTAGAGATGGGGTTTCACCATATAGATCAGGCTGGTCTCGAACTCCTGATCTCTGGTGATCCACCCACCTTGGCCTCCCAAAGTGCTAGGATTACAGGCACAAGCCACCATGTCCAGCCGAAAAATATTATCTTAAATGGTACTAGATTATAAAGTGGATCAATTCTGGAATACTCCATAATACAATTAACAACTATCCTTATTAATAAAGAAGGATATGCCATTTATCTTTGACTGCTATGACTTTGATGGCTTAATTTTGGTTTGGGGGCCATTTTACTTAGAAATGAAGAGGGTTTGGCATAAGAGTAGAGTAAGAACCATTAAAAGTCCTTGTTGAATACTTTTCAGGACCATACTCTTAGTGCTAACACTTTTAAACAGGAACAGAAAACTCTTCCAAAACCACTAAATTTTTGTGTATATAGATAAATGTGAAACTAAGCAGGGAAGACATGTTTCTTGGAATTTTAGGGCTTTTCCAAGGTTCTACACCTCATGGAGTGAGGAAGAAGCTGAGATGACAAGACTTTAGCCTCCCTCATTTTGGCATTAACCAGAGAAATTTTTTGTATCATTCTTTAATATACTGGGGTTCTATGTAAAATGTCATTAGAAAAAAAGTGTTCCTTTGTAGGAAGATAGTAAGAAAAAAAGGGAGAGAGAGAAGAAGGAAATCAGCATGTTAGGGAATATTAGGGGATGTGTGTGTATGTATCCATACCATCAGTATTTATAAAAGGTATGTTTGTTGGTGAAACCCCGTCTCTACTAAAAATACAAAAATTATCTGGGTATGGTGGTACATGCCTGTAGTCCCAGCTACTCGGGAGGCTGAGGCAGGAGAAATGCTTGTACCTGAGAGGTGGAGATTGCAGTGAGCTGAGACTGTGCCACTGCACTCCAGCCTGGCAGCAGAGCAAGGCTCCGTCTCAAAAAAAACAAAACAAAAAAAAAAAACCCCGGGTATGTTTGTGTGCGTTCTGGGAGAAAGAACTTTGGGTAAACTGGGTCTATTTGTGTAAAAAAGATGAATGTCAACAAACATTAGTGCAATTCTTACTGAATTATATTTGTTGTCTATTATACATATATAACCACAGCTATCTAATTAAAAGTATTGGTATTTGAGATTATCCTAAATTATAATTTAAAATTCAGAGATATATAACCTAGGTTTTAAAGGGAACACGAAAACAATTTTGGATCTTCACACAGTTATATGCATTAAAAATTTTTTTATGTGTTACATCATTTGTAAAGTAAGGGCAACATTATCTCTCAAAACAAAAAGAAACAGAACAGGCATTTTATAGCAATGAATAAAATAAAAAGTCTCTGAGAAAGTAAATTTTTATACAGTAAAAAACACTGCTAGTTGGGATACTGCCTTCTCAAGAATATAACCAAATATCTTTCAAACTAAACAAGTTTTCTATTTTGAAAACGAAAAATAAATAATAAGTGCATTGATTTAAATGACCAGAATGCCATTTACTTTAAAAGACCTTTCTTTTTACCTGAAGCAAGCAAATCAATCAAATAGTAAAGAGGAAAGTGCAATAATAACTGTAAGACAAGGTTTCATGGAAGAAAATACTGGCTGTATAGAAGATCTGTGTTTCACAGACTTTGTTTTCTTTGAGGTCTTCCAACCCAATACTAACCAGGTCCAGCTAGCTTAGCTTACGAAATCTGACAAGGGCACAGCCCATGGCAATAAGGAGGCAGGATAGTGATTTTATTTCTTATTTAATTCATTGCAGCCCTAGGGAGAGAGATAACGAGAACAGGAATGAAATCCAGGTCTCCTACATAAAACACTGCAGAACATTACCACTAGGTCACCAGGGAGGAAAAGGAAGAAAATATTTTATTTTAAAAGAGTTTATTTCTTATAATATTTATGGTGGAAAATTATTTGTTTTGGCTTACCTGATGAAATTAGAACTTTACTCCCATTACTCACAAATTTGAATGATTGTTTCCACAAAATATTGTTTGATATCTGCTTACTAGATTTAAAATATTTAACTACATTGTTTTGGAAATTGTAAAAAAAGTCTATCACCAACTTAACTCATAAAATGTCAGGCAGTTAAAAATCATCAGTTATAATTTTTAAAATTTCATCTAATCTTCCCACTACTTGGATATTTGTCATATTTCATTTATTCCTACCAAGTGTTGTAGGCACTGTCACTGATGAAAGCCCTGGCAAATTCTGGAGAATTTACCTACGTTTGACTCTTCCAAGAACTTAAGAAGGTTAAGAAGTTCCTTCTTAAGGGAATAGCTTAATGCCTAACTTACTAATGCTGATTGAGCCATGAAAGATTCTTGACATTTGAATGTTTTTGCCCTAAAAAGTGGCTATTGCATATGACTAAATTAAACACAGCACAATGTCCCCGCTATTCAAACTCCTACGTAAAATGAAGAAAATATTATTACCTAAGATTCTTGTGAGGTTAAATGAGCCACTCCATGAGCACACAGGACAGTATCTGACACTCAAAAGATGTTAAGAATGATGAAAATAATGATGAACATTTTATATTTCCCCTATTTGACATGAAATCGTCAGTAAAAATCAACAGTTTTCTACTATGGTATTTTTCTGGTATTCTATGGTAAAACCCCTATAGACATAGACATAGGGGTTACATAGACATAGGGGTTACATAGACAGAGGGGTTATACACAGACATACTAGCTCTGTCTATCGTCATTCACTGCCATGACATTTTACATCAATACTTTGTGAGATCTTTTAGATTATAAATACTGGACAAAACAAAAACTAGTCAGGGAAACTAACAGATAAACTCTTGGAGAAAAAGTCAACTTTTTTTTTTTTTTGAGACGGAGTCTGGCTTTGTCACCCAGGCTGGAGTACAGTGGCACGATCTCAGCTCACTGCAACTTCCACCTCCCGGGTTCAAGCGATTCTCCTGCCTCAGCCTCCTCAGTAGCTGGGATTACAGGCATGTGCAACCACATCTGGCTAATTTTTGTATTTTTAGTAGAGATGGGGTTTCGCAGTGTTGGCCAGGCTGGTCTCAAACTCCTGACCTCAAGTGATCCACCCCTTCGGCCTCCCAAAGTGCTAGGATTACAGGCATGAGCTACCATGCCCGGCCAGAGTCAACTTCTTAATGCAAACAGCAGAGAGGGTAACTAGGACATACATTTCTCTTCACTTTGGTTTATACTAATGAAAAGGAGAAAAAAAAAAAAAAAAACCTTAAGCAAACTTTGAAAATGACAGCAGATCCGAAACAAGGCAAGAATAAGAGGAAAACTTCATGTTTTAGGGTTTTTGAGTTTATAAAATGTTTTTTACCACATACTCTCTTATCTCTAAAATAGAAAGAGGAGATAATTTCATACTTTTATAAGATACTAAATGATAAGAAAACTAAAACTCAGATCATAAAGATAATAAATGGTGATGTTAAAATCAGAATTCAGGATGGACGCGGTGGCTCATGCCTGTAATCCCAGCACTTTGGGAGGCTAAAGCAGACAGATCATGAGGTCAGGAGTTCGAGACCAGCCTGACCAAAAATAGTGAAACCCCGTCTCTACTAAAAAATACAGAAAATTAGCCAGGCATGGTGGTGCGCACCTGTAACCTCAGCTACTTGGGAGGCTGAGGCAGGAGAATCGCTTGAACCGAGAAGGTGGAGGTTGCAGTGAGCTGAGATCGCACCACCGTACTCCAGCCTGGGAGACACTGTGAGACTCTGTCTCAAAAAAAACAAACAAACAAACAAAAAAAACAAACCTAGAATTCAAGTCTCCCAACCTTTAGAGACCAGGATCTTGTCTCCCACTCTTCCCAAGATTATGCTCTCTCAGCAGAGGTCACCATGACTAATTGGGTGCTTGATTAACTTAACAAGTACTTACTGAGAGTCTAATGTGTGCACATTTCTATGGTAAGTTCAACCACAGAAACCACAGATACAAATTCAATGAGAAAGAGAATACAGGCTTTGAAACAAAGGAACCCAGGAGAGCAAATGCTGCTTAATCACACAGTTCTACAGATAAAAACTCCAGTATGACCTCATTTAATTACATCTGCAAAGATCCTATTTCCAAATAAGGTCACATTCTAAGGTAATGGGGGTCAGGACTTCAACATGAATTTTGAGGAGATAAAATTAGCTCCTAACACAAAAGGCAGGAGGAAGACAGATGAGGTAAAGATTCTAAGCCCATTGCATTTTCTGGAAAAAGGCAAAGAAATTCAAACAAGACTGTGGTAAATTATCTAGTAAAAATAAAATGAAAAGAGTAAAGAACTGCATCAATTTCATAGAAAGGAGAAACAAAATATTAAAAATTAATCCAAAAGAAAGCAAAAGAGGACACAGGAACAATTTGAAACAAGAAGGATAAACAGCAAATCCTAATAGACTTAACCCCCAAATGTCAGTATTAATACTATATATAAATGAATTTAACGCTTACCTCAAATTTCAAAAACAGTAATGTCAGAGGTGTTTGAACCACAGCAACTCCATCTTGAGTAGGGGCTGGATAAAATGAGGCTGAGACCTACTGGGCTGCATTCCCAGACAGTTAAGGCATTCTAAGTCACAGGATGAGACAGGAAGGAGGTTGGCACAAGATACAGGTCATAAAGACCTTGTTGATAAAACAGGTTGCAGTAAAGCCGCCGGCCAAAACCCACCAAAACCAAGATGGAGACACGAGTGACCTCTGGTGGTCCTCACTGCTACACTCCCACCAGCACCATGACAGTTTACAAATGCCATGGTAACGTCAGGAAGTTACCCTGGATGGTCTAGAAAGGGGAGGCATGAATAATCTACCCCTTGTTTAGCATATCATCAAGAAATAACCATAAAAATGAGCAACCAGCAGCCCTTGGGGCTGCTCGATCTGGAGTAGTCATTCTTTCATCCCTTCACTTTATTATTTATTTATTTATTTATTTATTTTGAGATGGAGTTTCCCTCTTGTTGCCCAGGCTAGAGTGCAATGGCACAATCTTGGCTCACCACAACCTCCACCTCCCAGGTTCAAGCAATTCTCCTGCCTCTGCCTCCCGAGTAGCTAGGATTACAGGCATGCACCACCATGCCCGGCTAATTTTGTATTTTTAGTAGAGACGGGGTTTCTCCTTGTTTAGGCTGGTCTCGAACTCCCAACCTCAGGTGATCCGCCTGCCTCAGCCTCCCAAAGTGCTGGGATTACAGGCGTGAGCCACCGCACCCAGCCCTTCACTTTCTTAATAAACTTGCTTTCACTTTGCACTGTGGACTCACCCTGAATTCTTTGTTGTGTGAGATTCAAGAACACTCTCTTGGGGTCTAGGATCTGGACCTCTTTCCTGTGATAGTAACACCTAAATAATAATAAGACTAAAAAACCATATGCAAACAGGAGGCAGTATCAGAAAGATTTCTGTAAAATACCATCTGTTACTACATTTTTTTTTTTTTTTTTTTTTGAGACTGAGTCTCACTTTGTCACCCAGGCTGGAGTGCAGTGGTGTGATCTTGGCTGACTACAACCTCTGCCTTCCGAGTTCAAGCAATTCTCCTGCCTCAGCCTCCCAAGTAGCTGAGATTACAGGTGCATGCCCCCACGCCTGGCTAATTTTTGTATTTTGGGTAGAGACAGGGTTTCGCTATGTTGGCCAGGCTGGTCTCGAACTCCTGATCTCAGGTGATCCAACTGCCTCAGCCTCCCAAAGGGCTGGGATTACATGCGTGAGCCACCGTGCCCGGTCATAAACTATATTTAAAGAAACCAATGCTCAGAGGAAATTTAAAGCATTAACACTTAGAAAAAGAAGGAAGTTCTCAAATCAACCTAATCTTCCACCTTAAGAAATTAGAAAAGGAAGACCAAGGCTAGGTGAGGTGGCTCATGCCTGTAATCCCGGCACTTTGGGAGGCCAAGGTAGGCGGATTACCTGAGGTTGGGAGTTCGAGACCAGCCTGACCAACATGGAGTAATCCCATCTATACTAAAAATACAAAATTAGCATGGCATGGTGGCGCATGCCTGTAATCCCAGCTATTCAGGAGGCTGAAGCAGGAGAATCGCTTGAACCCAGGAGGCGGAGGTTGCAGTGTGCCGAGATCGCGCCATTGCACTCCAGCCTGGGCAACAAGAGTGAAACTCCGTCTCAGAAAAAACAAACAAACAAACAAAAAACCCAGACTAAGTAGAAGACAGGTATGTAAGAGCAGAAATCAATGACACACAAAACTGAAAAAAACAGAGAAAAATAAATGAAACCAAAAGCTGATGTAGCTCAAGAGAGGCTAAAACAGAGAAGAAACAAAATACTAATATTAGAAATAAGAGAGGAGACATCAATATAAATTCTATAGAAGTTAAAATAAGGAACTATTAGAAACAATTCATGCCAGTACACTCGACAAGTTAGATGAAATGGTCAGACCTCTTCAAATGCACAAACCATCAAAACTCCCATAAGAAGAAATAGATGAAATTCTACACAGAGGAGGGAACATTTCCCAATGTGTTCTATAAGGTCAATATCACTGTCACTGGACATAAAAAAATAGACAAAAATATTAAAACTAAATTATAGACCAATATGTACACAGACATAAACTGAAAAGAAAATTTGCAGACTAAATCCACAATATATAAGAAGGCTAATACATAATGACCAAATGAAGTTTATTCCAGGAATTTAAGTCTGGTTTAGGATTTTAAAATAAACCAGTAGAATTCACTATATTAACAGATAAAAGAAAAAGACCACACAATCATGCTATTAGATGCAGAAAAAAAGATCTATTCATGATAAAAACTCTCAGCAGACTAGAAATAGAATTAACTTTCCTCACCTAGATTAAGGGCATCTGTTAAAAGCCTGCACCTAACATAATTGGTGGTAAAAGACTGAATGCTTTCAAGATCAAGAATAAGACAAAATGGCCAGGTGAGGTGGCTCAGGCCTTTAATCCCAAGGAAGTTAGGAGGCCAAGGTGGGTGGATCACTTGAGCCCAGGAATTGAAGACCAGCCTAAGGAACATGGCAAAACCCTGTCTCTATTTAAAATATGTACAAAAATTAGCTAGGCATGGTGCCGTGTGCCTGTAGTCCCAGCTACTCAAGAGGCTCAGGTGGGAGGCTTACTTGAGGCGGGAGGATCATTTGAGCCAGGAGGCAGAGATTGCAGTGAAGCAAGATCATGCCACTGCACTCCAGCCTCAGTGACCCAGTGAGACCCTGTCTCAAAAAGAAGGAAACAAAAAACTATAAACTTTGACCCTTACCTCACCTATTTGCAAAAAAGATAACTTTAAATAGATCAGAAACCTAAATACAAGATAAAACTATAAAACTTCTAGAGGTCAGGTGCAGTGGCTCACGCCTGTAATCCCAGCACTTTGGGAGGCCAAGGCAGGTGGATCACAAGGTCAGGAGATTGAGACCATCCTGGCTAATTCAGGGAAACCCTGTCTCTACTAAAAAATACAAAAAACTAGCCGAGCGTGGTGGCTTGCGCCTGTAGTCCCAGCTACTCGGCAGGCTGAGGCAGGAGAATTGCTTGAACCCGGGGGGTGGAGGTTGCAGTGAACCAATATCACGCCACTGCACTCCAGCCTGGGCGACAGAGTGAGACTCTGTCTAAAAACAAACAAACAAACAAAAAAAAACTTCTAGAAAGAAACAGAAGAAAATCTTAGTGACTTTGAGTTTGGCAAAGATTTCCTAATTATGACATATAAAAAGAAGTATAAAAGAAAAAAATTGAACATACAGATTAAAAACTTTACTCTTCAAATGATACTTTTACTAAAATAAAAAGCAGGCCAAATGATGGGAGAACATCTGCAAAACATACAGGAACACAGCACTTCTATCTGATTTATATAACAAACTCTTAAACTGAGCAATAAGACAAAGTGGGCAACAGGGCTGAATGGACACTTCATAAAACATGATATTCAAATGGAAAACACATGAAAAGATGCTCGGCATTATTAATCTTTAGGGAGCTGAAAATCAGAATCACAATGACGTACTCCTACACATCCACTAGAATGGCTAAAATTAAAGAGGGTGATGATAAAAAGTGTAGGCCAGGATGTGGAGCAATTGCACTTCTTACACACTGCTGGTGGGAATGTAAAAATCAACAGCTACTCTAGAAAATAGACTGGAAGTTTCTTAAATGGTTAAACTATACCTATCACACGTTCTAGTCATTCTCCCACAAGGCATTTACTCAAGAAAAATGAAAGCATATGTCCACACAAAAACTTGACTTGCACTTGAATCTTCATAGCAGATTTATTAATGATGGTCAAAAAACTAGAAACAACTCAAATGTCCATCAAATAGTGAATGAATTAAAAAACTTTAATATACTCATACAACAGAATATTACTTAGCACAAAAAAAGGCAAGCCACTGATACATGAACAAACATGAATAAATTTCAGACTTATGCTTAGTGAAAGAAGTCAGACAAAATAGAATTTACACTGTATGATTATACATAATATGCAGAGCAAGAAAACTAATCCATGATAATAGAAAGCAGATCACTGGTTGCCTAAAGATAGGTGAAGGATGAGTATGATAAATTACAAAGGGTTGTAAAGACACTTGTGAGGAAAATCTACATGTTCAATATCTTGATTCTGACAACGGGTTCACAGGTATATCTGTATGTCAAAAAGCATGAAATGGTACATTTTAAATATGTCTAGTTTATTTTCATATCTTTGGTATATCAATAATAAAGCTGTTAAAAAGGGGACATGGAGTACAGTAAATTAATCAATACAGAAGACTTAAGTGAGAAAAAAAACTTAGAACACGAAGTACAAATGGAATATTAAAAACTAGTCCTGGGCCAGGCATGCTGGCTCACACCTGTAATTCCAACACTTTGGGAAGCCAAGGCGGATGGATCACCTGAGGTCAGGAGTTGGAGGCCAGCCTGGCCAACATGGTGAAACCTCATCTCTACTAAAAATACAAAAATTAGCTGGGTGTGGTGGCGCATGCCTGTAGTCTCAGCTACTCGAGAGACTGAGGCAGGAGAACTGCTTGAACCTGGGAGGTGGAGGTTGCAGTGAGCTGAGATCACACCACTGCATTCCAGCCTGGGCGAGAGAGTGAGACTTCAACTCAAAAAAAAAAAAAAAAAGAAAAGTACATAGACAAGAGGTACAAAAGCAAAAAAATAAAAAACCCAAACAGTAATATGGCAGATGTAAAGTAGTTTTATTACATAACAATGGAATGAATGCTTTAAATAAAATTTGAATACTGTCACACTAGAGTTTTTTAAACTGCACAAAAGCAGGCACACTTAACATATAAGAAACAAAGATGTAACAAAATGGAAAAATATATAACATGCAAACAAAAACCAAAAGAAAGCTCGATTAGTTATATTAATATTAAACAATAACAAAAAAACCCAAAGCAGAAAAGTTACTAGAAATAAACTGCAACACTTTATATAGTAAAAGCTTTGATTCACCAAAGATATAAAAATGTGAAATTCAAATGCACTAATAGCCTTAAAATATATAAAGCAAAATGTAACTGAGCAAGAAAAAATTGACACATATATTATCTCAACAGGTTTTTAACATTTCTGGCTGTAGCTGGTCAAACAAGCAACCCCAAACTAATAATAATCAAAGGATTTAAAAACATAGTTAACAGACTTTAATTAATTGGCATATATATAATTCTGAACCCACAGATATACAATTCTCTCAGGAGTACATCAAATATTTAAAACAGCTGACTACAGAGTAGTCCATAAAGCCAGTGTCAACACAATTCAAAGGACTGAAATCAGAGTGTGTTCTATTACAAAACAATTAAGCTGGAAATTAATAACAAAAAGATAACTAGAACATCCTCATGTGTTTGTAAATTAAGAAACAGACTCATAAAGAGTCAATGGGTCAAGAAAACAATCACAAGAAGAACTAGAAATATGTTTTAAGTAAATGGGAAATCAGAACACAAATTATTAAAACTGGCTTTTCAGCTAATGCTGATCCTAGAGGGACATTTATAGCCTTTAATACCTATATTACAAGAAAGTCTAAATATCAGTATAGTAATTCTTCATCTTTAGAGGAGAGATAAAAATTGCAAATTAAACTCAAAGAAAGTAAAATGAAAGAAAAAATAAAACAGTTGAAATCAGTAACAAAGAAAACAAGCATACAATATACAGACTCAAAAAGGCAAAAGATGGTTCTTTGAAAAGACCAGTAACTTAATGGCCTGAAAAGGAGACAGCAAGCGAATATAAGAATATACAAATACCCAATATTAGGAATGAAAAGGAGGACATCATTACACAGCCTACAGATGTGTGCTGTCTAATATGGTAGCTGTTAGTCAGTTGAAACTATTTAAAGTAAAATTTAAAGTATTTACAGGCCAACACAATTTAAAATCTAGTCTCTCAGTCATACTGGTCAAATTTCAATTGCTCAAGAGCCACATACTGAGAAAGGAATAATACAAGGTGGTCCCTGAGAGGAATAATACAAGGTGATCGCGGGAGAATAGAAAATTTCAGGCAGCAGTTTCACACGACTAGCAAAAGGAATCTATTGAAATAGCTGCAGCTAGGGACCGATAAGACCCTGAAAACCCAGGAGTAGATCAAGCTGGCTAAGACCAACTGGTTCCCACATGGCACTGGATTCGACCTAGGTTTCGCCTAGAACCTCATTATATGCTCATTAACATACAAAAATCACACACCTACCAGTATTATGACAGTTTCAGGAACATCCATATTTAGTGTAAAACTGGGTGACAGGCCGGGTGCCATAGCTCACGTTTGTAATCCCAGCACTTTGGGAGGCCGAGGCGGGCAGATCACCTGAGGTTAGGAGTTTGAGACCAGCCTGGCCAACATGGTGAAACCCTGTCTCTACTAAAAATACAAAAAATTAGCTGGGCATGGTGGCATGCACCTGTAATCCCAGCTACTCAGGAGGCTGAGGCAGGAGAATTGCTTGAACCCAGGAGGCAGAGGTTGCAGTGAGCTGAGAAGATCGCGCCACTGCACTCCAGCCTGGGCGACAGAGCAAGATTCTGTCCCCAAAAAAAAACAAAAAAAAAACAACAACTGGAAACAATGAAAATATTCTTTTTTTTTTTTTTTGAGACGGAGTTTCGCTCTTGTTGCCCAGGCTGGAGTGCAATGGCATGATCTTGGCTCACCACAACCTCCGCCTCCTGGGTTCAAGCGATTCTCCTGCCTCAGCCTCCCGAGTAGCTGGGCTTACAGACATGCACCACCATGCCCGGCTAATTTTGTATTTTTAGTAGAGATGGGTTTGTCCATATTGGTCAGGCTGGTCTCAAACTCTGGACCTCAGGTGATCCACCTGCCTCGGCCTCCCAAAGTGCTGGGATTACAGGCGTGAGCCACCATGCCTGGCCAAAAATATTCTTAAATAGAGAAATAATTACATGAACTGTAGTACAGGCATACAATGGAATATTCAGCAATAAAAAGAAATCTACTGATACACTCAAACATTTGGATGAATCTCAAGGGCATTATGCTAACTATAAAAGTTGATCTCAAGAGGTCACATACTGAATGATTCCATTTAGATCCTCAAAATGATATTAGATCATCAATGTCATTAGATCCTCAAAATGACAAAACTGTAGATAATTGGTTGTCAGAGGTTAAGGAGGGTGAGTAGGGGATAGGTATGTAAACCAAAACTAAAATTTGAAGCTCCCCAAACCAAATTTATGGACCTCCACTGAGGTCCAAGGGATCCCAAAGAAAACTTGAAAAACTAGGTCAGGCCATGATGGGAAGGGAAGTTAGATATGCCTCATTATACCCTCCTCCCTTTGGAGTTTAGGCACAACTGACCAAAAATTAACATTAAAATGGAGATCATAAGACTGACAAAACAGATTCTTTGTAGCAATAGGATACCAAATTCCAACCTGTAGTATATTATCACAAGAAAGGAACAGGGCTTAAAGGAAATCAAAGTATTTTGTCCCCAAATACATTTATTTGACACATTTTGGAGTGGCCCTACAAAGCCGTCTCTTGTGGGGAAAATTTGTATTCTGCAGAGAATCTCCTTCCCTTACTAGGTCTTTTCCAGATATCTCTTCTGGAGAATATGACACCTTTTCAGGTCTGATAAGACAGTTGCCCACACCACTGCACTCCAGCCTAGGTGACAGAATGAGACCATATCTCAGAAAAAAAAAAAAAAAAAAGGGACATTTGCCATCTATTCTCTCTGAAGCCTGTTACTTAGAGGCTTTATCTGCATAACAAGAACCCTGGCTTCTACAACTCCCCTTATCTTAACTCAAGCATTTCTTTATATTGACTTCAATTCTCCAGACAAAGCTTAATACTTTCAATCAATTCCCAATCAGGAAATCTTTGACTTGGAAGCCCCTACTTCGAAATGTCCTGACATTCTGAGCTAAACCAATGTATACCTTATATGTATTGATTTATACCTTTGCCTGTAACTTTTGTCTCCCTAAAATGTATAAAACCAAGTTGTAACTCAACCACCTCGGGCACCTGTTCTCAGGACCTCCTGAGGCTGTGTCATGGGCCATGGTTGCTAACGTTTGGCTCAGAATAAACCTCTTTAAATATTTAACAGAGCTTGGCTTTTTTCATCAACAGGTGTGATTATTAAGGAGAAGTATGAGTGACATTTTTGTGGCAATGAAATAGTTCTATACCTCGTTTGGAGAAGTGGTTAATAAATCTATAGGTGATGAAATGACATACAACTATAAACAGCCAATGTACAAATGTCAATTTCCTGGTTTTGACATTGTACTACAGTTACAAAAGATGTAACCATTAGGAAAAACTGGGTGACAGGTACAGAGGAACTCTGTACTGTCTTGGAAACTTCCCATCAATCTATAATTTTATTTATTTTAAAATAAAAACTTGATAAAAAAATTCGTATTTTATAAGTCAAGGCATGTAACTGACACCACACCTGACAAATAAGAAAAGAAAATCACAGGTGAATCTCTCTCATAAACATAAAAGCAAAAATCCTAAAAAGATAGCAAATCAAATCAAATCATAAAGAATAATATTTCTTAGGACCAAAGAAGGTTCATTCCAGAAAAATAAAGTGATTTAATGCCAGAAAATCAATCGGTATACTTTATCTCATTAACAAAACAAAGGTGAAAAATCACACAATCATCTTAATAGATGCAAAAATAAATATTTGATAATACTTAACAATATTCATTTGTAATAAATAAAAATTTTTTAGCAAAACTAGAAAGAAAACTTCTCAACTTGATTTTTTAAAAACTTAGACTGATGTGGACAAAATCAGAAGAGTAAGAAACTCCAAATTCCACCCCTCCATAAAAGCAACAACAACAAAAAGCCAAAACTGTATAATCGACTTTTTCTGAACTCCAGAAATTAACAAAAGGCTTGCAGCATCATGAGTAAGATACACTCAAGAAAACCAGGCTAGAACCTGGTACAGTGGCTCATGCCTGTAATCCCAACACTTTGGGAGGCTGAGATAGGAGGACTGCTTAAGCCCAAGAGTTGGAGACAAGCCTAGGTAATGTAGGGAGACCCCATCTCTAGAAAATAATTATAAAATTAGCCAGGCATGGTGGCACATGCCTGTAGTCCCAGCTACTTGGGAGGCTGAGGTGGGAGGATTGCTTGAGCCTGGGAGTTCAAGGCTGCAGTGAGCTATGGTGGCGCCACAGCACTCCAGCCTTGGCAACAGAGCGAGACCTCATATCAAAAAAGAGAAAGAAAGAGAGAAAAGAAAGAAAGAACAAAATACAGACAGACAGAAAGACAGACATATGATTTTTGATCAGAACAGTAACTTTACGGCACATTAATTTATTCTAGTCCTACCCACTGTTCCTGGGTGACCACAACCTGTGAACATCACAACCTGTATTACCAGTACTAGAAGGAACAGAAGGAACTAACTTGCAAAGAATGGAAATTATTTGTTCTGTCCTGTTTGGTACCTCCCTGGAAGACAGGTTTAAAAGGCTTGTATTTATTTTCCTTAACTTAAAACTAGCTTATGCTAAGGCTGCTTCCCTGGGGGCATTTGTTAAAAAAATTTACACAATATTGTCTTTGTATGATGCATGAAGTTATTAAAACAGTTGGTGCAAACAATAGGCAAACCAAAAAGTTTGAGAGGAAAGGCTGAGGCATGAAATGTTGACATTCCTGGGAACCTAGAAGGCCACGTGCATGTTCAAGGCTGCGCACATACTCAGGAAAGTTCTGAGAAGGAGCTAAGCTCTCACCTGCTGCTGACATTAAGGCTATGTAGAAGCGGGGGGGTGGGGGGGAAGGTTAAGGCAGAATTGTAAACCAATACAGAGCCCAAGGCAAAGATGGAAAGAATTTTTGCTTCCAGGCATTTATGAAAATATCTTTCCAATTATTAGCTGATTACCCAGCTAATGTAACAGACTTCAGTGGCTACACATAACAAAAAATAGAGACTTCATAGAATTAGTTCAGAAAACTCACTAAAAACAAACAACTACAACAAGCCCAATACTACAAGTCCTTTAAAAAGTAGAGATCTGATTTCCATAATTGCTGATTTATAACATTTAAAACGTCTAATTTTCGTTATTATTATTTTTGAGACAGAGTCTCACTCTGTCATCCAGGCTGGAGTGCAGTGGCGTGATCTCTTCTCACTGCAGCCTCTGCCTCCCGGGTTCAGATGCTTCTTGTGGTTAAGCCTCCTGAGGAGCTGTCCACCACCACACCCAGCTAATTTTGTATTTTTAGTAGAGATAGGGTTTCACCATGTTGGACAGGCTGGTCTCAAGCTCCTGGCCTCAAGTGATCCTCCTGCCTCAGCTTCCCAAAGTGCTGAGATTATAGGTGTGAATCACCGTGCCCAGCCAAAATGTGCAATTTTCAACAATGAAAAATTACAGGCTATGCAAAGAAATAAGACAGTATGGCTGACATAAAGAAAAAAATAGAAACTGTGCCTGAGGAAAACCAGACAATGAACTTTCTAGACAAAATGTTAAATCATCTTTTTTTTCTTTTCCTTTTCCTTTTTTTTTTTTTTTTTGGAGACGGAGTCTCACTCTGTTGCCCAGGCTGGAGTGCAGTGGTGTGACCTTGGCTCACCGCAACCTCAACCTCCTGGGTTCAAGTGATTCCCCTGCCTCAAGCTCTCAAGTAGCTGGGATTACAGGTGCCCACCACCACACCCGGCTAATTTTGTGTGTTTTTAGTAGAGACAGGGTTATGTTGGCCAGGCTGGTCTCAAACGCCTGACCTCCGGCGATCTGCCTGCCTCGGCCTCCCAAAGTGCTGTGATTACAGGAGTGAGCCACCATGCCAGGCCAATCATCTATTTTAAATATGTTCAACAAGCTAAAAGAAGCCATGTCTAAAGAATTAAATGAAAGTATGGGAACAATGCACCACCAAATTCAGAATATCAACAGATTAAGTTATTTAAAGGGCAAATAGAAATTCTGGAGTTGAAAAGTGTAATAACTGAGATAAAAAATTCTCTAGAGGGGCTCAACAGCAGATTTGAGCAGGAAATGAAAGAATCAGCAAACTTGAGGATATGTGCGTTGAAATGATCTGGGCTGAGGAACAGAAAAAAAAGGAATAAAGGAAAAATGAATAAATATTCAGAAACATCATTAAGCATATCAATATATGAACAATGGAAGTGCCAGAAGGTGGTGGGGAGGAGTGGGAGAAAGAGGAGAGAGCAGGTAAGAAATATTTTGAGAAATAATGGTCTAAATCTTCCAAAATTTGAAGCTCAATGAACTCCAAGCAGGATAAATTCCAATGGACCTAAGGGAGGAGACCACCCCTCATATTGTCTTACACCCAATTTCTGCCTCCAAAGAAAGAAGAAGTAAAAACTAAAAGGCAGAAATGAAATCCACAGGCAGACAGCCTGGCGCCGTGCCCTGGGCCTGGTAGTTAAAGAACAACCCCTGACCTAACCGGTTATGTTATCTATAGATTCCAGACATTGTATGGAAAAGCACTGTGAAAATCTCTGTCCTGTTCTGTTCCGTTCTAATAACCGGTGCACGCATCCCCCAGTCACGTACCCCCTGCTTGCTCAATAGATCACGACCGTCTCACGTGGACCCCCTTAGAGTTGTAAGCCCTTAAAAGGGACAGGAATTGCTCCCTTGGGGAGCTCGGATTTTGAAGACGTGAGCCCGCCGATGCTCCCAGCTAAAGCCCTCTCCTTCTACAACTTGGTGTCTGAGGGGTTCTTGCCTGCGGCTCATCCTGCTACAGATCCATATTAAGAAACATCATAATCAAACCATCAAAGCTAAAGACAGGAGAATACTGAATGCCCCAAAGAAGTAACTCATGATTTTGAGAAATCTTCAATAAGACTAACAGCTGATTTCTAATCAGAAACGATGAAGGCCAGCAGGTAATAGCTTATGTAATCAAAAGTGGTGAAAAAAAATTCTACCAAGAATTAATATATGTGGAAAAAACTATCCTTCAAAATGAAGGATAAATCAAGATATTCTCAGCAAAATAAAAAGTGAGAGAGTTCACTGCTAGCACACCTGCCCTACAACAAATGCAAAAGGGGGTCCTTAGGGATGAAATAAAATAACACTGGACAGTAACTCAACTCCCTATGGAAAAATAAATGCCAAGAAAGGTATAAACATAGGTAAGTGGAAAAGACACTATAAAGGCATTTTTGGCTTGTAATTCCTTTTCTTTTTAAAAACCTAATTCAAAAGACAACTGCATAAAGCAATAACTACAAATCTAGGCTGATGAGAACATAATATCTAAAGATTTAATCTGTGACAATAATAAATAATAAGAACAGGCATAAAGGGCAGTGGAACAGGGGCAAAGTTTTTGTACTTTTTAAAATTTGCATTAATTCTAAGTAGACAGCCATGAATTAAGATGTTAATTGTAATCCCTAGAGAAACCACAAAACTATGTTCACACAGACTTGTATTAGAATGTTCACAGCAGCTGTAACATAGCCAAAAGACCCAGAATGTAATCAAATGTCCATTAGCTGATTAACAAATAAATAGTATGTGACATATTCATACAATATTATTCAGCCACAAAAAGAAATGAAGGCCAGGCAAAGCAGCTCACTCTTGTAATCCCAGCAATTTGGGAGGCCGAAGAGGGAGGATCACTTGACGCCAGGAGTTCAAGCCCAGCCTGGGCAACATAGTGAGATGCCGTCCAAACAAAAAAAATAAATTAGCCAAGCTTGGTGGCACACGTGTGTAGTCCTAGCTACTCAAGAGGCTGAGGTGAGAGGACTGCTTGAGTCCAGGAGATTTAAGTTGCAGTGAGCTATGATCATGATTATGCCACTGTGCTCCAGCAGCCTGGGCAACAGAGCAAACAGAGTAAGACCTGGTCTGTAAAAAAAAAAAAAAGAGAGAGATGAGGTACAAAGTACTGCTATATGCTACACTACGAATAAGCCATGAGAACATTATGCCAAATTAAAGGAGCAAAACATAAAAGGCTACATATTGTATAATTTCAATTATATAAAGTGTCCAGAATAGACAAATCCAGAGACAGAAAGTTGGTTAGTGGTTGCCAGAAGAGGGGAGATCAGAGAATTGCTAACTGCTAATAGATATGGTTTTATTTTATCTTCTGATGAGATGAAAATGTTCTAGCATCAGAGAGTGGTAATGGTTGCACAAGCTAAACAGACTAAAAACCACTGAAGTGTCTGTGCATTTTCAAATGCTGAATTTTATGTTCTGTCAAGTACATTTCAACAAAAATGTTATAAAAAGCCTATAGCATACATCATATTTAATAGTAACATGATAAAAGTTTTTTTGTTTCGTTTTTATTTTTTTGTGTGTGTGTGTGATGGAGTCTCGCTCTGTCACCCAGGCTCAAGAGCAGTGGTGTGGTCTTGGCTCACTACAACCTCTGCCTCCCGGGTTCAAGCGATTCTTTTGCCTCAGCATCCCGAGTAGCTGGGATTACAGGCACGTACCACCACACACGGCTATTTTTTGTGTTTGTAGTAGAGACGGCCTTTCACCATGTTGGCCAGGCTGGTCTTGAACTCCTGACCTCAGGTGATCCACCCACCTCAGCTTCCCAAAGTGCTGGGATTACAGGCTTCAGCCACCACGCCCAGTGAAAAAAGTTTTTTTTCAGACAGTGGAGTACAGTGGTGTGATCAGAGCTCATTGCAGCCTCAAACTCCTGGACTCAAGAGATCCTCGTGCCCCAGCCTCTCAACTTGCTGAGACCACAGTTGTGCACCACCAAGCCTGGCTAATTCATTTATTTTTTGTAGAGATGCGGTCTTCCTAGGTTGCCCTGGCTGGTCTTGAAGTCCTGACCTCAAACAATCCTCCCACCTCAGCCTCCCAAAGTGTTAGGATTACAGGTGTAAGCCATCACAACCAGCCACAAGTTAAATAAACAATTTCAATGATGAAATAAAGATTTTCAGCAATGAAAGCTTTCTTTGAGATTGGGAATGAAACAAGGATACTTGTTATCATCACTTCTATTCTATATTGTATTGGAGATTCTAATCAACACAAATAAGAGAAAAATGTATAATATACAGAGAAACCATTAGAATTAAAAAATAAGCTAGGCATGGTGGCTCACGCCTGTAATCCCAACAGTTTGGGAGGCCGAGGCAGGCAGATCACTTGAGGTCAGGAGTTCAGACCAGCCTGGCCAACATGACGAAACCCCATCTCTACTACAAATACAAAAATTAGCTGGGTGTGGCAGCAGGCGTCTGTAATCCCAGCTATTCAAGGGGCTGAGGCAGGAGAATCACTTGAACCTGGGAGGTGGAGGTTGCAGCGAGGTGAGATCATGCTGTTGCACTTCAGCCTGGGTGACAGAGTGAGACTCTGTCTCAAATAAATAAATAAAATTTAACAAGGTTGTTAGACAAAAATCAGTTTTAATTCTATATACTAAATATAATTAGAAAGTGAAATTTGAGACACAATGCCACTTATAATCATCATCTAAAAACAAAAAATAAATGTAAGAAAAAATATCCCATATGTACAAAAAGCTGCAACACATTATTGAAAAAACGTTAATTTTTTTTTTTTTTTGAGACAGTCTTGCTCTGTCGCCTATGCTGGAGTGCAGTGGCATGATCTCTGCTCACTGCAACCTCCGATTCCTGGGTTCAAGAGATTCTCCTGCCTCAGGCTCCCGAGTAGCTGGGATTACAGGTGCGTGTCACCACACCTGGCTAATTTTTGTATTTTTTGGTGGAGGTGGGGTTTCACCATGTTGCCCAGGCTGGTCTGGAACTCCTAACCCCAAGAGACCTGCCCACCTCAGCCTCCCAGAGTGCTGAGATTATAGGCATGAGCTACTGTGCCCAGCCTGAAAAAACTTTAAAAGATCTAAATTAATGGATCTATTTATGGGTTTTAGAGTCAATACAATTTGAATGTCAATTTCTCCACAACTGATCCACATATAATTGTTATCCCAATTAAATATCTCAGCTGAATAATTTGTGGAAAACAACAAGCTGCATTAAACATTTATATGAAAATGTAAAACGGCAATCTTAAAGAAGGAAAACAAAATTGGAAAATTACTGTACTAGATACCTATCATGAAGTTACAGTGATTAAGACTGTGTGGTTAGTAGCACAAGGATGAACAAGTAGATAAATGGAACTAAGCAGAACATGTGGAAACAGACCTACACAGTTATGGACACTTGGATTATGATTAAAGTGACCTTTGTAGAGCTGTAGAAAGCAATTTTTAAAATAATTTGTAGCAGGCCAAGGGTTTGGAGAACTTTTGGAACAAAACATTAATCTTGATCACTACTTAATGCCAAACAAACAAAACATTCCAGGATATTGTTAATTGAAATGTTTAAGTCAAATAATAAAGCTTCTAGAAGGATTTGAAAAATATAATTTTGAGATAGAAAAATATTTGTTTGTTCAGGTGTGGCGGCTCATGCTTGTAATCCTAACACTTTGGGAGGCCGAGGAAGGAGGATCACTTAAGCCCAGGAGGTTGGACCAGACTTGGCAGCACAGGGAGACCCAAACTCTAGAAAACATTTAAAAATTAGCCAGGTGTGGTGGTGTATGCTTGTGGTTTCAGGTACTCAGGAGGTTGAGGTGTGAGGATCACTTGAGCCTGGGAAATTGAGGCTGCAGGGAGCCGTGATTGCATCACTGTCCTTCAGCCTGAGTGACAGAGTGAGACCTTGTCTCCAAAAAAAAAAAATACATATATATATACATATATATATATTTGAACATAGGAAACACCAAATAAGGAAAAGGCAGACTGATTAATATAATTAGTAAGTTCTGGTCATCAAAAGACACCACTAAGAACAAAAAAAGGCCAAGCATAATGGGAGAAAATATGTGCAAAACACTCATTTCTGAAATACAGAAAGAACTCTTCATAATCCAGTCTTAAAAACAAAAAGGCAACACAATTAAAAAAGATTTGGAAAGGCACTTCACTTAGTAAGATATCAGTATCCAATAACCATAAGAAAAGGTGTTCAGTCTTATTCATCAAAGGATGCAAATTAGACCAAAATTAGATATCACTGCATACTTACCAGAATGGATAAAATACAAAAGACTTGACCAAGCACTGGCAAAAATATAGAGTACCTGGAATATTCATATCCTGCTGCTAAAGTATAAATTGACACAAACTTTTGGAAAACAATTTAAAAGTACAGCTGACCCTTGAACAATATGGAGGTTGGGGCGCCAACCCCTGGTCAGTTGAAAACCTAAGTATAACTTTTGACTGCCCAAAAACTTTACTACTAACAGCCTACTGTTGACTGGAAGCTTTAATAATGCAGACAATAAGTTAACACATATTTTGCATGCTTATGTACTGCATTCTTACAATAAACTAGAGAAAACAAAATCTTAAGGAAAATACCTTTATAGTAATGTACTGTATTTATCAATACCCTCAGTTCACGTTGTTGTCTGTCCGAAATGGCAGCCAACAGCAGGTGCAGACCTCACTCTACTATACTTATAAAGCAATTCAATTTTTTCTTGTAATGTCATGACTTTCCTCTGGTTCTCGAGAACACTCCTAGCATCACTAGTGGTACTTTCCATAGGCCCAATGGTGTTATTCAAGGTTTACAGTATTTTACTAAACATGATAAAAAATACATGAGAACCAAGATAGATCACATTTTCTATGCTATGCAATTTACTGGAGAGACAAACTGCTCACACAGAGATCATTAGCATCATCGGGAGGTTTAAGCCAACACTTGCAACACATGAGCCTGTTGCAACAGCAACGAGAGGTGTTTTAAATTATTATAGTAGTATAGTAGGTACACTGTGTGCTACAGTTGATTTTACACAGTTATGATTTAGTACTGCATCTTTACATTTGTTTATATTTCCCTCATCTGCAAATGGTGCCATGTACAGTAAGTAGTTGTGTATGTTTTGATAAGTTTTAACTTTTTATGATAGGTTTGTATATATTTTATGGTAGTAAATGATAAAATACACTAGTATCTACATACATTTTATGCATGACATACCTAACTTTTTCTTAATTTTTTCAGTATTTCTAGGCTACATGGTTTGAGATTTGAACAATTACCCAAAATCTTCTAAAATTTTTCCAAAATATTTTTTGGAAAAAATCCACATATAAGTGGACCTATGCAGTTTAAACCCATATTTTTCAAGGATCAACTGTATTTACTGAAGTTGAGCTTTGACCCTGCAACTAACTCCAAAAATTGAAATTTACACATATACATACTAAAAGGCATGCACAAGACTGTTCACAGAAAAATTATTCATTATAGCCCCAAACTGAAAACACCACATTTCTCCAACAAAAATAAATTGTGCTATATTTATAAAGTATTATACAGCAATGAAAATTACTGCTATATGCAATTATGAATAAATCTCACAAATACACTGAATAGAGGAAATCATACTCAAAGGACTACATAGGAAATGATGCTATTTATAAACTAACAAGCAGGTAAAACTACTCTGAAGTCAGGAACGTCATCATCTTTGTGGAAGAAAAGGAAATAGTGGCAGAAAGCATGGTTTCTGCACAATGGCAATGTTCTAGTCATTGAACTTGGCAATGGTTAACTTGCATCACCTGTGATAGTTCACTGAGCTGCATATCTATACATGCATACCTCAGAGACATTCCAAGTTCAGGTCCAGGCTACCACAATAAAGTTAATATTGTAATAAAATGAGCCACACAAATTTTTTTGTTTCCCAGTACGTATAAAAGTTGTTTATAAGCCAGGAGCATTAGCTCACACCTATAATCCCAGCACTTTAGGAGGCTGAGACAGGCGGATCACTTGAGGCCAAGAGTTTGAGACCAGCCTGGCTAACACGGTGAAACCCCATCTCTACCAAAAGTACAAAAATCAGCAGGGCGTGATTGCGCTCGCCTGTAATCCCAGCTACTCAGGAGGCTGAGACATAAGAATCGCTTGAACCCAGAAGGCAGAGGTTGCAGTGAGCCGAGATCATGCCACTGCACTCCAGCCTGGGCGACAGAGAGAGACTCTGTCTCAAAAAAATAATAATAATTTTAAAAAATGTTTAAAACTATGTTTACATTGTAGCTTAGTTTATTAAGTGTGTGATAGCATTATGTCCAAAAAACAATGAACATAATTTAAAAATACTTTACTGCTAAAACGTATTAATAACCATCTGAGTCTTTCAACAAGTCATAATCTTTCTGTTGGTAGAGGGTCTTGCATTCATGTTAGTGGCTGCTGACTCACTGGGGTGGTGGTTGGTAAAGGTTGGGGTGTCTGTGACAATTTCCTAAAATAAGACAACAATGAAGTTTGATGCATTAACTCTTCCTTTCACAAAATATTTCTCTGTAGCATGTGATGCTGCTTGATAGCATTTTACTATCTCCAACCCTGCTAGTTCCTTTATCAGTGAAGCTTATAGAATATTCTCAATCCTTTGTTGTCATTTCAACAACTTTCACAGCATCTTCACCAGGAATAGATTCCATCTCAAGAACCACTTTCTTTGTTCACCCATAAGAAACAACTCCTTATCTCTTCAAGTTTGACCATGGGATTGCAGCAATTCAGTCACATTTTCAGGCTCCACTTCTAATTCTAGTTCTCTCGCTATTCACACTATATCAGCAGTTATTTCCTCCAATGAAATCTTGAACCCAAAGTCATCCATGAGGATTAGAATAAACTTCTTCTAATCTCCTGTTAACGTCAATATTTTGACCTCTTCCCATCAATTATGAATGTTTGTAACGGCATCTAGAATAGTAAATCCTTCCCAGAAAGTTTTCAATTTACTTTGCCCAGATCCATCAGAGGAATCACTCTCTATGGCAACTACAGCCTTATAAAATATATGTCTTAAATAATAAAACTTAAGTTGGAAGGGCTCCTTGATTCATGGGTTGCAGAATGGATGTTGTGGTATGGGCATATAGACAACGTTCATCTCCTTTCATATCTCCCTCAGAGCTCTTGGGTGACTAGGTACACTGTCAATCAGCAGTAATATTTTGAAAAAAATATTTTTTTTCTGAGTAGTAAGTCTCCACATGGGGCTTCAGTAAACCATGCCGTAAACAGATGTGCTGTCATCCAGGCTTTATTGTTCCACTTATAGAGCACAGATAGAATGGATTTAGCATAATTCTTAAGTACCCTAGGATTTTCAGAATGATAAATGAGCACTGGCTTCAACTTAAAGTTACCAGCTGCATTATTCCCTAACAAGAAAGTAAGCCTGTCTTTTGAAGCTTTGAAGCCAGGCATCAACTTCTTCCCCTCTCTACCCATGAAAGTCCTAGATGTTATCTTTTTCCAGCAGAAGGCTGTTTCATTTACATTGAAAATCTACTGGTTGGTGTAGCCACCTTCATCAATGATCTTGGCTAGATCCTCTGGATAACTTGCTGCAGCTTCTCCATCAGCACTTGCTGCTGCACACTGTACTTTTATGTTATGGAGACAGCTGTTTTCCTTAAGCCTAATGAACCAACCTCTGCTAGCTTCCAACTTTTCTTCTGCAGCTTCCTCACTTCTCTTGGCCTTCTTAGAATGAAGAGAGAGAGGGCATTGCTCTGGATTAGGCTTTGGCTCAAGAGAACGTTGTGGCTGATTTGATCTTCTATCCAGACTACTCAAACTTTCTCCATATCAGCAATAAGGTTGTTTCGCTTGCTTATCTTTGATGTATTCACTGGAATAGCACTTTTAATTTCCTTCAAGAATGTGTCCTTTGCATTTTAAAATTTAGCTAACTGGTGCAAGAGGCCTAGCTTTTGGCCTATCTTGGCTTTCAACCATGCCTTCCTAACTAAGCTTAATCATTTTTATGTAAAGTGACACACATGCAACTCTTCCTTTTACTTGAACACTTGGAAGCCATGGTAGGGTTATTAATTAACCTAATTTCAATACTGCTGTGCCTTAGGGAGTAGGGAGACCAGAGGAGACGGAAAGAGACTAGAGGATGATTGATTAGTAGAGCAGCCAGAATATACATAATATTTACCAATTAAGTTTGCTGTCTTACATGTGTGCACTTCACGGTACCCCAAATAATTATAACAGTAACGTCAGAGGTCACTGATCACAGATGACCATACCAGATGTTATAGTAACGAAAAGTTTGAAATACCACAAGAATTACCAAAATGTTATATAGAGACACAAAGGAAGGAGATGCTTTTGGAAAAATGGTGCCTGTAAACTTGCTCAATTCAGGGCTGCCACAAACCCTCAATTTGTTAAAAAAAAAAAAAAAAAAAAAAAACCGGCCAGGCATGGTGACTCACACCTGTAATCCCAGCACTTTGGGAGGCCGAGGGGGGCAGATCATGAGGTCAGAAGATCAAAACCATCCTGGCTAACACGGTGAAACCCTGTCTCTAGTAAAAATACAAAAAATTAGCCAGGCGTGGTGGCGGGCACCTGTAGTCCCAGCTACTTAGGAAGCTAAGGCAGGCGAATGGCATGAACCCGGGAAGCAGAGCTTGCAGTGAGCTGAGATTGCGCCACTGCACTCCAGCCTGGGTGACAGAGCGAGACTCTGTCTCAAACAAAACAAAACAATAGTATTTGTGAAGTGCAATAAAACAAAGCACTATATCGTGAGCTAACCCTGTATTTTATGTGCTTTTCTGTACATGTTTTACTCAAAACAAGTTTTATAAAGTTTATTTACCTGTTTTTTCTGTGTTCGGTTCCTGTTTTCCAACCAATCATCCATTTGTTCCTCAATTTCTTCTATGGAAGTTCCATGATCATAAGACTGAATATATGTACTTTCTAAAGGTGTGTATACAGGAAATTCAGGTTTTGGTTTTTTAACTTTCTTCTGTTCTAAAAAATGTTTAAAAGAACCAATTATTGAGATTTTTAAAGAACAAAATTAATTTCTAACATTTTATTCATAGACCATATCCTGAAAGAAAACATCAAAATTTAATTGTTCTGTTATAAATAATTGGCTATAAGTTTTATTGTACATAAACCATTGCACTATTTCTAAATAAAACTCAGAGTTGCTACTATTGTGGAGATGATCATGAGATAGCCATCATATCAATTTGCATACACCTTCGTTTTCAAAGTACTTTTCATAAAATATTTCATTTTGGCACAATAAAAAGAGCTTCAATTTAATGTTGTAATCCTAATTTTACCATGTAATAAGTAAATAATACTGGGCAAATAAGTTAACACTTAGAAGAGTATCAACTTTCTCATCTATAAAAAAAACCTGGCTCTCACTAAATAGTATACAGTTATTTTTCAATATTTTACAAAGGTGAAATATGATCTGGCAACATCAAGAGTAGTTATGAATAGATGGCCATCCATTGGGCTCTTTATTAAATCCCATTTTAGGCCTAGGAGCAGTGGTTCATGGCTGTAATCCCAGCATTTTGGGAGGCCAAGGCAGGTGCATCACTGGAGGCCAGGAGTTCGAGACCAGCCTGGGCAAAATGGCAAAACCCTTCTTCTACTAAAAATGCAAAAATTAGCTGCGTGTGGTGGTACATGCATGTAATCCCAACTACTTGGGAAGCTGAGGCATGAGACTCACTTGAGCCCAGGAGGTGGAGGGTGGGGTTAGCCGAGATCACACCACTGCATTCCAGCCTGGGTGACAGAGTGAGATTCTGTCTCAAACACACACACACACACACAGACACACAGACACACACACACACACACACACACACACACACACACCATTTTAACTGGAGACTTGACATTGAGAAGCAACTCCATTCTTAATTACTATAGTCAAACTCAAACAGCCTCATAAGAGTATTTTCACCACCCCATGTGTATGTGTGTATGTGTGTATTTGCATGTACTATACTGCCAATGTAACAAAATCAGTATATACTGGCATAGGAATAGACAAATTCCTAGAAGAGAACAGAGAATCCGTAAATACCAATGCTTGTTGACTTATTATGGGATTACATCCTGATAAACCTATCATATATTGAAAACATCCTTAATTAGAAAATGCATTTAATAAAACTAACATCATGGCTTAGCCTAGTCTACCTTAACTATTTACATTAGCTTATATTTGGGCAAAATAACACAGTGACACAGTACACTGTAGAGGATCAGTTTTAATCCTCATGATCATATGGCTAAGTGGAAGCTGCAGTTTGCTGCTGTTACCCAGCATTATGAGGGAGTATCCTACCGCATATTGCTAGTCCAGGAAAAGATTCAAAATTCAAAGTACAGTATTGTTTTTACACTATCATAAAGTCAAAAAATTGTAAGTCAAATCATTATAAGTCTAGGATTGTCTATATTTCAATTCAGTGGGAAAACAATTTATTAAGTAATGCTTACACAACTGAGTATCCATTTAAAAGAAAACTTTTACAGTGTATACACAAATAAATTCCAGATAGAGAAGAGAGGTGACTTTAAAAGCCAAAACAATAAAAATTTTGCAAAAAGAAATCTTAAAATCTACTTGTACTATTTAAAGGAAGGGGACATCTTAATTAAGAATGAAAACGCAGATGCTATTACAAAAAAGATAAAAGAGTAAACAAATCAAGAGACAAATAATAGATTTGGAAAGGATGTATCCAATTCAGAGTATAAACAGAAGATTGCTATAAACAGATTTTATAAATGGACAACCACCCAATAGAAAAATATAGGCAAAGGTCATAAATGGGCAATCCACAATTGAGTGCCCACGTGGCCAACAAATAAGAAAAGAGGCTCATACACTCTAAAGGTTAAAGAAATACAAATTAAGTAATACCAAGATATAATTTTATACCAATCATATGGGTACAAATTTAAAATCTAATTCAGACGTACTGTTGGCAGGGAAAAGGCTACTTCTAAATTGGTGGAGGAAATGTATTATTCTATTACAGCCTTTTTGGAAAGCAGTCTAAACATATCCATTAAAATTAACATATACAGCCTTTTCCCCAGCAATTCTCCCAGAAACAAAAGTACTCAAATATAACTGTATGTGGGTATGTATGTATTTGTGTGTGTATGACTATTTACTATTTCTTCATAGAGAGATGAAACTATTAACATAGTAAACACTATTAGGAGAAATGACTGAATAATTATTGATGATGCTTTTACAATGAGAAGTATGAAATCACCATTGAAGTAGAGCAATAGCAGAAGTAATTTGGGCTACATATAGAGAATCAGTTATTTTTTAAAAAAGCAAATAAATTCAATTGTTTGTATTTATTTCTGGGGTGTTTCATCACAACTGCAAGTGATGTCTTTTTAAATAAGCATTTATAAAGGGGTACTAAATACAGAAATGAAAGACTTCTATAAGCTAATACAAAAATACACAGACCAGTGTCACTATAAATCAACCACACAAACAAGCCAACATTATAACCAGCTAACAATACAATGACAGGATCAAATCCACACATATCAATACTAACCCTGAATGTAAATGTGCTAAATGCCCCCACTTAAAAGTCACAGAGTGGCAAGCTGGATAAAAAAACAAGACTCAATGGCATGCTGTCTTCAAGAGACCCATCTCACAAGTAATGATACCCTTAGCCTCAAAATAAAGAAATGAAGGGAAAACTACCAAGCAAATGGAAAACAGAAAAAAGCAGGGGTTGCAATCCTAATTTAAAGATTAAAAAAGAAAAAAAAGGGCAATACATAATGGTAAAGGGTTCAATTCAACAAGACTTAACTATCCTATATATATATGCACCCAACACAGGAGGACCCAGATTCATAAAGCAAGTTCTTAGAGACCTAAAAAGAGACACAGATTCACCCACATTAATAGTTGAAGACTTCAACACTCCATTGACAGTATTAGACAGATCACTGAGGCAGAAAATTAACAAAGACATTCAGGACCCAAACTAAACAGTGAACCAAATGGATCTGATAAATCTCTACAGAACTTTCTACCCCCAAACAACAGAATATACATTCTTCTCCTTGCCACATGGCACATACTCTAAAATTGATCACATAATTGAACATTAAACTATCCTCAGCAAATGCAAAAGAACCAAAACCGTATTAAACACACTCTCAAACCACAGTGCAATAAAAACAGAAGACTAAAAAACTTGCTCAAAAGAATGCAATTACACAGAAATTAAATGACATACTCCTGAATGACTTTTAGACAAATCATGAAATAAAGGCAGAAATCAAGAAGTTCTTTGAAACTAATGAAAACAAAGATACAACATACCAGAATATCTGGGACACAGCTAAGGCAGTGTTAAGAGGGAAATTCATAGCGCTAAATGCCCACATCAAAAAGTCAGAAAGATCTCAAATTAACAACCTAACATCACAACGGAAAGAATTAGAGAAGCAAGAACAAATCAACTGCAAAGATAGCAGGAAACAAAACATAACCAAAATCAGAGCTGAAATGAGGGAGACAGAGACAAGAAAACCCATGCAAAAGATAAACAAATCCAAGAATGGATTTTTTTTTTAAATTTAAAAAGATAGGTAAGCTACTAGCTAGGCTAATAGAGAGAAAATCCAAAACAACACAATTAGAAATGATGAAGGGAATCATCATTACCACTGACCCCACAGAAGTAAAAATAACCAATAGAAACTACTACAGAAACCTCTATGCACACAAACTAGAAAACCTAGAAGAGACGGATAAATTCCTGGACACATACACCCTCCTAAGACTGAACCAGAAAGAAACTGATTCCTTGAATAGACCAACAATGAGCTCCAAAATTGAATCAGTAATAAATTAGGCTCCCAACTAAAAAAAGGCCAGGACCTGATGGATTCACAGCTGAATTCTACCAGATGTACAAAGAGCTGGTATCATTCCTACAGAAACAATTCCAAAAAACTGAGGAGGAAGGACTCCTCCCAAACTCATTCTATGAGGCCAGCATCATCCTGATACTAAAACCTGGCAGAGCTACAACAACAAAAAAACTTCAGGCCAATATCCTTGATTAACAGTGATGCAAAAATTACAACATATTTGCAAACTGAATCCAGCAGCACATCAAAAAGCTAATCCACCTCAATCAAGTATTCTTCAACCACAGGTAGCAAGGTTGGTACAACATAAGCAAATTAATAAATGTGATTCTTCACATAAACAGAACTAAAGACAAAAACTGCACGATTACCTGAATAGATACAGAAAAAGCTTTCAATAAAATTCAACACCCCTTTATGTTAAAAAAAACTCTCAATAAACTAGGTATTCCCTTTGAAAATTGGCACAAGACAGGGATGCCCTTTCTCACCACTTCTATTCAACACAGTATTGGAAGTCCTAGCTGAAGCAATTAGGCAAGAGAAAGAAATAAAGCACATTCAAATAAAAAGAGAGGAAACCAAACTGTCCCTGTTTGCAATTGACATGATTCTATATCTAGAAAACCCCACAGTTTCGGCCCAAAGCTCCTTTAGCTGGTAAACATCTTCAGCAAAGTTTCAGGATACAAATCAATGTACAAAAATCACTACCATTCCTATACTCCAACAACAGCCAAGCCTAGAGTCAAATCAGAAAGGCAATCCTATTCACAACTGCCGCAAAAAGAACAAAATACCTAGGAATACAGCCAACCAGGGAGGTGAAAGAGCTCTATGACGAGAATTACAAAACTCAAATAAAGAAATCAGAGAAGACACAAACAAGTGGAAAAACATCCCATGCTCGTGGATAGGAAGAATCATTATCATTTAAATGGTCATATTGCTCAAAGTAATTTACAGATTCAATGCTATTCCTATCAAATTAACAATGACATTCTTCACAGAACTAGACAAAACTATTTTAAAATTCATATGAAATGAAAAAGAGCCTGAATAGCCAAGGCAATCCTAAGCAAAAAAACAAAACTGGAGGCATCACACTACCTTACTTCAAACAATACTACAGGGCTACATAACCAAAACAGCATGGTACTGGTACAAAAACAGGCACATAGACCAATGGAACAGAACAGAGAGCCCAGAAATAAGGCTGCACACCTATAACCATCTGACCTTTGACAAAGCTGATAAAAACAAGCAATAAGTAAAGGACTCCCTATTCAATAAGTGGTGCTGGAATAACTGGCTAACCATATGCAGAAGATTGAAACTGGACCCCTTCTTTACACCATACACAAAAATCAACTAAAGATGGAGTAAATATTTAAACATAAAACCCAAAACTATAAAAACCCTGGAGGACAACATAGGCAATAGCAACCTGGATGTAGGAATGGGCAAAGATTTCATTACAAAGACACCAAAAGCAATTGAAACAAAAGCAAAAATTGACAACCGAGATTTAAACCTAAGAGCTTCTGCACAGCATAAAGAATGGGAGAAAATTTTTGAAAACTGCATGTGACAAAGGTCTAATATCCAGGATCTATAAGGAACTTCAATAAATATACAAGAGAAAAACAAACAACCCCATTAAAAAGTGAGCAAATGACATAAACAGACACTTTTCAAAAGAAGACATCCATGCAGCCAATAAGCACATGAAAAAAAGCTCCATATCACTGATTATTAGAGTAATGCAAATCAAAACCACAATGAGATACCATCTCCATCCAGTCAGAATGACTATTACTAAAAGGTCAAAAAATAACAGATGATGCCAAGGTTGTGGAGAAAAGGGAACACCTATACACTGTTGGTGGGAGTGAAAATTAGTTCAACCATTATGGAAGACAGTATGGTGATTCCTCAACGAGCTAAAAGCAGAACTACTATTTAACCTAGCAATACCATTACTGAGTATATACTCAGAGGAGTGTAAATCATTCTACCGTAAAGACACATGCACACAAATGTTCAATGCAGCACTATTCACAATAGCAAAGACATGGAATCAACCTGAATGCCCATCAATTACCAATTTGATAAAGAAAATATGGTACATATACATCATGGGATACTATGCAGCCATAAAATGTGGTACATATACACCATGGAATACTATGCAGCCATAAAAAAGAATGAAATCATGTCTTTTGCAGGAACATGGATGGAGCTGGAAGCTGTTATCCTTAGCAAACTAAACCAAGAATAGAAAACCAAATACCATATGTTTTCACTTACAAGTGAGAGCTAAATTATGAGAACTTATGAGCACAAAGAAGGAAACAAAAGACACTGGGGTCTACTTATGGAGGGTGGGAGGAGGGCGAGGAGTAGAAATGATAACTATTGGGTACTGGACTTAATATGTGGGTGATGAAATAATCTGTACAACAAGTCCCTGTGACATGAGTTTACCTATGTAAGCTTTTTTAAAGCTTATTTATTTATTTTTCTAAACTTTTAGGTTCACATGTTCCCCTGAACCTGAAAGTTTAAAAAATACATAAATAAATAAGCTTTAAAAAAATCTTTTTTCAAAATGTATTAGTTCATTCTCACATTGCTATAAATAACTGAGACTGGGTAACTGATAAAGAAAAGAGGTTTAAGTGGCTCACAGCTCTGCAGGTTGTACAGGAAGTGTGAATGCTTCTGCCTCTGGGGAGGTCTCAGGAAACTTTCAATTACGGCAGAAGGCAAAGGGAGAACAGGTGTCTTACATGGCAGGGGCAGAAACAAGAGAGAGAGAGGGAGGAGGTGCTACATGCTTTTAAACAAGCAGATCTCATGAGAACTCACTGTCTCAAGAAGAGCACGAAGGGGATTTGCTAAACCATTCATGAGACATTGCCCCCATGATCCAATCACCTCCCACCAGACCCCACCTCCAATACTGGTGATTATATTTCAACATGAGATTTGGGTGGGAGCACAGATCCCGACCACATGAGAAATTAACATAAAACTTCCATTTCAGAAAAAATGGAGAACTTTTCCACATTCCTCCCACTAAGAATTATAAAAAAGATAAAAGAGTAAACAAGTTATTTGTTTACTCATATCATATTAACCATTATATATAAAACAAACACAAGAAGAATTTGAAAGTTAAGAGAGAAGCCTGACCAGCTAGGTACTGCAGGACTCAAGAATACCCAGAGTGGTCAGTTCTACGAGTTTTCTTTGTGTTTCTTATATATCTCAGACTTGGTGCTGCAGAAACTAGCAACCCAGAAACACTAACAGGCACAGACACACACACACACAGGCAAAATAAAAACAAAAGCCTGCTCTCTCTAGCTAAAGGATCAAAAAAGAGACAGCATAGGCATTTATCTTTTGTCTAGAAGATAAAGCTTTTAGACAATAACCACTCTAATTCAGGCAAACAAGACAGAAAGTAGTGTCACCCCCATCCCACCACCCAGCATAAGAGCAAAGACTAATGGGAAACCTAGGCTTCTGCCATTGCCAGCCTGTAATGAGGCACCCAACCTCCCCACCAGGGTGATGTGAGAGAGAAGGCTAAAAGGTAAGGCGGATCCTTCCCCTGTTAATAAAGTCAGTGGAGACTATATGGGTAGCCTGAACCTCCATAACCACCCAGAAGTAATAGGTGTCTCTTCCTCTATCAGGCAGTGTGGTTACAGAGGAAGTCTAGTGGGCTGGTGTGATGGCTCACACCTGTAATCTCAGCACTTTGGGAGGCTGAGGGGGGTGGATGACCTGAGGTCAGGAGTTCAAGACCAGCCTGGCCAACATGGTGAAACCCTGTCTCTACTAAAAATATGAAAATTAGCCGGGTATGGTGGTGTGTGCCTGTAATCCCAGCTACCGGGGAGGCTGAGGCAGGAGAATCGCTTGAACCTGCGAGGCAGAGGTTGCAGTGAGCCAAGATCACGCCACTGCACTCCAGCCTGGACGAAACAGTGAGACTCCATATCCCCCACCCCCCCCCCCCCCAAAAAAAGAAAGGAAGCCTACTGAAGAATCAGGGCTTTCACAACTGCCCAATGGTAACAAAGCCATCCCCATATAATGTCAGTGGAGGTCAAGTGGGGTGCAGTTAAGTAGGTATTCCTGTTCCTCCTTCCAGGCAGCGGTTTTCAGTGGAGGCCTAGAGGCAAGCAGGAATATCCATACCCACCTGAGAATCCACAAACGCTCCGTTCCTCATCTGTTAAACAGACCACATAGGACACCTGGACTTCAATTCTACCTAGCAGTAACAGGCAGCACTACCCCTTCCATGGCTAGAGTATTGCCAGAGAAGACCAGGTAAAACAGAAGACTTAAATAAGGTCCAAAGTTTCATAATACCCCTAAATGTCCAAATTTAAATAAAAAATCAGTTGTTACACCAAGAACCAAGAATGCCTCAATTTGAATGACAAAAGGTAACAGATGCCAACAAGATAAAAGAGATATTTAAATTACTTGGCTAGGCATGGTGGCTCACACCTGTGATCCCAGCTCTTTGGGAGGCCAAGGTGGGCAGATCAACTGAGGTCAGGAGTTCGAGTCCAGCCTGGCCAACATGATGAAACCCTGTCTCTACTAAAAATACAAAATTAGCCGGCTGTGGTAGTGCATGCCTGTAATCCCAGCTACTCAGGAGGCTGAGGCAGGAGAATCGCTTGAACCCAGGAGGCGGAGGTTGCAGTGAGCCAAGACAGTACCACTGCATTCCAGCCTGGGCAACAGAGTGAGACTCCATCTCAAAAAAATAAATAAATAAATAATTATTTGACTGTGCTATCAAAGCAGCCATGTCATAAAGATATGACAAGCAATAATGAACACTCTTGAAACAAATAAAAAGTTTCAGCAAAAAAATAGAAGACATATAGAAGAACCAAATGGAAATGTCAGAATTGATGTGTACACTAACTGAAGTTAAAAACTTATTGGATGGGCTCAACAGCAGAATGAAGCAAACAGGGAAAAGAATCAGTGAATCTGAGGATAGAAAAACATAAAGTGCCCAATCTGAAAAACAAAGTAGACAAAAAAAAAAAAAAAAAGAAAAAAAAAAAGAACACAGCCCTGGGAAGTTTTGGGACTCTGAACAGCAACTTAAAAGCAGCAACAGAGAAACAAGACCTTATCTGTAGTAGAAGTACAATTCAAATGACAGTGTATTTCTCACCCCAAACCATAGAGGCCAGAAGGAAGTGGCACAGCACTTTTCAAATGCTGAAAGAAAATAACTGTTATACCTGAAGTCAATATCCTGTGACAATATCTTACCGGCATGAAGGGGAAACCAAGACATCCTGAGATGAAGGAAAACTAAAATAATTCGTCACCAGTGGACCTATCCTGCAATAATGGCTAAAGGAAACTCTATAAACAGAAAATAAATCATAAAAGAAAATGTATTGGACAACAAGGAAAGAAGAAAGGACAAAAGAGTAAAAATATGACTAAACGCAATAGACTTTCCTCCTGCTCTTGAGTTTTCTAATTATGTCTGACCATTAAATCAAAATTATAACCTTCAGTGTTATAAAGAAAATACTCAAGACAATGATACTATAAATAAAGAAGGTAAAGGGATTTAAGGGGAGGTAAGGTTTTTATATGTCACTTGAAATAGCAAAAATCTGACACCAGTAGACTGTGATGTTATGTATATATAACATTATACTTATTATACCCACTAAAAAGTGATACAAAGAAATATATTTAAAAAAACAACACTATAAATTCAAGTGGCATTCTAAAAAATGTTGAGCCACAGAGAGGCAGAAAGAAGAAAACAAAGAAATGATAATAAGAGAGAAAAAATAGGAAATAAACAATACAATAGCAGACTTAAGCCCTAACATATCAATCACTATATTAAATGTAAATGGTTTAAATACACAAATTGTCTATTTAACACACACACACATGGTCTTTCACCTTTTTTACATATATATGCTATTTATAACAGAGAAATTCTATCTGTAATAGAGAAAAAAGAGAAATGATAATGAGAAATAATAGAAAACAAAAAATAAAATGGCAGACTTAAGCCCTAACATATCAATCACTATATTAAATATAAACAGTTTAAATATACAAACCATTTAATACACACACACAAACATATACACACATGGTTTTTCATCTTTTTTACATATATATATATATATGCTATCTATAACAAACTCATTTCAAATATAACAATATGGGTAGATTGAAAGTAAAAGGATTGGAAAGATATACCATACAAACATTAATCAAAAGAAAGTAGCAGTAGTTATATTAATATCAGGTAAGGTAAAGTAGACTATAAAGCAAAAACAAATTATCAGGAATGAAGAGAGACATTATATAATGATAAAAAGATCCATCAAGATGGCATAGCAATCCTAAATGTGTGTGCACCAAACAACAGAGCTGCAAAACATGTGAAACAAAAACTGATGGAACTGGAGACAAATTTATAATTACAGTCAAAAAGTCCAATAGCCCCTCTCAATAATTAATAGCATAACTAAATATATAAATAAGCAATGATACACAACTCAACAATGCCATCAGCCAACTGGATGTAACTGACATTTATAGAACACTCCAATTCACCACAGCAGAATACACATTCTTTTCAAATGTCCATGGAATATATGCCAAGATGGATCATATCTTGGGCCATAAAACAGACCTGAACAAACTTAAAGGAATTTACTCATACAGAGTATGCTTCCTAATGAAAAGGGAATCAAACTACTAATGTTTAATAGAAATATAACAAAAAAGTCTCTGAACATTTGGAAACGAAGCAATATACTTTTAAATAATCAATGGATCAAAGAGGAAATCTCAAGAAAAAAAATACTGAGCTGAGTCAAATAAAAATATATCAAAATATGTGGCCAAGTGCGGTGGCTCACACCTGTAATTTGAGCACTTTGGAAGGCCAAGGTGGGTGGATCACTTGAGGTCAGGAGTTCAAGACCAGCCTGGGCCAACATGGTAAAACCTTATCTCTACTAAAAACAAAAAAATTAGCCGGGCATGGTGGCACGTGCTGTAATCCCAGCTACTCAGGAGGCTGAGGTGAGAGAATTGCTGGAACCCAGGGGGCGGAGGTTGCAGTGAGCCGAGATCACACCACTGCACTTCAGCCTGGGCCACAGAGTGAGACTCAGCAAAAAAAAAAAAAAAAAAAATTCAAAATATATGAGACATAGCCAAAGCAGTGCTGAGAGGGAAATGTATAGCATTAAATGCTGACATTAGAAAAGAAAAAAAGCCTCAAATTAATAATCTAAACTTCCATGTCAAGAAATTATAAAAAGAAGACCAAAACAATCCAAAAGCAAGCAGAAGGAAAGAAGTAATAAAAATAAGAGCAGAAATCAATGAAATTGAAAACAAAAACCATAGAGAAAATCAATTAAACAAAGAACTGATCCTTTGAAAAGATCAACATCTGGCGAATCTGACAAAGGAAACAGAAGACAAAAGTTACCTATATTAAAAAGGAGAAATCACTACAGGGCATGCAGACATCAAAAGGATAAAAAGCAAATATTAGGAACAACTCTAGATACATGTATTTGACAACTTAGATGAAAAAGACCAATTGCTCAAAAAACACAAACTATCTCAATTCACTCATGAAACAGATAAATGAAACATGAAATAGATATTTTAATAGCTCTATAACTATAAATCCAATTTAATTTGTTATTTTAATACTCCAAAGAAAGAAATATTCAGGCTCAGATGATCTCCCCAGAGAATTCTGCCAAACATTTGAAGAATTAATACCAGTGTTAGACATTCTCTTTCAGAAAATAGAAGAGGAAGGCTGGGCATGACGGCTCACGCCTGTAATCCCAACACTTAGGGAGGCCAAGGCAAGCAGATCACTTCAGGTCACGAGTTCGAGACCAGCCTGGCCAACACGGTGAAACCTCATCTTTACTAAAAATACAAAAATTAGCCAGGTATGGTGGCAGGCACCTGTAATCCCACCTACTTGGGAGGCTAAGGCAAGAGAATCACTTGAACCTGGGAGGCGTAGATTGCAGTGAGCCAAGATTGCACGATTGCACCCCAGCCTGGGCAACAAGAGCAAAACTCTGTTTTTCAAAAGAAAAAGAAAATAGAAGAGGAGAGAAAGCTTCCTATTTCATTATATATGAAGCTGGTATTACCAATACCAAGGTAATACAAAGATAATGCAAAAAGAGAAAGCTAATGCTATGGTTTGAACGTTTGTGTCCCCTCCAAAATTCATGTAGAAACAGTCTCCAAAGAGGTGGAGCCTTTGGAAAGTGATTATGTCATGAGGGCTCCTACCTCATAAATAGGATTAAAGCCCTTACAAAAGAGGCTTCACACAGCATTCTGTCCCCTTTCTTCTTCTATCTCTTCTGCCATGTGAGGACACAGCATTCATCTCCCCTAGAGGATGCAGCAACAAGGTGCCATCTTGGAAACAGAGACCAGGGCCTCATCAGATACTAAACTTGCTGGTATCTTGATCTTGGACTTCTCAGACTCCACAAGTGTGAGAAATAAATTTCTGTTGATCATAAATTACCCAGTCTCAGTTATTTTGTATAGCAGCACAAAATAAACTAAAATAGAAAGTAGTAGTGAGAACCGATGGTGCTACTATAACAAATACCTGAAAATGTAGAAGTGGCTTTGAAATTGGGTAATGGGTAGAAGCCAGAATAGCTTTGAAGTGCATGCTAAAGCATTAAGCATGTTTCCAGTGAGAGCTCTGCAGAAGAGGAGAGCTGTAGAGAAACCTCAGTCATCTTAGAGATGATCTAAGTAGTAGTTGTGATCAGAATGCTCGTAGAAATATGGACAGTAAAGGCCATTCTGATAAGGCGTTAGTTGGAAATGAGGAGCAGTTTATTGGAAACTGGAAGAAGGGCCACCCTTGCTGCAAAGTAGCAATGAACTTGGCTGAATTGTGTTTTGTGTCCTATTACTTTGTGGAAGGCAGAACTTAAGAGCAATGGGCTAGGGTATTTGGTGGATGACATCTCTAAGTAAATTGTTCAGGATGCTTCATGGCTTCTCTTGACTACTTATAGTAAAATGCAAGAAGAGAGAAACAAATTAAATATAAAATTTGTAATTAAAAGGAAAGCAGAAGTTAAAGATTTAAAAAATTCTCAGCCTGGTCAGGTTTTAAAGTATGCTTGAGGGAGAATGCCAACGGTGTCACCAAGCAAACATTTGATAAGGAGATTTAATATGAATAGAAGGAAGACAGATGCTATTCATCAAGACAATGGAAGAATGACCGCAAAGGCATTTTGGAGATTATCTGTGCTGCCCTTCTCATAGCAGGCTCAGAGCACCAGGTCCTTGAGGGCAGAACAGTTTCAAAAAAGGGGCCCAAAACACTTGTGAAACCATGGGGCTTGTTGCTCAGGATGTCTTGTTTCTTTCCCAAACATTCAGACACAATGTTCCTCAGTCACCTCAGGTACAGCTCATGCAGGCCACCACTTCAGGCCACCACTTCAGGGGGCACAAGCAGTAAAACTTGGTGGCATCCATGTGGTGCTAACTCTGCAGGTGCACAGAGTACATGAGTTGTGGAGACATGTCTACCTAGATTTCAACAGATGCCTCATAGAGCCTTGGGGCCCAGGCAAGGAAATGCCACAAAAGGGGGCTGCTAGAGACAGCCCCAACTAGGGAAATGCCCAGTGGAGCAATAGAAGTGGGGCCACCACTAAGACCTCAGAACTGCAGAGCCACCAGCATGCAACTTCAGCCTGGGAGAGCTTGCAGGCATGAGACTCCAGCCTGTGATAGCTGCCCTGTGGGCTGTGACCAACAAAATTATAGTGCTGGGGCTGCCCAGAGCCTTGCGGACCCAACCTCTACTCTCGTGTGTCTGGAAGATGAAACATGAAGTCAAAGTTGATTATTCTCAGGCCTCAAAAATTAATGGTGTTTGCCATGTTGGGTTTTCAGCTTACTTGGGGACTGTTACCCCTTTATTCTTTCCTATTTCTCCCTCTTTGCACGAGAATATCAATTTTATGCCTGTCCCATCATTATAATCTGGAAGCATATAAATTGTTTGATTTCACAGGTTCACAGGTAGAGGGGAATTGGCCTCAGAATGAATCGTACACCTTGAGTCTCACCCATATCTGATTTAGATTATATTTAGATAAGACTATAGACCTTAAACTTTAAAGTTGATGCTGGAGTGAGTTACGGCTTTGGGGGCTATTGGTATTTAATTAATATGTTTTGCATGTGAGAAGGATATAAATTTTGGAAGGGGGGGGTCAGAAGTGAAATGCTATGGTTTCAATGTTTGAGTCCTTCCAAAATTTATGTGGAAGCAACCTCCAATGCAATAGTATTAAGAGGAAAAGGCCACTGGGAGGTGATGAGGTCATGAGGGCTCTTCCCTCTTGAAAAAATTAAGACTCTTACAAAAGAGACTTCACACAGCATTCAACCCCTTTTCCCCTTCTGTTCCTTGTGAGGACATGTGTTTGTGCCCTGCGGAGGATGTAGCAACAAGGTGCCATCTTGGAAGCAGACAGAAACCTTTGCCAGACACCAAACCTACTGATGCCCTGATCTTGGACTCCCCAGCATCAAGAAGAGAATTAAATTTCTGTTCATTATAAATTAGCCAGTCTTAGGTTATTTCCCAGGTATTTTGTTATAGCACAAATGGACAATGACAATTACAGACCAGTATCTCTCATGAATATAGATGTAAAACTCTTTAACAAAATAGTAGCAAATAGAATTCAGCAATAAGAATTATATACCATGTCCTCGTGGTGTTTACTCCAAGTATGCATAGCTGGTTCAATATTCAAAATCCAATAATGTAATATATCATATTAATACACCAAAAATGAACTATTACATAATCACAATTATTGATAGAGGAAAAAAAACACTTCACAAAATTCAACACCCCGTCATGATTTTAAAAAATGCTCAGAAAACTAGGAATAGAGGGAAACTTTATTAACTTCATGTACAGCAGGGGTCCTCAACCCCTGGGCCATGGACTTAGGAACCAGACCGCCTAGCAGGAGGTGAGCGGCAGGAGGACAAGCATTACTGTCTGCGCCCTGCTTCCTGTCAGATCAGCAGCGGCATTAGATTCTCAAGGATCTAAGTTGCACAATCCTTATAAGAATCTAACTACAGTTTCATTACAAAACCATCCCCCACTGCCACCAGGTGCATGGAAAAACTGTCTTCCACGAAATCGTTCCCTGGTGAGAAAAAGGTTGGGGACCACTGATGTAAAGCATCTACAAAATACCTACAGCTTACATCATACTTAACGGTGTAATACTAAATGCTTTCCCCTTAAGGTTTGGAATAAGGCAAGGATGCCCACTCCCACCACACTTTGTTGTACATAGTACCAAAATTCTAGCTAGTACTATAAGGCAGGAAAAGGAAATAAAATGCATAGATTGTAAAGGAAGAAGTAAATCTGTCCCCACGGTCAGATGACATAACTGTCTACATAGAAAATCCAAGGAAGCTACATTAAAAAATCTTAGCACTAATACGTAAATTCAGCAAGTTAGCAAAACAAATATCTGCATTCAAAAATCAATTGAATTTCTTACACACAGTGAACATGTGGAAACTGAAATTAAAATCCAACCCCATTCATAACCACTCAAAATAAAGAGAAGCAGGTATAAACCTAACAAAACACACACAGGATTTAATTTGCTAACAACTACAAAAGACTGAAGAAATAAATCAATGAAGATATAAATAATTAATGAAGAAACATACTATATTCATAGATTTGGAATACTCAATGGTAAATATATCAATCCTCTCCAAACTGAAATATAATCATGTACCACATTATGATATTTTAGTCAATAATGGTCCACATATATGATGGTGGCCCCATAAGATTATAATGGAGCCACTGTAAAGTCATGGCGCAATGCATTACTCATGTGTTGTGATGCTGGTATAAACCCACTGCACTGCCAGTTATATAAAAGTATAGCACATTCAATTGTGCACAGTACACAACACTTGATTATAATAAATAAGCATGTTATTAGGTTATGTATTTACTATACTATACTTTTTTTTTTTTTTTTTTCCAGACAGAGTCTTGCTCTTGTTGCCCAGGCTGGAGTGCAATGGCACGATCTTGGCTCACTGCAACCTCCACCTCCCGGGTTCAAGCAATTCTTGTGTCTCAGCCTCCCAAGTAGCAGGCATTATAGACATGTGCCACCACAGCCAGATAATTTTTGTATTTTTTAGTACATGTATATTTAGTACATGACGAGGTTTTGCCATGTTGGCCAGGCCAGAATATACTATACTTCCTAACATTACTTTAGAGAGTATTCCTTCTACTTACTAAAAAAAAAAAAGAAGATGGCTGATTAGAAGCAGCTGCAGTCTACAACACTCAGAGAGAGGAACAAAAGGGGTGAGTGAATTCAGCACCTTCAACTGAAATATCCAGGTTCTCACATTGGGACTGACTAGGCAAACTACTTGACCCATGGAAAATGAAGAAAAGTGGGGTGGGGTGATGGCCCCCCAGGGAGTGGCATGAAGCTAAAGGAACCCCCAACCCCAGCCAAGGGAAGCAGTGAGTGACTGCAACCACGCCTGGGAAACCACACTTCTCTCACATATCTTTGCAATCCATGAATCAGGAGATCCCCTCAAGAGCCTATGCCACGAGGTCCTTGGGTACAATACACAGAGCTATGTGGAGTCTTGGCAGAGCAGCCACTGAGGCACACACAGAGGCTGAGAGTTTTACATACTCCAGCCCTGGGATCCCTGGCAAGGCAGGCAATCCATCTGTACATATCCCTAGGAAGGGGGCTGAATCCAGGGAGACAAGCAGCATCATTCTGCAGGCCCCACTTCTATGGCACCTCACGAGTTAAGACCCACTGGGGCTCGGAATTACAGCTGGCCAACAGCAACAGGCTGGAGTCTACCTGAGACAGGACCTGGGGCAAGGGGCATGTGCCATCTCTGCAATTCAGCAGACTTGGCCATTCCAACCTGCTGGCTTTGGAGTATACAGACAGTCCAAATGAGGAAGGATCCCCCACAGTGCAGCACAGCTGCCTTGCCAAGACTTGCAAGACTGCTTCTTTAAGCGGGACCCCAATTCATTCTTCCTCACTGGGCTGGACCTCCCTGTGGGGGCTTCAGCCACTCCAGCCAGAGTTCTAAGAACAGAGCTCTGATCTGTTGAGGACGGGAATGGGATCAGGGACCTACTTGAACAAGCAGTCCTGCTGCCTTTTGGTAGAACAGGTATCCTGCATTGCGGGGGGACCCTTCCTAGTCCAGACTGTTTGGATTCTCCAAAGCTGGCAGGCTGGAACTCAAAGCTGAGTCTACTGAACCGCAGAGGCCACCCCTCTGCCTAGGAGCTTTGTCTCAGAAAGAGATCAGAGCTGGAAACTTTCCAGGACTGGAAGTTGCTGTGGGTGTCAGTGAGTGATTGGTGAGTGAATGTGAAGGCCTCGGACATTACTGTGTAACATGGTAGACTTTGTAAACACAGTACACTTAGGCTACACCAACTTTACTTTCAGAAATTTTCTTCAATAGGCTGGGTGCAGCAGCTCACACCTGTAATCCCAACACTTTGAGAGGCCGAGACAGGTGGATCACCTGAGGTCACGAGTTCGAGACCAGCCTGGACAACATGGTGAAACCCCGTTTCTACTAAAAATACAAAAATTAGCCGGTCATGGTGGTGCACACCCGTAATCCTGGCTACTCGGGAGGCTGAGACAGAAGAATCACTTGAACCTGGGAGGCGGAGGTTGCAGTGAGCCAAGATTGCACCACTGCACTTGAGCCTGGGTGGCAGAGTGAGACTCCATCTCAAAAAAAAAAGCAAAAGAAAAAAAAAAGATAAAGAAATTTGACTAATTAAACTATAGCCATAAACACTTATATATTCAATTGGATAAAAATTTTCTGAATCATTGCCATGGGGAAACTAAGACTGCATTATATTTGTACATACACAGCATTATGATTTGAAATATTAAGGGAATTGTAAATTTATATTTGAGTTGTATGATTTTAAAATTTCACACTTCCATTGGTATTCAAATATCCTAGGATATTATACTGTACCCTAGGTAAAAGTACCTAGGATAAAATACTATATTCTTTAGATATTATCTGCCTACATATAAACTGTTTTGGAACGAGGGCTCCTATTAGATTTTAGGTTTTATAACATGAAATGGCATAAGGTACAGAGATTCTATTAGGTCATGTTTTCAGATATGCTGGAGCTAGTGATCAGTTATATGCCTCCGCATAAGTTATCTCAGAGAGTATGCTCCCATCCATGAGCACCCTATGTTACCACAGGCAAAGTGTTCTAACCTAAACTGCGGCTGCTCTTTCTCAATCTATTTTTTCTTCTTCCCTACCAACCCCTGAATCAACTACTTTCTTCATGAACCTGAGTTTTCTAGAAAATCACTCTTCCTTTAGTCTTAAGGAAGGTGACTAAATTTTCTCATCCTGCCACACTGAAAAGTCACATTCTGTCCCCCCACTTTCTCGCTAAGTGCTTCATCCTACAGGGTGTCCCTGAGGCACCCCTACTTCAGTCCCTTTCTGGGGCATGCAACAAGGACCACAAAACAAGAAGAAAAACATAACTAATGTTGGGAACTATTTCTCCATATTTAAATGAAGTACTTGGCAGTAGAGTTTTGATTATTTAATTCTGGTTTTGTTTTAAAATCATACAAGGTACAAAGAAAGGGGTCAAGGAAATAATCGAGTTTACTTCTATCCTTTCCTTTCCTTGTCTATTCAAATTGTGACCTTCATAATTTCTTTATAAAGTAAGTCAAACATGTCTTTTTCTCATGCGATATGGGCTGTTTTAGTACATAGAATTCTCTTTTATTAATTTAGAATAAAACATATAATTAGAGAATGTAAAAAATCATTAACCCTCAAAAGTCTAATATTTATAAGTATTCAACTTATTTAAAACTAAACCACAAAACTGATTAAAAGCTTATAATAAAAAGTGCCCCAAATTTCCCAAATATATATCAATAATTTTTTTACAGAAAGACTTCTCAGAAGGATATTTATTTTTAAGAAATCACCCTTTTCACTGCCCCCCCATATCTAAAATGCCATTTTAATAAGACTATCACACCCTACTCAAAGTAGTTCTAGTGCAGCCCTCAGAGAATACTGTACAATCTAAGCAGTAAAGCAGATGAGGGCAGATTAGCAATTAGGTCATGAAAAATAGGCAGCATAAAACAGCTATTGCTAATCTACATGAGATGCATTTACTCGATTAAGTAGACAGAAATGTTATTATGAACTTGATATTCTGATGATGGTCTTTAAAATTAAGAAGGATGGGGCAAATGAAATGCACATTGGGGGATTTGGGGCCTTTATGTATTAATTCTAAAGGATACAATGCAGAATACTGTAATGAAGTTAATAAAATTAATTAAAATATTCTTTGTATGTAACCATTAGAGACTACATTAAAAAATACATGACAGTCTGACATTGTTAACAGTAAATGTGGCTGTTCTTTAACATTCTTAATGTTGATACCATCACCTTTTCTAAATATACCACTGATAAAAGAAGCATGCAAGATGACAATCTTATTATTCACAGCATAGTGTGAGGAATGTTTTTAATATGCTTTCTGGTATTATTCCATTCTGAGTTTCAATAACTGATAAGCCAGTGATGAATTTTCAAATGTTTTACAAGACTGTTACACATTTTCACTTTCAGATATTTATATGTTTTTTAGTTTGTGATTTTTACATAATCAGACAATGACAAAATTAAAAGAGACTTTTTTTTTGAGACAGAGTCTTGCTCTGTCACCCAGGCTGGAGTTCAGTGGCACGATCTCGACTCACTGCAATGTCTGCCTCCCGGGTTCAGGCGATTCTCCTGCCTCAGCCTCCCGAATAGTGGGGATTATAGGCGTCCACCACCATGCCCAGCTAATTTTTGTCTTTTTAGTAGAGATGGGGTTTCACCATGTTGTCCAGGTGGGTCTCGAACTCCTGACCTCTGGTGATCCGCCTGTCTTGGCCTCCCAAAATGCTGGGATTACAGGTGTGAGCCACTGTGCCCGGCCAACAGGAGACTATTAAATCTGTTTGAGAATTACATCAAACTCTTAAGCAGAACAAAAGTCATTGGACAATTTTGGAAAAATAGTTAACTCCGAAAGGAGCTTTTGTATAGTGATAAACACTTCATGTTTAACCTAATTTCAAAAGGGGTAGTGTATATACTTAGTCTTGTTACTGTTAAATAATTCTAACACATCTACCAAAATTATAACAATTTTTTTTAACAAAAAATTACATAGAAATGATAAGCTGTGTCCATGAGAGCAATGAAATGTAGTATATTCACGTTGCCTCTACAGGTAAATTTTGGATTAATTTTATATTTTTCTTTTTTCTTTTTTTTGAGACAGAGTTTCACTCTTGTCACCCAGGCTGGAGTGCAATGGCGTGATCTTGGCTCACTGCAACCTCCACCTCCCAGGTTCAAGTGATTCTCCTGCCTCAGCTCCCGAGTAGATGGGATTACAGGTGTCCGCCACCATGCCTGGCTAATTTTTGTATTTTTAGTAGAGACGGGGTTTTTATGTTGGCTAGGCTGGTCTCCTGACCTCAGGTGATCCGCCCACCCCGGCCTCCAAAAGAGCTGGGATTACAGGCGTAAGCCACTGTGCCTGGCCGATATTCTTCTCTTTTCTTACAAATGTAATTTTTCTTCTCCTTGTGATTAGTCTGAAAAGGCTTAGAAATTGTAATGTACCAATTTTTCCTAAAATAACAATTATATAAAAATGACAAGAGTTTCATTTGCACACTCCGACTTCTTAACACATATGTCAACCTTGGCATGTAATAATCCTCTATCATTCTTACTCCTTCTTCTTAACAGAAGTCTACTTTAAACAATTATATAGTTGATCTGAATATTATTTTTTATTTGTAAGTACTGAAACTTTTTGAATTAAATTATGTGCTTCTTGAGATGGTGTTTTACATGGCTAGGTGCTCAGTGGATGCTCATTAATATTCATGGCATTACATGAATTCATACATCTATCCATTTACGGAACATTTATTATGTGCCAGGAACCTGTTTGATGCTACAGACACAGAGATGAACAGTCTCTGTTCTAAAGCTGTCCAGACACCTGAAGGATTGTGACAGACTGAAAAATGAACCCCTAAAATGACCACACCCAAATCCCTACAACCTGGGACATAACAGTGAACAAAACAGATAAAGTCCTTACCCTCATGGAGCTTACATTCTACTGGGGGTGGGGGGTTGGAAATCAGATGGTAAACAAAACTAATATATAAATTAAAGTAGTATTAAGTGCTTGGAATAAAAATAAAGAAATGCAAAGAGACACAGTATATATGTGTGGGAGCCAAGATGTAGATAAGGCAAAAATAGACAAAAGGACTGCGGCTGAGAAAATACCTTTTTACATAATATGTTCAACTTTTCCTAAAATCAGCAAGAACTGTCTTTGTGTTCAATGGAAGATTTCTTTTCAACATACTGATAATTTATACAAGGTTGTTCATACTATATAACAATACTGCAAATGAAACAAAGACTTTCAAAACAAAAATCATTGGTATTTTCAGGTTTCCTAACTACAACTGTCACACAGAAAGTTGGGTGATTAACTGGTTAAACTAGCACTAAATATCAACTGTAATTACAGTACTGAAGTATTTTATGGCTTTGCAGACTTTGGATGCCCCTAGATTTGAGGAGTTACATGACTCAAGCTGATTTTATCCTTCCTTCTGATATCAAACTTTGGGTGGTAAAGTAATGCTATAATGTAGGATGTTCCATGTCAAATACATTAAGTACAAGTGACTCCACTAGGGAGTGGGGGGGAAAAAAAAAAGAAAACCAGAAAATTTAATTACTGCTGAATTTAAAAGATAATTCACATTTAAATAATTAATTTTATATGACATTGTTAAAACACTAATGTTTAAAACTCACTTTGAAGTGTTTCAAGTTCAGTTCTAGTCAGTGCATCTTCCTTTTCCTTCGATCTTGTTTCTTTATATTTAGCATAAAACTGCCCAGCATCCTTAAAAAAAAAGTTATACATAAATTAACATAAAAATCAGTGTGCTTCAATAATATTTTCCATATAACTTAATTTTAAAGCATTATATTCATTTTATAAGTAGGCTTTCTTTTTGTTTTCAAATTTTATGATGAGCAGAAATTAAACATTTCTCTATGATGTTTCTCTCCTGGAGAGCCAGTTACAATGAGAAATTTTATGAGTATAATTTTAAACTATTTTTTTCTCTCAGATATGGAAAGGAGGTATCCTCTTCCTGTTTTCTTCCATTGTATGCTATTTTCATAATATACTGTTGCATATACAGAGAGCAGAAAAACTCTTTGCTGAACTGATTTGGCACAGTAAATTATATTACTGTGACTAACAAAGTACTACTGCTATTTTCATATTAGCCCTTTAACTACAACAGATATTCAAAATTATTTTCAAATCTGATTATAAAACTTATATGAGCATGTATATAAAAGTGAAAGGTGCCACTCCTCCTTTTACCACCCTTAGAGACGAGTATAAAAACCATTACCATGAAGTCTTGAGAATTGAGGACTGAGGACACATACTGCATACATATACTTAGGTGTCAAGATACAGTGACTGAAGTCTCAATGAGTGGCACACAGGTAAGGCTTTAGTGGTGTACCAAAAAAAAAAAAAAACTAGGTCTTAAATAATGACATACATAAAAATAAACAAGCTGATGCTCTAGGCATATGAGATCCTGACAATGAAAATAAGCAAAACAGATCTTTTACCACACTCCTTGGCTCAAACCTCAGATAGTCTATAGGAATACCACTTGTATTAACAGCTGCCAGCCCACACTGTGCTTCCATGTCTGTGCAATTGCTTTGCCCTCTGGCTACAATACTGTACTTCCCTGGCATTATTCTGATGAACTCTTATTAATCCTTGAAAACCCATTCAAGCCCCATCTCCTTTGCAAGTTTTTCTGACCTTCTCTGGCAGTGTAATTCTCCCTTGTACACTACTTCTATATTTAAACATGTCTATAATTGCTTGTATCATGTTATATTCTCTTCCAGATGAGAAATTGAGAAAGGGATACTTACATGCCCAGAGCACAGTATCTGCCATAAAGCAGGTACTCAGTAAGTATTTACCGAATTGAACTAGACTGAAATATGTGAGAAACCTAATAAAGCAAGAAATGAAGGGGCCTGATGACTAACTAAGGTGAAATAAGAAAAAGAAGGGTTTCAAGAATAACTCTAGGGTAACATTCTCAGACCATAAGATTCCTAGAGCAGATAAATCATAGACCCATCTGAGAGAGCTTTATTTTGCAAGAAATAAAGGAACAAAATCTTTGACACTACTTTGACTCAGATGTAAATACATAAATACTTAAACCCTAGAAACTCTTTTCATCTATGACTGTGTCCAAATTAAAGCTTTTTCCTGGGGGTCTGTGTCTCTTGGGGTTCTATCAGAACTCCTCCACCTAATAAGAATTTGGTATTCCTAAAATCATTGAATCAATACAATACAGATGTATTGTTAATATAGTAAAAGATCTCTTAATTATTTTCATCCCCACTTTTACGTTCCTACCTCATTTCTATGAGGATTCACACAAGCCCTAGGCCAGGTAAACAATGGTACTACTGGAAGAGCACAGATGGCCATGCAACCAACTTACTCATCCTCCCATGCCCATATATACTTTAAGTTTCAACAGGGTTTTGGGTTAAGGTTTTATAGCCCTTAACATTCCCCACCCCCCTTAAAAAAAGTCAACCCTAAAGAAGTATTATTTTATATTAAGCCATATGAGTCATTTATACCTTGGTGTGAATGAATGAATGAGCTTATTAGCTTCTTTCCACAGAGTAGGTTTTAATAGTAGGGAAGAAGAAAAGGTCAGGAAGGCATTGGCTCCTTGAGGGGAGTAGGAAATGTGGCACATGCAAGAAAAGAAGGGCACAGATTAGTTATTTATGAGAGGTAAAAGAAAGTAGGCTGAAATCAATCATCACAGTATAGCACAGTGAAATATGGTGATTAAGAGGACAGATTTGGAGCCAGACTATCTGAATTAAGATCTCAGCTCTGCCATCTTACTAGCTATGTGACATTCAGCAAATTATTTTACTTCTCTGTGGGTCCATTTTCTCACCCATAAAATGGGGATAATAAAAGTACCTAACTTATAGGACTGTTATGAAGATTAAATGTGTTAATACCTGGGAAACAGTTAGAACGATATCTTCTACATAGTTAGGCCTTATATGTATGTTAGCTATTTTTATTATTACTTCTACCAATTTGACAAGGATCTTGTTTTCCAACACAAAGGATGAGTTTTGTGCTTCATACTTCACCAAAATTCCCCTGCCAAATCCTGTATCTTCTTGCTTATGTGACCTTTTTAATTGCATCCTTCTCACTTCATTTTGCTGTATAATAGCAACCTCTCCCTAGTAGTCCCGCCAAATTTGAACATTTTCCCTGTTAATGTTTCTTCTTCCTGCTATGGGACATAATCCCACTAAAACTTCCTCTTTGAAATACACATTTAATCCAAATCCTCACTTATCTGAGGACTGCAATCCACTCAATCACCCTAACCTACTCTACTTAATCTGAGACTTTCATTACATTCCCTAGTTTCAGTCACTATTTTTATCTTCCTTTTGCTCCATTTCTAAGCATTTATTTAAACATTCCCCATGTTTTTTTTTCCATATCTTACCTATGCTTTGAAATCAAATTACAATATGCCCACTCCAGGAAACATTACTTCCTTAACAATCTATGAACTCAAGCAATTCTACTTTACTAAACAACTCTACATTGTTTCAACCATCCCTGTGTATAGTTTGGGGTATCACACTTTAAGATGCACTGACAAATAGAAAGACTTTAAAAGGAAAGTGATTAAATAGGGAGGCAGCTTGAAACTCTATTTTTATAAGGGATTAGAGATAAGAAGATTGGGGATAACTTCACAACTACCATAGAATATTTCAAGGTTTATTACAGGAAAGAATGTTGTAAACTACTGCATATGATTCCAGAGATGAAAGTTTTGATTTTGGATCAATATGAGGAAGAAGCCAGGTGTGGTGGCTCACACCTGCAATCCTAGCACTTCGGGAAGCCAAGGTGGGCGGATCACTTGAGGGCAGGAGTTCAAGACTAGCCTGGCCAACATGGTGAAGCCCCATCTGTACTAAAAATACAAAAAATTAGCCAGGTGTGGTGGCAGGCACCTGTAATCCCCGCTACTCAGGAGGCTGAGGCAAGAGAATTGCTTGAACCTGGGAGGCGGAGGTTGCAGTGAGCCAAGATCACACCACTGAACTCCAGCATGGGCCATAGGGTGAGACTCTGTCTCAAATATATGAAATATATATGAAATATATTATATATAATAATATATAAATATATAATATAATATATAAATATATAATATATAGAAATACATAATATATAATATATAGAGAAAATATATATTTTATATATATATATATATATATATATATATATAAGAATTTCCTAATAATTAAAATTACCTGAAAATGAAATAGACAGATTTTGGAGATAGTATTCAAGAAGAAACCAGGTGGCTATTCTTTAAGGTATGTTCTAAGGTATGGCTATTCTGTAAGGTATGCTTTTGAATCCAAGCATTCAAAAGAGGATGAATAAGATAAATTGTTTTCAACCTTTTTTCCCTCCCATTTTTCATGGGGGGGGGCGAATTCAAGTGAATAAAATTATAATAAAATTGTTTAATACGAAAAATAAGCACAAAAACTTACTTGGGTCCAGAGTAAACTCCAGTTTACCTACACAGAAAGTTAGATTTCCTGGGGATATAAACTTCTAATCCATCCTTATAGCCCTAGTACACTGCCTGGCACTTACAGAAGCTTAATAAATATTTAATGAATAATTAAATGCTTACTTCAATTGATTAGGGCTCTGAACTGCCTGCCTCATAATACTGTATTAAAATTATGGAGTTTACATTTTTCCAAACAGAAAGAACTCCTATTCTCAAGGAGTTTATAATCCTTATGAATGGAACCATGAGCAAAAGTTTTTATTCTAGAAGCAACTGTATTAGTACTTAAAATTTCTTTCTTTTTTTTTTTCCCCAAGACAGAGTCTCGCTGTGTCGCCCAGGCTGAAGTGCAGTGACATGATCTCAGCTCACTGCAACCTCCGCCTCCCGGGTTTAAGCAATTATCCCTGCCTCAGCCTCCCAAGTACCTGGGATAACAGGTGCCCACCACCACGTCTGGCTAATTTTTGTATTTTTTAGTAGAGACGGGGTTTTGCCATGTTGGCCAGGCTGGTCTTGAACTCCTGACCTCAGGTGATCTGCCCGCTTCGGCCTCCCAAAGTGCTGGGATTACAGGCGTAAGCCACCGCCCCTGGCCAATATTTAAGATTTCCTGAAGAGCTCAAAACCTGCCTGCATAGACATCAAACAGGGGACAGGTTTTACATTTAAACTATGGCTAACTTAAATAATGTATGAGTGTTCTTTGTACGTAATTATAGAGCATAGGCTCCTGCACAAGAAGACATTAAATAGAGATATTTATGCTTATTTATTGAACCATTGTTATATGTATTGTACATTATTAGGATATGTGGGGATTATATAAGATACAACAGTTTCCCTTAAGGAATATGTAAAAACAACTATAAATATCAACTAAAATATGGAATATAGAATATAAGCTCCGTGAGAACAGGAATTGTTGTCTTTCATCCCCTACCCCTGCCCCGGCACAAAGTAAATAATGCAATCAATCAATAAAGTTTGTTGAATGAATTACTGGCAAAGAAAGTGGTGCTCACTCAACATTCTGTTTCCCCATATTCCGTTGTCCTTTTAAGATTAGGTGGGGTCAGAAGACTAGTTCTGGATGGGCTGTGGATGGAAATATCATGTGTCATTTCCAAACCAACTCACAGAAAAACTCATGCAAATCCTCCAGCTCTCTCCTCTTGTCATAATGAGCAAGGAGGCCACATGTTCCAGATGGATACAGCTAGAAGATGGTGAACACATCATTGCTCTGAGCTCCTGAATGGTTAGGTAGACCAGAATGCCCACTTTCCTATCAACCAGTGACAGACATGAGGCATATGCCAGAAACAGACTAAAGTCTATCAGTCTATTGTGATTAATACAAATAGTAAATGCTCTAAAGTTAGTATGGAGAACATACAATGAGAATTTTTCAGTTGGCCTGATGAAGGAAGGCTTCATAATGATGATAATTTAGTTAAGCCTGAAGATACAATATTTCCAAGATTAGTAAGCTGTGAGATAGGGAATATCCTTACATTAAACCTTTTTTTTTTTCTTTTTCAGATGGAGTCTTGCTCTGTCACCCAGGCTGGAGTGGAGTGGCAAGATCTCGGCTCACTGCAACCTCCACCTTCTGGGTTCAAGCGATTCTCCTGCCTCAGTCTCCCAAATAGCTGGGACTACAGGTGCCTGCCACCACACTCGGCTAATATTTATATTTTAGTAAGACGGCGCTTCACAATGTTGTCCAGGCTGGTCTCGAACTCTTGATCTCTGGTGATCCGCCCACCTTGGCCTCCCAAAGTGCTGGTGTGAGCCACCGCGCCCGGACATCCTTTAACATTCTTGACATAGTTCATTAAGTGATAAGAGAACATGCTAAGGTGGCACTGTTTATAATGTTTTGGTTTACTTTTATCTCTCCATATAAACATCAACATATTAAGCAATCCAAAGAAAAGCTTAAGAAACAAGGGCATTAAACTAACAGAAAACCAAACACTGCATGTTCTCACTCATAAGTGGGAGCTGAAAAATGAGAATACGTGGACACAAGAAGGGGAATAACACACATCGGGGCCTGTGGTGGGGCGGGAAGAGGGAGAGCTTCAGGATAAATAGCTAATAATGCATATGGGGCTTAATACCTAGGTGATGGGTATTAAGCAAACCACCATGGCACACGTTTCCCTATGTAACAAACCTGTAAATTCTGCACATGTACCCCAGAACAAGACAAGAAAGGAAAGAAAGGAAGGAAAGAGAGAGAGGAGAGGGGAGGGGAGGGGAGGGGAGGGGAGGGGAGAGGAGAGGAGGAAGGAAAGGAAGGAAAGAAAGGAAGAAAGAGAGAGATGGAGAGAGAGAAAGAGACAAAGAAGAGAGAGAGAAAGAAAGAGGGGGGAAGAGAGAAAGAAAGGGGGGGAAGAGAGAAAGAGAGAGAGGGAGAAAGAAAGAGAAAGAGAAAAAAAGAAAGAGAGAGAAAGGAAGGAAGGAAGGAAGGAAGGCGGGCAGGCGGGCAGGCGGGCAGGCATTGATTTACAGTGGTAGGAGCAGGGAAATACCACCTGTCTTGATGGGAATAAGGAACGTGGAAGAGCTATGAGGAAGGATACCTAGAAACAATATAGAGGATGCTCTATTTCTTTTTCATTGTTTGATAGCCCAAATCTTCTCTTTCGTTTGAGGCTTAGAAATAACCTTCAATATAGGAAAATACCATAAGTACATTTCTGAAAATCTGCCCACAAAATCAAATGCTCTATACTGTTTTGTTCTCCCATTGACTTATATGGTAATCTCAGAATTACATATAATATGCAATAAAATTACAATGAAAAATATAGAAAAACTGTAAAATTGTACATTTTGATAAGAGTCAAAATTTCTGTACAGAACTATAATAAGACTAAATCCACAAAAAGTAATAAAAATAAAACAGAAAACCAGAAGCTACTGTCTTCCTCTGGTCTGAGACTGTAATATTCAAGGAGACGCACAGCCTAAAAACTATTTTTTCCATTTGTTCCAAGAGATAGAAGAGACTGTAGAAGCCATTTATTCAGCCCTAACTCAATGTAAGAATCCTACAGCTTATGTCCTACAGATGTCCCCAACTTGATGGTTTAACAGAACAACTTTTCCATTTTACGATGGTGATATAGTGATATGCATTCAGTAGAAACCATACTTCCAAGGTCTATATAATCATTGTTTGTTTTTTCTTTCAGTACAGTATTCAGTAAATTACATGGGATATTCAGCGCTTTTTAAATATAAAATAGGCTTTGTATTAGATTATTTTACCCAACTGTGGACTAAACGTAAGTGTTCTGAGCGTGTTTAAGGTAGGCTAGGCTAAGCTATGAGTTTCCGGAGGTTAGGTATATTTAATGTATTTGCAACTTAGGGTATTTTCTCCTTATGATGGGCTTATCAGGATGCAATCGATAAGTTGAGGAAAATTTGTAATTATAATCAGCCTGAACATTCTGACAGGGAGTTTAAGATTACACAGCTTATACTATAAAGTTCTAGTTATCTACCCGGGGCGAAATTTATTCTTTTTTAGTTTTTATTTTTCTTATGTATTTTTTTCTTATATTTTAATATTTATTTTCATCTGCTTTAAGTTTCATTTCTACCATTAACTAGTTGTGTCACTTTGGGGAAATTGTTTCACCAATTTGAGTCTTAAGTATTTTCATCTATAAAATATGGAATTGATGAGACTATATGTTGCTAACATCCTACCTAACATTTTGTGGCTTTTTATCTTTTCTACATCTAGCAATAACCTACGAAACTCTATAGTCTGTCTTTGGATCTCTGAGTACTTGCATAAGATGCAAGGATTTACTTTCAGAGGGTGGAAGTAAGGAATCTCTGTCTTATGTTGTAAGGCCATTCCAGTTTGCCTGTATCCCTTTGTCCTGTAGCAGTAGTTTCAGCTTATAAAAATTCAGATGAACTTCTCCATCTATTTTCATTTGTTTATGTATTTCCTGTGTCAGGTTTCTGTATGTGTGTGTGTCTGAAAAGTTTTAAAAAGTTTTAGAGTATTAAAAGCAAGCTGCCTCATCCCTTGGAAAATCTGTTTAACTCTAAGTAGAAGGGCAGGCGACTCAGCTTGAAACAAATGCCTCATAGCCTTTTAGAAGCTTTTTTTCCTGCTAATTAGCTGTGAATGTTCTGTTTGTTTGGTTTCTGACAGAGTCCTAGCAAGCAGAAGCAAAGGGGCTAGAAAGGAAGGGCCCTAATTGTCAGGGAGGGTGACCTCCAGGCTTGTCCACAGTTGTAGTCTCCATGGGAGAAGCAGCTTCTTGGGAGGGAGGATGCTTCCATTTATAGACAGTTCTATAAAGTATAGTACTCCCTTTACTCTTAGGCAACTTTTTTTTTTTTTTTTTTTAGGTAAAAGCCAGAGCTGTACAGAGAAGATTCCTCTATTTTCTCAGCCACTACTCCTAGGCAACCTATACATCCTGATGGGGGTGGGGATATGCACGCTGGAAACTTCCTATGACAATTTTTATTTGAATGGTGTTCTTGTTAGATCTGCTTAGTAATGAGAAAAGATGGGACTGGAACTTAAAAAGGTAAAAAATTTACAACTTTAGGCAATGCACAACCAAATGAGTTTTATATTTTATAAATTATGCTACCGAGAAATGTAATATATGAGTCAGAGAGAAACTTGAATGGTGAATTCCTAGAAAAATCAAACAAATTCTCAAGCAAATTAAGTTCTGACTGCTGAAGACCTGTTTGAACTCAGAAAATGCAGAGAACTGTGTCTATGATTTAGATTGGTAATCACTTGGGATATGTGGCACTTCCTGATTTTATGAGAGAAACTGATGGTCTGAACAATCTAAATTATTATGGGCCCAAATATTTAAGGTTCTGAAACAGTTGCGAAAATAAACTAAGTTATAACAGCTAAATTGAAAATACGCACAGATCATTGATTATATGTCACCAACTACTTGCTATTTTCCAGGTTACAGAACATATGATCAATTTAAAAATACCCAAGACGGGCATTTTGGAGGTTACAAAAATTTCCTGGGGTTGCAAGCCGAACACAACCAACAAAGAAGACTGGTTTTTGTCAGATTCCAAGAGAATGTGTACTTTCTTCAAACCCACCAGGAGAGCAGAAACAGACTGGTAAGATGTCAAAGTGTCACGGGAGCTATATTTTAAATGTTACAATTAAATTCTTGCCTCAAAGGATTTAAGCCCTCTGTTGATATAGTCCAAGTTCCTTGTTATATACTAACTCATACCCACGTCTTCTGGGGATCACTCTACTTGCTTTGTCAGCTATCTCAACACACTTCCTGAAGCTCCCCCTGCTTCCTTGTATGTAGTCATCCATTTCACTCCTCTCCAGTGTTCTCTCATCTCTCTAAACACACACACACCAGCCTTCCATTCATTCATCAATTTACAAACACCATATTCTTTTCCTGTAATTTCTCACTTGACTTTTACCTTTTCTGCCTATGTAGATTACATGGGGCGTACACTTGACTAAATATAGCAATATCCATGCATCTTGTCCTTGAATACTGACCCACTTGGGAAATGTCTGATATTAATTTAATATTATCAAATATTTAACATCCACTAAGTATAATAGCTTTTCACTCTTTGGCTTTGTTCTTCTATCAATTCTTATAATTCTCGCAATATCCTTCTCAGAGCAAAGGAAAGGAACAAAATCCAGTGCTCTGGAGGTAATAAGGACCTTTTCAAAGAAGCAAGGGGAACTATCAAAGAAATACTTTTACCTCTATCTTGCCTAATCACAGAACCACTTCATTTATTTTCTGCTGATTTCACAGTCCTTATGTACTTTATTTCTACCATTCCTAACAATGTACACAGATCTTTCACAGATGTGTGTGTAATCAAAGAAACACTTTGTTGTCTTATCAGTTAACTTTATTCTGTCTAAATATTCTTTTTAGACTTGTCATATCAGATTTACCTGTTATAATATAAATTCCTAAATAGATATACTCAGAATCTACAGACGTGGAATACAGTCTGAGAAGACAGTAATGGGCTGCATGATACCCTCTTTAAAAAAAGGCTGTTGTATAATGTTTTCCTCAGGATGCTTTTAGCCTTAATACAGTATGATTTTATGGGAAGTACTGCATCTACAAAATTATCTTTGTATACCACCTAGTATACAAAGTGGGCACTTAACTGTTAAGTGTCTATTCATCTTTCAATACTCAGTTCAAGTGTTCACTCTTTTTAGTTTTCTTTGGTCATCCCAAATAGAGACAACCTTCCTTCTCTGACTATCTACAGAAGTCACTGTTCATACTAAAATGTGAAGCATATATACCGTATTGTAGAATGGTTATTTAAATTCATGTGTTATAACTGCTACCTGACATTAAGGTCCTAGAGAAGGCATATTTATCTCTGTAGTCCCTAGTAGTGCTTTGTTCTGATATACGTTTAATATCTTTTTATTGAACTGGCTGAACTGTCTTTCTAAACATCTGACCAAAAGACGTCTTACAAATCAAATGTGGAAATAATTATTTGCATTTGTAATTTTGTTTGGGAGGAAATAGAAAATAATTTAGGTATACTAAGCAGGGAACAGGAGTTTTCTTAGGGCTCTTAGATGCTAAGTAATAAAAGCGAACTTGGGAGCACAAGTGAGCCAGAAATGCCACTTTCCCAATCTTACCAGACGACCTTATGTATGTGAAGCGTAGCAAAGGAATGGGTATTTAGAGGATGAACGGGAAGGAAAGAAATTAAACTGAAGAACTATTGCTATGACAAGATTTGGGTACAGATTCTGCCAGTGTAAAGGTCACTTGCTGGAAGCCTCTGAATCTCCCACTTTTAGCTTGGACCCTGCTTCTTAACCAATAGCTATATACAGACATCAAATATTTGCAGCTCAGTTTTAATTAACTTTTCATAAAATTCAAGGAATTTACGCCAAAAGTAAAACTCTCTTAACTTACATGTGCTTAACTAATTTACTGTATACTTATAAGAGCTGCTTGTGTTAACTCTTAAACCTCCTAGTGGTAGTTATACTTGTTATTCTAATTACATGATTCAATTAATTACCATCTAAAAAAGGATGAGATATGAGTAAGAAATAAGAATTGTTTCTATGAAAACCAAGTTGAACGCTTTGGCAAGCTCAAAATAAGAGTTGTTAAAAATGCTGTTTTAATGTCCCACCTAGGGTACCCCCATCTCCCAAAAAAAAAAAAAAAAAAAAGTCTGGCTTGGAGGTGTGTGCCTATAGTCCCAGCTACTTGGAAGGCTGAGGTGGGGGGATCACTTGAGCCCAGGAGTATGAGGCCAGCCTGAGCAACATGGCAAGACCCTGTCTCTAAAAAATAAAAATTAAATTAAATTAAATTAAAATTAAAATGAAGTTAACTAGATGTCAGAAAGCCAATTATGAAAGACTTGGAGAAAACTATATATATCTACAAAGATTATACAATTACATTGTTTCACAAGACTCTAGTTTGACTCTTCTTTAAAGAAAGCAAGATTATCGGTATAGTTTATGCCAGAAAGAGTACAAGAAACTTCAATCAGTGGACTCTTATTTAAAAATAAAACAATGGCCAGGTGCAGTGGCTCACGCCTGTAATCCCAGCACTTTGGGAGGCTGAGGTGGGCGGATCATGAGATCAGGAGATCGAGACCATCCTGGCTAACACGGTGAAACCCCATCTCTACTAAAAATACAAAAAATTAGCCGGGCCTGGTGGCAGGCACCTGTAGTCCCAACTACTTGGAAGGCTGAGGCAGGAGAATTGCTTGAACCCGGGAGGCAGAGGTTGCAGTGAGCTGAGATTGCGCCACTGCACTCCAGCCTGGGTGACAGAGCGAGACTCCATCTCAAAAAAAAAAATGAAAATAAAAATAAAAAAACAATGGTCCTATATCACAAGAGTGGTACATAAAGTACACGTTTTAAAAGTTTAAGGTTGTACCTATCATTTTTTATTCTTAGAGCCTTAACAGGGCTCTTTTTTGACCACTGTTCCAATTACCAATCCAGATAACTTCGGGTGAAAAAGACTCGTTGTAAATTTCATAAATATCTTATTTAAGAAGATCTAAAATTAATACAAAGGTCATCACATACTACAAAACAAAAAGCAGACAAAAATCTAATCCTGAGAGCAACTGATCAGTATTATTTTGCTAATGTATTTCATAAGCAATGTTTATCAATCTAAAGTACTTTCTAAAGTATTATAATATATATTTGAAAGAGTCTACTGCATTACATTATTTTGTTAGTGACCACTAGAAACACTAATCTAAGGTCCCCACAGCAGAATAAAAATATCAAATATTTGCTTTAAAAAGGAAAATCATCTTAATTTTCTTCTTGAAATCCATTTATCAAGAAGAAATAATTAGAATAAAATTTAAAAATTAGATTTAAAAGGTCTTGGAACCCTAATGCCTACCATCTCAAAACTGAAAGGCCAGCAGATACCATCAAGTAAGTAAAAACTTTAAAATTCAAAGTGATCAGTTAAAAAAAGCAGAGTTTCTAAAGAAACTAAAAAGTTTCTGTAAAATTCCTCATTTTGGTATATTTTCTACATTATTTATTTTTGAATTTCTATAAAATTCCTCATTTTTGTATATTTTCTACAAATTTATGATGAGGCAAAACAATCAATCTATTACACGAATTAACAGCTATCACAGGCAAGTATTTTAAAGTAAATTATACATCTAAGCCATAATAATATGTTGGTTCTAGTCTGGCAAATTACCCTGCATGCTAAACAAGAAATATGTTAATTTTACCAAATAAATTTTATTTCAAATTAGATTAAAATTACAAAGAAGTGTTTAATATTGATATCTTATGTAATATTCTATTTATACTGCCTCATGAATATACTTTTTAACTCATCTATATTCTGGTTTGCCTATTGCACGGATTCTAAAGTTGGCAAAAAATAATCAGACTTCAAAAAATAAGAAAATCTGCCCTAAAAATATTTTTCTGTCTCATTTTCTCATAAACATACCAGTGTGATAAAGACTTTCCCTCCCTCATTAAGTCTTACAGACAGCATATAAGCATTGCAGAGTATTTTTTCAAGCAAACAATATAACACGCTAAACAACTTAAAAACAAACCTTTTAAATTACCAAAATACTGTAATTTTTCTCTATTAACTGTAAACAAAATATAACATTCTATAAGCAATAACTATTAAGATGAACTATTTTGATGGAAGAACTGGTAATTTCTCAAAGGATAAAAAGAAGCACACTAGTATTTTGGTTCAATATCCCCTTTAAATATAAAATTTTCATTATGAGAAAAATAAAGGAAAATACAGAAGTTGTAGTCATTAGCTTCCTTAAACAATCAGGAAAAATAGCTCTAATATATAACTACAAAGTGGGTAGAACTGAATTAGAACATTATCTGGTCCTCTAGATTATAAACACTTATTTTCTAAAATAAAACATTTCTCTCCAAAAAATTATAATCTCAACCTCAAAATCTGTACACCAAAAAGTGTTTTATTTACTTTCAAATATTTATGTGTTGGGGATTTTCAAACCTGATGCAAAAATCAAAATTAACAAAGCAATAATTTAATAAAATATGCTTTGGTATACTAAATGTAAAAAAATAAAAGAAACTGACATCTAAATATGATACATATCCACATTTTATTATTTAATCAAGACTAAACAGAAACAGAAACTCATTACCTGTATAAGACAAAATGTCCTCACTCCTCTTAAATTTGCAAATAAAATGGAAAGCAATATATATTTTGGTACAATTATACAGATGTTCATGTAAAGTTTGGTTTTTCTTTTTTTTAACACTATGTACTTAAATGCTATTAAAATAATGGGTGGCAAGCTACTTGAATACTGTTCTTTTTTACTGGTTATGCTTTTAATGATAACAGTGGATTAAATTTTTATCGCTTTTATCTCTGTACTAAAGATACTATGTTTTTTTCTTTTTCTAGCATCTTGGGACTCTAAGGTGATCTAAAACCATTATAAAAGACAATTACAGAAACATATCTAAATTATCTTAGAACTATCTAAATTAGGTTTAACTTATAAAAATCCTACTCAATCAACATTATAAAGCATCCACTGCATATCAGCATTCAGAGAGCCGACATGGGCATAAATTATTTCATGAGTGATTAAAAATAAAAGATCTAATGTTATATAAAAGAGGTACATTTTACCTGGATGAGGTGAGGTAATGCTTTTAGTGTAAGGCAAAACCAAATCCCCAGTTTGCATGGAAGCAAATCATGCCACTGTGGTTTCATCAGCAATCTAAAGGGAGGGAGAAAAAAGACCATACAACATATGAGGAATATACAGAGAAAGTTGGGAGGCAGAATAATTCTATAAAGATCATGAATTCTTTTTTGAATGGCTACTTCAACAAAAAAAAATGAAGAAAGTATGCACTGAAATATTTATAACTGACTTACTCTATCATGAAATACAGTAGTCACAACAAATGCAATATATATAGCATGTAAGAGAATCTAGGCTAAGATTTTGGGGAAGGAGGTTCCTAATCAAGTTACAAAGATAAACAAAAGCCTTCTTTCTAACCTGGGCTTTTCATCACTTTTGTACAACGAATTCTTAAGCCTTATGATTACTTCAGCTATAAAAAACTAACCATCATCAGTGTTCCCAAGTGCTGACAACCAGATATGAAGACTGTAGCATAAACAAACCAATACATAAAAATTAATGTCATTTGCAGTTCACTGAAGCATTACTCACTGATGTCATCAGAATAGATGACAGGCAGAATAGTCTCTGATCTCCATCCCACATTGATCCCAGTTCATGCCCTGCTGTGTGAACTATTTAAACCCTTTATTCCTTTCTATGAATCAATAGAAGAAATGGTGGTATCTTTTTGAGTGTACTGCATATCACTGCCTCTCTACATACTGTCACTCCTGAGCTAAGTGATAGGTCCGTCTAATAGTACTTTGTTTCTAAAGTTCAGTATAAAAATTTCAAACTAGAAGAATTTGAGGGATTATTTAAATATATATTCACACTTTATATGGGGGAAAAACCTGAAGACATTTTGCTTAAGGTTAGAACTTGTCTCATAAACAATGGCACATTATTAGTCTTTTATAAGACTACCACAGATATAAATGAGAGCACATGTAAAGAGACATACATACGAAGTTGAATCATATTAAAGATGTATTTTAAAACAGCTTCAAATTATAAAGTATTTTTATATGCTCTCACCTTTCATTTTTTTCTGAAGCACTGAGTTTTGATACATCCACACTCTTACTGCCAGTCTTTTTTTTCTTTTCTCTCTTTTTTCTACTTAGTAGTTCATCCTTAATGTGGAAAGAATTATGGTTACGGTTATCATTAACATGTACACTTCAAATGTTCTCTAGGCTCTTCTGTGAAGGGTAAACATTATAGAGGAACATTTATGCAAATGTATGTAGGGTCCAACATGATTAAGTAAAATCATCAATCTTTCACAATAACTGTTGCCATGGTATCCAGGCCTTAAACACACATGAAGTTCAGGACTGTCAGTCATGTGCATCTCCATAGCAATCAAAGTTTTCTAAGAAGAGAAAGCATTCAACTCACTTTCTCTCATTCATCCAACTTTAATAATGTCACTTCAAAAGGAATGAGTAAACAGATGCTAATTCATGAATACTGATAAATATGTTTGATTATCTTTAACATATAAATAAAAACCCAAAGAATAAACTATAGAGTAGCATATTAAACCAAGAAAAGTGTAATAATTTTTTTAACCAATCGAAGTTAGAATGTTATATTCATTTCCAATTTTATTTATTTACTTAAAACATTTTAAAAGTAAACATTCATTATATAAAGACCTGTGACACAAAAAAATCTAAAATCAGTCTTAAATAAAAAATATTTCTATTTGGAAGGTGATAATTAAAACATGGCTCTACCTTCTAATTCCCAGCTAGATATTTGGGCTTTCACAAAGTTTTATAACAAACTTAAGTGCCACATTTTTTAAAAGAAGAATATTTTCTTATTTCATGGGTTCTTCTTGACTTAGAAATATGTCAAACATTGAGTATAAAACTATTAGAATGAGAAGTATACAGAGAGAAACAGAAATTTTCATCAGTTGAAAAATAAATGTCCAAAATTCCATATAAAATTAAGGAGGCTAGTTCATTTGATTTATTACTAACACTTACCAGTTGTTTTTCCAGGTAGATTGACCAAACCACAGCATAATGACCCACTGTGAGAATAATGAACAAGAGTAATGCCAGCTCAGCATTGCTCATTTTTCTCACCCGCCTGTAGTAGAATACAGGCTGTCGCCAATCTGGAAGTCCATTGATCAGAATATCATCATACCTACAGTACAAATATAACAGTTTTTCATGGGGAGTTTAAAATAAAAACAAAAAAAACTATTTGTGCCTATATTACAAAAAGGAAAAAGAAAACAATTTATCCAAAATAGATAATGTTTATGTACATTCCCAGCATTATAATATCTAGTAAATTCAAAGCACTGTAGATAGCTCTAGTCACTGACACCCTTCAAAAAAGTGTCCAGTAATATACTGTGGATACCAGATCTCATGTTTTTACAGCACCCAAAGATGTGACTCCTGGAGTGACATCTAAACTAAAGGAGCTACGTGTAGTCTACCTGTCTACTAGTCTACAGTAAAGACTCTACCATTGAAGTCAGCAACAAAAAGAAGGATCTCAATAGGAGAAAGATCAAGATAAGAGCTGTTTGTTACCGTGAATTACATATTAATTGAATCAAATTCAGAATAAATTTTCTAGTCAGTGCTTTTATGTCTACCCCTAAACTATGGTGGCTCAAGGTTGAAGTATTTATACACATGATTTTATCAAAGCTTTTTAATGAGGTAAAAGCCTATAAAATTGAGTGTCTTTTAATTTTGTATTGCTATATTCCTTTAGAAAATAAAAAACTCCCAAATTAACAAGAGATGTGGTAACAACCAGTGTTTATGTTGGATTTCTCAATAAAACTGTTTATTTGTAAACAATTAAGTGGCAATTTCCTCATTTTTGGCTTTTGCTGGAAGAGAAGAACATTAACAAGTAAAAGCTTTCCTAGTCCTTTAAAAAGCTGATGCATTTTAAATCAGCTTTCTTGGTACTATCAGGATAAAAAAGTTACTTTAAAATAAATTTTCAACTGAATTTAAATTTACTTGTCAGACAATCATTGAACAAATATCTTTGAGGTTAAAAATAAGGAGTAACATTTATGATTGTAAAACTCAAAATGGTCACATACAAACACTGTGTGTTCAACACACACAACCTGTTAATTGAACACAACTCATTAAATATTCTAATCACACTATTTCCAGAATTAAATCTTCACTGAAAGGCCTAATTTGGTGCAACACATTGACCAAAATATTTTAATTAAAAATATTCTGAGTTAGTCGCAGGCCTAATTACAGGAATAGAAATAGGGCCTATATTGTCAGGCAGGTCAGTAGAACTCAGTAGTAGGTTTTTCTCAAGTAAATTGACCGATCTAGGAATAATAGCGCAGCTGCTAAACTGCCAGTCTTGACATGTAAATCAATTTAAATGCAACAACTGCAGTAGCTACTTTGATAGTTATTAAATTGATACCTTGGAGATATGCTAAAAAAATAAAGCAGAGGATTTATTACAGGCAACTTCTTTTTTCAGTAGAAAAACATCAGATATAAATGTAAAATATATTTTATTAGCAAATCTAGAAAACCTGACCTTTTGATCAACTTGGGTTATTAATAACAATATCATCAAATTGGAATAACCAATGTTGAAAGCAAAGGACATTAATTAGTACTAAACTCTTAAAAAGCAAATTGTGTAATATACAAGAGTCTACAAAGTAATGTATGGTTTGGCAGTAGCTACACCAGAAAAATTTGGTGCTATTCTTTTTCAATATTTATCGAAATTCTTGAATATTAACATCAAGATATAATAATGTGACTTCATAAAAACTATCATTCATGTTATCAAAAATTTATGTTTAAATCTATCTTATAAAAACTGATTCATTTTAAATGAGAAAATGTATAGGTAAAAAGGTTTCAAGTGCTCTAACATGAGATTACAACATTCAAATGAAGTCCAATCAATCTTAAGGCCTATCTTAAGGCCTGAATCTATTCTCAATCCATATTCTACTTCAGATTTGTTGAGGGAGAAAAAAGGTGAATATAAAAATCATCACTTTCAGCAAACCTCTCCCATGAAATAACTTCAGGTAAAAAGTATAGTTATTGATAAAGAACATCTAAGAAAATGGAGACAATTCCCTAATAGCACTCTTAAGTATTAAATTTGCTTTGGGTATAACTAAACTATAGCAGAAGAGAGAACAGCTGAACTCATAGCTAAGAATTTCTTATCAAATATTTTATCACCATTGTAACTGAAAGTGCTATGTGTCTGTTAACAGCTACTATTCTCTACCCTACGTACAAACTGTATTTGGTGTACAAATTCAAGATAGCAAAATCTCATGCACTGAACACATTAAACAGCACTAGATATTTACTAGGCTATGTCTGTCACTCTAAACAACAGTCTCTAAGGATTAAGCTTAGAATCAATGCTCTATTGATTTTACTATCAATGAACATTATAGCTCACACGACTGGCCATTTTAAGGAAAGATAGCTTCCATTATAGTTCATTTTTTAGAATATATACTGTTAAAAGATAAATTACTGCTTTCTTGATGAAACATTGAAAATACATTTCTTAAAGTACACACAGACACTTTTCATAAGTTATTTAAGAAGAAATACTGTGTTGACAACACATAAAATTTAAAACATCACTTTATTAGGCTTTTCTATATTTAAACATATAACACTGTTAAAATGCTCTGTATTTGGGATTCATACAAACTGTTCTCAACTATTTATTAAAGCCAGATTAAGAATGTACAAATGTATGTGTTGTAAGATATAAAGAAAGAAATCTCTATGATAAAAAATATCACTAATGCTAAAAATCATAGGGAATTATAATGGCATTTTCTTGGAAATGAAAACAATCAATTCCACACATCCAACATATGGCCTAATATGTGTTTATTTCACTTGATTTTCTTAAAATATACATCAAGAACATAAAATAATGGTTACATACTCATTAGTGAGTTTTATACTATAATCTGCAATTCATCAAACATATTTAGGCTAATACAAACACTGAAAAACAAATCTAAAATTTTTTCAAGTTACCAGCAGAAAAATGTATGGAAATTTAAAACGTTACAATTTTTTGAAATATAAAATAGTAATTATGAAACTAAAATTAAAAATCTGTATATTATGAAAATGAATATTTAAATAATTCTAGCATGTGCCTAAATTATGAATTTTCTGTATTACAAAGCTTGAATTTTTAGTTTAAAACAATAACAACATAATTTCCACTTAGGTCACATTTTGAAACTGAATAAAAACTACTTGTACAAAGATTATAAACAGAAAACATGTCCAAATTAATTGCTGTCATTCTTCTTTGAAAAAAATATATATATGCCAAAAATTGTGGTACACCGCACTTTATTTAGGAAAGGTGCCAAAATAAATTTCCTATTCTCAGACTAACGGTTATTTTGATTCTAACACACCTGTAATCAAATTTACAATAACTAGTTAATAAATTTATAAAAGTTTAACATATTAAGGCTGAATAACTATACGTTTAACAGCATTTGTAAATGAAACATTATTTAGTAAACTAAAAAACACATTCAACTTTTATGAATATAGTAACATGAAACAGACAAAAAATTTTAAAGTTGCACAACTGGGTTAGCAAAAGAAGACTGGTTAAAAATTCATAACAGATTTTGAACAAAAGTAGGTATGTTAATATTACTAAAGCGCAATCTACTATATAAATGTCATGACTAGTACTCAGTATTTTACCTCAACTAACATTCAGGGCACTCATAAAAATTTGTTGGAACATAGCTGGGCTACTGTTTCCCAAAACAAGTTAGCTAAAGAGTTTAGAGAAGGCTGCTAAGCTAGGTTTTCTTACAATAACCAGGAAAACCTGTTATAGGCATGCTTTAATAATGACAGTCACTGGGTCTGAAAAATGCATAATTAGGCAAACTGTTAGGCAAGTTCCTCACTGTGTGAACATCATGCTGTACTTACACAAACCTATGTTGTATAGCTTCTACACATGTAGGCTATATGGTAGCCTATTGCTTCCAGGCTACAAACCTGCATAGCATGTTGCTGTCCTGAACACTGTAGGCAATTATAACACAATGGTAAGTATTTGTCTATCTAAACTTAGAAAAGGTACAGTAAAAATACCATATTATAATCTTATGGGACTAGCACTGGGTTTTTTTGTTGCTGTTGTTGTTGTTTTAGAGATGGGGTCTCACTCTCTCACTCAGGCTGGAGTACAATGGCACGATCATGGCTCACTGCAGCCTTGCAATCCTCCCATCTCAGCATCACAAGTAGCTCAAGCAATCCTCCCATCTCAGCCACTCAAGTAGTTGGGACTACAGGCATGCAACACCACACCCTGGTAATTTTTTTATTTTTTGTAGAGATAGGGTCTAGCTATGTTGCCAGGGCTGGTCTCAAACTCCTGGGCTCAAGGGATCCTCCCACCTCAGCCTCCCAAAGCGTTGGGATTACAGGTGTGAGCCACTGCGCCCAGCCAGCATTGTGTATGTGGTCCCCCATTGAGTGAAATGCCATTATGCAGTACATGACTGTATTTTCACGCTATATACGTTCTTGGGGGAGAAAAAGGCTTAAACGTTTATTCACAATTGCACTCCTAGGAAGCTACCCAAGAGAAATGAAAACATATGTCCATCTGAAGATTTATGTGAATGTTCACAGAAGCCTTGCTCATCACAGCCCCAAAATGCAAACAACCCACATGTCCATCAACTGGTGAACAGATAAACGTAAGTGGTATATCCATACAATGGAATACTGTTCAGCAATAGAAAAGAATGAACTACTGGTATATGCTACAATATGGATGAATCTCAAAAACCTTATGTTAATAGAAGCCAGATACAAAAAACTACGTATTGCATGATTCCATTTATATGAACTGTCCCGAAAGGACAAATTTATAAATACACTAAATCGATCAGTAATTGCCTGGAGCTGGAGATCAGGGTGAGGAACTACTGCAAATGGGCTAAAGCTTTTTTGAAATGATGTAAATGTTCTAAAACTGGACTGTGATGATGGTTTGCACAAGCCTGTAAATTTACTAAAAAGCACTTAACTGTACACTTAAAACAGGTGACTTTTATTGTATGCAAATTATACCCAAATAAAGATGTTAAAAAATCAAACAAAACTGGCTTTTTCTTTTTTCTTTTTTTCTTTTGAGACAGGGTCTTGCTGTGTCGCCCAGGCTAAGCACAGTGCTGCAACTTCCGCCTCCGGGGTTCAAGCAATCCTCCCACCTCAGCCTCCTGAGTAGCTGGGACTATAGGCATGTGCCACCACGCCAGGCTAACTTTTGTATTTTTTGCAGAGACGAGGTTTCGTCATGTTGCCTAAGCTGGTTTCCAGCTCCTGAGTTCAAGGGATCTGCCCTCCTCAGCCTCCCAAAGTGCTAGGATTACAGATGTGAGCCACTGTACCCAGCCAGCCTTTCCTTTTTTTTTTTTTTTTTAACAAAAAGTTATTTGGTTTGTTAATTTATCAATTTAACTGCTATTCTCTTTTCCAGCAAAATTCAAATAATGCATCTGATTTCAGAGAAAACACAATTATATAAAAGGGAAATAAATAGGAAACATGTCTATGACAATTTCCCAAATTACCAATTCCTGGAAGGTTACACATTTAAAAGTATTATTTAATGAATATTTATAGTAAATAATTGTGATACCAAAAAGCATTTTTTTCATATCAATATGTAGATAATCTTCTTTTAGAAGATAATGCTGACTGTGCTCTTTTTTTTCCTAAAGGAATTATAAACATTAAGTAATTGTCTGCAGAGATGTCTGTCTCCTGTATGTTTAAATACTCATAGGTCACCTGGCCTCAGGCACAAGCTTTAGAGGAGTGATTCTTAGCTTGATTAGTTAAGACTTTTGCCTCAAGGAAAACCAGTTACCAAAGAGTTACTTGTGCCTCAAGGGGTATAAATACTACAGCTGTTTGTGTAACTGTCACATTCATTTTTTCTATCAACTGTCTAAAATAAATGAGAGAACTAATCCTGAAGAGATGATGTTATTTATTAATAGATGATTCCATGTTAATGAAGAAACAATTTATATATGACAAGTGATTTGTTTTGAAAAGATAGAAATAATTTTGGTAACTGAAAGAAATTACAAAGTTTATTGACTTTTAAGATAACAAACAAAAAGAAAAAAACCTCAAGCCAAAAATATTAGAAAACTAAATAAAGCTACCTTTACAGGCACAATCTTGATGTGTGAAACAAAACTAGGGCTCACAGAGAAACCAACTAGAAAATATGCACAGAATGACCAAAACTTCTTTCAACACGCTTCTCGGACTCTTTCAACACTATGGATTATCTCAAACCAGAGGAATGTCTGCTATGGTATCTGGACCAATGCCAGCCCTTGTTATAAAGTGAAGAACACTTTAAGAGAAGATCTTGAATCCCTGTGCTTTGCAATCTGACAAGCAGAGGTATTCAAATTAAACGGTTAAGATGAGAATCAAGAATGGTAGCTAACATTTTAGGATACAGACTAATTCCAGATAATACATTTGAGGAAAGATTCAGAATGTAAGACAGCACAATTTATAGGGTTGTCTGGAGATGTATTACCCCCCTAGTGAAGGATACAGATATTTAGGCTGGCTTTTGCCTAAATGTCAAATAGCCAGGTGTTGTTTTGTTTTGTTTTTTACAGGTACTCTTGTATTGTAGAACATTTTCAAATTTTGGATTGTGGTCCACTAGTGTCTCATGAAATGAATTTAGTGAACCACAACCAACATTTTAAATAAATAAATAAATAAAAAACACCAAAAGACTAGTCTAGCCTAGAATAGAAAATAATATGTTTAACATGCAATAAGAAATATCTTGTGAAACTATTGTTTTAGTTGTGTGTGTGTGTGCGTATGCGTTGTGGTCTGACTTAAAAAACTTAGAAGGCTGCTGAAATGATGTCTACATTCCACACATTCTGTAGGAGTAGAGGAAAGGGGCCTCTGTGTAATCTACTCTTAAGTCACTGGCATTATAAACTACTACATAAATATATTGCCACTCTTCTGAAAGGGGCACAGAGAAGTCTTAGAGTGAGGGGCTACCTCCACTCTGAAGTTTAACCCTGAATGCAGAATTGCCGGAGCAGAGTAAAGGAAGGGAAGGAGGCAAAAGAAATAGATGCAAGAGGCAAAGTTTTCTTTCTTCTACAGGCTTACAGAAGCTTATATAATTGGGTTATTCTGAGAGTGAGGAAATATCAAGAAAGAGTACTAACTTGACTATCACTACAGTCTAATTCAACCATTTAAGGAATGGGGGGGAAAAGCGCCAAGCATCAGGCACAGATAGGAGCTATTACTGACATATGGGAAGGAATGGACATTTATTTGAATTCAAGCAGTATTTGTATTTCGCAGGGCATAAATACTCATGTTAAAAGTCGTATTAAGGAAGCCCGGACTTGCTAACATTATGACTCAAAATCCTGAAGCTTGTATGTATCGAATCAATCTAGTGAATACTTTCAATAAAATTAACTCTGCTTCAAACACACATTTTTAAAACACTGCATTTCTTGGAAGGAACAAAAATAAAATGCTAACATAATAATAAAATGTTTAAGGAGACTTAATTCTTTATAAACTGTAGCATGAAACTATAACATCTTAATTCAAAAGCAGAAATGAACACTCACCTCTGCCTTCGTTCATCATCCTTTAAAACTTCATAAATGGCCACCAACTAAAATAAAAGCATTACTTTAAAATAAAAATACTCTCAACTATAAGAAATCACATAGGAGGGTGAAGGCACTACAATACACATGCAGAAAATCCTATGTGCCTATATATACAATAAACAGATGAAATCTCCTTTATAAGTAACACTTTATGTTTTGGTAGTACCTTAAGAGATTAAAAATGCTTGATATCAAAATAAATCTTTGTGACAGTTACAAAAGTAATACTTATCTTAAAATGTGCATTTAGAAGCAAAAGCTGTAATTTAGACAAGAAAATTATGACAATTATGACCCTCCAAGAATTTAGAGATGCTAATACAAAATAGTAAAAACGCATTTTGTAGAAACTTGAATAAAAACATATACACTATATTTTAAACTACTACCTCATTTTCAAATGAAAATATTCCATATATAAGTGAATATTTCTACCATCGACATGTTAATACATTTGTCACAAAATATATATATAATAGCATATTTCACTTACTTGTCTAAACTGAGTTTCTGCATTTTCATCTTTATTCTTGTCTGGATGTAAAGTTAGTGAAAGCTTACGATACGCTTTTCTGATGTCTGCAGATGATGCATCCTGGAGGTGGTAGGGGGAGGGGAAAATACAAAGCAAACTTTGTCAGAAAAAGAAATTCCCAGAACCTTGTTAAGATCTGAGAAGACAGCCAACCAAGTGCAGGACCCCAGGCAATGTAATTTGAGCAATCAGTCTTAACAACCAGGCTATGCAACAAGCCTGACCCACATGACTGAACAATTATTCAATCTAATTTGGCTCTCCTCTTAACTTTTCATTACCATACAGTCATTTAAAGAAGACAGTATTTGGCGAAACTTTTCAAACACTTGCCTTCCTAAAATTAACCAATAAATCTTTTTCAGTAATTAAGAGATCAAAAAGAAACAAATTAAAAATTAATACATCGGTGTGCCTTCAAAGAAACTCTTTATTTACTGGCAAATGTTAAAGCCAATTTCTGAATCCCGGGCTAACCATATGGTTACTCTATTATTTATATTGAGTTTATCATCTTAGCAACAACCTATGGAATCTCACTTTCACATGTGAAAAAGCATGCCTATCTGAAGGGAGTTAAATTAGCATTTATCAAAAATTATTATCATTAGAAAGAGTTAAATATACTGTACTTATTTACTTAGTACTTTAAAGGATATTTTCAATGTTGGCCAGCCTCCTCAGTCTGGTTCATAGAAATAAATTTGCCCAATATTTATGTATTACTTGTATAGTTTAAATATATTTAAAAGGTTACCGTGGTTCACTACTTAGATTAAGTGGATATTAAAATTACATTTTATATAATCCTGTGTGCACAGGTAAAATCAGACAACATCATTTTTACATGGCCAGTATAAAATGCATAATAATAACAAAGAATACACTGTCAAGTAGGGTTTAAAACTTTTTTTGAGACAGTCTGATTCTGCCACCCAGGCTGGAGTGCGGCGGCACAATCTCAGCTCACTGCAACCTCCACCTCCTGGGTCCAAGAGATTCTTGTGCCTCAGCCTCCAGAGGAGCTGGAATTATAGGCATGCGCCACCACACCCAGCTAATTTTTGTATTTTTAGTAGAAATGGGGTTTCTCCAGGTTGGCCAGGCTGGTCTCGAACTCCTGACCTCAAGTGATCCAACAGCCTCGGCCTCCCAAAGTGCTAGGATTACAGGTGTGAGCCAACTCGCCTGGCTGGGGTTTAAAACTTGATCTGTATTAAACTTAAAGTGTATTAAAATAACATATTAATATTGGGCAAAATGATAGTAAACTTGCTTACTAAATGTCTCTCATTTGATAGCTGACTGTTTAATTAATTCCAAAAACTATTAAGAAGTTCAAATGATGAAAACACCAAACCAAACCAACACAAAAAATCTATATACCTGGGACTAAATGTTATCAATAGTTTTTAAATAGAGTTGGAGAGAGACAAAGTGAGGCTATAATTAGTCTGTCAGGCTTGTCTTTATAAACCATTATTTTTATTATCAGTTTTCTGGGGCTTGTTGCTCCAGACTAGTATGTTACCCAGGGTGTGAGTATCTTTGTGACTTGTGGAAGGCTGAGGAGCTATAAAAATTAACTAAAGTACTGCAGGTAACATGGTTGTAATTTTCATTCTAATTTGCTTAATAAAATTGACATGTTCCCTACATAGACTACAGATAATGTGGTAGAAATAAATGATTATTTAATGAAAATCTGTGATGAATCCTATTGTTGAGCAAAGACATCAAGTGTCGAATGAATAACCAATCTCTAATTGGGATTTTAATTGTAGATTTTTAAAAATTGGGACTATATAATAAACTATTCCACTTAGTACTTACTAATAAAATAAAATAAATAAAAGTAAATAAAATACTTATTAAAGTACTAATAAGTACTTTATTTATTCCATTTAGTAGTGGTTCACTACTTAGATTAAGCTGGCTAGGCGGGTGTCCCCTTCTTCCCTCACTGCTCCATGTGTGTCCCTCCCGAAGCTGCATGCTCGGTCCAAGAGGACAACCATCCCTGATAGAGGAGGACCGGTCTTCAGTCAAGGGTATACAAGTAGCTGCGCTCCCCTGCTGGAACCTCCAAACAAGCTCTCAAAAAGCTTGGGCAGACAGACTGAAAAGTGACATGCTTTGGGGACTAAGGGCTTTTAAAGCTCCTACATATTCCTTGGAAACTAGATGGCCATGTGCATGCCCAGGACAGAGCACATGCTCAGAAAGACTTGAGAAGGCTCTAAGTTCTCACTTCTGGCTGATATTCAGGCTCTGCACAAGCAGAAACTGAAGCTAAGAAAGATGTAAACTGCCCAACTGAGTGTGGAAGGCATGGCCCCAAGATATACACAGTCTACTGGCAAACACTGGAACTATATATATTATTTATTCATTTATATTTAGTCATACACCACATAACAATGTTTCCATCAACAATGAATTGCATATATGATGGTGGTCCCATAAGACTACAATACAATGGAGCTTTAAAATTCCTATCTTCTAGTGACATGTTACCCTTCCTAATGTCACAGTGCAGTGTATCTATTCATGTGTTTGTGATGAGGCTAGTGTAAACAAACCTGCTGTACTGCCAGTTGTATAAAAGTATAGTACATACAATTATGTATTGTACATAATATTTGATGATAATAAGCGACTATGTTACGGGGTTATGTATTTACTATACTATTATGGTTATTTCAGAGAGAAATTTTAAAAAAATATATAGAAGGAATAAAGTGTAAAACAGCCTCAAGCAGGTCTTTCAGGAGGTATTTCAGAAGGGGCACTGTTATAAAAGATGACAGTTCCATGCATGTTACTGACCCTGAAGACCTTCCAATTAAATGACATGTGATATTAATGATCATGATCCTGTGTAGGCCTAAGCTAATGTGTGTTTGTGTCTTAATTTTTAACAAGAAAGTTTAAAAAGTAAAAAAAAAAAAAACTAAATAATTTTAAATATAGAAAAAAGCTTAAAAGGATATAAAAATATTTTTATACAGCTATATATGAGTTTGTGTTTTAAGCTAAGTGTTATTACAAAAGAGTCAAAAAGTTAAAAAGTTTATAAAGTAGAAATGTTACATAGTAAGCTATGGTTAATTTATTATTGAAGAGATCACATGTTTTTAATAAATTTAGTGTAGTCTAAGTGTACAGTGTTTATACTATAGTGTACAGAAATGTCCTAGGCCTTCACATTCACTTACCACTTACTTAGTGACTCACCCAGAGCAACTTCCACTCCCGCAAGATGTATTCATAGTAAATACCCTATACACATACATTTTGTACCTATTATACTGTATTTTCACCATGTTTAAATATGTTTAGATACACAAATACTTTTGTGTTACAATTGCCTACAGTATTCAGTACAGTAACATGCTATACAGGTTTGTAGCCCAGGAGCAATAGGTTATACCATATAGCCTAGGTTTGCAGTAGGCTATACCATCTAGATTTGTATAAATACACTGTGATATTCACACAAAGACAAAATTGCCAAGTGATGCATTTCTCAGAATGCATCCTTGTCATTAAGCAATGCATGACTATATACTTCTGGCTCCAACTGTTAAGAAAATATCTGCCAAATCATTAGTTGACCAGAGATTCTAAGCTAACTGAAGAGAAATTCTAGTGGCCATACACAGCACAGAATATGAACTTTATGAAAGTGTCTATTTCAGAAAAGTCACTAGACAACACCAACTATAATAAGCAGCAACAAAAACCTCTAGGAAAGTAGAAAATATCACTGCCACATTATATATATCTAAAATGTCTAATACTCAATAAAAATTATAAAGCATGGAAAGAAACAGGAAAGTATGGTCTTCAGAGAAAAAAAATTAATAGAAATTATCCCTGAGGATGTCCACATATTGCATTTACTAGGCAAAGACTCTAAATCAATTATTTTAAATATGCTTAAAGAGTATGTTCAAAGAACTAAAGGAAAATATGAGAATAATGTCTCACATAATTGAGAATATCAACAAAAATAGACTTTAAAAAAACAAAACAGAAATTCTGGACTAGCAAAATACAATAACTGAAATGAAAATTTTACTAGTTGGGGCTCAACAGCAGGCTTGAGTAGGCAGAAGAAACAATCAATGAACACTCAGATCAACAGCGACTACCTGATCTGGGGAGCAGAAAGGAAAAAAAATGAATAATATGAACAAAGCCTAAGAGACCTGTGGAACACTATTAAAAGTACCAACAACACATAATGGATCTCCAAAAGGGAGAAGAAACAGAAAATGGGGCAGAAAATATATTTGAAGAAAAAATGACAGCAAACTTCAAAAATTGATGAAAGACATAAACCTATATATCTAAGAATCTCAACAAACCCCAAGTAGGAGAAAACTAAAGAGATCCACATCTAGAAACATTATAATCAAAATGTTAAAAGAAAGAGTCCCGAAAGCAGCAAAAGAAGCAACTTATCATGTATAAGGGATCCCCAATAAAGTTAACAGCTAATTTCTCATCAGAGATTATGGAGGCTAGATGGTAGTAAATTAACATGAAAAAAAAATCTATCAAAAAAGAAGTCTATATCCAACAAAACTATCCCTCAGAAACAAAATAAATTATGATATCCCAGTTAAAAAATTAGAATTCATTGCTAGTAGATATGCTTTATAAGAAATGCTATAAGGAGTCCTTCAAGCTGAAAGAAAAAAATACTAGACTGTAATTCAAATCAGAACAAAGAAATAAAAAACACTGGTAAAGATAATGCTGTGGTCTGAATGTTTGCATCCCTCTAAAACTCATGTGTTGAAATCTAATCCCCCATGTGATGGTATTAAGAGGTGGGGCCTCTAAGAAGTGATTAGGCCAAATGGGATTAGTGCCCTTGTAAAAGATGTCCCATAGAGCTGTCCCTTTTTTGCCCTTCTGCCCTGGGAGGACACATAGAAGGGACCATCTATGAGGAATGGGCCCTCACCAGACAGTGAATATGTTGTACCTTGATGTTGGACTTCCCAGTCTCTAGAACCGTGAGCAACAAATTTCTGTTGTTTATAAATTACCCAGCATAAAGTATTTTGTTATAGCAGCACAGACTAAAACAGGTAACTACATAGATAAATATAAAAGTCATTATTAATGCATTTTGGTTAGTAACCTCAATTTTACTCTATATGATTTAAAAGACAGTTACATAAAGCAGTAATTATAAATCTCTGTCATAAATAAATAATATAAATCTATGTCTATGGCAGACATTATATACATAAAAATGTAATCTGGAGTGCAGAGTGACAATAAACAACACAAGGAATAGGGAATAGTGCTTGCTATAGGAGCAACATTTTTTATTTTCTTTGTAAAATTAATTTTAAATTTTTCCTTTTTGCATCTCACATTCTAGCAAAATATTTTTACATGATTGAAACTAAACTGGTATTAATCCAAACTGGACTGCTATAAATTAAGATGTTAACTGTAATTCCCATGGCAAAAACTAAGAATATAAAGATCTACAGTAAAAGAAATGAAAAGTGAATAAAATAGTACACTAGAAAAAAAATCGAATACAAAAAGGGTAGTAATGGAAGAACTGGAGAACAAAGATGACATATAATATACAGAAAACAAATAGCAAAATAGCAAAAGTAAGTAATTCCTTATCTGTAATTACTTTAAAATTAAATGAGTTAAACTCTCTGATTAAAATGCAGATATTGGCAGAATGAAGTCAAAACAAACATGATCCATCACAGCAAGTCCTCACTTAAGGTCACTTACAGGTTCTTAGAAACTGCAACTTTAAGTAAAATGACATATAATGAAAATTTTTTTTCATGCTATAATGAAACAACATTGAAGGAAATGATGCTATTTAAAGACTTACTGTAAGTGGTAGTTTCTAAGACTCTACTGATGATGGCAAGAGAGGATTTACTGTACATGGTGTCTATAAGAGACTCACTTTAGAACCAAGATACAAATAGATCAAAAGTGAATGGATGAAAAAAGATATTTCTTGCAAACAGTAATTAAAAGAGAGCTGGTAGCTATACCAATATTAGGTAAAATCAATTTTAACACAAAAATTGTTACAAAAGACAAAGGACATTATTTAACGACAAAAAGGTCAATCCATCAAGAAGATATAACAATATAAATAACATAAACATGCACCTAACAGAGCCCCAAAATACATGAAGTAAAGATTTAACAGAACTGAAAGGAGAAATAGACAATTCTATAATAACGGAAACTTTAATACTCCACTTTTAATAATGACTGGAACAATCAGAAAGAACAGTAAGAAAACAGAAAACTTGAACGATAGTATAAACCAACTAGACACATCTAACAGACATCTATAGAACATTCCACCCCAAAAGAGAATACGCATTTTTCTGAAGTGCATAAGGAATATTAGCCAAGATATACCCTATTTTAGGCTATTAAATTGGTCTCAATAAATTTAAAAAGACTGAAATCATACTACGTTATCTTCTCCAACCATAATGAAATGAAATCAGAAATCAATGACAAAAGGAAATTTGAAAAATTCACATGTATGTGGAAATTAAACAACACATTTTTAAACAAGTAATCAAAAAGGAAATTAGAAACTACTGTAATATGAATGAACGTGCCATTATGTTGTCTCTAAGATAATTGTGAATGTGTTAGGAGACCATCCTCAGTAGCAGGAGAGAAGCCTATACTCTTTTTAAAAGAATAAAACTGAAAAGCTCTTTCTTCCTTTATGTTTAGAATGTTTGAGACTAAAATAGGAAAGGCCATAAAATATCAGGGTTTCATTACCCGTTAGATATTTCTTTTTGGATTCATTCCTTCTGGAAGATTTTAATTCATTAACGTTAACAGTTAATCATAACTATTTTTTCTAATTTAAAACAACTGAGGATTAAGGAAGAATAAAATTAAATCACAATATTCAATTTTCAAAGTAAAAAACAAATCGCTAGAGAAGGATACGAATGAAAACGAAAACATACCATGCCAAAACGTAGGATGTGGTAAAAGCAGTGCTCAGAAGAAAATTTACAGTTATAAACACACTTAAAAAAAAAAAGAAGAAGAAGAAAAATCTCAACCTAACTTTATACCTTCTATGGTTGCTATCCTAAGTTTTACTATGTGATAGCACTGAAAAATCTGCCTTAGGTGACTCAAGCGAAATTTTTTATTTTATTTTTTACCAAGGATTGGCAAACTGTTTCTGTAAAGGGACAGACAGTAAATATTTTAGGCTTTGTGGGTCAGTCTTCATTACAACCATTAAATCCTGCCATTGTCGTAAGAAAGCAGCCACAGACAATACATACACAAATGGGTATGGTGGTATTCCAATAAAACTTTATTACAAAATCAGGTAGTGGCTGCTTTTGGCCCAAGGACTGTAGTTTGCTGACCCTGATTTTAATCAATGGATTAACAATAATCTAAAACTCATTCTATTTATACAGTGTCTCCACAAATGTGATACCCACATTTTTAGGTGTGCCAGGTAGTAGAAAAATATTTAGCTAGTTAACCAAAACCAAAACCAAAAGATCTTATCCAGGATCTCACCAAAGGAAACTCTTCGGGTTTTTTTGGTTTGTTTTTTTTGTTTGTTTGTTTGAGACGGAGTCTCGCTCTGTTGCCAGGCTGGAGTGCAGTCATGTGACCTCAGTTCACTGCAACCTCCGCCTCCCAGATTCAAGAGATTCTCTTGCCTCAGCCTCCCCAGTAGCTGGGACCACAGGCACGTGCCACCACACCCAGCTAATTTTTGTATTTTTAGTAGAGACGGGGTTTCACCATGTTGGCCAGGATGGTCTTGATCTCTTGACCTCGTGATCCACCTACCTCAGCCTCCTAAAGTGCTGGGATTACAGGAGTGAGCCACCGCTCCCAGCCTGCTGAAAGTAAACTCTTCTTAATGAAACTTCTACTCCCTTGAAAAAGACTCAGGGGTATTAAATTGAAGGGAAGATAATCTACCTGGCTATCAGATTCACTGAGGAAGGAAGACAACATTCATCCAAATTATATTTAGGAACTTCAAACTCTAATTGACATCTGGGACCCTTAATTTGTATAGTGTTATTAATCAAGACCAACTGCCTCAAAGTTAATACAGTCAATGCAGTGCATGACATTTTGGTCAATGATGGACTGCATATATGATAGTGGTTCCCGTAAAATTATAATGGAGCTGACCTATATAGGAGTACCATTTTAAATCTTTTTACTGTATTTTTACTGTACCATTTCTATGTTTAGATACATAAATACCATTGTGTTACAATTGCCTGCAGTATTTAGTAACATGTTGTACAAGTCTGTAGCCTAGGATCAATAGTCTATACCATGTTGCCTAGGTGTATGGTAGGCTATACCATCTACGTTTGTGAAAGTGCACTCCATGATGCTGGAACAACTACAAAATTGCCTAACGATGCATTTCTCAAAATGTATCCCCATCATTAAGCAGTACTTGACTGTAATTCCATGTAATCTTTCTCACTAGGTCTTTGGGTCATTTTCGTATCTGATTTATTGATTAAAAGCTCAAGCTAAACTCTTACTAATGACTTTGCCCTCTTTACTCTGACCTTCACATGTAAATTTAGCAGTCAACACAGCTTTCTCACCCCACCCCAAACCTCAAAAAAAAGAAAAGCAGCAAAAAAGCCAAAACAAACGTGTGTGTATACAAGTGCATTCACCACTAGAAGAACTAAATAACAGAGAGATTTAAAGGAAGTTGTCTCTGGTGAGTGGATCAGGAGGATAAGGCAGGAAACTTGGATTCATCACAGTATCTTCAGGATTATAGGATTTTATACCAGATGCATATAAAATTTAAAATAAATAGAAAAAAGAAAATGCTTTAGAAATAAGTTTCAAAATAAAAACTAATTTTCCAGGGAAAATAAAAATAATAAATACAATAATATAGTTTACTTCATGATAAATTTTAAGTCTGGGCTTCTATGGCCAATATGCTACAAAAGAAGTAGGGAGAGGCTTTGGGTTTCTCCATAATAGATCACTGTTAAAGTCAACTGCCTTTGGAGAGATGTATTCAAATTTATGTAAGATTATAACTTTAATTGATTTTCTTAGCCTTAAACTATATATACCAACCAGTGATAAGGTTAATCTATACCAAATCCTGGTTGCTGATAGAGAGCATTTATTATTCTTTGAGAGTCAAGGTCAATAAGAATGATTTCTTGACAAATAAGAAAATAATTTCGAGCACAGTAGAAGGATGTATTCTGCTCCTTTATTTTAGGAATACATTATGTCCCCTATTTTAAACTAGTATCTAAATAAATTTAGATTAATAACACATTTATTTGAGTTGGATACACCTTTGTCCTCTCCATAAGATTAAAAAAGTAAGCGTTCTCCAAAATATAGATAAACAAAAGACTGCTGCTTCAAGAGACAGCTGCTTCTGATATCTAATTACTGGGGGAATTGAGTTGGCAGGAACATCAGATCAACTATTCACAGAACAAAATCATCATTTCTATAATCTGGTAACTAGATCTTAGACTAAATCTTGCCACTGATTTATCTTGAAAAGGAGGTCCCTTTAACAAGTCAATGGCAGGGGGAGAAAGAGAGAGAGGACAGACAGTTTTATAATAAAGAGATTTAAGAGACAGAACAACTGGCCAGGTGCGGTAGCTCACGCCTGTAATCCCAGCACTTTGGGAGGCCAAGGCGGGCGGATCACAAGGTCAGGAGATCGAGACCATCCTGGCTAACACGGTGAAACTCCGTCTCTACTAAAAATACAAAAAAAAAAAAAAAAAAATTAGCCAGGCATGGTGGCAGGTGCCTGTAGTCCCAGCTACTCGGGAGGTTGAGGCAGGAGAATGGCGTAAATCCGGTAGGCAGAGCTTGCAGTGAGCCAAGATCGCGCCACTGCACTCCAGCCTGGGCGACAGAGCAAGACACTGTCTCAAAAAAAAAAAAAAAAAAAAAACAGATAGAACAACCAAAGGTAATGTATGGAACTTGTATGGCCCCTGATTCAAATTAAACCAGAGTAAAAAGGCAGATTTGTGACAACTAGGGACATCTGAATAAAGACTGCTACTAGACGCTGTTAAGGAATAAGGAATTATTCATTATATTGGATGGGATAATAGTATCCTGGGTATTTAATATCTCTTTATCTAAAGAGATGCACAGTGAAGCACTCAGGAATAAAATGTCATAATGTCTGATATTCATTTTAAAATACTTCAAAAAAAGGATAATATAGGAAAATGATAATTATTAAATGAGTGATGATTAATATAGGAATTCATTAAACTATTCTCTCTACTACTGTTTGTTTTAAGTTTTTCATAATAAAAAAGTATAAACAGTGAACAATAAATACAAAAGTATTATGATTTGTGATTTGTAATATATGTGTCTGTAGGTATTCTTAAAACAGAAGAAATATGCCATAAGAGACAACCTAATAGTGGCCTAGAATTTTCAAAAAAGAAAAAAAGAAGAGGAAGCAGACCAAGAAGGGTAAGTAAGTGGTAAAGTAAAAGCTGTTATTTGATTTAGATTTATTAATAGAAAAGTATAGGTTTCATTATCATCTTTAAGGATGAGAAGGTAACCACTATGTAACGGAAAAGCATATAAAAATTTCCAAATTAATAGAAAGAAATTTTACTAAGCCAACAAAAGAAAAATTAAAAAGTATAACACATACTACAGACAAGAGAGGAAAAACAAAATCAAGCATTTGTTTCTCATTAACTATACATATACTGAGCTCCCTTATCAAAATACAACTGATCAACAAACTAACTTTGAAACAAAACCAAAAAGGCAGAAAACAGAGATGAAGAAAAACAGACGCAAACAAAAGAAAAGCAATAGTGTTGATATTAACATTGGAAAATGGGAATTAAAGGTCAAAAGCAAGTAATAGGACAAAGAGTGGTAATAAGTAATGATAAAAGGTCTAATCCACTGAAAAGTTAAAAGTCATAAACCCTTATGTTCTAAACACTCCAAATTCATTCACATAACAGCAAAACTCCTAAATAGAACTTGATAAAAACAATCACAGCAGAATACTTTAATATACCTTTACCAGAGTTGACACAGTAAGTAAACAAAAAATAAGCAAAATTATAGAGAATTTGAATAATAATTTTTAAAACACTTTGAGGTGTTTATGTTTACAAATATAAGATATATATAAGATAAATATAAGCGGCCGGGCGTGGTGGCTCACGCCTGTAATCCCAGCACTTTGGGAGGCCAAGGCGGGCAGATCACGAGGTAAGGAGATCGAGACCTTCCTGGCTAACACAGTGAAACCCCGTCTCTACTAAAAACACAGAAAATTAGCCGGGCGTGGCGGCGTGTGCCAGTAGTCCCAGCTACTCAGGATGCTGAGGCAGGAGAATGGCATGAACCTGGGAGGCGGAGCTTGTAGTGAGCTGAGATTGTGCCACTGCACTCCAGCCTGGGCGACAGAGTGAGACTCCATCTCAAAAAAAAAAAAAAAGAAAAAGAAAGAAAGAAAAAGAAATATAAGCATACAAATATAAATATTACCAGCAGATAATACCAAGCCTATATTCATGGTTCATTTAAAAAATGAGCAATAAGTCTGGTCACAAAGGAAGTCTTAATTCTAAAACTTAGAGGTAGTACAGACTACATTTAAAAATAATAATCAAATAAAATAACCATCAGAGACAAAAATGATTTTTAAACACCTCAGCAACTGACAAGTTAAAAAAATTTTTTTTCAAGACAGAAATAAAAGTTTAAATTACAAATAGCCTAGAAATTAATGAAAGGGAAAATATTTTACATCAAAATCTATGAGAAATGAAATTCTACACAGAGGAAAATGCATGCAGCTAACAAGACAAACTAAAAATGAATGAACCAAGTACCTAGGCCAAGAAAACAGAAAAGGAACAATTAAAATACACCAAAACAAAGCAGGAAGAAGAAACGGGTAAACATTAATGCAGAAATTAATAAAACAGAAAAGGGAAAAAAGCTAGTTCTTTTGAAAGGCAAGTAAAGTAGATAATTCCCTAGAAAACATAATTAAAATAAATATACCAGACAGAGAGTGCCTCAGTAGTTACTTAAACCTCAGCTTTCTTATCTGGAAAATGGTCACAATATTTGCTTTACCTTCCTTCCTTTCCTCTGCTTCTGCCTACTGTACCTTCCAATAGCAATGTCAAATGAACTCATCTGAAAGCTCAGCCCAGCTGGTTCTAAATGTGACACACGGAACATTACAATCTGTCATTCACCTAATACTGTTGTGTATTTATTTCCTTTCAGACACAGACTGATCCCTAATCCCAGAGCTCCAGTTGCCTTTACAGGGCTTTTTTCTGCTGTGGTTCCTGCCAGACAATCTTGTTCTTGGCTGTCTCCTTTCCAAACACAGTAGCTCTACCCTTGAAAGTCAACCCAGAGCATAGTACCCCTGCCCAAAGCAGGATCTCTTAAATGCTTCAGTGACTGCTATTGCTAAACTGCCTAGTCCAATTTCCCAATGTTATGTTTCTACCCTGCATATAGTCAGGAAAGTGAGAAAGATGGCTGTGGTCAACCACAAATGTTGGTTTCAAATCCATGCCACATCAGCCAGAAAAAATGTATAGGCACCCATATCTGTAAAGGGAAAAGCAAAAGCAGCAGAAGCATGGCCTCTATCTCATTTCCACCTTCTAAAACATACACAAGTACATCTCATTGGCCAAATCTACCTTATATCCAGAATACTTGCTGCAAGTGGATCTGGGAAACATAGTTATTAGCTTTCAACACTATGCAAAACAGGAAAAGACACTGGCATGGAAAAATAAATGTTGAAACTAATCCATTGTTTTTATCACATAAAGGTTTTTTTTTCATATTATCCTCCAATTTTAATAAGCAAATTTTTACAGCATGTAAAAAGACTGATAAATTCTCAAAATAAAAGTGCAAACCAGTAAATGTAATAGAATAATACTGGATGCTTTTCTTTACATCTCTGAAATTAATTCACCTTTTAAGGATGTATCCTTATCTCCATATAAATAGACATGTAATATTCCATTCCATACTGACTTTCTCTTCAAAGATTGTCAGGGAAAATTTCTAAGTTTTTCATAGTATGGTTTGTAAATCTCTTGAACACAGACCAATTCTTTCCATTTATATATTGTTTTAAGTTCCCACTGCAGCTGCAGTGGCTAACTGATCATGGTAGTTTCCTGGTCCCAGTGACTTCCTAATTGTAGCAATCACAGTATGGCACAGGTAAGAGAGATTGGATAAGTCTAGGATAATCACAAGGGAGAGAGAATTAAAATACTGTGGAAGAGTGGCAGTGAATTTGTCTTGGATAATCTGCAAAGGAGAAAGAATCGAGTCTGTAAAAAAATGTTATTAGTCAAATCATGTTGTGCACCTTAATATATACTGTTTTTGTCAATTATACCTCAATAAAGCTGGAAAATAAAAAATAAACAGGAAAGAAAAAATGTTATGAGAACTTTTGATGAATTAGATTGGGGGTAAGGTTGTAAATGACAGACAACTTGTGAGTATCAGACTTGCATAAGCAAGGATACTGATAACATCTGCAGAAATAGGAAAACACTGGAAGAAAATCCGCAGGCCAGAGAAGACAATGAACTTGCCAAGTAGGAGGTGTTTTTGAAATAGTCAAGTGGAACTGCCAGTTAAACATCTAGATACATAGGTCTGAAACTCAAAGTAGTAGTTTGTATTAGACATATATAAATGTAAAAGCCATTGGTATATGAAGAAAAGTCAAATAGGCATGAAGGATATTGCTTAAAGAAAAACAGAAGAGTGGTAATATATGAAGGCTTAAATGAGCTTTGAAGAATGTCAGCATTGTCAGTACTGCTGATGTCAGGTAAAATGAATACTAAAAGTTATCAACTGGACCAGCTATTATGAAAATCCCTGGGAATCCTGGGAACAGCTGTTTTGCTAGAGTAATGGGTACAGATACCTAAGAAGAGTGGTGTAAAATGAAGAGAAATTTTCAAGAAATTTGGCTGTTGAATGGAAAAAGATACGTGGCTGAGAGAGACTTTCTTTTCTTTTTAAAGAAACATATCTACATAAATACTGATGAGAAAGATATAGTTGAGAGAGGACTTTAAATATAGGTGACAGATAGCAGCACTGACAGTATGTTTCCAGAGCAGGAAGGGGTAGAGTAAGGGACAGAATCCAAAATATGGGAGAAAAGCCAGCATTCAAAGAGGGGATACCATTAGCAGGAAAAAGGAGAGGATACATGTAGGTCTAAGTCTGTAGGTTGGTTGTAAGATGAAAGTATTTGAGTATAAATGTTATAGATCCTGGCCATATATAAAATGTCACGGCCAATAAAAGTTGAGAGAGGAATTCTTTGAATTAACAGGCATGAGGGTGCAAGCTGATAGTAAGAGAGATCTTTTACATCCTTCATCAGAGGTGTCTGAAAGGTCACAGTGAGAGAAAAATGGACATGTACATGAAATGGAGATAGGACTGGTAAGCTAGTTTGTACAATTTTGCCCAGCTGTTCTTTAAAAGAGGATCAATAGTGATTAATTCTACATTTAACTTAACCCTTTCCCTCCAAACTAGTGTTTCTTCATATTTCCAACTTTATACAAAATAACTGATAATTTAGTAATTTGAGAAGTGATAAATGCAAAATCAAAATCATACTAACTGCTGAATAAAATAATTCAAATTCCTTTCTTTTCCTCTTTTTTTTTTTTTTTTTTTTTTCTTTTGCTCTGTCGCCCAGGCTGGAGTGCAGTGGTGCGATCTCAGCTCACTGAAATCTCCACCTCCCTGGTTCAAGCAATTCTCCTTCCTCAGCCTCCTGAGTAGCTGGGACTACAGGTGTGTGCCACCACGCCCAACTAAATATTTATATTTTTAGTAGAGATGGGGTTTCATTGTGTTAGCCAGGATGGTCTCAATCTCCTGACCTCGTGATCTGCCCACCTCAGCCTCCCAAAGTGCTGATACACATAAAAATATTTTATAATCTCTACACATTTTATATCCAAATGGCCATTAAATATACAAAAAGTATTCAATTTCCTTAACTACAGAGAAAAAGCAAATTAAAGTCAAAGTGAGATACCACTACATACCTACCAGAATGGCCAAAATATAAAAGATAATGTATCTTTATAAATATTTTATTTTTATAAAAAAGATAATTAGTCCCAAATGTTAAGGCTGTGGAGCAACTGCAACACCAATGCACTGCTGGAGGGAGGATAAACTACTATAACCATTTGAAAACGGTTTGGCAGTATCTACTAAAGCTGAACATACACAAACCCAGCAATGATAGGGCAATTTCATTCCTAAGTATATACGCAACAGAAATGCATATATAAGCTCATTAAAAGATATGTACAACGATGTTCATAGAAACTTTGTTCATAATAGCCCCAAATTAGAAACAACCTAAATATCCATCAAAAGTAGTATCTATCAATAAAATGGGATCCTGCTATGGTTTGAATGTGTCCCCCTGAAAGCATGTGTTGGAAACTTAATCCCCAATGCAACAATGTTGGGAGGAGGAACCTAATGGGAGGTGTTTAGGTCATGAGGGCTCCACCCTCATGAACGGATTAATGGCATAAAAGGGCTTGTTGCCAGTTTCATCTCTTGCTCTCTCTCATGCCATGGGATGATGCAGCATGAAGGCCCTCACCAGATGCTCCCACCTTGATATTGGACTTTCCAGCTCCAGAACTGTAAGAAAGAAGTGTATTTTCTTTACAAATTACCCAGTCTGTGGTATTCTGTCATAGTAAAACAAAATTTCATGTGCATGATGTCATGTGCAAAATGTCCTGTGCGTGATATTGAGAAACACAAGCCAATTTAAGAAGCAAATTAGCAAGTAATTAAAAAAATCTATATCAGAATACACATAGCTGACCATTGAACACCAGGAGTTTGATCTGCGAGGGTCCACTTATATTCAGATTTTTTTCAATAAAAGTTACACAAGTATGCCTGCCTCTCCTGACTCCCGTTCCACTTCCTCCACCTCTTCTGCCTCCGCCATCCTTGAGGCAGCAAGACTAGCCTCTCCTCTCAGTCTACTCAATGAGAAGATGCAAAGATGAAGACCTTTATGATGATCCACTTCCACTTAATGAATAGTAAGTATATTTTCTCTTATGATTTTCTTAATAACATTTTCTTTATTGTAAGAATACAGCATATGATACATATAACCTGTTAATTGTTTATGTTAGTGGTAGGCTACTAGTAGTTAACGTTTTGGCAGAGCCAAAGGCTATTCATGGACTTTCCACTGTGCTGGGGGATCGGCACCCCTAACCCCTCTGTTGTTCAAGAGTCTGTTATAATTTGATACTGCATATCTTTTCTATGAATTTTAGCAGCTCCAGAAGCCAGGAATTGTATGACTTTTGTTTCCTCAGACGAATTTTATTATGCAATAGCTGCTTATTATTTCCTGATCATTATCCCTCAGGAAGTGTTTCATAGTTCTTATCTCTGAAAATAACTGAAATATTTTATTTCAGTATATTTGTTACATTTGACTTTTGACCAAAACTGTAGTCAAATTATTTCTAATAATTTATCATTCAACCTTTGCAGAAATGACAAAGAAGCAAGGCAAATACATAGTTTGATTTCTCAGATACCTCTCTAATGTCATGATTCAAAAATATGGGATATAATAAAAGTATTAATACTAATCAGTCCTTATTTCCTTCCTTGCAGTCTTTTTTTTTTTTTGAGACGGAGTTTCACTCTGTCACCCATGCTGGAGTGCAGTGGCACAGTCTTGGCTCACTGCAATATCTGCCTCCCGGGTTCAAGTGATTCTCCTGCCTCAGCCTCCCAAGTAGCTGGGATTACAGGCATGAGCCACCACGCCTGGCCCAACTTGCAGTCTTGAATGTTAAAGTACCTATCAAATATGAATATTTGAATTTCTGTATATTTACTACTTTGCAAGAATGCCAGAAATCATTGCACAAAATAATTTTAGGAGCAAAGTAAATAAAATGTTGAATCTAAGAAGTACTTAGATATAATATCGCAAAAATCTTCAAGTCAGTATTATTGAAATTAATGTGGAAATTTCTAATTCCAGGCAGAGTGTGTTTGGTAACCTGTAGTATATAGCACAGGCTCCCTTGGCCAAGCTTTTACTTTCTGAGGTTTCAGTTACCCATGGTCAACTGCAGTCTGAAAATATTAAGACATTTTGAGACAAAAGAGAGATCATATTCACGTAACTTTTATTATAGTATATTGTTGTAATTGTTCTATTTTATTATTATTCCTGTTCATCTTATTGTGCCTAATTTATAAATTGAACTTTATCATAAGATACGAATATATAGAAAAAAACATAGTTTCAGCCATCCATTGGGATTTTAGAATGTATCCCCTACAGATAACGGGAGACTACTGGACATTAGGAACCCAGTCAAGGTTCAAAAAAAGCTTGGGACAAGTTAAAAGTACCTCTTTTTAAAAATGCTTGCCACTTATCTCAGCTTCATGCTTCACTCCCTCCCAATTGGAGAATTTCTAGGATAGAGATGCCAGTAAAACTCATTTAATTAATTCAGAAGAGTAGCCAAACAAATTGTATCTGTCCCAGCAGGAAGTCAGACCTTATCAGTTACAGTGGAGGCAATATTTTTAAACTTTTGCTCATCTTCAGTAGTTAAAGTTTAAAAATCTGTATGTATATTTGGGTTAGGTGTTTTCTGACTACTGCAAAACAAACAAACAAAAACAGGAAAAAAAGTAAGATTCCAGGAAAGGAAATGAAATAACTGTACCTAACCAGTTTTAAAATGAGGGTTCAATTTTCTTCCTTCGCATTACATACCTATGAGAACCAGAAATAAATTGTTGAAATAATTCTTGGATATATTTGGGTATAGTTTATCGTTCTCTGCTTTTAACCAATTGGATGATTTTGAGTCATTTCCAGAACTAGAGTTATGTCCTACTCTATTTGGAAGTATCCATGCTTCAATAAGTGATTGCTCCCTTGCCCTTCCCCCTCCCCCCACCCCCTTCTTCTTCTTCTTTTTTTTTTTTGAGATGGAGTCTCTCGCTTTGTTGCCCAGGCTAGAGTGCAGTGGTGTGATCTCGGCTCACTGCAACCTCTGCCTCCAGAGTTCAAGTGATTCTTGTGTTTCAACCTCCCAAGTAGCTGGGATTACAGGCACCTGCCACCATGCCCGGCTAATTTTTGTATTTTTAGTAGAGACAGGGTTTCTCCATGTTGCCCAGGCTGGTTTCAAACTCTTGACCTCAAGTGATCTGCCCGCCTTGGCCTCCTGAAATGTTGGGATTACAGGCGTGAGCCACCGCACCCGGCCAATAAGCGATTGCCCTCTATTGACAAACTAGGTAAACCAGTCCTCGAAACCTTTGGAGTTAACTTGGTAATTGGGAGAGTTAAGGAGGACTGACATTTTATGGAATATAATCCCAGCACACTTTTAATCTAGTTGCGTATTTATTGGTGTGTCATTTTGCGTGATGACCAGTGTTTAGAAGTGGGTTGATTTCATTCAAATTTGCTTTAGTTTTTGCTTAAATTAGTGTCCTGTACTAAAAATGTTCTTAGTCCAATTTTCCATGTCATATAATTTTCTCCTGTGGTAGTCTACAAATGCAAAAACATGTAGTCATCCACAGAATCTTTTTTTTTTTTTTGAGACAGGTTCTCACTCTGTTGCCCAGGCTGGAGTGCAGTGGCACAATCCACCTCACTTTATTGTGCTTTACTACATGTTGCGGCTATTGTATCTTTTTCCAAATTGAAAGTTTGTGGCAATCCTGAGCCAATCAAGTGTATGGGTGCCATTTTTCCAACAGCATGTATTCCCTTCCTGTTTCTGTATCACATTTTGGTAACTCTCGCAACATTTCAAACATTTTCATTATTATTACATCTGTTATAGTGACCTATGATCAGTGATCTTTGATATTACCATTGTAATTATTTTGCGGAGTCACGAACCATGTCTATATAAATTGGTAAATTTAATCAATAAATGTTATATGTGTTCTGACTGATCCAACGACCAGCTGTACCCCCATCTCTCTCTTTCTCTTTGGGCCTCCCTACTCTCCGAGACACAACAATATTGAAATTAGGCCAATTAATAACCCTACAGTGATCTCTAAGTACTCAAGTGAATGGAAGAGTCGCATATCTCACACTTTAAGTGAAAAGCTAGAAATGATTAAGTTTAGTGAGGAAGGCATGTTGAAAGCCAGGACAGGCCAACAGCTAGGCCTCTTGCACCAAACAGGCAAGTATGAATGTAAAGGAAAAGTTCTTGAAGGAAATTAAGTGCTACTCCAGTGAACACACGAATGATAAGAAAGTGAAAAAGCCTTAATGCTCATATGGAGAAAGTGTGAGTGGTGTGGATACAAGATAAAACCAACCACAACATTCCCTTGAGCCAGAGCCTAATCCAGGGCAAGGTCCTAACTCTCTTCATTTCTGAGAAGGACAAGAGGGTGAGGAAGCTGCAGAAGAAAAGTTGGAAGCTAGCAGAAGTTGGATCACGAGGCTTAAGGAAAGCAGCCATCTCCACAACATAAAAGTGCTAGAAACAGCAGAAAGTTCCGATGGAGAAGCTGCAGAAATGCTTCAATTCAGACTTGACACTACTGCCAGATAGATAAAAAAAAGTAATCTAGATGGCCAGGTGAGGTGGCACTTTGGGAGGCCAAGGCAGGTGGATCACAAAGTCAGGAGTTTGAGACCAGCCTGACCAACATGGTGAAACCACGTCTCTACTAAAAATGCAAAAATTAGCAGGGTGTTGTGGTACGCACCTGTAATCCCAGCTACTAAGGAGGCTGAGGCAGGAGAATCACTTGAACCTGGGAGGCAGAGGTTGCAGTGAGCTGAGATCATGCCGATGCACTCCAGCCTGGGTGACAGAGCGAGATCCATCTCAAAAAAAAAAAAAGCAATCTAGACAAGCCTAAAACACTACTGATGACACTACACAATGCCAATATACTGGTTAAAAAAGCAGAAAACTTAATCTGGCAACCTAAATGATTATAAAATAGAGAAATTTTTCTCCTACCAAATTAAAGACAGTTTAAACTGTTTCTATAGCAAACAACAACTTTGTGCTTTATTCGTTCTCCCTTAAAAAAAAAAAAAGTTTAACAATGTAAAATTAACTTGATATATAAACCATTCCTTCACAGTGCAAGTGCTTCACAGAAATGGAAAATATCAGTTTCCCTTTGTCCAGAGAGACTCAAGTTACAAATTAAGTCGAAACTTACCCATAACTATTTTAAATAAATTTATTTCATTAGTAACTACTACTACAAGGTAACCACTAATAAATATTTGTAGTGGCATAATAGTTCCTTAATGTGGAGTTTTCCTACCCCTGAGAAACAGGCCATACTTTTGCAAGTTCACTTTGTTACACAATTAAAAGCTAATTTAATGCAATTATATAAGTTTAGAAAGTATTAATAAAAGAATGCTTGAACATTTATGTGATGTTCTTGAAATGTGTCCCTTTGTTACTAAAGTCCCAAAAAAATTAATTAGATAAGGAACAAATAAAGCAACACATGGCTTTCTGGGAGACTGTTACTACTGAGGTGATTAGCAAGCAAATTATGCTGCAAATTTAGCTGACTATACATCCTGAAATGAATTTAGACCATATTTGCTTAGCCAAATAGAAAATCAACTGTTGCCAACATCATTGTTAAGTGTAATTATAAAAAATTACTGGCAACTACTCTGTTTTAGTAAGGTTTTTGTCTCAATAGAGAATAAATAAAACATTCATTCATGAAACTGAAAATAAGTAAAACCCCCAAAAACTACTTTTCATGCTTCTCATATAATTTTTCAGTTATACCTTTTTTCAACATAAAACAATTATTATCTCATGTCAATTTCAAACCAAAGATTACAAGGCTTCCAATATTTTGAGTCCATAAAAACAGACAACTTAAAACAATAGCTGTTTTTTTCTTCACTGAATGCTTTATGAGACATCAAAATTAACCTAGGTAATTGCGTACTAGTAGAAAAGTAAGAAAACTCCCTATTCTTTTTGTTTTTTTAAAGACAGGGTCTGGCAGGCATGGTGGCTCATGCCTGTAATCCCAACACTTTGGGAAGCTGACGCAGGCGATCACCTGGGGTCGGGAGTTCGTGACTAGCCTAGCCAACATGGTGAAAACCCATCTCTACTAAAAAAATACAAAAATTATCCAGGCATGGTGGCGTGCGCCTGTAATTCCAGTTACTCGGTAGGCTGAGGTGGGAGAATCACTTGAAACTGGGAGGCAGAGCTTGCAGTGAGCTGAGATTGTGCCACTGCACTCCAGCCTGGGTGACAGAGCAAGACTCCATCTCAATCAATCAATCAATCAATCAATCGATAATAAAGACAGGGTCTCGCCTATTGCCCAGGCTGGTCTCAAACTCCTAGGTTCAAGCAATCCTCCCACCTCAGCCTCCTGAGAAGGTCAGCTGGGAAAAATTACTATTCTTTCTTTTTTTAAATTCACCATACAGGGTCATTCTCAGAAAACTTATTGTTCTTGTTTCAAGTTTTCTTATTATTCAAGAAGTAGACACTAAAATCAACAGTGCACTAAGAACATTAACATCATATTTCTACTAATAAAAATGACAACTTCCCTTCAATATATAGTGATAATAGACTCTCTTGACTGTAAAAGGAAAACATTACTGATGAAAGTAAGAATATTTACTAAAGAACATATATATTCTTTAAAAACTTATTTTACATTAAAATTCCTAGTTTTTAATTTTTTTAGTTGGACAATTGAGTTGGAGTAATAGTTATGTTCTCTTAGGAACTCAAATGTTGAATGATACTAGGCATAATAATATAGATGGTCAGATTTAATTATAGTGCAATATTGATTTTAAGCACCGGACTTCTTATTAAATATCTTTTACTAACTTGTTAGATATGCAAATCATTTATACTAGATAGAAATGTTTGACTCAAAGTTTAACATACTTTTCAACAAATATTAATAATGATTTAAAAATGTAAGATACTTAAATAGCCATTTTTTCAAATTATTAGGTAATTTGGTGAATTAATTTCCATAATTACAGCTGAAATAAATTCACCCTCAAATATTATTTTGTAAAAATCCATTCTGGATTTAATATATCATGTAAAATAATATAAAATATGCATTTGGAAAGATACAGGAAATGTTTTCCCTTAGAAAGTACTGAAGCTCCATCTAGAGGCTTTTCCCCCTATTACTGTCCCTTGCAATATAAGTAATATCACCTAGAAATGTGAATAATATTAAAATGTCAGGGATTTCCTTTGTACCTACGCTTTTGTTATTCACAATGAGTTCTTGCCCTAACCTTCTCAGGGTAGAGCTCTAGCTCCATCACTGCCATCAAGTGGTAAAAAACTAAAACTGAATTCAAAAAAAAAAAAAAAAAAAAGAAGAAGAGGAAAAAAAAACCAACTATGTATTCTTCACCACTTACACACTTTCCTTTGTTAGTTTAATAAATGGGTTTGTCTGTTTAACCTTTGCTATTTATTGTTTAAATCAAATTATATAAAAAATAAAGTTGCCATATGTTTCTAGAAAATAGCACTATACACTGTCTCTCAATCTAAAATTTTTTCTGGGCATTTTTATATTTGCAAGGCATATAAAAATATTTTGAATTAAACCTTTAGTTAAATTATGTGTTTTAATGTAAGTACAGTTCATGAATTACTCCACTGAGAGGAATAGCAATGAGAAACACAAATACTCAGGATTAATGAATTTTACAGTACACTATAATACTTTATAAAAAGAGGAAATAAAATCATGATGTGACTAAATTAAGTATTTTCTCTTGCCTCTAAAAATAACCTAGATTTCATAAATCAGACACTCTCATTGTACTCTCAGGATGTAGTCATAATGATACTTCCCAAAAATGTCTTCACTAGCCTAGAAGTGAAGAAAGATCAGAATAAGGATCTAACACTATGTTGCAGGAGCTGAAACTTTCAAAGAGGCAAAAACTACAACTACAGAATCTAGGAGAAAAGGCCAATGAAATAATATCTCAGTCGAAGGGCTACTGCTCTACAAAGAGGCAGCATCGCCCCAAACATAATTTTTCAAATATTAAAAAAAAGTTTGTATAGGAAATAGTAGGCTGAAATATAGAGTTAACTTAGTAACTCTCAACAACCATGTTTAGAAACTCCCCCAAATAAGATACCTTTATTAATCGGCCATCCTTTTGATGTTATATAATTGGTTAGATTTTAGTTTTTACTGAGAAACAATAAAACAATAGCAGCCAACATTCCTACTATGTACCAGGTACAAATCTAAGCTTATCACATAATAGATGTATTAAACAGCCTCTCAACAACCCTGTAAGATACGTACTACCATTATTATAATATAATGAGGAAACTGGGCACAAAGAGGTTAAATAACCACCCACAGTCACACAGTTAGTAGTGTGGCTATGATACAAAACCCGAGCAGTGTGCCAGGGTAGTCCTCACTCTTAACCATTTTCCTTTAAGTCAGGTTTTCTCAACCTTGGCACTATTGACATTTCTGAACCAGGTAATTCCTTGTTGTAGGAGGCTGTTCTATGCATTGTAGGATGTTTGGCAGCACCCCACCAGATGCCAGTAGCATTACCCACTCCCGGCCCCCCAGTTCTAATAACCAAAAATGTCTCCAGACATTGTCAAATGTCCCTGGGCGGGGGGGGGGGGGGGGGGGGGGGGGAACAGCCCCCAGTTCAGAATCACTAACATAAAATAAAAATTTAATCCGTTATAACATTGCAGGAACAAATGATAAACAATTTACCTGAAATTAGTTTTCCCCAATTTTAACTTACTTACTGGAACACAGAAATTCTTAAATCTACAGATGATTTAGAATAGTAACACTCAACATCTTACTATTTAAGGTAAAAATTATATGAGGGGCAAACCTCTTCAGGTAAAATTTATGTAAGCAAACTTGGAAATAATGGAGATACAGGGTATACAGAAATTTCATCAAAATTTTTTAAAGTATTACCTCTGACAAATGGGACTGAGGGCCAAAGGATGAAAATATCACCTTTTACTTTACATATTTCTGTATTATATTAATTTTTTTCCTTTTGATTCATTTTTCTAATAACAAAAATTATATATATTTGTAAACATGATGTTTTGAAACAGGCATACATTGTAGAATGGCTAAATAGAGCTAATTAACATTTTCATTACCTCATATAATTTTCTTGTAATGAGAACACTTAAAATCTATCGTATTTTATTAAAATTTTATCAAACAATATTTTGTTTTTTATTAAGTTTTTTAAAAACCAAATTTTAGGAAAAGCATTTTCTTTTTGACATTAGCATCTCCATATGCTTACGCTTATAAAGTAAGCTATTTTCACATATTGTGTTATGTTCTCTCCCACATGCTAACATAGAAAATAACAAATTCATGTGTCTTTGTCCATCTGTTTTGCATTGTTGTAACAGAATATGTAGATGTAATACCTTGATTTTTAAAAACTACTTTAAAAAATTTAAAGAAAAAACTTATTTTACCTTCGAATTCTTTTCATGTCAGTATATACAGGCCAATCTCATTATCTTTGTATTGTGATGCTCTATCAATACCTGAGACTGCGTTAATTTATAAAGAACAGAGATTTATTTCTTACAGCTCTGGAGGCTGAGAAGTCCAAAGTCAAAGGGCCCACTTCTGGCAAGAGCCTTTCGCTGCATCATCCCATGGCAGAACACAGAGGGCAAGAGAGCACGAGGGACAAAGAAGGGAAGAGGGCTGAACTTATCCTTTTACCAGGAACCCACCCCAATAACTAACCATCTCCCACCATAACTGCACTAACGCTTTCATGAGGGTAGAGCCTTCATGACCTAATCACCTTTTAAAAGTCTCACCTCAACACTGTTGCATTAGGGATTAAGTTTCCAACACATAAACTTTAGGAAATACATTTACATCATACTATCATGACAAAAATAACTGTGTCTAATTAGAAAAAAATTATTAATTAACCGTAGGTTTGAAAGTTAATAGATTAAATAAGAGGACACTAGAGGTATTATTTTCAAGCGTGCTGCTTATATATACACATATAAATTTATGTACATACACATAAATACACATACATATATAAATACATATTTATGTACATATATAAACATATGTATATAAATTATATAAATATAATTTTTATTTATATATAAAACACCTCTCCCATTACCACAATGGGCCAAGCCACTATAATTTTTTGCCTGGATCATTACAAAATCTAACATATCTCCCAACTTCAGACCCTGCCTGGCACCTTGCCTCAACAGTCTATTTTCAGCACAGCAGCCAGATTAAAACAAAAAACAGATGCAGTTAAAAGCCTCCAACAGTTTATACATAACACACACACACACACACAAGTAGGTGTAAATTTTTCTTTTCAGACAATTCTTATTTCTAGAATTTTCTTTTTTTTTTTTTTTGAGACGGAGTTTTGCTCTGTCGCCCAGGCTACAGTGCAGCGATCTCGGCTCGCTGCAACCTCCGCCTCCCGGGTTCAAGCGATTCTCCTGCCTCAGCCCCCCGAGGAACTGGGATTACAGGTACCCGCCACCGCACCTGACTAATTTTTGTATTTTTAGTAGAGACAGGGTTTCACCATCTTGGCCAGGCTGGTCTTGAACTCCTGACCTCGTGATCCACCCGCCTCGGCCTCCCAAAGTGCTGGGATTACAGGTGTGAGCCACTGCGCCCGACCAGAATTCTTTGTAATAACTCTAACCATATGTATTTTGCCAATCCCTGATTATAGCAATGTTTCTTATTTCTGATTATTCAGAAACCCTTTAAAGAAAGCATGGAAGAATAAAGCCTCCTCTATTCACTTAACTTTATCATTAATACTTTCATTGTCATCTTAATTCTTTTCCTCTATTATCCTATTTGTTTTTACTGCTGTAAATAAATTGTACATATTATATTGTACCTTCCTTTTGTCAGTATATATAAAAGTTTCCATTTTACTTCATAAATGTAATAAAGTAATGTTTATGTTTATGGTCAAGTAATGTTATAGCTCCATTGAGTTAATTTAGTATGATCTACTTACCCATTCATATTTGATCTTTGCAATAGTTCTGTACTATATCAAATTGGCAACTAAACATCTTCCATTTGTTTACTTTCTTCTCTATCACCACGGCCATTATTTAGGCTTTACTCATCTTTTTTCCTTTTCAGTTATTTAGTCTCTTTATACTTTGCTTTCTATCAGTTACACAAGTAACACATGAATAAATAAATACATACATTCTTCTTCAAAGCCTCATTCTCTCAACAGAAGTAATTATCATCAGTTTGGTACATATACTTCTCAATATTTTTTAAAAAATGCACTTTCATATATGTGTACATGTAGAAATGTTCCACTTTCTTTAAGTGATGGTACATTAAGTGACGGCAAACTTAATGCACTATTATTAAGCAAAATACCTTTCTTATATTAAAACGGGCTCATAATACCTGCTTCTGTCCATTCACATATTTCTCTACTGGGCTTTACTGTAATATTCATTTTCATATAAGATATGCTACCTAACACTGGTTTTACCAAGGATTTGGCTTTTTATTAGAAGCATATAATTGAGAATACCATTGTATTAAATATATACTATTTTAAAACAGAAATATATAAGTAGAAACCTGAAACTAAAACTATAATGGAGTTAAAAAGTTCAACCAAAATTTCTCCATATAATACTAATAAAATTTTAATCCAAATGATTGAGAAATGAAGGTTTTTTTCTTTCTTTCTGGTATTTATGTATTTTTAACAGCTTTATTTAAGTATCATTTAAGTATTTAAGTATAATTTACAAACCATAAAAGTCACCAGTTTTAAGTGTTTAGTGATTTTTAGTACATTTATATAGTTCTGCAACATCACGATAATCTAGTTTTAGAATATTTCCATCAACCCAAAAAGATTCCTTGTACCTGTCTCCACAGATTTGTCTTTTTTTTTTTGAGACGGAGTCTCGCTCTGTTGCCCAGGCCGGAGTGCAGTGGTGCGATCTCGGTCACTGCAACCTCCGCCTCCTGGGCTTAAGCGATTCTCCTTCCTCAGCCTTCTCAGTAGCTAGGACTACAGTGCGTGCCACCACGCCCAGCTAATTTTTCGTATTTTTAGTAGAGATGGGGTTTCACCGTGTTAGCCAGGACAGTCTCAATCTCCTCACCTCGTGATCCACCTGCCTCGGCCTCCCAAAGTGCTGGGATTACAGGCGTGAGCCACCGCGCCTGGCCCAGATTTGCCTTTTCTAGGCATTTCATATAAATGGAAGGGATGAGGTTTTTCTGATATATTTAAACGTCAGATTTGGCAGAAAAAAAATCACTATTTTTTTGCAGAAAAATTTTGCTGTTGAACTTCTTTCTAAAAGTTATTAACATGCTTTGTTCATTTGGTAAGAACATTATGAATATAATAGAGCTCCTTCTCCTTCTTTACTTCCTACCCTTCCTTCTCTTCCTTTTACCAGTTTGTGCTCTTTTAATATTTAACAACCTTTACTCTCAACAGCCCGGTTTCTCAGTACAGAATGCATGGAAGGTATGAGGAATTGGCCTTTCTAGTTCAACTCCACTAAATATCCTGATAGTTTAACAGGAAAATAAAACACCAAGAAATCCAACATACTGAACTTTTTTCTTTTTTTGAGATGGAGTCTCGCTCGGTTACCTAGGCTAGGATGCAGTGGTGAGACCTTGGCTTGCTGCAACCTCTGCCTTCCGGATTCAAGCAATTATCTTGCCTTAGCCTCCTGAGTAGCTGGGATTACAGGTGTCTGCCACCAGGCCCGGCTAATTTTTTTTGTATTTTTAATAGAGACGGGGTTTCACCATGTTGGCCAGGCTGGTTTTGAACTCCTGACCTCAAGTGATCTGCCTGCCTCAGCCTCCCAAAGTGCTAGGAGTACAGGTATGAGCTACTGCGCCCAGCCACACTGAACATATTATATCCTCGAGATGTTTTAGTTTCTCCTGAATGTGGAATACCTTTTTAAAACATTGATGAGAAATCTGCCCAAGCACTGTGGCTAATGCCTGTGATCCCAGCACTTTGGGACGCCATGCAGATCACCGGAGGTCACGAGTTTGAGACCAGCCTGGCCAAAATGGTGAAACTCCGTCTCTACTAAAAATACAAAAATGAGCCGAGCTTGGTGGCAGGTGCCTGTAGTCCCAGCTACCCGGGAGGCCGAGGCAGGAGAATCACTTGGACCTGGGAGGCAGAGGTTGCAGTGAGCCGGGATCGTGCCACTACACTTCAGCCTAGGTGACAGAGGGAGACTCCATCTCAAAAAAAAAAAAAAAAAAAAAAAAGAAGAGAGAAATCCATTTTATACAGATCTCCTAAAATCTGTAATGTTATCTCCAAATGTAACTCCATCTCCCAAAAATTTTGGTGTCACTTTTGACTCCTCCTTCTCTCACAGTCCACATTCAATTCATTCATAAGTCTTGTTGGGTCTACTATCAAAAGCATACTCAGAATCTGAATACTAACACCCTTACCATTACCACAGTGGGCCAAGCCACTGTGATTTTTTGCCTGGATTATTACAAAATCTAACGTATCTCCCATCTTCAGCCCCTGCCTGGCACCTTCTCTCAACAGTCTATTTTCAGCACAGCAGAGAGATTAAAACAAAAAACAGATGCAGTTAAAAGCCTCCAATGGTTTTCCATTTTACTCAGATCAAAAGCCAAACTCCTTAGTGGTTATCTTAGGAATTACAATTAACATCTTAAACTTGTAACAACCTAGTTTAAGTTAATCTAGATAACCACTAAGAAAATAACAGGAAAGAACAGAATCAAAATAGTACACCATTTAAAAAATCAACTAAATACAAAAATAGGCAGTAATTGAAGAATTCGGGAATAAAAACATGTAAGATATAGAAAACAAACAGCATTAAAGGAAACAATCAAGAAGGCCGGCTGCCTATTATCACAGTACTTTAGGAGACTGAGATAGGAGCATTACTTGAGCCCAGGAGTTAAAGACCAGCCTGGCCCACATAGTGAGACCTTGTCCCGACAAAAAAATTACAGATATTAGCCAAGCATGGTACTTGGAGGCTGAAGTGGGAGGATCACTTGAGCCCTGGAGGTTGAGGCTGCAGTAAGCCAAAGTTGCACGGCTGCACTCCAGCCCAGAGGACAGAGGGAAGACCCTGCCTCCAAACAAACAGTGAAAACTACAGAAGGAGAAAAATATTTGCAAATCATATGTCTGGTAAGGAGTTAATAACCAGAATACATAAAGAACTCCTACAACTCAACAACAAAAAGACAAACAATCCAATTAAAAAATAGGCAAAGGCACCGTGGCACACGCATACATATGTAAGAAACCTGCACGTTCTGCACATGCATTCCAGAACTTAAAGTAAAATTAAAAAAAAATGGGCAAAGGATTTTAATAGCTATTTCTCCACAGAAGATAATACAATAGCCATGAAGTATATGAAAATATGCCATCATTAGCCATTAGGGAAATGCAAATCAAAGCCACAATACATACCACTTCACACCTACAATCATCATAATTTTTAAAAAGGAAAATAATGTGTTTTTGAGGATGTGGAGAAATTTGAGCCCTTATACATTGGTAGTGGGCTCCAACAGTGCAACTGCTTGTGAAAAACAGTAAGATAGTTCCTCAAAAAGTTAAACACTGAATTACCATATGATCTGGCAATTCCATTTCTAGGTATATACCCAAAAGAACTGAAGGCATAAACTGAAACAGATACTCGTACATCATCGTTCACAGAAGCATTATTCACAATAGCCAAAGGTGAAAGCAACCCAAATGTTCATCAACAGATAAATGGATAAACAAAATGCAGTATATACATACAATGGCTATGATTTATCTATAAAAAGGACTGAGGTACTGACACACACTACAGCAAAGATGAACCTTGAAAACATTATACTAAGTGAAATAAGCCAGATACAAAAGGACAAATATTGTATGATTCCACTTATAAGAAATATCTAGAATAGGCAAATCCATAGAGACACAAAGTGGATTGGAGGTTACCAGGGGTTGGTGTGGGGGAAGGGGAAAAGGGTGGTTATTGCTTAAAGGGTACAGTTTCTGTTTGGAGTGAGGAGAAAATTTTGGAAATTTTGGATAGTGGTAATAGTTGCACAACATTATAATTGTACTTAATAGCACTGAATTGTATACTTAAAATGGGTAAAATGGTAAATTTTTGTTATACACATTTTACTTTTGTTTTTTAAAGCCAAAGTTCTTACAATCACATCACATCCTCCAAAGTCTTTTAAATGGCATCTGAAGTCACTGGGACCTGATGCCTCATTATCTCTCTGAACTCATATCCCATCACTTTTCCTCTAACTTTCTCCACACTCAGGCCTCCCTCATGTTCCCTGAACACTTTGGGCATATCATCATGGCCTCTGCATTTGCTGATCCTTCTGCCTAAAATGGTCCTCCCCCTTATCTTCATTACTCACATCCTCCCTCCTTCAGGTCTTTGCTCAAATATTGCCCTCTCAGTGAGCAGTCCTTTGTCTACCCTTATCTAAAACTGCAGTCTCTTGCACCACGCTTCCTATCCCTCTTCTCTGCTGTATTTTTCTCCATAGAATTGTAACTAGTACACAATACATATTTTTTATTTACACTTATTCTCTTCCACTAGAATGTAAACACAATAAGGGCAGACATTTTGTCTGTTTTGTTTAATGCTGTGCCCCTAAAACAGTGCCAGGCACATAGTAAGCAACCAATAAATAATTGTGAATTAATGTATAGTAATTTATTCAAAATTCCAACATAAGACTTTTGACCAATTATTAAGACTTGCCACTTCTTAAAGCTTCTTCAAAATTGGAGATGGCTCTATTTTTACTCTAAACTCTAAATTCTATTCTATCCATCTAGGATGCAATTAAAACTTGCTACTTTATTGCTTTTTTTTTTTTTTTTTTTTTGAGACAGTTATCTCACTCTGTCACCCAGGCTGGAGTGCAGTGGCACCAACACATGGTTCACTGCAGCCCTGACCTCCTGGGCTCAAATGATCCTTCCACCTCAGCCTCCTGAGTAGCCGGGACCACAGGCGCATGCCACCACGCTCAGCTAATTTTTTTTCTTTTTTTTTTTTTTTTTTTTTTTTTTTTGTAGAGACACGTTATTGCCATGTTGCCCAGGCGGGTCTTGAACTCCACCATGCCTGGCCTGACTTTTTTCGTGTGTTATGTTTCATTTAGCATTGAACATCATTCCTACTGTCCCTGCACATTATTTAAAATTTCCCTATTCATTTTAACAGATGAGAAAAAGTAAAATATTGAAAAAGATCATATAACAATTAAACAGGAAAACCAGGTTTCTAATTTCTAATGTAATTTTCTCTCTAGGAACTTATCCTCTGTTTTCTTGTTTTAAAATAATATGGTTTAAACTGATATAAGAATTAGAATAAGCAGTTCCCTCATTTAATTCAGTATTTCATGAAGAACAATCAGTTGGTTGAAAGACATTCAGTTTTGTTCAAGTGACCAAAGCACATCCTACTTGCTCCTGAGAACCTGTTTCTTTGTGGTTCTTCCTGATAACCATAAAGAAAGAGAATAATATCATAATAGCAGGTAAAAGTCAATTTAATCAAATACATTTTATAAAAACAAGTACACAGAAATATGGATATGTCTCACTAACTACAGCTATTTATAATTAGTACAGCTATTTAGAATTAGCTCCACGCTCAGTACATAATTTGAATCTCAAACTTACCAAGGTTTTCACCAAAAGTAAAAGCTGCTAAGCGTTAACACTGTAACACCTACTTGAGATAACTGAAGAACAGTTTTACATGCAAAGTGTGTAAGGAAAATAGAATATACTTTTGGTAAAAGATTATAAAAAGGCATGAAAATGTGGATTTTTCTTGCCTAGATTAAAGGGTTAAAAGATTGTTTTAAGTTAGAATAAAGCTGAAGATTTGAACAAGTTGTGGAAGGTTTACAAAGAAAACTATTATGTAAAAATCTGCTTTACATAATTGTGAACACTTATGCATAAAAGGAAGTGCTACTGAGTAGTGCAGTCTGTGCCTTACTTCTAAGTACTCACTGGGTCCAACCATATTAATTTATTTCCATATCTTGACTTCTGATCTTTTTGTGTCTTTGTATTTTAAGTATGTCTCTTATAAACAGCGTACATTAATTTTGTCATTTATTTTTTCATTGGGTCAGTTTTTGTCTTTAGATAATTTTATTCATTTCCATTTAATGTGTTTATTGATACACATGAATTTTTTCTACCTATTTATTTTATCAGGGTCTTTTTGCTTTTTTGTTTCTATTTCTTTCCTTTCCTTTCTTGACTTTATTTATTTATTGCCTTTATTTATTTTAGAATGAGTGTTTTCTGTTTATTTGTTTTCCTAAACTCTTAGGGACCACAGGCCTTAGGGCATTCTTTCCCCACCCCTACTCCCCACACATTTTTGGAAGTCATATGCTCTATTTAGTGGCTACTCTAGTTAATTTGAAATGCATATTAAATTTAACAAAGTTGTCTAAAGTTAATTAATGGTAAATTTTTGAAAAGAAAATTTTTGAAAAGAAATGGTATATTTCTGAAAAATATAAAAACCTTAGAATATTTGAACTCTGATGACTCTCATCAAACATATACCACTGCTACCCCAAATTTTATTTTATTATTTTATTTTTTTTAGACAGGGTCTCACTCTGACACTCAGGATGGAGTGCAGTGGCACGATCTCGGCCCACTGCAACCTCCACCTCCCGGGCTGAAGCAATCCTCCCACCTTAGCCTCCCCAGTAGCTGGGGCTACAGGCACACGCCACCATGCCTGGCTAATTTTTTTGTATTTTTAGAAGGGGTTTTGCCATGTTGTCCAGGCTGGTCTTGAACTCCTGGGTACAAGCCATCTGCCAGCCTTGGTCTCCCACAGTGCTGGGATTACAGGCATGAGCCACCATGCCCAGATTCAAAATTTTAATTTTATCCTATTTACCATCTTTACAAATTAAGTATTTCTCTCATACAATGTTTGCTTAGGATTTATCTATATATTATTATGTTTATTCACTATTCAACGTTACATCTCAAACTTTGCATCTGCTAATCATTTTCCTTCTCCCTGAAGTTTAGTCTTTGGTATTTGCTTCAGAAAAAGTCTGTTGGTTTTTTTTTTTTTTTTAAATTCTGTTTTTGTTGTTTTTCAGGAACTGTCTTCATTGTGTTCTTTTTCTTGAAAGGCAGCTTCACTTGGCAAAGAATTCTAGAATTCCAGTATTGAGGTTATTTTCCTCAATGCCCTGAAGACAATACACTCTTTTTCTTCACTGCTGCTATGGAAAAGTCATGAATCTATAATTTCTTTGTAGATAATCTGTCTTTTCTCTTTGTTTTCAAAAATTTCTCCCTCTCTTCTGCATTTTTATTATGTTTCTGTTGATGGTTCATTTAGCTTCTTGAAAATACTGTATTGTATAACAATTCTCAAAAATATCTCAGTCACTATCTTTCAATCTTGCCACTTCTTAGTTCTTACTATTAATATTATACAACTTCCATAACTCCAATTAGATATATCTTTTATCTCTCACATTTTCTATATCTCAGTCCCTCATGTCTGCATCTCTTTGTTATCTCAAGATAATTCAAGATAATTTTTTCTGTTTTCTCTTTCAGTTCACTAACTCTCTTTTCAGCTGAGTCTAATCTGCTGTCTAGTCTATTTTGTATTTTATAAAACTTCTTACTTTGAAATAATTTTAGACTTACAGAAAAATTGTGAAAATAGTACAGTTTCCATATATCCTTACCTCAGCTTTCCTGAAACTTAACTATACTACAAGTACTAAAACCAGGAAACTCACATTGATGCAATACTACTGTCAGAGGCATTCTAACCAGAGTGACTCCATTTTAAGTGAGGGCTAGGAAAATGAAGCTGGGACTTGCTGGGCTGCATTCCCAGAAAATTAGGCATTCCCAGCCTCTAGATGTTTACATTTAAGGGAACAAATTAACAATGTTTACTAAACAAACCCAGACTTGGGAGTGTCCAGATATCCTGATATCTGGAGAACAAAGTCATTCCTAATTTTGCTTTAAAGATAATAATATCAATTTTGCAAAATATAGTAATTAAGAAAATTAAACCTTTAACACAAACCCTTGTAGCAGAACACACCTCCCCATATATACGAGTATATACCTAGGGTGGATGCGTTCCTCCTATTTTTGGCAATGTCCTACTCTGTTTATGTAGTAGCTGTACTTTCACCACTTTACTTTGTTAATAAACTTGCTTTAACTTTGCACTGCAGACTCGCCGTGAATTCTTTCTTGCACAAGATCCAAGAACCCTCTCTTGGGGTCTGGATCAGGTACCCCTTTCCTGTAACACTATTATGTAGAGACTTTGCCTAAGATCACTGCATTTGGTTTTCAGATCTCTGTGGATACTTCCAATTTGTGACAGTTCTTCAGTCTTTCTTGTGTTTCTTGATCTTGACACTTCTAAAGAGTACCAGTGAGTTATTTGTGAAATGTCCCATAGTTTGGGTTTGCCTGACATTTTCTCATGATTAAATTTAGGTTACGCTTTTTTGGGGTCAAGACAACCATGTAAGTTATATTGTACCCATCTCTGTGCATCCTATTGGGGGTAAATATGCTGATATATGTTCTTACTGGTAATATTAACACTGTTCACTTGGTTAAAGTGGTATTTGCCAAGTTTCTTCCCTATGAAGTTACCATTTTTCCCTATATAATTAATACTTATTCTGTGGGAATACTTACTAAGTATTCTGGGCATACTTTTACCAACTAATTTGAGCATCCATTGATAATTCTTGTCTGTAACAGTAAATGCTGGGGTGTTTATCTAGTGGTGATTTTTTTTTTATCATCATCAGTCTTAACCTTTGTTAATTGGGATTCTACTGTTAAAAAAAAAGCTGTGCCTTCTCCCCTACTTGTTTGGTTATTTATTTATGTAGGTATAAATTCATGGATATTTATTTTATCCTACAGGTTAAAATCCCTTACTATCATCATTCCGTTGTCTAAGTTGTCCCAGATTTGGCCACCGAGAGATCCTCCAAGCTAACTACTGAGTTCTTTTGCCCACCTCTTTCTTCTTCTTTTTTTTTTTTTTTTTGAGGTGGAGTTTTACACTTGTTGCCCAGGCTGGAGTGCAATGGCGCGATCTTGGCTCACTGCAACTTCCGCCTCCTGGATTCAAACAATTCTCCTGCCTCAGCCTCCCGAGTAGCTGGGATTACAGGCACGTGCCACCACACCCAGCTCATATTTTGTATTTTGAGTAGATACAGCATTTCACCACGTTGCCCAGGCTGGTCTCGAACTCCTGACCTTAGGTGATCCACCTGCCTTGGCCTCCCAAAGTGCTGGGATTATAGGTGTGAGCCACTGCACCCGGCCTTGCCCACCTTTTTCTTCTTCTTCTTTTTTTTTTTTTTTTTTACAGTATCTCTCAAAATTTTTTACAGTCTTACTGAAATATAATTTACATACAATTCAACTATTTTAAGTGTACAATTTTTTAACAAATGTATTTAGCTGTGCAACGTTCATCACAATCCAGTTTTAGAATACTTTCATCACTCCACAAGTTCTATAATGCCTATCTGCAGTCAATCCCTGTTCCAATACCCAACTGCAGGCAAACATTGATTTACTTTCTGTGTCTTTAGTTTTACCTTTTCTAGAAATTTCATACAATATGCAGTCTTATATGTCTGGCTGTTTCATTTAGCACAATGTTTTTGAGATTCATCCATACCATCACATGTATCAGTTCTTCCCTTTTTTTAAATTGCCAAGCAATATTCTTTTAAGCACTTCCTTACTTTCTTGCACCACAGTGTTCTAGGATCATCCTCCGTTTTTCCTGTCCCAGCCCTGGAACCAACCAACCATTTCTCTAGGCATCCCTATTTACCCATTGAGTTTTTATTTCAATTCCCTTTTTCATATTTAGAAGTACTATTTGGTTCCTTTTAAATCTGTTTGGCTGTTCTTTAAAAGGTATCAGTTAGGATATAGGCTAAGACCCTGTAACAAAGAGATCCTAAAATACATGGCTTAAATATGATAGAAAATGATTTCCTTCTCAAGTAATAGTCTAGAAATAAGCTGTGTAGAGCTGGTGAGGCAGGTCAACACATACTTCAATCTCTGGGTCCAAATTCTGCGGACTCGAGTTTTCATCAATTACCAGTACACAAGAAGAGGACACAGGTAGGGGGCAGTACTCATGTATTGCTTTTTAAGGCAAAACACAAAGGTGTCACACATGACTTCTATTCACAATCCACTGCCAAAACCTGAGGCCATACCAACGTTCAAGGAAAGTTAGTACATGCTGTTTCCAGCTTGACAGCCATATATCTATACAACTTAACTTATTAACTTCTAAAATAATAGATCAGTCACTTAGTCTCAAGTTTCTAAAATGAGGCTTCATACAATCCTACCCTTTATTGACAGATATTTGAATAGTTTTATATTACATCAATAAAGTTCAATTAAAACATTTTCCAGGATTTTCACTCAGCCATTTGCAATGGATTATTTACATTTATCAGTATCTTTTCCTCTCTACAAGTTACCGCTTTCTCAAAGTAAAAGGATTAAACAAGTAAAAGAATACACAAGGAGTTCAACAATAAAAGTACACTGCTATAAAGCCTAAGATAAACTATTAGCTAACATTTGTTAAGCAGTGTATTTTACATATATAATTTCATTGAAACCTCACAATCACCTTATAAGATAAGGGCTTCTTATCTCATAGGTGAGAAAACTAAGGATTAGAGACCTTATGTTACCCAAGATCGTAAAATTGGTATTACGGCAACCCAACTTTGAGTTCCTAGCCACTATGCTTTAAAAGTGAGTATTTTCTCCATACTTTAAATTCTCTAAATTCATGACATATCTTTTTTTTTTTTCTTTTTAGAAACGGAGTCTCACTCTGTCACCCAGGCTGGAGTGCAGTGGCACAACGATCTCGGCTCACTGCAAGCTCTGCCTCCCGGGTTCACGCCATTCTCCTACCTCAGCCTCCCGAGTAGCTGAGACTACAAGCATCCGCCACCACGCCCGGCTAATTTTTTGTATTTTTAGTAGAGACGGGGTTTCACCGTGTTAGCCAGGATGGTCTCAATCTCTTGACCTCGTGATCCGCCCACCTAGGCCCTGCAAAGTGCTGGGATTACAGGGGTGAGCCACCACACCCAGCCAACATACCTTGAAATTGTTGGCATATTACAAACGCTGCTGCAGCAATAATAAGTGGCAATAACAAGGCAGCTGTCATTCCCTGTGTGTGCACAAAACCTGTAGAATTTGAGTTGGAAGAAAATCCTAGGAGTCTGGGCACAGTGGCTCATGCCTGTAATCCCAGCACTTTGGGCCAGGCTGAGGTGGACGGATCACTTGAGGTCAGGAATTCGAGACCAGCCTGGCCAACATGGTGAAACCCCGTATCTACCAAAAATTTAAAAATTAGCTGGGTGTTGCAGCACATGCCTGTAATCCCAGCTACTCAGGAGGCTGAGGCAGGATAATTGCTTGAACCCGGGAGGCGGAGGTTGCAGCGAGCCAAGATTGCACCACTGTACGCCAACCTGGGCAACAGAGCGAGACTCCATTTCAAAAAAAAAAAAAAAAAGGAGGAAAATCCTAGGGACAAAGAGTTGGAATAATCCTTTAACTCCTAAAATCCAAACGACTGTGAAGAGAGGATGAGGGTGGGGGATATCAGACATATTTAGCAACATTTCCAAAATAGGTATAAAAAATAAATTAACTCATCATAATTGCAAAGTGGCTTACGAATTCAGCACCAGTGGTTCTTGATTCTCTTCAGAAATACTGCATAGAGAAAGACTGCATGTAGAAAAACTGAACACCAATGACTGAGTCAAAAAGTGATTCAAATGAGTCGGACTCTGAGTGTAAAAAATGTTAGCAATTCCTTAGCCACTTGATTTCACAATGTATTTTCATTTTCAGGTATGTACAAGCGTTATAAATAATATAATCTATGTCTTAGTAATTCCGATAGGGTTATTTTAACAAATATAAAAATTCTAAATTTTAAAAAGCATTGGCAGTATGTTTTCTTTTTAAGTAGTACATAAAATAATGGTTCAGCCAACTATGAATAGCAGGAACAGTGATTACTCTATGATTCACTATACAGCACCTTATGATTGGTATTATATCTCAAGAATATAACATCAATGAAATCATATTCCCACCCCCAACCCCATCTTCTGACCATGAGTTTATGCATTATGTAGGATGGAAATGTGGTGATTAACCCATTTTGTCACTTGGCACTTTCCCAATTTTTTCAGATTCATAAACTATATTTATCTGCTGAGTTTCCAATTTACTCAGTTCCTGATTTTCTTTACACCTTAACCTACGTATAGTTTGTAAGACTGAGAACTAAAAATATTTCAAGTATTTAAGTTACTTTCTTAAATTATCCTTTTAACAATTTATTTGTATTAGCATTTCTCACTACTCAGCATTTTGGTGTTTCTAAGTTTTCTTGACTGGAAAAAATTATTACAAACACAAAGTTAAAAATAATGTAATTCAGATTTATATTAACATAATTTTGTACTATCTAATAAAAGTGGAACGAACACTATACATTTGGTAAATTCTCTGTGTCCTTCCAAATAGTATCATTCTGAAAGCTGAATTATCTAATAAATTAATACTCTCATTTTCATCTTTTCCTAAGTTGTTAAAGGAGGTTAACAGTAGAAAACAACAAAGATTCCACATTTCTTAACAGGTATTAAAATATGACTTTTTTTTTTTTTCTTTCTTTTTTTTTTTTATTATACTTTAAGTTTTAGGGTACATGTGCACATTGTGCAGGTTAGTTACATATGTATACATGTGCCATGCTGGTGCGCTGCACCCACTAACTTGTCATCTAGCATTAGGTATATGTCCCAATGCTATCCCTCCCCCCTCCCCCCAAAATATGACTTTAAAAAAACCAAAAAATTTAAAAATAGCACTGGAACCAGAAACCAAATAGAAGCAGGAAATTCTCAGTTACAAGACAGGCTAATAAACATTTTTAAATTAAGGATTTGAAATTTATCAAGAGGGGAGAAAACACTTGCAATCCTGTTCAAATATTTGTTACTGTCCTTCTATAATGAATGGTTTCCTTTGTAGACCTCGACAAACTCTTTCTCACGTCAGCATCTCTATCTAAAGGTGATAGACCAAAGATTTATTTTCAGACATGGACCATAATGGAATACAGAGTTGACTTGATGCCTGCTGTGCTACTCCCATAAAAATATTCCTGAAATTATTTTCTCAGGCATAGTTAGTATGTTCTCTGATTATGGTATGAAAAAAAAAGATCAAACTGTTAGCCAAAGAGTTCTTTAATCATACCCTAATTTTTCTATATTTCTAATCTCTTACATGCCTTCTATTCCATCTGATAGTTTTGAAATATACCTTCTAAACTTTCCCCCTCCTTACTGAGGTCTAGTTGACAGTTAAATACTGCATATATTTAAGTTATACTACTTGATGATCTGATATATGTATACACTATGAAATAGTCACCGCAATCAAGCTAATTAATACATCAATCACCTTACATAAGTATCTTTTAACATTTTTTTGGGGTTTCTAAACTTTTATACCATACTGAATAAAATAGTATTTTAGTTTTTCCTGCTATGACACTGGACACATAAGTATATATGAGTATATATAATAACTATCTAATCTTACATGTAGCATAACACCTTTGAATTTATAATTTCTCTAGAGATATTTAGGAAACCAATGACTGCTAGTGAATAGTTCCCTTTTAACATTAGATGTGGCTGATAAACAATTCAGTAATAGCTGGCAATGAAATAAATAATTATTTAGATATCTTCTATTTATGTCAAGTAACGAATTGTTTATCTTAACATATTTTACCTTTAGAAGTTAAAATCATTACAAAGAGTCATATCTTATTCTTCTCTTTGTTACGTATTTATAATGACCAACTTAAGAGAAGTTTTAAGTCCTATGAGAAATCAAAAAAGCAACTGAAAACAGAATTTGAAGAATCTTTTAGTAAGAAATACTTGCTTAGAATAAATGATATATGAAAAACAGGGACAATTTTTTAAGCTCCTTCCTTTGAGAAACATAAAATATGCTGTACTTTAAAAAAATAATAATTTGTCACAAGAAATTTCTGCTCATGTCAGAAACTCTTCTAAAACTTATTTTGAAAATATTCTGAAATGATGAGTTTGACATCATAATTCAAATTACTTCTGCTAAAACTGTCACTAAAACTAAAGAGCAAATGGTACAAATATGAATATATGACATTAAAGATAACTAAATCATTTTCTAAACTTAAGACTTTTAGCTCAGCCTTCATGGTATTACAACTGATGGAATAACTGGAGGATATTAAGAGAAAACATGATTGAATGTGTCATGTAAACAGATTTCAAATATGTAAGAAATTTCCAATTCTCAGAAAAACTCAAAAATTGGACTCTATAATTTAAAGCTCACCCTCTCTCACCCCACTTTTCCTTTATCTTCTTTATTTTTTATATATCTGCATAAAATTAAAAACTACATTCTACTGTAGTGGTTCACTGATATGGAGTGTGACCTAGTCTTTGTTTTGCTTTTAAGGGGACTTCTGTAAAATATAACATAAATTACTAAAAGAATGAAATTACAAAACAAAGACATATAAAATATAACTCCAAATATTGTTATTAGATTCCATAGGCACGCAATTACCATGTAAAATTGCTATAAAATTTTCTAAATGTTTATTCTCAATTTCCATACTTATTTTATTGCAAACAAGTAACAAACAATCTGCAAACCAGCATGAGTCCACAGACCATATTTTGAGTAGCACTGCCCCAGGTAGGGATCAAGAAAGACATTACACAAAAAATATTAATTAGGAATTCATAGTTAAAGCTTTAAGTGATAAATAATCTATAAATTTTCTACTTGAGTATGTATTTAAATCTAAAATAAATGCAACAATATAACTTTTGTCTCAAAATTAGCAGCAGCTTTATCACATTTGAAGACAAATAGAGTTTGAAGGATATTTGAACATGCAATTAATTTAAATAAGAAAAAAATTTGGCCTTGAAGATAAAGTAAACTCTACAAGTTAAATTAATCTAATACTTTTCCCTTAAGAGTAACACTGGTTGTTAAATCGGTCCTATAAATAATTCCTATTTGTCCAGTATAAAACATTACTTGTTCTAAATGAGTGATTAGGAGGTTACAGCCATGATTCACATAAAATGAACTGATGATCACCCACTGGTTTTAAAACAGAACTATTTCTGCCCTAACTACTACTGGAGGAGCTGCTGATATATTTCCTGTTCTACACCAAGAAACTGAAAATTGGGTATTTCAGGTTGAAAATAGAACCAGAGAACCTAAATACAATAATATTTTCCAATAAAATGTCTTTGATTCAAAAGAATAGAAAGCTGAAAGGCCCTTCAAAATATGACACCATTTTTCAAATCAGCTTCCAGCTTTGTTTACAACTTTATAAATCACATAGTTAACTGAAGTAAAGAAATACTAAAAACTGATAATTTGTGAATAAGCCTTAAGGAAGCAATAAATCCAGAAATGAAATTAATAAATACATATTTATATTTACATTACCTAAGTAACAGGGCTATCTGTTATGGGATGTGTATTCTGGTTTATCAATTCTGTAAAAATCAAAATTTCTATGACCAAAGAAGAAAACTTGTTACTTCCAATATTTGAACTGTCATAATTACAGCAGCAGTCTTTCCTATGTGAATCCTGAAGGCAAATGTAGCACCAATGAATGAAACTGACAGTTATTAGGTTAAGTTTTAATAACTACACTAACAATGAAAATGGCCGTCTATGAAGAAAGTCCTATATTTCTATTACCAGAGAAAATCCAGCTGAAGGTACATAACCAACCATTAGATTAAAATTATTTTCTAATGTTCTATTAAATACCAAGATTCTATTGTTCTACTGTGATCCTAGCAAAGGGATAAATATTTCCTAGCACTTGGCTAGAACCCATCTTCTCTTATACAACAGAAGAAAATGATAACTTTTTGCTGAAATGAATCTAAATTGCTGAAATGAGCTGTATCCGTATTCCTCAAATATGCAGTTGTACCTGAAGTTAATCATATTGGGTAAAAGAACTGTGTTTCAAAACAAATGTGTGAAAAACCTGAATGTGCATAGTTAACAAAATTATTTTTGGTAATTATTTACTAAGGCTGCATAGTTTTATGCTCACTACCTAAAAAAAGAAACAAAAAAGAAAAAAAGAAAAAAGAAGTGTTAGAAAAGATCGGGAGATGAAAGTTTCTCTAGCTTGAAATATGATTTTTGGCCAGGTGCGGTGGCTCACACCTGTAATCCCAGCACTCTGGGAGGCCGAGGAGGGCAGATCGCCTGAGGTCAGGAGTTCGAGACCAGACTGGGCAACATGGTGTAACCCCATCTCTACTAAAAATACAAAATCGGCCGGACCTGGAGGTGCGTGCCTGCAATCCCAGCTACTTGGGAGGCTGAGGCAGGAGAATCACTTGAACCTGGGAGGCAGAGGTTGCAGTGAGCCGAGATCACGCCACTGTACTCCAGCCTGGGCAATCGAGTGAGACCCGTCTCAAAAAAAAAAAAAAAAGAAAAAAAGAAAAAGAAATATGATTTTCAATAGTAACCTACCAACCAGATAGGTCTTAACACTTTTCTTTTCAGTAATGAGGAAGTTAGGCTCAACCCAACCAGTTAAAATGAAAATTTAAACAAAATGGAATTTTCACCCTCAAGAACATAGGAAATGTAGAAGTCTGACTAGAATGTCAAATACCGATTAGGGTATGGGGAGTGAAATTAGTATGGCCACTTTGGAAAGTAATTTTGCTATGTCTAGGAAGATTCAAAATACTATGTAACCCGTGATGCAGCTAACCCATTCTGGGTACATAATCCAGAGCCGATTAAGATGCACAGCACAAAATTTATGATTAAGATACACAGCACAAAATTTATTTTGTATCACACCATAAACTTTTTTATTGAAACCTACAGTAGGAAATACATTTTATATCACAACTCAGAACACAATTACATATATTTCATGAAAAAGTAAGTACCTTTTACCCTGACACTTTGTACTGCATTCTATTCTGAAAAGTACAGACTCCAACTTACTACACTGCCTTCGTTACCTGCTGTTTGGAAAACACTGCTCTAAAAACCTGTAGCGATATATACAAGACAACATTTATAAGGTTGTTCACTGTGATATTGTTTAAAATGGAGAAAAAACAATGTTATTTACATATTCTTTAATAGGTAGATAACTGCAAAATACAATGTAATATTATGAAGTAATTAATGGTTTAAAGTAGACTTCTCTATGTAATGTAATATGTATACTTCTTATGTAATATGTATACATCTTAAAAATACAATGCAGGGTGAAAAAAACAAGAAACAATGTTCCCAGAATATCATTTATGTAAATTTCTAACAATATCATATTATGTTTATGAATATATATACACAGATATAAAATGAAAATGGTATGGAAGTATATATTTTAATATATTAACTCACAGTGGACTAGGGGTACGCATACAGTATAGGCTGGTTAAAGAGGACTTCAGCATTATATATGTAATGTTTTCATTTTTGAAGAGCTATTTAAATGTTACTTTAAAATACTTATTTGAAAGAGTTGCAGCAAGTTCTGAGAATTTACTTGGTAAAATGGGAGTAGAGGCAAGAAGAAATGAGGTATAAAGGAGTAGAACCAGGTTATTAATATCCCAATGCTCAAATCAATGAATATGAGAAAAAAATAAGCTGCAATAAATAAATAAATAAATAAATAAATGAGAAAGAGAGTGAGAGAGAGAGACCAAAATCACAGACTAAGGAATTATTAGGAAGGTATATAGCAATAGCTGGGGGAAAAAAGCATGAAGCGGGCTGAAAAGGCAGGAAGAAAAGGCCTAACAACTGGTAAACTGATCCATTCCTCATTGGTGGTTCAACTGTATAAATAAAAGGGTGGCAGCTTAGCGGGAAAGTACTTAGCAACTCTGTTTACACAGACAATAGAAAGTGCCACTAGAGTGGCAAATTGAATTGTGCAAGGCCAATTAACCCTTTCACCTTAGTGTTTTATACTACCTATCTTACTTACTGTGCCTCTGTTAGATCTACACTGATAAGTGTTAGGACCAAATGCAATTATAAATCATTGTTACATGTATTGATGAATTCTGCAAATTCCATGAAGCACATTAATTTTATTTAGTGTTCTGAATACCTTCTTTGCTGCTCTCATCTGGTTTTAATTAAGAAACACTTTCAAAGGAAGAGAGGTTATCCAGAAACTCAAACTACACATGTCCTTCATTAAACTATGAATTGATTACTACTCAACTTTTTTGGCCTAAAGTTTTTTTAAAAAGTTAGATTCACCTCAAGTTTCTTCTAGATAAATTATGGGAAAATTAGGGAAAGAGTAACATATTTAGATGGGCAAAAATATAATAGGGAAATCTTAAAATGCACTGAAGAGGTCCATAAATTAGCTGCTGCATAAGCAGCTTTATCTATATTACAGTTTATACTTTTAAGAGAAACTTTGAATCTTGAAGGGCCATACAATAAGATTTTTTTTCAAAAGACGGTAATAGATTTATTGCTGGAAACTGTATTCATCTTCCTGATTCCAAAATACAGTCATGTATCTTCTTTATCCATATTTGAGAACCAGGATCAAATTTTTACATATTCTACAAAATCTAGAAAAGTATATACCAACCAGGCATGCAACATTTGGTAATGAACATATTGTAAAATGTTGGCATATGTAAAAGGCTTTGATTCTATGAGGTAGGGCCAATAATAAAAGCATGTGATTGTTCACTCGTAAACTAAGGCAATCCATACAAACATTTATTAACTGTTACACTGTCTTTTCCCTACTACCCACAGGTCCTGAAAGTACCAACATCATCCCAGTGTCATCCGAAATTACATGCCACATCTTCTTCTGGCCAGTTATTTGTCACTGAATCTTTGTAGTAATAATTCCTAAGACGCTAGTCAAATAATAGGAAAATGCCAACAGACCATATTAGTGGGGGAGAGTTAAATGGAATATGTACATACTATATTTCTTAACCCATCAAAAATCAATAGAAGTCTGAAAAGGTTACCCTTGCATTTTAGGAGTAAGCGATGTTTTCCAGTTCTGTTTTTTTTCTCAGCTCTTCCCACTAAGCAACAAAAGGCAAACGAGCTAGAGAATTCTGCCTTCCTTATGCTACAGAGGCTATGTTTAATGACTCCTGTGGCCATGTTAAAATCAGTGGAGGAAGAGACAAACACTGCAGCTTCTGCCTTTCTCTAAGTCTTCTTGAATGCCGCCGGCCCACCCACTAGGCTCCCCTATTTCTCTTTTCTCCCGTAACAACAACAGCACAAACACTGCAAAAGCAACCAATCAAAACAAGTAGCATCAGTAACGGGGCAATGGGGCCAATGGTAAGCAACAGAAGCAAAAAGCAGTGACAGTCTCCAATTTGCTCTCATCAATGAGTCAGAGCATACTAAGGCTTCTTTGTGCGTAGGTAGAGAACATGGTGGACACTCACACTGCTGGCCTCTTACTCTCCCGGCAATTCTCACAAACACAAAAGTAGAATCCTAGGACTCAGTACTTAAATACCAGAACAACATTCAAGACCTTATCTTAGCAATTTTTTAATAAGAAAACTACCACACTTAAGAAATGAAAAAACACACACACACACACACAAAATGACTATGCAAGTAAACTTTTATTATGTAGCTAAAAGCTACAATTTAGATAGTCTAATTAATCTACAAAGCTCAGTTTCTATAAAACAACTATTAGCACGTTTTCTTCAAGAATTTACTCCTTATTTTGTAGACATCCACGTGAACTAAAATATGAATCAAAATAACAACTCTAAAGGAGAAATAATTTCCCAAAGTAGTAATTACTAACTAAACCCAAGAAAAGACTTGTGTGGCTTGAAGAAGTACAGATATCTCTCTATTTATAGGCTGAACACCCTAATTCCAGAAGCCAATTTTGAACTTGAGTTTAAAATTGATTCCCAGTGCAGGGGACCAAAATATACATGCCCAGGAGCCAACAGTCAATTATTAAGATTTTTTCACATTAAATAAAAGAAAAACATCTTAACACATCCAATACATATTTAAGTTAAGAGTCAGGAGGCTTATGTTATAGTGCAACCCTGCATATGAACATTATATTATTCTAAATCCCCACTTCCCCACCTGGATAGTGAGGGTTCCTAATCAGTGTTTTCTCTCTTTTGGAAAGCTGATGTGATTGTCTAATATAAAAATTCTTTGAAAAGCCTACAGAAAAATAATAAGTAAATTTCTTTTCAAAGTGACAAGGGAAAAAAAAATCTATGCCCAAGATATTTTTCTACATTTGTACATCAAACCAATATTTAGATGATATTTAACAGCAAAAAGTTTTTTAACAATAAGAATGTCTGTTTTTTATATAGGAGCATTTGACTTATTTTGTAATTTACATAAGCTTCAATAGTTTCTCTTCCTAAAGTTCTTTCACTCCTCACAAGTTCTTCCATCTATCTCATTCCTCATCATCCAAATATATATAGATTTTTCTTAACTTTTTAAATAGGTAATACAATATTCAAAAAGTACTTATGAACATAAAAGTTCCTGGCAACCAGTCACCCGAAGCACATCTCCATCAAGAGGGAAATTTGAACAGAGGGAGAGAGAAACATGCAACAACATGCAAACTCTTTAAGAATTTCCATTATTTCTTGAAGCAACATTTTGTAGAACTAATACACTGATAAAGTATAGAATTTGAAAGCCTCTCCTTTCAGTAAAGTGGGAAAGTTGATTAGCAAGTGAAAAGATTGGCTCAGAACCTAGTAAGACAGGGGTCAGCAATTTCTTAAGCTTGAAGTGCTTTCAGTAAAGCCAGACAATGCTAGGGAATAGCACACACAGGCCTAGTATTTACAGACAACATGTGGCAGTCTATCAATTGATTACATTTTGTCTTCCAATACTATCAAATTATTTCCTGTATGTAAAAGGCAGGAATCCTACATTTCTGTCAAAGATTCCACAAAACCTGGCAGTGCTAGTGACTACTAAAGTAGATGAAGAAGTAGAATGAGTCACAGGAAAAAGAGGGAAAGAAGTTAAAAGACAGGAAACATACACAAACTTCCCACAAGAGCTGATACAAGACCCAAGGATCCTAGGGTAAAAATACTTTTAAAAACTGTATCATGAAGCCACCATTTATTCAGAGTCTGTAAATTCAGTAAGTGATATGTTTATACAATGTTATCAGAAACATCTAAGGCTATAAAAAATACATATATAGGAAATATCGACTCTGGCTAAACACACTGTCACTGAGGTGTAATCGTTTACTCAGATTATTACAGATTAATTAACTCTATGACTTTTTTAATTTGAATGATCTTATATACAATTAGTAAACAGCGGAATGATATTCTTATAATGCAGAGTTAGGTATGTAAGTTCGACTTGATTTTTTTTTCCCCTGGCACACTCATTTTTTTTAATGATCCAAGATAAGTTTCTTGCAATTAAAGACAAAACCTTAGTAAAATATGAAGATCTTTTAAAAAAACCAGCTAGAAATCTATTAGACGTGCCTTCTATTAATATAAGTAGTAGCTGGTTTTGTGGCTTCAAGAACTTCTATGGTTTCTACTATGTAAAGCTATCTGATCAATCTCTGAGTGCAGCTCAAGAAGCTGCAAAGACATTTCCTTCATTTTCAAAAGGGCTCTTATCTGAATCATATGTATTTTTATTCAACTGATCTAAAGAATCTATATCCCAAATAAGGAAGCATGAGAACAAGGGTTTAAAGGATTTTAAGAACTATGATGCCAGGTTAAAATGCTAGAGGAGATTTAATTAATTTTTTAAAGTATGATTATTTTCATGAGTGCTTATAAGGTTCCACAGATTTTGAACGCTGTACCTCAACCCTATTTTTCCCATAGGCACTGTTATTTTTAGGGTGTGACTTTGCAGAATATGAAGCCATATATGGTTTTACAGTGGGAATACACGTACTTGGATCTGGTCTACCTGGATAAAGTAATAAATAATGGAAAGCAAACTAAAGACAGAATACCTGTAAAGGAGATATCCTTATTTATAATTTTTCTTTTTTTTTTTCACCATGGCTTTACCTTCTGCAAGTCAATCCGGCTAAGGTACAATGGATAAAAGGACTATCAAGCTTCTCTTTCTTACCTACCCACAGCAAAGTTTGTTCCAGGCCTATGACACCTTCATTGTTTTTGATAATAATCAAAGCTTTCTGCTCCTATGACTTTTGCAGTCATATGTCAAAACTGCATATGTCTGCTCCTATGACTTTTGCAGTCAAAAGTCCTATGACTTTCGCATTCTGCTTATTATGAATCCTGTTCAGAGTTTATTTTTGTCTTGTTCCCCAGCTTATTTTTCCAGAATCAAAACATTAACAGAGTTGCGGGGCTGGAAAGTCCTTAGGTTATCTAGTCTAACTTTACACTATTCTATATTATTAGCTACAAATATCTACTGACCACAGTGCTAAACAAGTGCTAGAAATGGCAGTGAACAAAAACAGACACAAAATCCAGATATTGAACAAACTATATACACATATACACACATGTATTTCCTAGTTCTGTCCATTAAGAAGTAATTTCCTACAAAGAAATTAACAAAGAGAAAATAGTAATTTTACAGTGGAGAAACCTGGCAGACACTTAACCAAATGATCAAAGTTAACATCATCTGTGATGAGATATATGGATATCATGTGCCTCCTGATACAATACACTGAAAAGGGCACACCACTTCCATAGTATTTATAACAAACATGCATAGTTTGAATTTAATCATGAGGAAATATTAGACGAACCCAAACTATGGGACACTTTAAAATATAAGTGTCCAATATTCTTCAAAAGTGTCAAGGTCAAGAAAGACTGAGGAACTGTCCCAGAGTGGACATAAATGAGATAAGACAACTAAATGTGTGATTCTGCACCAGGAAAAGGATGTTAATGGGACAGCTGGAAAATCTGAATAACATCTGTAGATAACACTGTAACAGTGTTAATGTCCTGGTTTTTATCAATTTATTAAGGTTACATCTGAGAAAGCCAGGTGAAAGGTATATGAGAACTGTATTATTTTTGCCACCTTTTGTTAAGCCTAAAATTATTTCAAAATGAAAAATTATACATAAAAAGTTTTAAAATATATTTCTTAAGTCTAATATTTGAAGTCAGTGATCACATATTTCCTTAGCCTTTCCTTTTCAGACTAAATATGTTCTTCTTTTTGGGCAAGATTCCCAGAACCCCTACTGTATTTGTAGCTCCCCTTAAAAAAAAATTCAGTTTGTTAATATTCCTCCTTAAGTGTGGTACCAGGAGTGTTTATAATACATTGATGTAGATTGCATTACATTTCTCATTTTCTGTGATCAAGTCACTCTGTTTCTATGTTTATTAATGCAAATTAGAGTTGAATTTTAAAAGCAGACGCATAATGCTGTTGGCCTAATTCAGCATGTAAACAACTAAAACCTGAGTGTTTATCTTTACTGAAGTCAAACCAGATCTCCCCGTTTTATATTTGTGCAAATGATTTTCTCAAGCAAAATGTAGAATTACATTTTTCCCTGACTACTTCCATCCTTTCAACTCATAGTTTAGGATGGTATGGGGACCAGTTAGATTATTCTGAATGACAATTCTATCATCTACTCACTTGGCATGTATTGAGCACATACCATTTGCGGTGTACTATAAATTAAGAATCTATTAAAAATTTGCCATGGAATTGAGAGCAGTCATATCTGATTGGAAGAGCAAGCAATGGAGAAAATCTTAATAATGGGATTAAATTTGGGCTGTGCCTTTAAGAATAGGTAACATTTAAATAGTAAGAAACAATTACAAAATAACGGTTATGATCTTTGAGCCTAACAGATAAGCTCCACTAGTTGTTAGTTTTCTGAGACTGGGCAAGTCTCTGAAATTCAATTTCCTCATTTGTAAAATGGGGAAAAAATACCTTACTAAGTAGGGCTGTTTTAAAGATTACATGAGATAATATGTGTATTCAAAAACAGCCTTTTCAGCAGACGGTGCCAGGAAAACTGGATATCTGCATGCAAAAGAATAAAATTGAACCCTTACCTTTAACAAAGACTGTCTCCTTGACTAAACTCTAGTCAGGCTCCTCTAAACCATCTTCACAGCTAGGCCTCAACCTTTGAACTTCTATCTCCTCCTTTGCATCGTCCAATTTTAGCAAGAATTCTGCTAAGAGAGTTAAGCCAGAAACCCTACCATTGATATCCGATCACCCTCAATATATCTGACCAAATTCCTCATTCCCCACCAACCCCCAGGCGATACCTGATTACCTTGGCCTGCCTTTGGCAAAAACCTTGTTAAATTGGTTTCACCAGAGACCCCCTTAACTCTGATGTTTCCTCTAATCTTCCATCCACTGACCCTGTTCCTTGGCTATAAATCTCCACTTTCCATGTCGTATTCAGAATTAAGCTTCATTCTGTAACGAAGTCTCTTTTCTCCTACTGCAACTGTTCCTGATTAAAATTTGCTTTTACTGCTTTAACTACTGTCAGGCTCTATTTTTCTTTGGCGCCTCACATCATATATATAAATTGACTTAAAAATAGATCAAGGACTAACATAAGAGTTAAAACTATACAATTCTTAGAAGAAAATATATGGGAAAAAACTTCATGGTATCAGATTTGGTGATGATTTTTTGATATGACAGAGGTACAGGCAAAAAAAAGAAAAAAATAATAAATTGGACCTCATCAAAATGAAAACCTTTTGTGCATCAAAGGACACTAGTAAGAGAGTAAATAAACAACCCACAGAATGGGAAAAAATATTTGCTAATTATATATCTGATAAGAGATTAATATCCAGAATATATGAATAACTCCTACAACCAACAACAAAAAAATCCGATTAAAAGTGGACAAAGGACTTCAACAGACATTTCACCAAAGAAGACAAATGACCAATAACCCACATGAAAAGATGCTCAATAACAGTAGTCACTAGGGAAATGCAAATCAAAACCACAACAGTTACTACCTCTCACCTATTAGGATAGCTATCATAAAAAAAAAAAAGTAAAAAATAAGTACTGACGAGGATGTGGAGAAATTAGAACTCTTGTACATTGCTGGTAGGAATGTAAAATGGCACAGCAGCTATGAAAAACAATTTGGTGGTTCCTCAAAAAGTTAAATACTGCCTGGGCAACAAATTGTGACCTTTTCTCTACAAAAATTTTTTAAAAAAATTAGCCAGGCATGATGGCGCACATCTATAATCCCAGCTACTTGGGAGTCTGAGGCAGGAGGACTGCTTGAGCCTGGGGGTTTGGGGCTGCAGCAAGTTATGATCATGCCACTCAACTCCAGCCTGGGCAAGAGAGGAAGACTCTGTCTCAAAAACAAAGGAAGTTAAATATAGAATTACTATATGATCCAGCAATTCTTCCTCTAGGTATATACCTAAAAGAATTGAAAGCAGGGGCTCAAACAGATACTTGTATACCAATGTTCATAGCAGCATTATTCACAATAGCCAAAGCTGAAAACCTAAATGTCCAAAAATAGATAAACGGATAAATAAAAGTGGTATATACACACAATGGAATATTATTCAGCCTTAAAAAAGAATGAAAATTTGAGATATACTACAACATGAATGAAACCTCAAGACATTACGAAGACAAGTGAAATAAGCCAGACACAAAAGGGCAAATATTATATGACTCCATTTATATCTGGTGCTTATAATAGGCAAATTCAAGAGTAAGCAAGTAGATTAGAGGGGCTGGATGCAGTGGCTCACACCTGTAATACCAGCACTTTGGGAAGCCGAGGCAGGCAGATCACTTGAGGCCAGGAGTTCGAGACCAGCCTGTCAAACGAAGACCTGTCTCCACTAAAAATACAAAAATTAGCCGGGCGTGGTGGCACTCGCCTGTAAATCCCAGCTACTGGGGAGGCTGAGGCACAAGAATGACTTGAACCTGGGAGGCAGAGGCTGCAGTGAGCAGAGATTGCGCCACTACATTCCAGCCGGGGCAACAGAGCGAGATTCTGTCTCAAAAAAAAAAAAAAAAAAAAGGAAAGTAGATGAGAGGTTACCAGGAGCTGGTGAGGAGGAAAGAACGGTAAGTTGTTTAATCGGTGCAGAGTTTCTGTTTGGGATGACGGAAAAGTATTAGAAATGAATAATGAAGATGGTTGCACAATGTTGTGAATGTACTTAGTGTCACTGGTTTTTATACTTTAAAGCAGTTAAAATGGTAAATTTTACATTATGTATATTTTACTACAATAAAAAACAAAAAAGCAGTTTACATACTGTACTCACAACTCACATAAGGAGTCAAAAGAAATTTTAGGTGCAGTTAACAGTATGAGCAGTTACTGAGGCCAATAAAAAAGATATATGAAGATTAAAAACCTGAAATTCTATAGACAAAAATATCAAAAGTGGTTTTCTTCTAATGTTTTTAAATTTACTTTTTCTTTGCTTTTACATAAAAAATTTTAATAGAAAAATTACTTAAAGAACAACCCCTCATACAGGTAGGTAACAACGGTATATCAGAAACAGGCTGCTTATAAACAGAGACCCCAAATAACAGCTTAAAAAATGATAGAAGTCTATTTTTCTTTTACATACAAGAAGAATAGAAGTAAAGCAGTTCCAGGGGCAGTTATGGTCACAAGGACCCAGGCCACTACTATATCTCTCCTCTTGGCTTCTGAAGGTCACTTCAAGTTGCAAGATATCTGGTACAGTAGCTAAATACATCTCATCCGATCCCAGTGAACAGAAAAGAAGGAATAAACAAGGGTAAAATGGTGTGTCACCCTTTAAGAGCTTTACCAGAAGCCCAACCCATGTCTTCTGCTCATTTGCCACCACTACCTGTAAAGAAGGCAGAAAAATGTACTTTTTAAACCCCAATATCCAATAATATAGGAGTTCTACTAAAAGGAGAATGGATAGGTGATTAGTCTGCCATATATATTTAAAATCATTTTTTCTTCTGAAATTTCAGCTTTCAGCATTATTATTTGGGAACTTTTCTAGAAAGTATAAAATCTAATCAAAAGATATAAACATATTAACAAGTCTTTAAGACACTGTACACTAAAGAAATTACATTTTAATGAATATCAAAACTAAAAACATAGTGAGACCAAGTTCTGACAGCATAGATGCAACAGTAGAAATAACCTTGTGTACTCAGTTTACACAGAGTTGTGTCTGTGTGTGCATGTGTATGTATGAAGAGGCCAAAGAGTGAAAATGTTTATAAATGCTCAGATATATCATAATTCACAATTTAAGTTCTTTTACAGACTAATCTATCAAATAAGACTCAATTTAGAAAACTCTGAAAATTTCCCATAAAATAACATGTCTTATTTTTCCAACAGCTTGGTTGAGGTACATTTACATAACATAAAATCCACCAATTTTAAGAGTATAATTCATTTTAATAAATTTATAGAGCTGTGCAACCATCACCAAAAGCCCACCTTAGAACATTTCTATCATCCTACAGAGATCTCTCCCATCCGTGTGCAATCAATCCCCATCCCCAGACAAACCACTACCCTGCTTTCTTTTTTTTTTTTTTTTGAAATGGAGTCTCACTCTGTTGCCCAGGCTGGAGTGCAGGGGCACGATCTTGGCTCACTGCAACCTCTGCCTCCCAGGTTCAAACGATTCTCCTGCCTCAGCCTCCCGAGTAACTGGGATCACAGGCATGCACCACAGCACCCAGCTAATTTCGTATTTTTAGCAGAGATGGGGTTTCACGATGTTGGCCAGGCTGATCCCGAACTCCTGACATCAAGTGATCCACCCACCTCAGCCTCCCAAAGTGCTGGGATTACAGGCGTGTGCCACCGTGCCCAGCGACCTGCTTTCCATCTCTATATATTATTTGCCTTTTCTTGACAGTTCAAATAACTGAAATCATACATGTAGTTGTTTTGAGTCTGAATCCTTTCACTTAACATAATGTTCTTGGAATTCACCCATGTTGTGGTTTATCCCAGAAGTTCTTTCTTTTTCTACCAAATATTAAATAGCATTGCACTGAATGGATACACCACATTTTGTTCATCCATTCAAGGGTGGCTAGGCATTTGGAATTGTTTCCAATTTTTGGCTAACATTATGAATAATGCTGCAATGAACACTCATGTACAAGTCTTTGTGTGGACAAATATTTTCACTTCTCTTCTGTGGATACCTAGGAGGAACTGAGATGAATGTTAAGTTTAACTTTTTTATTAAAAAAAACCTGCCACGGCCGGGCACGGTGGCTCACACCTGTAATCCCAGCACTTTGGGAAGCCGAGGCAGGCAGATCACCAGGTCAGGAGATGGAGACCATCCTGGCTAACACGGTGAAACCCTGTCTCTACTAAAAATACAAAAAATTAGCCGGGTGTGGTGGTGGGCGCCTGTAGTCCCAGCTACTCGGGAGGCTGAGGCAGGAGAATGGCATGAACCAGGGAGGCAGAGCTTGCAGTGAGCCACTGCACTCCAGCCTGGGTGACAAAGCGAGACTCCATCTCAAAAAAAACAACTGCCACACTGTTTTCCAAAGTAGTTGCATTTTACCTTGCCACCATCGATGCATAAGTATTCCAGGTTTTCCACATCCTCACCAGTGCTTTTTACTGTCCTTCATGTTAATTACAGCCATGCTAGTGGGCATAATATGTTATCTCCTTATGGATTTAATTTGCATTTCTTTAATAACTACTACTATTGAGTACCTTTTCGTGTGCTTATTAGCATTTGTATATCTTCTTGGGTAAGGTGTCTATTCAGATAGGTTTTTGGATTCTCTTTATTAGGTTGAGGAAATTACCTTCTATTCCTAGTTTGTTGAGAGTTTTCATCATTAATGAATGTTTGAGTCTTTCAAAAGTTTTATTCTCTATCTGGGATGATCATATTTTTCGTTCTTTATTCTATAAATATGTAATATTATATTAATCAGTTTTTAGGTACTAAACCAACCTTGCATTCCTGGGATAAATTCCACTTGATCATGGTGTTTAATCCATTTTATATGTTGCTAGATTCAGCTTGCTAACACTTTGGCTGGGAAATTTTTTGTTTGTTTTTGTTTTTTTTCTTGAGACAGAATCTTGCTCTCGTCACCCAGGCTGGAGTGCAATGGCGCAATCTCAGCTCACTGCAAACTCCGCCTCCCAGGTTCAAGCGATTCTCCTGCCTCAGCCTCCCGAGTAGTTGGGATTACAGACAGCTGCCACCACACCCAACAATTTTTTGTATTTTTAGTAGAGACGGGGTTTCACCATGTTGGCCAGGCTGGTCTCAAACTTCTGACCTCAAGTGATCCACCCTCCTTGGCCTCCCAAAGTGCTGGGATTAGGTGTGAGCCACCACGCCCGGCCCAATGTATAGTTTTTAACAATACATCTCAACTCGGAAGCCAAATTTCTGATAGTTAAAGTGAAATAAATGAAATATAGTCTTATCCAAATAATAAAATTATGTTTAATGGGAAAACATTTTATACTCCCTCAGCTTTTCAAATTCAAAGTGAGTTAAAATCAAATACAATCAAATTCTTAGTCTAGCCACACTTCAAGTGCTCTATAGCCACATGTGGCTATAGTGCTGGACAGTACAGCTCTAAACCTATAAGCACTATGAGGATTTAAAGAGTAAATACAATAATATAGTTGGTTGTTCATTAGTATCTACAATATTTGAATTAAAGAGAGACAGTATATACAAAAGCATTCAGAAGTGTAATACAAAGATTAGAGGCACTAAACTGTGGTCTCATCCTCAAGGTTAGCTTTCTTGGTCAGGATAACATGGTGTTTACCAGAATGTAGAATTATACCCACAGCTTACTGTAAGTGTATTTGCAAGCACTTTTATTGATCATAGACAACAAATCTACTTCATTTAACCCAGGCTGTTTGAAAAAAAATTACCTCATTTAATTTCCCATTGATAACCTTCAATAGATTATAGGTTAAAGCCTTCAAAATATCCATATGATTTATCTCATAAACATGAAAACATTTGTTAATTTATCGAATGTGTTTTAATTGTACGACACTCCTCTTTCCAAAGTAATATAATCTACACGGATATATGTTAGTAATATTAGCAGAACTCTAAGTGAAATATTTGCCCCTAAATAGAATTCCACCAGTCCCCCAGTTCAAACTCTTCTCATTAGCCCATGTTTCTGCCTTGCCCTTGTGCACTTATAATCCTGCAAAATTACAATAAAATCTGAATACAACTTGATATTTGGCTTTTTTTCACTAACATTGTATTTTCCATGTTGCTATGTAGTTTTCACATATATTACTACTGATTTCACAGCACACCAAGAATGTGTCATAATTTACTCAAATACACTCCTTATTATTAGAATTTATTTCTCATTCTTTACTATTTTACAGTAATACTGTAAAAAGAACTAATGAATTAACAAACATGAAAAGCAGGCTTTATTATCAAAATTTCTTAACATAATCTAAGTAGCTGTGCATATTCTATTGTGTCACAAAAACACAGAGGACTGGTACAGAGTATTGTTATCCATGTTAGAAAGGCATCAGCTGCCTATAAGTAAAAATGTCTTTTTAAAAGATCATTACATTACTGTTCTTTTCCATGTTGTTACCCTCAAAAGACTTCTCTTAGATTAACAACTCAATATTAAAGGCATATAATCATAATTTAAAAATCGATGTGCTCCTCAAATTATACAAAAACTGACTAAATCCTATGATTCCAAAATGAAAGGGCCCTTTATCTTCTCTTATAAATTTGAATTACATATTTCTTTCCTTAAAAATATATCATTTAAAGTATGTTCCAAATGTGTACTCTATAAACTGCTTAAAGCTTCAATTAAGGATCACGCTTAATTCTATGAAGCCAATATCCATTGAATTCTAAAATTTTAGTATTGTCCATTAAGTTGATTATTAAAACAGTCTTTAGTGAGGGTTAGCCTCATTGTCCTATGTTTTGTTTTGTGAATCTCTGAAGACTGATTATAAGAAAACAAATGTTATTTATCCCAGAAAGTCTTAAGAGGTTTGTGAGTGAAATATATTTATAAAGGGTCAACATGAAATTATCTGCATATAATTTAACTTTAGGAGGATTAATTTTCTCTAGCCCATGTTTTTCTGACACGCACCTAAGATTCAATATCTCTTTTCCCACCTGGCAAATTTTTCTAAATAGTTTCACGACAGTTCAGGACTCTCCTCTGGGTATCTCCAATAACAGGGACATATATGTCATTCTGAGATAATGGACTTATTTATCACTATATTCAAAACCTTGTGGGATTTGATTATTTTAGAAATGCTACTTGACTGTTTTACCCCCAGACTTGAATAAAGTCTGGGAACAGTTGCTAGAAAGGAACAGGGATGGAATGGTAGACTGTCTCTTTCAATGTCTAAGTAATAGCCTCTTAAATTACTGTGAATAAACAACCTGACCATAGTTCTGGATGATAAGTGGCAAAAGGTTCTCAGATAATAAGAAAATGAACATTAAACAATAATATTATAAAATAAATGTAGCTTTTAAAAATGTTCCAACATGAAAACTGCACTCTAAGTATTTGAGGGACTTCCTCCGAAACCCCACTCCAAACATATACCAATGTTAAAATTTAAAGAGAGAAAATTATAAACATATAGCCATGATCAAAAACTTGTTAAGCATCTCTGTAGACAAAAACAAATGAAAACCTGTAGCCATAAACAGGGGTTAAGCTATAGGCCTCCTGGGCTCCATGACTACACGTAGGCAGACGAAACCAGAAGTCTGACTCCCATAGAGTGATGAGGACTGAAAGTACTCTACCAAGGCCTGGGATCACAGCCAGGCTTGCTGCTTGAAATCAGGGGTTGCAGTGGCAATCCACCGCCTGTGGAGTAAAAAAAATGCGAAAAGTGAGAAGGACACTGCCTGAGGCTACAACTTATAAAACATTATGTATCTGAGATGTTAAGAGGCAATGGTTTTAGCCCCACAGTCCAGACCAGGCCAAGGGACCTGCAGGCTTGGTATCTGGATCTGCAATGGCCCCAGTGTAACCTCAGGAGGGAGCCCTAAGCCACCTATATAAGACCTAGTTCTTGCCTAGGTGTCTCAGAGAAAACAGTAAAAACATCTATAAAGCCACTAGGGAGAGGTGAAGAGAGAGGAGAGAGAAACTCACACTCAAGATGGGCCTGAAAATTAAAATTCCACCCGCAGAAACATAATATTTCAATTATCAAAGAAATTATTTACTTCACAGTTTAACCACCTATGTGCAATTCTTAACAATGCCAAAGTCTAAAACATTTTTATAACACAATGACAGGTTTGAAGCAGACACACAAACTGCACAACTATACACGGGGTGCTGCTTCAAGAGTCTACAGCAATTTCTGGCTACATTTTTAATTAAGTTTATTCTGTGGCCTCTATTATCAAAGATGGCATACAAGAAATCATCTTATTTTTCAATCTTCCATAAATTTCCTATTGCTGACTTTGATAAACTCTGGGAATTGTATATAGTAACCACAAATCATGCCTAATACAGTGCCAAGACAACTATAACTATGGTGGCTTGAGTCTTCTTTAGGGTGGCCTTGGTACATATCTAAAGACAATGAAAACAAGTAGCCCCCTCAGTTTGGCTGTATTTTTTTTTAAAAAAGGCCTTACTGTGTGGAGAAAATCAACAAATAATTATTTCCCTTGTGCATTTTATTTTAAGGCACAAAGAAAAATTATTTAGAAGAAGTATATGTTCAGGGGTACTCCAGAAGACAGTGAGTATGTTGAAAGTAGATAAGAATTATGATTTGGGCTTTAATAATAAAATTTCCACTGAGTAGTATTATACAAAAACTTAACAGGTTGTTTCATAATCCCTATTGTTAGACACCATCAAACAGGCTAGAAGAACATCTGCTGGGAGTGCTACAGAAGAGACTCCAATATAAGGAAAGAGAAACTCGTGAGGTCTCCACCAACTTCAGGACTCTATTGTCAGTTTTAAAATTTTTGTTTTGTTGTTGTTTTTCCCTCAGCATAGAATGTTTAAGATCTTGGACACCAGTACAATTTCCTGGATGTACCAGGTCCATTTGAAATAACAGGAGCTAAGTATGTGTAAGAACTGTCAACAGTAAAATCTACTTCTTTTTCTCAGCTATTTATGAAATTACAAAAGGTAAAGGCAAAAAGATCGTTAATTAATCATTCAGTTCAAAGTAAAGCTGTACTCATTAGGAGTTATGAAAAGGTAGCAGAGGCAGCTAGTAAAAAAGGGTGATGTTAGAATCCCTGACTGGTATTATAAAGAGCCAACAGAGTGGCACACAAATAGAAATGCACCTAGCAATCTCTATTTTAAATCATTTAATTAAAGATACTATAATAATCAAAATAGATGACAGGAAAGAATATAGTGAATATTTCATAGCTAGCAATATATAAGATGTATGAGTTTCAGAATAGGGAGAATGGGCACCCTGAAAGCTAAAACTACAAAATAGGAACTCCAGTGATTTCTTGGTCAAAATATCACTAACGACCTAATACATTGTTAATAAATAACACTTAAAGAATTATAAAATATAATAGATGAGCTAGCAAAAGCAAATGACCAACTTTAATTAAAGTGATTACCTGAAACCACCCTTAGCAGACAAGCCTATGCACGGAAGTTCAGACAACCAATGTTCCTAGAACAGCATGAACTTTATACCAACAGCCTTTACAGAACAAAGCATGGTCAAAATGTATACTATAGATAACTAACTAGGAATATGATAGCTAGCACAATTGGAACAACCTAAAAACAAAACAACAAAAGCTACACTGGGTTTAAAAAAATACGAAAACTACAAACTATGTCCCTAACAAAATGGAAACAATAGTCAGTGGAAAACAATAATCAGCGATTTATCCAAAAACATTTAGCTATATCTACACAATATAGAAATGTTAATTCCCTAAGGCTATCCAATGTATGCTATCCAATAAGCATTAGGCATATTTAAGCACTTAAAATGTGCCAGTACAACTGAGAAACCAAAATTTTAATTAATTTATATTTAAATTGAAAAACTGATATTCTATTGAGTTACTGGAAAGTTTTGCTTATAACGATTTGGGTACGTGAATGTACCTGTTAACTATATGCCTTATGAAATCTCAATACAGATCAAGTATTTTCAATCAAAATTTGGCTTCCAAAGTAAGGTGTGCTAGAAGTATAAATGTAAAACACACACGGATTTTGCTGACTTAGTACAAAAAACTAAAATGTGAAATACTTCATTAATAATTTTTGGCTGGACACGGTGGCTCACGCCTGTAATCCCAGCACTCTGGGAGGCCAAGGTTGGCGGATCGCCTGACATCAGGAGTTCGAGACCAGCCTGACCAACGCGGTGAAACCCCGTCTCTACTAAAAATGCAAAAATTAGCTGGGTGTGGTGGCATGTGCCCGTAGTCCCAGTTACTTGGGAGGCTGAGACAGGAGAATTGCTTGAATCCGGGAGGCGGAGGTTGCAGCGATCTGAGATCGTGCCATTGCACCCCAGCCTGGGCGACAGAATGAGACTCTGTCTCAAAAAATAATAATAATTTTTGAAAATGTGACTCCATGTTGGAATAATATTTTAGTATACTGGGTTAAATAAAATACATTATCAAAATTAATTTCAGGCTGGGCATGGTGGTGCACTCCTGTAATCCTAGCTACTAGGGAGGCTGAGGCAGGAGAATCGCTTGAACCCAGGAGGACGAGGTTGCAGTGAGCAGAGATTGTGCCACTGCACTCCAGCCTGAGCAACAGAGCAAGACTCCATTTCAAAAAAAAAAATTAATTTCACCTGTTTTTTTACATTCTTAAATGTGACTTTTAGAAAATTTAACATCACCTCTGTGTTTTGTATCACATATCTATTGCACAGTGCTGCTCTAAGGGATCAATGGCTTGAAAAAGTGTGTCAGCTGTCAAAAATCTGAAATATCTGTCAGTCATGATTTATATGTAAAATATTATCTTATCCCTTAGTGTCACAAAATATTTCTTTAGGCTACCCAGAATTTGAATACTTATACATTTCAAAGTCATCTGTATCCTCTTCATACAGTGGATTGTTACAGATCATTAAAGTATTACTCAAGAGTTATTGTAAACTTTGGTAACATTTAATGGCCATTCTGACATCCAGGCTAAGTAATCAAGTAAAGAATGCTAATTAATCAAAGACTTATTGATTTCGTCTCTATCTAAATTCCCTCACCCATACTTTAACAATACTTTTGTTTCTACGAGAGCTAAACAAGGATCTTTAGTATAGGAAACATTTTGATAAGAATCATTTTATAAAACAATTTTATGTTTACATATATACTTTTATATTTACCATATATATACTTTACAAGCTGAACATTTTATACTCATAAATTTATATACTCAGCCTATACACTCATAAATTTATAAATATATTTACTATACACACATAAGTATATAAACGCATACGCACACACACCTGCACCCTCTCTCTCATAAATTTTCCCCTGGAAGAAAAGCATCAGAACTGCATGCCTTAGCAGTGCTTTCCCAACCTCTTTCATACCATGGCACGTTACGGAAAATTGCATTTGTAAGACACACTGGAGGAAACTGTTAAGGCTGCTCAAGGGAGGGCATCACTATCTCAGCATGCTTGCAGCACACCAGTTGGGAACCTCGGTCTTAAAAGGCCCTGCAAAATACTGCAAGAACTCTCTGACTCATATTTTGTTTTCGTCTGTCTCATATTTTATTCTTACTTATGCCTACAGTTGTGAAAATACAACCCCTCAACATTTTTAATAGCAATATCCAAAGAAGGCCACAAGATGGAGATATTACTCCATTTTCATTTATATTTGTATTTATGCATTTTTCTGTATACGTTTCTATGTGTATCCTGCTTTCTTCCTCAGTGGTATTCTCAGCTACTACCTCTATCTCTAACATTATTCTAATTCCTCTGCCACTCGGTTTTAACTTGCTTTATTATAGAAATATATAATGAATACTATCATGATCTTTGTTTTTAATATTAAAAGCAGGCAGATAATTGAAATATTTTCTTCTAGCTCTATATTTTCCCACTTCTCTAAAATTAAGATCACTTTTTTTTTACACATTTTTATCCTGCGGGCAAACTTTTTTTAAAAAAATTGCTACCCACGAAGTAATAAGTAGTCCAAGAGTTATTTGCTCTAATACATTCTACTACCTTGTAAAGCTACAGATTTATTACTTTGTGTCAATATCACTCAAAACTTCTCTGGAACTTTTCTTTGAGAACAGTCCTCAAGGCAGTCTATCAGCATTACATGAAATGTATATTCAGATCTTTTTATCAATACAAACTATTTATCCGAGCTTGCTAACCTAATTTAGTCACCAAATTTAGCTCCAAATGACTGTTAGCTATAGCCAAAAATCAAACCCAACTTTAAGATTTACTACTAATGAGGCTAATGTGAAGAATATGCAGCAAGCTTTGAAGGCAATTCAAAACAAGAAGCTTCAGTGATGTTTTAAGAGACAGCAGCATGTTGAAAAACTGTGAAGCTTTCCACAACAAACACTTGCAAAATCAATCTAATTTACTTTAAGTTAAATCTTATATACTTCCAAACGTGTGATATAAAAAGTCACACATTGATTGTGTAAAACTACTACAGAACTGCACAACATGGCTGTCATTTGAACTTTATCAAATGTCTAAACTAAAATGCTTTAAACATAAGAAGTCAGCCGGGCGCGGTGACTCACACCTGTAATCCCAGCACTTTGGGAGGCCGAGACAGGTGGATCACGAGGTCAGGAGATCGAGACCATCCTGGCTAACACGGTGAAACCCCGTCTCCACTAAAAATACAAAAAAAAAATTAGCCAGGCATGGTGGCGGGCGCCTGTAGTCCCAGCTACTGGGGAGGCTGAGGCAGGAGAATGGCATGAATCCGGGAGGCGGAGCTTGCAGTAAGCCGAGATCGCGCCACTGCACTCCAGCCTGGGTGAGAAAGTGAGACTCTGTCTCAAAAAAAAACAAACAAAAAAACACACAAGAAGTCTATTTCCTACTACATATAAAAGATCCATAAAGAAATATTGTATGATATAATTAAAACACAATTTCCAGACTTCCTACTTTATATATATTTATATTATATACACTTATATATATTAATATATTATATATATTTATACATGTTAACTTCCGCAAATCAAACTTAATCACCAACTATCAATACAAAACACCACTTTCAGTCAGAAAAGAACCTAAATAGTAATCTTATCTGTTAACGAAAAGTGTGGTAATTGAAAATAACTGCTAATAAGATTTGCAATTAAAAAAATTTTTCTAAAAGTCAGAGGTTTCTTTTTAAAGTATAAATTCAGTTGGTCATGGAATAGATTCCTTAACCTGACCTGTTTTAATGGTATAAATAAAGTCCTTAAGGATTGACTAGAAATAAGAAGTTTCTACCTTCCTCATGTGTACGGACCCTAAGATTTATTCATGGTCTATTCATACTTTCCCAGTAAATGGCAACAATGATCTTTTTCTTTCTGGTCATAACTCATTTTGACTACTGCTCACTATACAGGCCACAGTTGAGTTTCATGTAACAGTTTAAAATTCTATTTCCTTCTATAACCAGGAGTTGTATGTATTCCAGAATGTGTTTAACCAAGGAAATTACTTCATTTTAGAATTCTAGTATTTGCTCTTAGTGGCATCTTAATGTTGCTTTTCTCCATTTTAACACTGCTGCATATACTATGGCATGTCCTTTAATTCTTGATTTTAGATTATTAGCTTTAATATTAAGCAACTCAAATATATTAGTTAACTGTGTAGCTGCACAGAGCTTAATGCCTACTGCCTCAGTAGCAATAAAACAGGCATCCATCTGATAATGAAGTATACTGTTTTATACACATATTCTAACAAAAATGTAGAACGTGGCATGCCCTTGCTTTTGCAATATGCCTGGTTACATGTGAGATTTCAGTTGCTGGATGATGTAATCAGAAACACTTATCAAATATGGTGAATGAATCCTCACCTTGCTTAATTTAGTATTACATAAGATGGGAAATGAAACATAAATTCTAGATTAAATTTCTAATTAGGTCCTAATGACACGCTTAGACAAAAAATTTCAGTAAATATAAGTAATACTCAAATATCAACTATTCAGTTCTTAAAATGAAATACTATGCTGTTATTTAAAACATGTAATCATATTTTTACATTCATTAGTATAGGGCCCATCTTTTACAATTAAGTGTTTTGATGAAAATAAAGATTTTTGAAAATATGACTGTGACTTCATTATAAAATGATCTAGGGTCCTGCTTCATCCAATCAGAAATCTCTCTTTCCACTGCAATTCCTTTCCTTTATTTTTGTATAACTCTGTAAGAAAGGCTTTGGAATTGTTTTTAACTACGTGGAATTGACTGGTATCATTACTGTCTAAATAGACCCAATAATGCCCACAGTGGAAAACAGTTCTGAAAGTCACATAGTACCATTTGCGGAATAAGCAGTTCACTGAGAGAGAGCATAACAAAGCTGAGAAAAGGTTTACTATAGACACTAGGCATTTTATCAAACAACTTTTATTGGCATTACTTACAACTGCCATATAAATTCTCCTCTCAGCAATCAAGTCAAATAACCTTAACCTCTGTTTTATTCTCAACATTGAACAAAATATGATTGTGAAATTAACCACATTAAACCAATCACTAGGTAAATTGGTGACCCATATTAATATTTTAGAATATATTTCTAGGAATAATTGTAATAGCAGAAGCCATTCCACTTTCCCAGTTCAACTTAGGCTATTGTCTATGAATAACAAAAGATACAATATTCTAAGAGTGTTCTCATAATTCGTGTAAAGAAAAAACTGAGAATAGCATAAAAGGAAAAAGGAAACTTAAAACTAAAAGAAAGTCTCTGTTCCATCAGCTCTAGATTATACGTGGCAAAATTTTCACAATAGACTTGCTTTATCCCATAAAATTGGCTCAGGCATCTTCCACTAAACTATACATATCACAAAAAGAGTGTGTACATAAGAAAACTAATTTTATGATAATTCTATCTGATGCAAAGACGTATACAATTAAACAAGTACTTATTCAGCTCTAACGCTATGCATGCCTACATCAGAAATATAAATGACTGAAAGGTTATCTACCATTCTAGATTCTGTGTATCTCTTTCTCCGAATTAAAAAAAAATTGGATTCTACAATAAAAATGGGGAAGCTATTATTACACAACACACATGTACAAAGGAATAGACTCCACAGAGAAAGACTGAACTACACTCAACACCACAAGCTCAGTGGATTCCACTGCAAGAATCACTGGACAAAATTGATAATCACAGTACAAATTCACCATCATTCATGAATGAAATCATCATCTTCATTTCTAAAAAGGACTGTGATGGGCTTTAGGGAGGCCCCATTAACTGGTTTTTCCCATCCAAAAAACTGAGTGGACACAGGAGTCGGGCAGACAAGAGATGAACCTTTATAACTGAAACAGCTATTGAAGAATACAGGTTAGATGTGATGGCCAAATGGGCTTGCTAGCAATTTGTGCCCTCTCCTCTACATTCTAGACTTTGAGACAGTATGCTCAAGGGTAAGTCTGGTTAGGATAATTGCCTTACTGGTCTGGGCAGAGAGGTGCAAAGAGACTGATTCCCACTACTCATAGCTTTCTGACTGATCAGCTCTTCCTAATCAAGCAAAATAGAGCAAAGGCAATCACCCTCCAGCAAGGTAACTCACACTGCCATGGTAAGATGTGAGAGATGGGTCTAGTGATCAGTGGTGTTTTTTTTAGGGAAGTTCCTCCCAACCATGGGGCACGGATGAATGGGCAATAATTGTCCCTCCTCTAAACAGGCTGGCTAATCTGTATATTTGAAAATACAGGCCGAATGAGCTTAAAAGGTTTATTAATTCCTATTTAAAAATTAAAATCCAAATATTTTATAAGCACATCCCTGTTCTTCTGCTTTTCTTCTGTTAACCAGGTTTCAGCATTCATTTGAATATAAGGATTTAGTTATAAAACACGAGAGAAAGAGAATGAAGCACATTTTCTAGCTACATAAATAGAAGTCTGTAATGACTGACTGGCACCATGAAGACAAATCTTGACTTCATCATAAAGTAAATACTACAAAATTTAAGATAATTTAGCTTGTCATTATTTCAATTCACAGATTTTTTTAAATGAATATGAAGTGTTTACTGTTGGCTAGAATTACTGTATACAAAGGATAAGGAAAGTCATGGTCCCAAAAGACAATTAACAGAAATATAGAGGCTGGGCGCAGTGGTTCACACCTGTAATCCCAACACTTTGGGAGGCTGAGGTGGGTGGATCACCTGAGGTCAGGAGTGCAAGATTGGCCTGACCAACATGGCGAAACCCCACCTCTACTAAAAATACAAAATTAACCAGGCATGGTGGCAGGTACCTGTAATCCCAGCTACTCGGGAGGCTGAGGCAGGAGAATCGCGTGAACCCAGGAGGCAGAGATTGCAATGAGCCAAGATCGCGCCACTGCACTCCAGCCTGGGCGACAGAGCGAGACTCCATCTCAAAAAAAAAAAAAAAAAAAGAAATACAGAATTGCCACTGACCCCACAAGAAGTACAGGTGTCTGAGAAGCAGGTGCTGTTACACAAAATATAAATACTGTGCAGGAACCTATAATTTAAGTTGGTAACGAAAGATCTTTCAATAGCACATCTTTTTTCCTACACTCCTCTCTCATCTTCCCCCCATCTCCTCTGAAAAGATGCAATATCCAAATTGGAGTGCCCTATTATTAAAGTCATTCTAAACATGGTATGAATGACTAATAAATCATCTGTATATACCCCCCAACAAAGACTTCTGCAACCCCTTTCTAGACTTCTAGAATGGACGTGAAATCTAAGAATACATGGAAGAAGATTATTCTGCTGCCTGAAGGCTGTGAAAGATTACACAGAAGTAAAATCTGTTGAGTAAAAACTGTCAAGCAACTACTTGTTTGGGGAATTACGGTTTACATTTAGTTACATTGTTTATAATGTTTGATTCAATAAATATTTAGGTGTCTACTAGGTGCCTTACTATGAAGAAAATAAAAAGCTACCATCTGTCCTAAAAATGAGGCAACTAACTTGTCCAAGGTCATAAGGTGGTCTGGTCCAAGTTCTAAGTCATCTGTTATTCAGATTATAGAGCTTAGAGAGTAACTGAGTTATCTTATACCTGGTGGATAAGGGGATAAAGAAGATGCCACAGTCAGTCACTACCATCTCTGCCTTCTAGTTTAGGATATGGATATCTCAAAAGAATGTTCTATATTAATTGTCTCCAATTCTTCCCTTTCATTCTCTCCTGAACCCAATCTACCCAGACTATTGAACTCACCACTTCACCGAAACAGTTCTTACTGAGGTAGCCTGTGACTGCCATATGGTTAATTCCAACGGTGAAGTCTCAAAGCTCATCTTATTTGAATCATCATCATCATTTAACCCAGCCGATCCCTTTGTCTTTGAAACACTTTTTTCACTTGACTGAAGAGAACCTTGTATTGGTTTGCCTCCTACCTTAGTGGTCGTTCCTGCTCTATCTTCTTTGTTGATTCCCCTCCATCTTCTTGACTCTTTTTTTTTTTTTTTTTTTTTTTTTTTGAGACGGAGTCTCGCTCTGTCGCCCAGGCTGGAGTGCAGTGGCACAATCTTGGTTCACTGCAACCTCCGCCTCCTGGGTTCAAGCAGTTCTCTACCTCAGCCTCCCGAGTAGCTGGGATTACAGGCGCCTGCCACCACGCCTGGCTAATTTTTATCTTTTTAGTAGAAACGGGGTTTTACCATGTTGGCCAGGCTGGTCTTGAACTCCTGACCTCGTGATCCACCCGCCTCAGCCTCCCAAAGTGCTGGGATTACAGGCGTGAGCCACCACACCCGGCTCCTTGACTCTTAAAGTCTGGAATCCCCAAGGCTTAGCTCCCAGATCTCTTCTCTTCTCTTTTACGTTCACTCCCTTGGTGAACTCATCCAGTTTTGTGGCTTCAAGTTACTCTCTAAGTGCCTCGGACTCCTAAATTCCTATCTACAGCCCTAAACTTTCTTCTTGTAACTCTACACCTGAATAACCAATTGCCTACATACCAGCTCAACTTCAATGTTTAATAGACACCCCAAATTTAGCATGTCCGTAAACCAAATTCCTAATGTTCTCCAAACCAGGCTCCTAGTCCAGGTTTCTCCATCTCAACAAACGGCAATTGCATCCTTCCAGTTACTGAAGCCAAAATCTTTAGAATTATCTTCAGTTTCTCTTTTTCTCTCACATACCACATTCAAGCCATCAGTAAAATTCTGTTTGCTCCATGTTGAAATTAAATCCAGAATCTGACCATTTTGCACCACCTCCACTGCTACCACCCAGGTCCAATCTATACCACAATTATCCCTCTAAGTAACTAATGCCTCACAGACTATACTCAGCACACTAAAGAGATCATTTTGAAATTCAAGTCAAATCATGTATCTTTTCTGTTCAAACACCACCTCCCCCAACTTACTTATAAGTAAAAGCCGAAGTCCTTACAATGGCCTACAAAGCCCTACATGGTCTTCCCTTACCACCTATGACTCAGATCTTGTCTCCTATTGCTGTTCTCCTATTACTGTTTTCCTTGATCACTCTGCTCCAGCCACACTGCCCGCCTTGCTATTCCTCAAACGCTAAGCAAGCTCTTGCCTCCTGGCCTTTGTGCTTACTGTCTGCTCTTCCTTGAATGTCCTTCTACCATGCTATGGTCTGAATGTTTTTGTCCTTCGAAATTCTTATGTTGAAATCTAATCCCCATTGTGACAGTCATACAAGGTGGGGCCTCTGTGAGGTGATTGTATCACGAAGGTGGAGTCCTAATGGATGAGATTAGTGTCCTTATAAAAGAAGCCCCAGAGAACTGCCCTGCCCATACCACCATGTGAGGACACAGCAAGAAGGTGCCATCTATGACCAGAAGGCCCTCACCAGACACAGAATCTGCCGGTGCCTTAATCTTGGATTTCCCAGCCTCCAGAATTGTGAGAAATCAAGTTCTGCTGTTGAAAAGCTGTCCAGTTCATGGCATTTTGCTATGGCAGCCCAAATGGCCTACAACACAACAATTACCCACATGGCTTACTCCCTAACTTCTCTCAGAGGCCTGCTCTGACCATATAACATTTATATTTACTTACTTGGCTGTTTACTGTCTGTTTCTCCCTACTGAATTATAAGCTTAGGGGTTTTGTTTTATATAAAGGTCAACTCCCAATGCTTAAAATCCAATAGGCACCAAACAAATCTCTGTTGCGTGAACAAGAAGAGATTAGTGCACAGAGCCAGGTCACCACTTTCAGCAGCCTACCTACTTTGTTCTGGTCCCTCATGTTTGGCTAGTCACCAAATGGCTCTGGCTTGAAAACTACACATGAAAGACCCTGGACAGGTTGCATTTGTCTCCACCAAATTTCTGGTCCCTGAAAGTCATCTAACAAAGTTAAGATTCAATGTAAAGAAAAAAACTCGTTCCATTCAGTTTCTCTGCTTGGACAGAATAAAATTCCTCCCGGCATTCTTTCCAATTTTAATACAGCTGGATAGAGAAACACATGTTAAAACAATTTTCTGGATCCTTCTTTTCGGATTCTACCTTGACAAAGAATCTTCTTGATTATCTATGCTTCTTTATTTTCTCATCTTTGCCCAGAGAGTCAAGTGCTCTGGTTGTTCACACTGCCTAATTAACTATGCAAATCAAGTTACATGAAATTATAAATGAAAATTCTATGAGTGTTCACATGCAAAGCTAGATTACATGATCTAAATTTTAAACTGCTACTAAATTTCTGTTCTCTTAAAGGCACTTAATTTTTCATGAATAACGGCATCTTCAAGATTTCTGGATAGATTATGTTTAAGACTCTCTTTACGTACAGAATGTAATCAATGATGATAAATTCTAATTATTCCCAGTATTAAAGTAATTCTTAAAAGTCATCAGAGCTTCACTAATTATTTTTACACACACTCCATCATTTGCTTTGAAAATGAGATATATAGTGTATCTATAAGCAGGGAGGGGCATCAGGTAACAGATCATAAATATAGTTATTACAAAGTTGCTTGCACATATGAATCTGAAGTGTGAAATGCCTATACTTTATAACTCTTACAAAAATAAAAAATTGTTAGACTCATGGTACCCTGGCAACCCAGCAATTTTATATTCAGTGATGGAATGAAAATGCAATGTCTGAAAATTAAAATTCAGTAAAAGTTCAATAGTTCACCCACATTTATGATAATCTGTGGGGGAGGGGGATGTGCATTTCATATCTAGTCATGTGAAGTGTGCCTTGAATGGCAACTATCGTAAACATTAATTTTTTACTCCCATAACTATTCAAAGCATTGTACGAAGGGCTCAATCAGATCGTGTGAAGTGTACATTTTTCACCCCATAAGCCTGAAATCAGCGAAATGTTATCTTCTCCTTCGCACAAGGCTTCAGGTAGAGACTGGATATCTACCCTCACTCAACCGCCCTCAATGGTAGAACTAAAAAGCAACAAATGGATTTTACAAGTTAATGTCTCAAGCTATAAAAGAAAACGAAATGAAACAAAAGGAAAAGGGGAAAAAAAAAACCCATTCCTACATTACTGACTGGGGGCTTCTCTTCCAATCGCATCCCAAGTCCTTTGCTGCTCAAAAAACTTAACACCTCCAACCTGGTAGACGCTTCAAATTCTTCCAGATTTCTAAACTGCGAAACAAACATCTACCTAACAGGCTAAAAAGATGACAAAGTACAAAGTAAGAAAAACTTTTGCAACACAGACACTGGCCACAGTGCATTCCTACTTTCCCAGAAGGGAAGAGGAGGGGAGGCAGCTGAAATAAGAATAAGGATGAGGTAAGTATCGGTGGAAGATGACAGTTTAGGGTGAGAAGCGGCTGCTCTTTCTCACATTCAGGGGGACAGGAAGGCAAAAGGTAGGTGTTAAATTAAAAAAAAAAAAAAAGTCTACCCACACCACTCTTCGTTCTTCCTCCAGCACAGCTGCAGGGGGAAGGCTCTTCCCCAGAACGCCGGAGCAGAGAGAAGGCATCGCCACCCTAGGCTAGCGGCGCCGTCCAGCCTGTCACTGGGGCTGGGACTAGAAAAGCTGAAGCAGGAGTAAAGATCTGGGGAAGACGGACACGTCCTTCCGAGGCTGAGGACCCCGGTGACCCGAGCTGAGGGCAGCCAGAGCCCGGGGTGACCAAGCCCTGCCCTACGTGTCCGGCTGTCTCTGAGGAACCGGGTCGCCTGCCGCCTGCCCTGGCCCCTCTCCGCCCGGCCCCGCGCGCCTCCTTGCTTACCTGCTGCACCCCGAGGAACTGGTAGAAGTTGAGCTGCACCTCCTCCACCAAGTCAAACAACTCCAGGTCTCCGCTCTCCCAGCCCCGCGCCGGCGCCACGGCGGCCAGCAGCAGCAGCAGCCACAGCAGCGGCGTCCACAGCGGCGGCGGCGGGAACGGCACCAGCCTGAGCTGGCGGCGTCCAGGAAGCTGCGCCGGCTGGGAGCAAGGAGCCGTCATCGCGCTGGGCTCGGAAAGGTCACCCGCCGCGCAGCTCCGTTGGCCGACAGCTGGGACGTGGCGGGCGGCGCTGGCTGTGGGGAACAGCGCCTGTCAGTGAAAAGCGCGGGCAGGCGCACCGGAGCGGCCCGCCAGGTGGCTGGCCCCAGACAGAGCGCGGAGGTGGCGGGAGCCGGCTGCCGGACCGGCGGGTGGGTAGGCGGGCGGGGCCGCAGCCAGCGCTACGTTCCGCGGACCCTCGCCCCCAGGCCTACACACAGCTGGAGAGCCAGCGCCCGGCGCCTGGGCTGCACAGTGGGTGAGGCTTCCCTTCGCCTCAGCCTATCCCAGGCCTCGCTTCCGGTGACATCATGTCTCCTAGCAACCGCGGGAAGGGGGCGTGGCCGGAAGCCTGGACGCCTGGCGCCCCAGATCTGGGCCTGGGTGAAATGCCTCTCAATCACTCGCGCGCACGGAGCAGCTGTACCTGCGCCCACATGGGCTGAGAGACAGGGACGGTTATAGCCATCCCGCGTCTACCTGGAACGCCCCACGTGGACTTCCCCCGAAATAGCTACTGTCTTCCTCTCCCCTAGCTATCGAACACTAAAAGCATATTTGAAGCCTGATTAATTGATTATGGCTTCCATGCATTTAATTAGTCCATCAGCAAAGAAGACAGGACAAGTTGAACCAGGTTCTAAAAGGGGCAAATCTAGTAAGTAGAGAGAGGTAGAGCAGAAAAGGAATTGAAACCAAAACAAAAAGTATACTTCTAATTATGAATTAAGATTTACAGGCATAATACCATAAAATGACCTGGTAGAATTAACAGTTAATAATGGTGACTCAGTCATAGTTGGAGGAGAAATGTAGTTTATCCACCTTAGCCCACCTCCAGTTGGGGTTCCTTTGAAAACAGACCTCAGTTGAGATGTTTCTGTTTTAAAAGACAGGCTAAAAACCTCCTCTCCCGTAACAATGTCTCACCTTCTAGTCTTGCATTGCTTCTGTTCAATCTCTTTTCAAGTTATTTTCTCCACCACAATTCTCTCGTGTGGACTTTATTATTGTGTGCTTAGCACAATGCATAGCACATGAGAGCACTCAATTAGTTGAACTGAATCCTGTGACTACCTCCCTACCACCATTCCCCCACCACAGATTTTTAGTTTATTTATTTATTTATTTAGAGATGGAGTTTCGCTCTTGTTGCACAGGCTGGAGTGCAATGACACCATCTCGGCTCACTGCAACCTCTGCCTCCCACGTTCAAGCAATTCTCCTGGCTCAGCCTCCCGAGTAGCTAGGATTACAGACTCCTGCCACCATGCCTGGCTAATTTTTTGTATTTTTAGTAGAGACGGGGTTTCATCTTGTAGGCCAGATTGGTCTCAAACTCCTGACCTCACATGATGTGATCTACCCACCTCAGCCTCCCAAAGTGCTGGGATTACAGGCATGAGCCACCACCCCCAGCCTAGTTTATTTTTGGTTATATCAGTTTTCTTAAAGTGAACGTCATCTTTACCAAGTCCCTAAATTAGGTTACTGTTTATTCAATGAACAAAACATCGAAATAAGATGAAATTAATGATCTTAAGCACTACTTTTACATATTATAGTAACATTCATCTTTTCTCCTAATTTGATCATTAGATTAAGTGCAATAAAACATTTGAAACTGGTGCCATATTGCCACAAATCTGGGATTCTTACCCCAATCTTTTAGCAGACAGTCTAGTATTTCCCTTTTGAGTTTTACCTTTATGTTGTCTGAGAACCTCGGGGACTTACTCCATCTAAAGATAGCCCATCCTCTTTCTAAAGCCATGCTGAAACAGAATTGGATTCTATTAATAATACTTCTCATGGACATAAGGTATTACTCAAAGATTCATCCTGCCCAGCTCCAATGACACTTGTCCACCCTGAGATGATCTTGTTGCTTGTCCAGGTTCCTGCAAAGACCACAGTGATATTCATATTTAGACTTCTAGCTTGGCCTCTTTACCTATTCAGTCATTGTCCCAAAAATTACAGTGCAATTGAATAAATCTTTTGCTGAGGTCTGAACTAAGGGAGTGACAATATCCACTGTTTTCTTCCCTGGTGACATGTACTAATTCTGGGCATAGACTTATCCAGCTTGGCCTGGGCAGAGGGAGTTTACACAGAAAAAGAGAAACCAGTGAGATGTTTAACCATCATGTGAGCTGTGAAATGGATTGGAAATATAGAGGAGCCCCAAACATATAGCCAGTTTTCCCACAGGACATTCGCTGAGTTCTGGGGCAGTGCAGGAGGCTGAGCAGCTGGGCGTGATAGGCAGAGTAAAATTACCCCATATTCTAGTGCATAGAAAGCTAATTCTGCTTAGAAGGATCCTGCCTCAAATACACAAGCATTCTCCCCCTTCAAGACATTTACACTATTTTTGAAGTTGTATGAGAAGGAGGCTGAAGATCTACGTTTAAAACCTCTCAAAGGCAGAACTGAATCTCAGAGCAGAGGAAACAGCAGCTGTCCAGGCTCTTGATCAAAAGCCCAGAGGAATCACACATGAAGAAGAGGAGAAACCACAAGAGAACTGTCTTACTGAAACCGCACCCCAATCCCAACCCAGCTCATCCTTGATTAGACAGAGATAATCAGAACATCATCCTATTTGTCTATGTTTATCCCTGGAAGAAAATAACATCATCTATATTTTCTATAGATCTTTAATATAAAAGTCTAACATTTGTAAAAAAAAAAAATTATGACGTGTGAGAAGAGCAGGAAAATTTGACCAACAATCAAGAAAAAAAATAAATAATAGAAGATCCACAGATAAGCCAACTATTGAAGTTTAGATAAGAACTTTAAAATAACTATTATGAAATAAAGCCATAGATTATAAAATAGAAGAAAACATGAACAAGATGGATTAAAATATGCAGAATTTTAAGAGTATTAAAATCCATAAAAAAGAATCAATGGAAAATATTTAACTGACAAATGTAATTTCTGAAAGGAATATTGCAATGGATCAGTTTAATAGCAACCTGGACACAGCAGAACAGAGGGTTAGTGAATTTGGAGACTGGGCAAGAAAAAATACCTAAACTCAAGCACAGAGAGAAAAACAAACGGAAAAAATAGAACACAGCTTAATAGGCATGTGTACAATGAATAAACCCAGGATAGGTATAACTGGAGCCTTAGAAAAAGAGGAGACAGAGAATGAAGCAGAAGCAATATTTGAAGATATAATAGCCAAGAATTTTACAAAAGTAATGAAAGACATAAAACCACAGTTGAAAAAAATAACTCAAAATGAATCCTAGACCTCAATGTATGAGTTAATGCTACCAAACTCTTGTAAGAAAAAAAGGGAGTAAATCTTAGTGACCTTGGGTTAGCCAATGGTTTCTTATATATGACACAGAAACATAAATGACAAAAGAAAAAAATAGATAAATTGGACTGCACAGAAATTAAAAGTATGCTGCAAACAATATTATCAACAAAGTAAAAAGACAAGAGAATAGGAGACAATATTTGTAAATCACATACTTGATAGGGGACTTAGATCCAGAATTTGTCAAAGATTCTTACAACTCAACAACTAAAACAACCCCCCTTTTTTTGTTAATGGTCAAACGAGTTGAATAGACATTTCTTCAAAAATATGGAAATGACCAATAATCACATGAAAAGATGCTCAACATCTGTAGTCATCAGGGAAATGCAAATCAAGACTACAATGACATGCTACTTCTCACCAAGTCGGATGGCTATAATCAAAAAGATAGACAAGAAAAAGTGTTGAACATGTGGAGAAATTGGAACCCTCTCACATTACCGCTAGGAACTCAAAATGATGGAGCCCCTTAGGAAAACAATTTGGCAGTTCCTCCAAAAGCTAAATGTAGAGTTACTATATTACCCAACAATTGCAATTCTAGAGAAAAGAAACATATGGCCACACAAAAACTTGTATACAAATGTTCATAGCAGCATTATTCACAATAATCAAAAAGTTTGTAAACAACCCAAATGCTCATCAACTGAAGAAGGAATAAACAAGTGTGGTATATCTATGCAGTGGAATATTATTCTGCAATATAATGAAATGAAGTGTGGATATATGCTATGACATCGATGAGTTTTGAAAACATGCCATGTGAAAGAAGCCAGTCACAAAAAAATCACCTATTGTATAATTCCAGTTATATGAAATGTCCAGAATAGGCAAACTTACAAAGACAGAAAGTAGGTTAGTGGTTACTTAGGGATAGAGAGTAGATACAGTTACAGATTAACTGCTAATGGCTGTAAGATTTCTTTTAGGGGATGTGAAAATGTTCTAAAATTGGATTATGGCAATGATTGTATAACCCGGTTTAGTATATTAAATACTAAAAAAACACTGACTTAAATATACTTTAAACAGGTGAATTGTGTAGTACGTCAATTGTATCTCACTAAGGCTGTTAAAACAGAAAGAAAAAAACAACCACTCACAAATACAATACGCTCAACAAACCCCAAAATGGATAAATGCAACAAAGCAAAGCAAATCTAAGTATATCATTGCCAAACTGCAGCAAAGCTTGTGGGATGTAGTGAAGGCAGTAACTTCAAAGAACATTTGTGGCAGGGCACTGTGGCTCACGCCTGTAATCCCAGCACTTTGGGAGGCTGAGGTGGGCAGATCACTTGAGATCAGGAGTTTGAGACCAGACTGGCCAGCATGGCAAAACCCCATCTTTACCAAAATTACAAAAAAAAAATTAGCTGGGCATGATGGCGTGCACCTGAAATCCTAGCTACTTTGGAGGCTGAGTCACGAGAATTGTTTGAACCTGGGAGATGGACATTGCAGTGAGGTGAGATTGCACCACTGCACTCCAGCCTGGGCCACAGAGCGAGACTCTGTCTTGGGGGAAAAAAAAAAAAAAAGAACATTTGTAGCCTTAAATGTCTTAAGGAAAGAAGGCAGAAAATTAATGAGCTATGTGTTCAACATAAGGAGTTACACAAATAACTAGAGGATAAATTCAAGTGAAGATTCCAATGAAGACATCTAGTTGTTTTTATCATGGTGCTTACGCAGGTGAGCTGGGAGCATATCAGCTCATGCATAATTTTTTTTATGTCATCATTTTGTAGGTTCTGGTACTGCCAAGGTTCAAGGTGTGGCTATGATCATGTACGGCTGAGATGCATTGGAAGAATATGCCATTGGCAATGAGGAGAGGAGGGAGAATCCAGAGTGTTGGGTGGGTCACTCACATAGAGGTTGATGGGAGTTTTGATCTTGTTGCATGAGAACTTCAACATCATAATGACCACCACTTTCCGGAGAAAAAGGTGAAAGAATACTGATAATTTAATAGACCAGTAGGACTCAAAGAGGTTTAAATAAACCATCTGGTAGTCTATCCTTCGCTTTTGGGTAAGATCAAATTTAACTATATCAAACAAAATTGAATATATAAAATCGATGTGTTATAGTCAAAGTCCAAATGTCTCCTTAAATCATCATTAGTGGCCTGTTTACCCCATGATTTTAAAAATTCTGGCCCTCATTACATCTTAAAATAGTCTCATTAGCTCCTATATGGCTGTTTCTCAAATATATGAGTTTGAAATTCTAAGATACCATTGTTCTTTAATGGAACATTATCTTCACTCAGTAACGTATTTATCCAAACACCATTCACAAACTTACATTGAGTTGACAAAGGTTAGAAAAATATTGTTTTGGCGGAGCACCTCCTTAGAAAATAATCCCTTTTGTATTGCAGTATTGAATTTTAATCATTTTGAAGGTCTTCATAAATAAATATAGATGCTCTTCATGTTATAAATAATAAATATATTTCTAACATGTTGACACTATGGTTTTCACTTCCCTGAATAATGTACTATTTACTTAAATAATCTCCTGGTGAAGAGGAGCACAGATTCTAGAGCCAGATTGATTACATTTGCACTCCGGCTCTACCACTTAGGGTGATCTCCGAGTTTCAGTTTCCACATCTCTAAAATTAGGATCAGACTACTCCCCAAATCATAAGGTTCTTGTGGGAATGAAGTGGAATAATTAGTGTCTGGTATATAGTAATTGCTGTTTAAATGTTACTGTCATTTTATGGGAAGTCTCCATCTATGCTGTATTAAGGTTTCTATAAATAACTCTTATCTGTTTTTAAATGTTTAGATGTTGTCTTTAAAGGCATTTGTTGCTGGGTGCAGTGGCTCATGCCTGTAATCTCAGCACTTTGGGAGGCCGAGACGGGCGGATCACGAGGTGAGGAGTTCGAGACCAGCCTGGCAAACGTGGTGAAACCCTGTCTCTACTAAAAAAAAAATACAAAAATTAGTCGGGTGTGGTGGCATGCGCCTGTAGTCCCAGCTACTCAGGAGACTGAGGCAGGAGAATCACTTTAATCTGGGAGGCAGAGGTTGCCGTGAGCTGAGATCTTGCCATTGCGCTCCAGCCTGGGTGACAGAGCCAGACCCTGTCTCAAACAAACAAACAAACAAAAAAAAAGGCATTTATTATCAAGCTTGGGCTGTAATTGCCTACTTCATCAAAAATGTATCCAATCACTTGTTTGCCCAGGATGGTGAGAGACAAGTTTTGTTTTATTTTTACCAAATAATGACTGGTTGTAAAAGTCAATTTAATTTTTTTTTTGCTCCAGCTTCATAAAAACATATTATTCATTATTTCCCTGCTAAATTCAGCTTAAGGTTAAACAGTAGATGCTGTATTAAGAGCAGGCACTCAGTTGAACAAAAGGAAGGGAAAATATTCACATGCAGTGATTTAGCCACTAAAGAGTTGGCCACTGTCATCATTTTCCTTTGGTTTAGCTCTGTATTTTCAGACAGTGAGGTTTTCTGCTTTCCCTGGACTTTAATGTGTCACAATAAAATCCATGTTAAAATTTCTTTCTTCTAACATCTACAATTCCAGGATTATCATGAATTTTTCAAAGTTGCCTAGTAACTCACTTAAATCTCTTGAAAATTTCAAAATTAGTTTTTGTCCTTGTTCCTTTAACCAACCCAGATATTCTCTTCTACTCTCCTCAATTCAGCCTGAACACAGCAATCATTGCATTTTCCTCATATACAAAGGCTCCAATTAGTCTGCAAAAGGAAATTTTTGCAGACCCCTTCATCATCTAGTCTTTCAGGCCTTATAGCTCGATTTTGGCATTCTGCCGCTGAGCCCTAATATTGTTTGTGATGCCAAATTGGAACACAAGGCAAAACAGTACAAAGTTGCTTTTCACCACGATCAACAGGTCCCAGCAAAGGTCTAGTTTATGTATAGAAATTCCATGCCTCATAAATATGTTATTACATTTACTAAAAGGAGGCAGCATTCTTTACAGTACTGAACTAGCAATATGACCAACACAGAAACAAACAGAGATAGATTAAGGAAAACTTAGTTCCAAATGGTAAGATATGGGAAATTTAAATTTGCTTTCCTAAATATGACTATTGGATCATTCTCATTTTGCTAATCCGTACAGCAACCCAGCTTCATCTCTCTCCACTTCTAATATATAAATATGTAATGCTGTATTATTTTTGCTTGTGATAGAAGGGTGTTTAGTGCCAAGACTCCATAATTATAGTCTTTTAACTCAAAAAAAATTAAATAATAATAATTTCACCACCAGGGGGCAAACAACATTTTTATAGGCCAAGGATATTTTTAACATTCTAAAGGAATGATCTTGTGTGAACATATTTTTTGTTGTTGTTGTTACCATTTCAATAGCTTCAAGTTAAAAGACACTAATTCGAACCTAAACCTTTAAATTTAAGGAGAAATCATGCTTATAAAAGAGAAAATTGTACAAGTCACCATTAACCTGTTGCTTTTCCATTTACTATAATTTTTAGATGCTTTAAAAAGATTTCCTCCCTTTTACCCTTTTCTTTCATATATTTGCACATGAGGCAGAAAAATAGAATTGAACTTTTTTAATGCCTATGTAGCCTTTGTTTGTGGTGGCCTTTACATTGCTTTTAGTACATAGTATATTTTGGTCACTGGCTTTCTAAGCATGTATTTCAGCTCTGCTTTTTTTGTTAATTTAATATGATTAACTCATATACTTAGATCTCTACTTCCTCCTTTTTTTTTTTTTTTTTTTTTTTTTTTGAGACAGGGTCTTGCTCTGTTGCCCAGGCTAGAGTGCAGTGGCGTGATCTTGGCTTATTGCAAACTCTGCCACCCGGGTTCAAGCAATTCTCCTGCCTCACCCTCCTGAGTAGCTGGGATTACAGGCAGCATACCAACACGCCCGGCTAATTTTTGTATCTTTAGTAGAGACGGGGTTTCAGCATCTTGGCCAGGCTGGTCTTGAACTCCTGACCTCGTGACCCATTCGTCTTAGCCTCCCAAAGTGCTGGGATTACACGTGTGAGCCACCGCACCCAGCCTTCTACCTCCTTCTAAAATTGGATTTTTTGTCTCTTGTTTTGGTTACTGCTTTGCCATTTGTTAATTTTATAACTGTGAAATGATAATAACTGGTAAACATATCAAATCACAAATTATCTCTTTTGAGAGCTTGATACACTGAACTTGATAAAGTATCAGAGTTGTGAATAACTAATCCACAAAAAACAAAATGATCAGTACAATATATTATCAGTAGCAGGCAATGATAAGAATAACTTTGGTGAAAATTTTGGTCCATCATATTCTGAAGTTTCAGGATATTTGATTACTTCTGACTTGTAACTTGGTAAAAAATTCTGTCAATGGAAGCAAAATAGAGTTTTTAAATCAAGGTATCTGTGGTACAGGAAAACAACCACATTTTATTTCTCTTGGCTTAGTTCGTTTTCCCTTTTTCCTGCTCCTAAGTACCCACTGAGACCACATTTCCCTGAATCGATTATAATGATGCCACTATTTCAAATTAGAGCTGGAGGAGAATGAAGATGTCACAGTGGCCTGGCAAGATCTGCTACTTGTTCTTTCTCTTTAGTGCTCTCCCAAGCCTGGCCATTATTTCCAGTGTCACCCCCTGGCATTAGGGCTGTCACTATGGGCTGCAGAATTGAGTTATTCACCTGAAGATGAAATCCAGGTGAAATCCATTTCTATCCAGATGAAGTCATACTGAAATAAATGTTGAAAGCAAATATAAGGAGAAAAAGAAGTTGCAAAAGTCAGTGTTAAGGGTTTATTTAGAGGCACACTAAAAAACATTCTATGACCTACTGCCTGTTATATTAGCGATGGAGGGGAACTTAGAGATAAAGGGTTATTTTGTTTATTTGTTTGTTTGCTTTCTCTGTTGTTGATTGGGTTTTTAAAAGATTGTTTTAGCGTGAAATGACAAAATCAGCTTTTTGTCACTGAGTGGGTCCTTAAGCTGTTGCCTAGACACCAATTGCTCAAAGGCTAAACTTTTCACTCCAGTACATCATATCTTGTTTTAGTGACCCCCGAGCATCTTTTTAATCCTTCTCCATTTCATACGGAAACTAGCCTCAGCCAAGTGACCATTCCCACGCTGACTTCCACCAGCTCCTGTAGGTGTACTCTGACAGCACTTTGCCTTGGGGCAAATTTTCTGACCTCTTTTTGATGGCAAATAGTTGTCAATAATATGCTAACTGGAATTTTCTTAAAAAGTTTAATTGCACTTACAGAATTTTGCTAAGATAAGAAATATTTTAACAATGAATGACAAAGAAGCTCATACTATAGTGAGAGCATGGAAACAGATGTTTGAAAGTATTTCCATCATCATAAGATTTTTTATTTGTCAAAAATGATATATGCCACCAATAAACAATCTCATATTTGGGTCCCCAACAACTTGTTTAAAATCTTCCAAATGAAGATTTTCAGTAAAATTAAAATCCATTTATTCAAAATATAAGAAATTCTCACTTTTCAACTGGCTTGCAAAAACAATTTTTTAAATTTTTTTCTTATTTTTAATTTTTGTGGATACATAGTAGGTGTTTATATTTATGGGATACTTGAGATATTTTGATATGGCATGCATATCAACCATGCAATGTGAAATAAACATGTCATGGGGAATGGGGTACCCACCCCTCAAGCCTTTATCCTTTGAGTTACAAACAATCCAATTATACTCTTTATTTTAAAATAGACAATTAAGTTACTATTGACTATAGCCATCCTATTATGCTATCAAAGAGTAGGTCTTATTCATTCTTTTTATTTTTTTGGTACCCGTTAAACATTCCCAACCCACCCCAACACCCCACTACCCTTCCCAGGCTCTGGTAACCATCCTTCTATTCTCTATGTCCATGAGAAGAACAATTATTTGACATCAGGGAGGATGGAAAATAACTAAGCTAAATTTTAGCAAAAACCTTTGCAGGGTTGCTGAACGGAACTGAAAAACGAGTCTATGGCTTAGTGGCAGAGCCAGCCATACACTTCTTTCACTGGGATCTAGGCCTCTTTGCAAGAAATATTTCTTCCCTACGACAGCCACTAAAACTAGGCATCTAAATCAATTGGAATTGGACTCAGACCTTTACTTTATCACAAAGTGTTAAATCAGATTTCAAAATTAACACATCATTTTTTAACCATGTCAGTCTTTAAAAAATGATAGTAATATTCTTCACTTTTTGGGAAAATCCTGTTTAATGAATACTTTGTAATACAATAATTAGAAGGTTGGTCTTAAGGTTGATTTATTTTAAAAAAGTACTTTATCCATTGTTCAATTTTCTTTCAAAACATCTACTTTTTTCTCATTGTTAGAACATCCCCTTTATCTCAAAAGAATACACGATGTGTTTATTTATTTGTTTACTTATTTTTTAATTTTTTTATTTTTGAGACAGAGTCTCGCTCTGTTGCCCAGGCTTGAGTGCAGCGGTGCCATCTCAGCTCACTGCAACCTCCACCTCCTGGGTTCAAGGGATTCTCCTGCCTCAGCCTCCCAAGTATCTAGGACTACAGGCTCCCACCACCATGTCCGGCTAATTTTGTATTTTTAGTAGAGACGGGGTTTCACCATGTTGGCCAGGCTGGTTTCGAATTCCTGACCTTGGGATCCATCCGCCTCAGCCTCCCAAAGTGCTAGGATTACAGGCGTGAGGCACCGCACCTGGACCTTGTTTTTTATTTTTAAGAGATGGGATTTCACTCTTTCACCCAGGGTGGAATGTAGTGGCACTATCATAGCTCACTGTAATTTCAAACTCCTGGACTCCAGCAATTCTCTTACCTCTCAGCCTCCCAGGTAGCTGGGACTACAGGTGAGTGCCACCACACTTAGTTAATTTTTAAATTTTTTGTAGAGATGGGATCTTGTTATGTTACCCAGGCTGGTCTCGAACTCCTAGGCTCAAGCAATCCTCCCACCTTGGCCTCCCAAAGCTCTGGGATTACATGCATGAGGCACCATGCCCAGCTTCAAAATATGTTTATTTAATATTTAATTGAAAAGCCTTGTGGCTTCCCATCACACTAAGAATAAATTCCTGTTCTTTAAAATCCTATATAACCTGGCCCCTGCCTACCTTCAGCCTTTCCAGCCTTCTTTCCAGCCTTCTTCTCTTTCCAGCCTTCTTCTCCCTGCACTAGTCTTCCTTAGGAGCACACCAAGCTCATCTGTCTTGGGGCCGTCAACACTTCCTCTGCTCCAAAGCTTTGCTTCCTGATCTTTGCATGACTGGCTTCTTCCCTTCATTCAGGCCTGCGTTTAAATTTCATCACCCTACATAGGCCAATCCTCATCACTGCAGGGGCCAAGAGAAAACTTTCTCTTCACCCTCTAAAGGCCCAGCTTCCTGAAAACCAGTGGACAAAAGTCAGATGAATAGGAGAAAAGGCATGTGCATGGGGGAGAATCACAGAGTGATTAACTCACCATACAATGGGGTATGGACGGTTATATACCCTTCCTCTTAGGGGAAAGGGAGGTGGGGAAGTGTGAAAGATTTTAGGGGAGTGGCAAATTATTTTTAGGCGAATTCAACAGTCTTGAAGAATATACAGTGGACTGGGACAAAGTCTGTTGGGCCTGCAGAACAGACAGTGGTTTGTGACAAGTCTGTCCAGGTGTGTTGACAGACTTCAGTCTTTCTTCGGGCCCTGTGAGTTCAGTTAATGAAAACTCAGGGAAGGCACCAGAGGTAATTATTTTCTTTGACAGGCCCAAATTTTAAGCAGATAAGGGAACTTCAGAGAACAGCTTCATCCTTTGCTTTGACAGAGACAACAGATGAGAGACAGAAGGTGGGGGGATAGTCAGAGAGACCTTGAGGCTTCGTCTTCAGTTCCACATGTCTAAGCACCATATTTTGGGATATCTGTTTCTGAGCCCCAACATCACCTAACTTAAAAAAACATCACTACCTTATTAAATCCTCTGCATAGCACTTCTCTGCTACCACTTGGTTAATTTCCCTTGTTTATGCATCATTTGTTTATTGTCTGATTTGCTCACTAGAATGCAAGCTCCATGATAGCGAGGACTTTATCTTGTTCATTCCTCTAACTAGTGCCTAGCCTACATTGGGCTTTCAATAAATATTATTGAATTTAAAAATGAAGACTCCTGTCTCTCTCTGAGAGTTATAACCAATGGTATTATGTCAGATTCCTGCCAGATGTATGACTGTATTACATCAGATTCCTACAAAAAAACAATCAAGTAAGCTATAGTAAAGTATCCAGCTCTAAGTAAGCTACTACTTCCAAGATGACGTCCATGTTTCACTACCCGGGGCCAAGTGAAGGACTTGGTAAAGGATGTGATGAATTGACTCACTGGCTGTATTGATGAAAATCATTGGTTACATTGGTAACAAGTCCAAGGTTAACTCTGACTCCACAGAAACACTGCTTGCAATTACTCATTTTTGATTAGTATGTATTAAACTATTCATGACTCAAAAACAAGTTAGATACTAAGATGGTGCCATAATGAATAATATGTCCAAAAGTTCTTCAATCACATAAAAATTCTCATTGCCATCTTGAGTAAATATAGCCAAGAAATTCTGATTTATATTATGTTCTTCTCGGTTGCGGTAGGACTTGCCACAGATAATTTCTCAAGATTTGTCCTGCAAGTTCAAGGTCATGCTTTCAACAGACTGAGCAGCAGTACTTTGAGGAAGACAGAGATATACAAATGCTATGACAATTTTACGTACTCATTAGAAAAGATTTTTAAGCCCAGCCAGTTCTTTGATTTGGTACACAATTGCATTTCACAGAAACAATGTTTTCATTCATATTCAAAAGCAATGTTTGTTAATACTTCAGTTAATGTTATCTTTCATTAGCTTTATCATCACATATCTTAGGTAAGGTCATAGTTGTTGTAAAAAGTTGTTTCATAATGACCTCTCAAGCTGTATTCTTTTGACACAGAAACATTTTGTTTTAAGTACAGAGGAATAGTCTCATTTCCAAAAGAATACTGCTTATGCCCATTTTTCTTTTCCCTGAAACTTAAAGCTTCATGGTAGGGTTGTCAGATTTAGCAAATAAAAATACAGGATACCTAATTAAATTTGAATGTCAGATAAGCAATTATTGCATGAGACATACTTATATGAAAAAGTCATTCGTTGTTTATCTGACATTCAGATATAACTGGGTATGTTATCTGGCCACCCTGGTCTATCCTCATTTTTCCCACTTTTGATAGAGACATAGGTTGAAATATACTCAGATGGTTTCCAGGAAGTAACGACATCTTTAATACTTTCTTGTTAGTGATCTTTAAATGTTGTCAGCTTTTAAAAATCGAAGTAGGGAACTAATATTTCTGACCAAGATGAATATCGGAAGTCTGAAACACTGAAAAAAAAAACTCAGATAAAATAAATGAAATATCAGTTCTCAAGATGTTGGAAATCAGGCCACCGAAGGATTTCATTATGTCAAACAATTAAACAGCAAATATTGACTCACCTTTTACCATGTCATAAGTCATTGTATTACAACATGCCACAAACACAAGAAGAGAAAAAAAAGACAATCTCTCAGTCCTTGGAGAATTTACAATTTGGTAGGAAAGATAACACGGATACACACAAAAAGATAATAAACAGTACAAGGAAGTAGGTGGTAAGTGCCAAAAGAGTAACACAGATAAGAGGAGGCAGGAGATCAGTTTCATCTGTGTCTTTGGAGAAACAGTCAAGCTAAAGGCCTCAAAGGGAGAGAGGACAGGAAAGAGAGTATTTCACTAAATGCTTTACATTCATTATTCCATTTAAGCCTCCCAATAACCCTACAAGGGAGTTATTATTATGATCACCAGTTTCCAGCTGAAAAAAGAATGAGCAGGTCTGAGAAACTTAACTATGGCTATACAGCTAGTAAGCAGCATCTCCACCTCCACCAGGTCCTCCTGACCCCAGAGCCTAAGCTTTTAACTACTAGTGCTACCTCTGAGATGAGGGGGGGAGTAGACTGGAAGCCCTACTGTTACATGAAACTCCTAGAGTTTTGAGTGGGAAAGCAAGATAAAATGACTATTTTAGAAAATGAATTCTTCACACACCGTCCCAGACATTCTGGATACAAATGTCATTTGATCACATTGGATTGCAAGGAGACTAAAGAGAGAGTCAAAGATCAGAAACATTGTGAAATCAAAACAAACTGAAATGAGCTGGTGGTTATTTGCATATATAGGCAAGAGAGAAAGGGAAAAATCAAAGGTAAATGCAAGGCTAAAGTTTACAGATACACACACACACACACACACACACACTACTAGAACTAGTAAATTCAGCAAAGTTGCAGGATACAAAATAATCACACAAAAATCAGTTGTGTTTCTATACACTAACAATAAAAAACCTAAAAAGGAAATTTATAAAACAGTTCTATTTTCAATAGCATCAATAACAATAAAAAAATTTAGGAATAAACTTAACCAAGCCAAGGGAAAAGAATTATAAAAACTATAAAACATTGCTGAAAGAAATGAAAGACAACACTAATAAATGGAAAGGCATCCTGTGTTCATGGATTGGAAGACAATATCATGAAGATGTCAATACTATTCAATGTGATCTACAGAGGCAATGTAATGCCTATCAAAATCCCACCAGTGATTTTTGCAAAAGGAGAAAAATCCATACTAAAATTCATGTGGAATCTCAAAGGACTTCAAATAGCCAAAACAATCTTTAAAAAGAACAGAGTTGGAGGACTCACAATTCCTGATTTCAAAATTTACTACAAAGCTACAGTAATCAAAACAGTGTGGTACTGGCATAAAGACGGACATATAGACCAATGGAATAAAAGAGAGAAATAACCCTTCTCATATACCTTACAGTATATGAAATAACCCTTCCCATGTACCATATTGTCAAATGGTGCCAGAAATAACTCTTCTCATATACCATATGGTCAAATGATATTCCACAAGGGTGCTAAGACCATTCAATGGGAGAAGAACAGTCTTCAACAAATAGTGCAGGGAAAACTGGATATCTACATGCAAAATCATAAAGTTAACCCCTTCCTTCACATCACATAAAATATTAGCTTAAAATGAATCAGCTGGGCATGGTGGCTCACACATGTAATCCCAGCACTTTGGGAGACTGAGGCAGATGGATCACCTGAGGTCAGGAGTTCTAGACCAGCCTGGCCAACATGGTGAAACCCTGTCTCTACCAAAAATACAAAAATTATCCCGTTATCCTGGCATGGTGGTGTGCGCCTATAATCCCAGCTACTCAGGAGGCTGAGGCACAAGAATCACTTGAACCCGGGAGGCACAGGTTGTAGGGGGCTGAGATCACCCCACTGCACTCCAACCTGGGCGATAGAGCGAGACTCAATCTCAAAAATGAATAAAAGATCTAAACATAATAGCTAAAACTGTAACTCTTAAAATACAGAGGGATTTGGCAATTATTTCTTGGACATGACACCAATAGTACAGGCAACAAAGGAGAAAAATAGGTAAATTGGAATTTATCAAAATTAAAACCTTTTGTGCATTAAAGGTTACCATCAACAAAGTGAAAAGGCAAATCATATACCTGATAAGGGATTAATATCCAGAATATATAAAGAGCAATTCTACAACAACAACAGCAAAAACAACCCCCAAAATGGGCTAAGGATTTGAATGGATATTTCCTCAAAGAAGATATATAGATGGCCACAAGCACATGAAAAGATGTCCAGCATCACTTATCATTAGGGAAATGCAAATCAAAACTGCAATGAGAAATCCCTTCGCACCCATTGGTATGCCTGTTATAAACAAAACGAAAAGGAAAATAGAAGTACTGTGAGAATGTGGAGACACTGGAACCTTTATGCATTACTGGTGGGAATGTAAAATGGTTCAACTGCTGTAGGAAATGGTATAGCAGTTCTTCATTCAACATAGAATTAACAAATGATCTAGCAATTCCACTCCTGGGTCTACACCCAAAAGAACTTAAAGCAAGGACTAAAACAGATATTTGTATACCCATTTACGTAGCACAATTATTCACAATAACCAATTAGTGGAAGAAATCCAAATGTCTACTGATGGATGAATGGATAAACAAAATGTGGCATATACATAAAGTTGAATATCATTCAGCCTCAAAATACAAAATTAGCCGGGCACCATGGTGCGTGACTGTAATCCTAACTACTCACAAGGCTGAGGCAGGAGAATCGTCTGAACCAGGGAGGCAGAGGTTACGGTGAGCCAAGACTGCACCATTGCACTCCAGCCTGGGCAACAAGAGCGAAACTCCATCTCAAAAAAAAAAAAAATTACCTAAAATGGTACTCCACATTATGTATATTTTATCACAATAAAAAAATTAAAAAATATATAATCCATAAATCCATGCAACTGTGCACTCAGAAACTACAGCATACCATTGTAACCACTCTGATTGTGGAAAATCCACTCTTCCCTCAGCATGCCCTGTGTGGCATATGTGATTTGTAGTTCTCTGAAATCTTAATCAAGAAAGGGCATCAGCATAAAATGTGTATTACATATTACATAAAGCTTAATTCTTTATTTTTTTCAGAGAAAAAAATAGAAGCTCTAATGTTTTCTTCTCGGACTGTGCCCTTTTGGAGGGACCATTTGTTTAAAGGAAAGGAAGAAAAGAGAGGCCAGCAAAGACTGACAAGGTATAGTGAGCAAGGTCTGAGAATAACAAAAACAGCGTGTGCCTTGGAAGCAAAAGGAAGAAGGGGAGATAGAGTAGTTCACTGTGTACAATGCTGTTTGCAGGAGAGTAAGTTAAATGCAGTACCAGGTGTGGTGGCTGAAACCTGTAATCCCAGGACTTTGGGAGGCCGAGGCTGGAGGATTGCTGGAGCCCAGGAGTTGGAGACCAGCCTGGACAACATGGCAAAACCTCATCTCTACAAAAAATACAAAATTAGCCAGGTGCGGTGGCACAGGCCTGTAGTCCCAGCTACTTGGGAGGCTGAGGTGAGAGGATCACTGAAGCCCAGGAGTTCAAGGTTGCAGTGAGCTATGATTGCACCACTGCACTCCAGCCTGGGCAATAGAGTGAGACCCTGTCTCTAATAAATTAAAAATCAAAAATTAAAAAATAATAAGTGCAGAGATGGGATCCTGGGGTTGGCAACATAAAGGACAGCAGAGACCTCGGCAAGAGTGATCTCCATGGTGTGATATGGACGGAAACTGGATGGAGTGGATTGAAGACAAGGTATGACAGGAAGAAGTGGAAACAGTAATTATATCACTGCCTTCAAAATGCTGTGCTTTGAAAGGGAGCACAGGAATGAGAGGGGAATTTGAAAGGTGCCATGATGCTAAATTAGATGTTGTTGTTTTTTTGTTTATTTATTTATTTTTTGAGACTGAATCTCGCTCTGTCACCCAGGCTGGAGTGCAGTGGCATGATCTTAGCTCACTGCAACCTCCGCCTCCCCAGGTTAAAGCAATTCTCCTGTCAGCCTCCAGAGTAGCTGGGAGTAGCTGGGATGACAGGCACCTGCCACCACGCCCAGCTAATTTTTGTATTTTTAAGTAGAGACATGGTTTCACCATATTGGCCAGGCTGGTTTCAAACTCCTGACCTCAAATGATCTGCCCGCCTCAGCATCCCAAAGTGCTGGGATTACAGGCATGAGTCACCACACCTGACCTGTTATTGTTGTTTTATTATGGCAGATTACAGCATGTTTGGATGCTGGCAGGAAAAATCTAGAGGAACTGTAGAAGCAGAGTTCTTGAGCACAAGAAAGAGGACAGGGTCCAGAGCCACTGGGAGGAGATGGCAGAGAGAGGAGTAGGGTGGGGTGTGGGCAGGTAATACAGTGACTTTGGTGAAGGAGGGTTGAAGAGGGTCTTGTCTGATGAAGTGAGGTGAAGGAAGGAGAACTGTACATAGGTTACCTGATGGGAAAGAAGGTGTTACATACCCAGCTTGGAGTTGGAAGAGGAAATATTTCAGGGATGTAAGAGGATCCTGGGAAGCACTGAGTACCCTTTGAGATCTGCAGTTACAGATTTACAGTGAGACTGTTCAGCAGGGCCATGTGTTTTTCTTCAGCAACACTTGGCTACTCAGGGACAGGCACAGCACAGACAGATGGTTGGTCTTAACCAGATTGGGGCTTTGCCAAAGTACAGCAGAGGAGAGAGACAAGGAGGAAGTTAATGAGGTTTGCAAAGCGTGAATTGGTGAAAGGTAGAAAGAGAACATTAGGGTGCAGACAGGGTTGGGTCCTTGTTGATGAAAAGGTTGTTGTCATAACAGTGGGTATCTGAAGTGGGTTAAGGAAGAGATATTTGGAGGCAAGAAGTCAAGGGACTGAGAGGCCATGGTAGAAATGTGTGGCAGTGGGGCTATGTCACTGCAGCACAGGGCTTAGGACAGTCTAATCTGATCCTCCACAGTTCCACCTTGGCCAGAGATGTGATTTTTGCTCCATGACTCTATCCCTATACAAGATGACCAAGTTCTCCACCTTCTGATCAAGGACATTAGTAAATGTCCAGAAACAACAGGATGTCCCCAGTGGGTGGGAGCTTCCTTCCCACTTGATTCTTGTTCGGCACTGAGTCCTGTCTACTCCACTTCCTGGTTCTTGCCACTGTGAGTCTGTCTTGCCCTCCCCCGCCCCGCCCCCTTTCATTTCAAGAACTCTGTTCTTTCTAGGCTTTCCTCTTCTTTGCAAACCATTTCCATTACCCTCTCTTTCTAGGTAAGCCTGTGTCAGAGTCTTTTTGTCTCATATTCACAGCAGAGGCATATCTGAGTTTTTGCTTCTTCATTGTGTGCTGGGATAGAGGAAAACTGCCTTCAGGCTTTTAGAGAGAGCAAAAAGAGGAGATAAGTACACAGAAAACACTCAGGAAATTAGAGATGAACCCTGTCTCAGATGGATTATCCACAAGGCCATTGGAGTCATCAGAAAATGAAGACAGGAGTAGACGTGGAAGAGAGTGGGCCCAGTGTGAAAGTCATCAGTGATTGAGGGGGAGGATCAAGACAGATAGATGCCAGCAACAGAGGGGCAGCAGATGGAAAGTTTGATGATGTGAACTTTGAAGGACAGTAGGAGTCATAAAGCCTGGAGACAGCATTTGGGGAGCAAAGAGGATTCTCTCCTCCTCCAGGTCCCAGGTGTCTGAAGCCTAAGAGGGATAAACAGTCTGCACTTTGGAGGTAAAATGCTGTTATCAGGAGGCAAAGAGCTTTCCATTGCAGATGGAAAGGTCTACAAGGAACAAGATCCTCTGTCTGTCATGTTCAGCTTCACATCTCCAGCACCTTGTACAATGCAATGAGTGCCTGATGTGTGCTCAACAAATGTGTGTTGAGTAAGTGGAAGGGAAGTTAACTGAATCTGGTATTTATATTTCAGTCACATGCCACAACCCCATCACTCTTCGGAAGAAATGACAGTCTCTATCTTACTGACCCAGGAGAGATGACTCTCAGGGGGAACAAAGAACCTTCCTGGAGCCTTGTACATATTCCTGATGCCCAACAGAGCACCAATAAGAGCACCTGATTATGCCCTTTGCTCACCTCTTAGCTCCCATTACCTCTAGCAGCGACAGAAGATAATTACTCAAGTGTTCTCTGTCCTTCTGATTGATCTGGCTTTCCATTGTTAAGAGTTTTGGGGAATTTTACAGGCCATTAAGTAATAAACCTTTGTTCTCCCTCTTAGCTCAAAACCAAATAAGAAATAGATGCTAGAATCAAGCATACTGACATAAGAATACCAGCTTTATTACTGATAAGACTTAACTGAAGATTACAATCTGAGCTATAGCCATTATCAGTATCCCTAAAAAGTCCCCTTCTCTACAGGACTCTGCTGACCTTGGAAAGGTTCAGGAAAGGTGGGCAAGGAGTAGTTGACCTTCATCAACAAAGAAAATTTAGAGAAGACTGGACCACACATGCTCTGTCCTTTCAAAAATAAATTACTTCCCAGGTTTGGGGAGAAGTGAGTGAAGGGACAGAGAAAACCTTGAAGGTTCCTCCCATATTTCTCTCTCTTACTGAGTGGACATTTTCTCCTTTCTTTGAAAATATGAAGAGGAGGATAGAGGGCTTCCTTCTAACACATACTAACTTTTAATTCTCCTACTGTGCTCAGTTCAGTATATGGTCAACCAGGATGGGCTGTTCCCATAGAAAAAGGGATCTGCTGCTTCTCAGGAAGGTGCTTCCCGCCTTCAGGGGAGACCCTTCCTCGCCAACCATATCAGCCCTGGTTGATTCATACATCTTTCTAACATCACTGGTTGAACATTTAAATTTTCCCCACTGAAATGTCTGAAATGGTGAGAAGAATAACTATTGAATTAATCATACATCTACTAATTTGACCTGTCTTCCCACCCTTTTCTGTCTTCCCAGACTCTTCTGCTGTGACCTCTGGATCTCATGATATATCATTCATAAACTCCCCTACCCCCCTAACATCTGGCTGGTTAAAATGTGAGTCATGGTACGTTTTAACACCAAAACATAACTGCTATGGTTTGAATGTGTCCGCTCCAAAATGCAGGAGTTGCCAATGTGATAGTATTAAGATATGGGGCCTTTAAGAGGTGGTTAGACCATGAACCATGAGGACCTCTCCCTAGTGAATGAGATTAAGGTTCTTATACAGGAGGCTTCACACAGCCTTGGGTTCTCTTGTCTTTTAACCTTCCGTGATGTAAGAACACAGTGTTCCTCCCCTCCAGAGGATGCAGCCCTTACCAGATAACCAAATCTGCTGGTGTCATGAGCTTAGACTTCCCAGCCTCCAGAATTGTCAAAAAATGAACTTATTTTCTTTATAAATTACTCAGTCTGTGGTATTCCATTATAACAGCACAAATGAACCAAGACACATACATAGCTATCAGTTAAATTTCTGGGTCATTTAATAACTCTATGTTTAAGTTTCTAAGGAATCGCCAAGCTGTTTTCCAAGTGGTTGTATCATTCCACTTCTCTACCAGCAATATATGAGGGTTCCCATTTTATAGCCTCACCAACACTTATTATCTTCTGTTTTTTAAAATTATAGCTATCCTAGTGGGTGTGAAGTGGTATCTCATTTTGGTTTTAATTGCATTTTCCTAGTGACTAATGCCACTAAGCATCTTTTCACGTGCTTATTATATATTTGCATATCTTCTTTGGAAAAATGTCTACTTAAATCATTTGCTTATTTTAAATTGAGTAGTCTTTTTATTAATGAGTTATAAGAATTCTTTATATATTCCAAACATAATTTCCTCATCTGAGACATACAAATATTTTCTTTATTCTGTGGGTGTTTTTTCACTTTCTTGATGGTACCCTTTGAAGCACAAAAGATTTTAGTTATGATGAAGTACAATTTATGTGTTTTTTTGTTCCTGTGTTTCTGGAACCCATAGCCTAATCCAAGGTCATAAAGATTTATGCCTATGTTTCCTTCTAAGAGTTTTATATTTTAGTCCTTTCCCCCCTTTTTGGTAATAGCTTTATTGAGATATAATTCATATGCCATACAATTCATCCATTTAAAGTATACAATCCAATAGTATTTAGTATAGTCACAGAGTTGTGTAACCATCACAATTAATTTTAGAACATTTTCATCACCTCCAAAAAAAGTCCTGTACCATTTAGTTATCATGTCCTATTTTTCTCAACCCAACTCCCCAGCCTGAGGCAACTGCTAATCTACTTTCATTCTCTATAGATCTGCCTATTCTAGAAATTTCATATAACTGGAATCACATTTGTGGTCTTCTGTGACTGGCTCTTTCACTTAGCATAATGCTTTCAAGGTTCAACCAGGTTGTAGCATATATCAGTACTTCATTCAGGCCAAATAATGTTCCATTGTATGGATATATCACTTTTGCCTATACATTCATTGGTTGATGGACATTTGAGTTACTCCTATTTTGGGAATATTATAAACAATATTGCTATAAATATTCTCTCAATTTTTATTTATCTGAGGATGTTTTAATTTTTCTTTCATTTTTGAAGGATAGTGTTTCTGAAAAAATGCTTGATTGACAGTGTTTTCTTTCAGCATTTTGAATATATCATTCCACTGCCTTCTGGCCTCCACGATTTCTGATATATAACCAGCTGTTAATCTCTTTGAAGATTCCTCGTAACCAGCTGTTAATATCTTTGAAGATTCCTTGTACTTGACATGTCTCTTCACTCTTGCTGCTTTCAAGATTATCTCTGTCTTTGCCTTTAGTCCCTTTTGTTATAATGTGTCTGGGTGTGTATCTCTTTGAGTTTATCCTCCTTAGAGTTTCTTGAGCTGCTGGGATGTGTAGATTAATGGTTTACATCAAATTTTAGAAGTTTGGCCATTATTTCTTCCATCATTTGTTTTTCCCCTTTTTCTTCATCCTTGGAATTCTCATTATGTGTATGTTAGGATCTTTCATGGTGTCTTACAGGTCTTTGAGTTTCTGTTCATTTTTCTTTGTTCTTTTTTCTTTCTGTTCCTTGGACTAGATAATCTGAAATGAACTGTCTTTGGTTTTGCAGACTCTTGTGCCAGCTAAAATGTTCTGTTGAGCCCCAGAGGCTAATTTTCTTTTCAGTTATTATACTTTTCAGCTTTAGAATTTATTTTTTAATATAATTTCTACCTCTTTTTTATATTCTCCATTTGGTGAGACATTCACATACTTTCTTCTAGTTTTTTTTTAGACGTAGTTTCCTTGAGTTCTTTGAGCATATTTAAAATAGTTGATTTAAATTATTTGTCTAGTTACTCCACCATCTGAGTTTCCTCAGGGAAAATTTCTATTGCCTCCTTTTTTCCTATGTGTGGTCGGTCCATACTTTCTTATTTCTTTGCATTTCTCATAATTTTTGGTTAAAAATGGGATGTTTTAAATTATATAATGTGACAAATCTGGAAATCAGATTTCCCTTCAATTCTCAGGGTTTGTTTTTGCTATTTGTTTTTTAGTGAGTTTCCTGAATTCATTCTCCAAAGTATGATTTTTTTTCATATGTGACCACTGATATCTCTTCTTGGTTATCTTAATGGGCAGTTAATGACTGTACAGAGATTTCCTTAAACTCTTGGAACCAACAAGTCTGCCAGTCTTTGCTGAGGGGTGTTGTGTGCATATTGGGATTTGCCTCCAATGTTCAGACAGGCAGTTTACAATTCTGCTTCAAATTTCACTTCCTGCTTGCACAGAGACTGATAGTTAGACAGAGGTGAGGGTTTAGGACCATCTCAGCTATTTCCTGGGCATGCGCATGCACACAGCCCTGTGCATATGTGTAGCCTTCTAGTTTCCCAGGAATATATCAGAGCTTTTCAAAGCTTATTATTAATATCTTATTCTCCAGCATTTCCTTTTAAGTTTTTGGTCAGCTTGTTGTTTGTCCTAGCTGTTATCATCACAAGCCTCATGCAGCTGTAATGTTAAATAATTGCCACTAATTGTTTTTGACAAATACCTTTGGGTAAAATGCTGTTCATGGTGAGTGCTCCCTGAGTCAGGTCGAATAAAGACAAGTCCTATGAGTGAGATTTTCCAGGAACCTGCCAGACAGGTCACGTAATGACCATTATCTAGGAATGGGGCTTCAACATTCTGTTCCCTCCAGTGGCTTCTAGATTGTTAGCTTTCACCATGATTGCAGTTCTCTTTGTTTTCAAGGCTACTCTAGAGCTGGGAAGAGGAGCATGAGGACAGAGTAGGTTAAAATGCCATCAAGCCTCCTGTTCTTACCAGGATTCAGCCATTTTTCTTGCCTAAGCACTCAAATTTTTGCAAGCCTTTGGTTAATTTTCAGAGTTATGAAAAGTTGAATTTGACAGTTGTTTTTTTTGCCAGTGTTCTTGTTGCTTTTATGGAGAAATAAATTTTCAGAGGTTCTTACTCTGCCATCCTTGAACCATTGTCCAGATCCCATTATTATTTTTTTAACTTTTTATTTTGACAAAATTATGAAATCACCTGCAGTTGTAGGAAGTAATACAAAGAAATCTCATATACCTTTTACTCAGTTTCTTTTCATGGTAACAGCTTGCATAACTAGAGTACAATATCCTAACCAGAAAACTTATACTGCTGCAATCTATTGACTTTATTCAGATGTTACCAGATTTGCATACATTCACTTGTGTATGTGGTGTGTGTGTGTGTGTATGCATAAGTAGGTGTGTTTAGTTCTATGCAATTTTACCACAGTTAAGTTACATAATGGTTCTATCACAACGATCCTTCATGTTATTCTTTATTCTTTCATAGCCAGTCATGTCAACTCTTCCCCAAACCACCACTCCTAACATCTGTTCTCCAAGTCTATAATGTCATCTCAAGAGTGTCGTGGAGTATATCATTCAATGAAATATCATTTGGCAATTAAAAGACAGTACTGACACATGGCACAACATGGATGAACCTTGAAAATATGCCACGTGAAAGAAGCCAAGCACAAAGGATCACACAACGGACGACTCCATTTCTTTTTGAAATGTCCAGAATAGACAAATCTTTAGAGACAGAAAGGAGATTAGTAGTTGCCATGGGTTGGGTGGGATGGGGGGGATTTTTGGTGATGGCTAAGTGATCTAGAAGGGAGGGCTTAATAAAAATGTTCTAAGATTGATTGTGGTGATGGTTGCACCTCTGTGAATATAGTAAAAGCCATTGAATTGTACACTTTAAATGGGTGAATTACATGGCACGTGAACTATATCTCAACAAAGGTGTTTTTTAAAAAAAGAATGCGATGGAAATAGAGTCAGACAATAGGTGACTCTCTGAGACTGGTCCTATCATTTTAAAGCAAAAGTTTGGTCCCAGAGAAAGTATCTGTTGCAGAGGTAGTAGATACATAATAATACAGTACAGAAAAGTTAGATACGAGCTATCATAGTTGAGTGTGGTAAGAGGTCACTTGGCATGGTCAGAAGGAAGGGGAGAACCTGCCAGCTCTCAGAGGAGTCTAGGTGGGATTACCATGCACATATAAATACAATCCAGGTGGGTCTCTTTTCAAGTCTACTCCAAGGATGAGATTTCTCAACTCTTTCTGGAACTGGACCCAAATGGGATGGATGAAAATAAGCTGTTTCAGCTCAATTCAGATAAGGCTTTTATTGGAAGAGAAAGCCAACAAAAATGATAGAAATTTATACATACACTGAGGTTCACCGCCTCAGCTGCTTCTAGATTCACAGATAAAAACCATAGAGCAGAGTTCCTTTCTGTACTTGGCACAGAGATTAAACATCCTCATATGTGGCTCTTATCTTGTTTTGTACTTTTACTTCCCTCCACACTAGATCATTACAAAGCTTTCTACTGGGAGAGACATGTTTCTAGGCCTTATGTAATTATTTTCTGGTAGAAATGGAGTGACTCATTCAACTATAGAACGCTGTCCCTTGATCAGTGTTATCGTGGTTACTCACCATCAATCAGCATTCAGTAGAAGTAAGCTTGATTGCAATTAGCCTTTATATATCAGTGCATGATATAGTTTCAAAGCTAGAAATTTGAGAATTGAACATTTTCAAAAAGAGCTCCTAAAGGCAAATCCTTTAATAATTTCAAAATATCAAGAACTCACAATTTTCTGAGATAGATAGCTTATATGAATGGTCTCTATTTGAGAGACAGAGAGAGAGGTAAAAGGTTATTTGCCGTTACTCTGACACTGGGTTCCTGCCCATTATGTATTGCACTTTCACAGTAGAACAAAACTGCAAGAGTAACCCTTAACTGGCTAAATAAACTCTCTCTCACAGAGCATTACCTTCTCTGACTTTACAGATATTAACTACAGTAGAAATGTTTCACAAACGTGCTATTTCATGAACGTTAGAACAGAGTTCATTCTCTAAACCAGGGTTGGCAAACGTTTTCTGTAAAGGGCTAGATATTAACTATTTTAGATTTTGTGGACCACGTAGTCTCTGTTGAAACTAATCTACTCTGCCATTGTAGCCCAGACACAGCCATAGATAATAAGTAAATGAAGAGGTATGACTGTGTTCCAACGAAGCTTTATTTGTGAACACTGAAGTTTGAATTTTATATCAATTTCCACTGTTATAAAAATGTTGTTTTGATTTTTTTTCCAAAATTTTTTTTTTCTTAGTTCACGGGCTCTATAGAAACAGGGCTGGAGCCAGATTTGGCCTGTGGGGCTTCGTCTGTCTGCTCCTGCTCTAACTGATGGAAGAGTAAAAACATCATAGGCTGTACAGAAGAGTGGTCTGGAAGTTGTGACTTGGTATCAGGCAGATATGAGTTTGAATACTGGCTCTTCCACTCACTAGGTGTATGACCTTGGGCAAGTTACACAACCTGTTTAAACCTCAGCGTCCTCATCTATAAAAGTGAGGATGATAACAGCCACTAATAGGAATGCTGTAAAAATTAAATGAAATAATACATGTATGTTTAGCACATACATGGTCATAGTGAATGCAGTTAAATCTACAGCAAGTGTCATAAGAAGTACAAAGCCTTTCCTTTTCTCAGATCTGTATCCGCACCCTGGAATTCATAGAGGGATATTTATCAAGACAGTGTAGATCAGGCCAAATCTTAGAGTCATTCCTGAGTCCTTATTCTCTTTCCCCCCCCCCATTCAATTCAGCAGCAAATCATGTCTTCTCTAACTTCAAAATTTTCCTAGAATCTGACCATTTCTCCACAACCATCACCCTAATCCATGCCATCATCAACTCTCATCTGGTCTTTCTGGTTCCACCCTTGCCTCCTCTCACCTAATCTCTGCAGAAATGCTTCTAAAATATAACTCAGATTGCTTCATTCCTCTTCCCCAAACCCTCTAATCATTCATGCAGAGGAAAATCCCAGGTCCTTACCATCTAAGCCCTCTGGTCTCCTACACTCTTCCCCTTGCTCCCTCAGCCCCAGCCAGAGTGGCATCGTTGTCCTTCAAACCTGTCAATCCTGCTCCCACTTCCCACTTAATATTTGTTGGTATGTCTGTCTGGAATGCTCTTCTCCCAGATAACAAAGTAGTTTCAATTTTACTAGTTCCTTCACGTAGCTGCCCAAATATAATATTATTAGAAAAGCATTTCCTGACTCTCCTTAATGATCTCATCCTACTTGGTGGTCATATTACCACCTCCCACTATATTTCATATTTATTTGTGGATTGGATGCCTCCCCCTTCTAGAAGGTAAGCTCATGAAAGCAGACTTTATGTATCTTGTTTACAGCTGCATCCTCAATGTCTAAAACAGTGCCTGACACTAAGTAGTTTCAAATTTGTTGAGTGAATTAATAAATGACTTTTTGCTGCTCTAAAATTTTCTCAAGTATGTGAGCTTCTTGAGTATTATTCTTATATTCATTAGATTATATGTTTTGCTGTGTATAAGAAACAGATTAGAAAGAAAGAAATTAATTTACTTATTTATTACTCAAGATTCTGGAGGTAGGAGATTTAGATTCCAATGTCTGCTTGTTACCAAGTTCCAAAGTCACTTCCACATTTTCAGATATCTTTATAGCAATGCCCCATTCCTTGGTACCAATTTTCCATTTTAGTCTGTTTCCGCATTGCTATTTAAAAAAATACCTGAAGGCAGGGTGTGGTGGCTCATGTCTGTAATCTTAGCACTTTGGGAGGCTGAGGTGGGTGGATCATTTGAGGTCAGGAGCTCGAGACCAGCCTGACCAATATGGTGAAACCCCATCTCTACTAAAAATACAAAAAAATTAGCCAGGCATGGTGGCATGTGCCTGTAGTTCCCAGCTACTGGGGAGGCTGAGACAGGAAAATTGCTTGAACCTGGGAGGTGGAGGTTGCAGTGAGCCGAGGTTGTGCCACTGCACTCCAGCCTGGGCAACGAAGTGAGACTCCGTCTCAAAAACAAACAAACAAACGAACAAAAAAACACAAAAACACCTGAGACTGGGTAATTTATAAAGAAAAGAGGTTTAGTTGGCTCACTGATATGGTTTGGCTGTGTCCCCACCCAAGTCTCATCTTGAATTCCCTCATGTTGTGGTAGGGACCCAGTGGGAGGTAATTGAATCATGGGGGCAAGTCTTTCCCATGCTGTTCTCATGACAGTGAATAAATCTCACGAGATCTGACGGTTTTATAAAGAGGAGTTCCCCTGCACAAGCTCTCTTTGTCTGCTGCCATCCATGTAAGACATGACTTGCTCCTCCTTGCCTTCTGCCATGATTGTGAGGCCTCCCCAGCCATGTGGAACTGTGAGTCCATTAAACCTTTTAACTGTATAAATTACCCAGTCTCAGGGATGTCTTTATTAGCAGTGTGAAAATGGACTAATACACTCATAGTTCAGCAGTCTGTACAGGAAGCATGGTGGCTTCTGCTTCTGGGGAGGCCTCAGGGATCTTTTACTCAGGAGATTTGTCCAGGTAATGAGGCTTCCTCTAATTTGTTGCTATGATTTCTAAAGTGTGTTGTCCTTTTCTGAATGATCCACAATGGGTCTCTATTATATATATACTTATTTCAAGCAGCAGGAAGGAGGAAGAGGTGGGAAAGCCACACATGGACTCTATTTAAGGATACGTTCTATAAATTGTATGAAACATTTCCATTCACTTCTCATTGTAAAATTTTATCAAGTCCAGGCATGATAGCTCATACCTGTAATCCCAGCAGTTTGGGAGGCCAAAGAGGGAGGATTGTTTGAGCCTAGGAGTTCAAGACCAGCCTGGGCAACGTGGCCAGACTCTGTCTCTATAAAAAAATAAAACTTAGTCTGCTGTGGAGGCTGTAGTCTTTCTTCTCAGTAGCCTTATGTCCAGCTAAGAATCAGTATCTCTATTTCTGTAAGGGAGGAGCAAATATGCATTGGGAGGGGGTTAGTCTTTGTTGTAGTTCTCTGTATATTTTTTTCTCCTCATTTCAAAAAAATGTAGCCAAACCTAGGAGGCCCTCACTGAGTCCTGATTCTTAGCCCAAGTGCTGGAGAAACTGCCTGGATAGTCAGTATTCCTTTGCTATAGTAAGATGCTAGGAAACTCGCTTTTTATTGAATTGGGTTTATTAATCGAATTGATAATTCATTTTCTTCAGATTTACATTCCAAAAAAAATGGAAGTGTTTTCTGAATATTTGAAATTGTCTTTCTTAGTTTGCATAGCTTAGTACCTGATAGCCTCTGAAATAGCCATTCTGGGTTAGCTTCACGGGCCTGTGACCCATGCAGTTACACAGGGCTTCACACTGGGTCAATGCTCTTCTGTCTCCATCTTGCAGTTCTTAATAATGTTATCTTTGAATCTGTGCTTTGTAAGTGAAGTCCAAAGGGAAAATGCAGCATGCACCTGAGCAGGGGTTGAATACATGTAATACACATGCCATCACTGGCTGGCCTTTTTGCATATAGAGTTGAGATACCCATGAACACAGAATGCCAGTGGACATTCAATGGATGGGAACTGTGAGACTCAAAGCACATATAAGTAAGCGTTTTATATGTCTTGACTGAGTGAGCTGGGCACTGGCAGCCCTGGGAAGCCAAGCTTTTTGTTCAAACCTTGCCTCACTTTGAATCCTGAAGAAGGCTGTAGTGTTCCAAGCAACACAAATAACTGACTAACTCTATGATATCCTACCTTACTTGTGTTACTTCTCCATGTGAGTCAACTACTTTTGATGAAAAGGATGATGTACAAGAAAGGGAAAGATAGCTCCTTTTCCTTTCAGTTCTTCTTAACGTCAGTAAGTCAAAAGTAGAAAGTGTTGGTAGAACATGCAGGCATTAAGAAGTGAAATAACAACAGTTGAGTTAATTTTGTATGGTGTTGTTCTGTTAAGAACAAAATACACAGGCGTGTCAGAACTACAAAACACAAATTGTGTAAGTTCAGCAATTCTGCATACAAATTAAATGCTCTTATATTTATATTGAAACCGGCTATGCACAATATAAAGATGAATGCTAAACCATGATAATAATTTACAATTTTAATTTTTCTTTACTTAAAGTGACAAAATAAAAAGCACCATGGCCTGTTGAGAGAGCGAGACTGCAGAAGACAGGAAAAGCTTTATAGTATTTTACCATCTTTTATGGTACCTTTCTCTCTTGCTTTTTGAACAAGCCCTGCATTTTCATTTTGCACTGGGCTTTGCCAATTACGCAGCCAGCTCAGTATTCATTTTAGTTAAACCCTGCATAAATTTCAGTCTGTTCTTAGCCACCCTGTCCCATGCCAAAGGGCATTTCACAGCCATGGTGTTATTCTTTCTCAAGCCTCTCTGCTTTTATGGTCATTTTCTCACCTATTGGAATTAAAGGGAATCTATTGCCTTGAATTGAGAGCTGCTCTAAGAACAGTCTGGCTACACCCAAGCTCTGTATTGTGTAGTGTTCAGTAATTCATTACTCTTGCTTTGCTTTTCTGATTTGCCAAGAGTTTAATTGTTCATTTTGTGGTTCCAACGGTTGTTTCATTGCCTTGCTTTTCTATATAATTATTATAAAGACACCACTTTAAAATATCAAACCTCTCTAAATGACATCCCATCCATCTCCCAGTTTGAGCCATAAGCCTAATCATCTCAGGGAAAGAGACCACAGGTAGAGAACAAATAGGGCATTTCCCAGCTTCATGTCCTAAGGATGACTTCTTTTTTGAATTGAAAGAGAGAGACAGACAGACAGACAGACAGAGAGATTTGAGTGCCAGGATTTTTTAAGAGATCAGGGATTTTCAAATGCATGTATTATCTATTAATATATAATAAGACCAGTTATTACAAATTACCTAGTGAAGAAAGTTTTGTACTGATAGAAAGCGAGTAAAGGAAGCCTGCCCTATCTGGCTATGGTAGGTGATGATCTGTTGCAGTTGGTGGAGTGGAACAGAAAAAAAAACCAAACAACTTTAATTTGGGGGTAGGGACAGAAATATATCTTAGGTTTGGCCCGTTAGAGGTTTCTTCCAGATGCGAGAGGGATAGGAGGACTCGTGTAGAGACCCAGATTTACAGCTCCTGCCTAAGACTACAGTTGAACTGGAACAATAGAAAATGGCCCTCACTACAAGGCTAGTACATGCTGACCAACAGCCAACTTCTGAGGGAAGCTCATGAGAATGGAAAGAGATCTTCTCTGATACCCAGGCACAAAGAGAAAATCTGAAGCTGAGGCTGCAGCTGTCATTACTAACAAACAAAAACCCTCTGGTAAATCAGCCCCCAAACCCACACCCTAAACCCAAGTTAATTCCGGAGGGATTTAAAATTGAGAGTGGCACATTGAAAATAACTGTAGTAAATGACAAAACTTAAACTTAGGCTATCTCATGACTAGATTGACTCAGCTTCCCAAACCAATTGCCTAGTAAAGATGAGGTATGCCTATTTCCAGGCATAAATAGTGTTTACCTCAGTCTCTACTGTCCTGCACATGATGTCTTTTTCAGTAGAAGAATAAGAAACACTACCCTGTGAAGAAACAAAACAGTCAACAAAACTAGGCTCAGATATGTCACAGATGTTGGAATTATCAGTCAGGGAATTAAAGATAGTGATGACTGGCCAGGCACAGTGGTTCATTCCTGTAATCCCAGCACTTTGGAAAGCTGAGGTGGGAGGATCACTTTAGGCCAGAAATTTGAAGCCAGCCTGGTCAACATGGCAAGATCCTGTCTCTACAAGAAAAAAAAAATTAAAAATTAGCCAGGTGTTCACCATCATCCTGAAGCAGCTGGATTGATAGAGTGGTGGACCAGGCATGGTGGTTTGTGCCTGTAGTCATGGCTACCTGGGAGGCTGAGGTGGAAGGATTGATGGAACCCAAAAGTTTGAGGCTGCAATGAGTTATGATTGTGCCACTCCACTTCAGCCTCGATGACAGATAGTCATTTCAGTAAAGACATAAAAATTATAAAAACAAATGAAATGGAAATGATTGGTAGCATGTTAACAGAGATGAAGAATACCTTTGAGAGGTTTATCAGCAGACTCAGTTAAATAATCACTAAATGTGAAGATGATTTAATAAAAATTTCCCAAAATAAAACACAAAGAAGGGAGCAAAAAAGAAAATGTAGAGCATGAAAGCATTGTGGGGGAAAAATCAAGCATCTATTTGGAACCCCAGAAGAAGAAGAGTGAGTAAACAGGGCAGAATAAGTATATGGAAATGATGGCTGAGAATTTTCCAAAATTAATGAGATACCAAATCAACACTCTAGGAGTCTCAATGAACACCAGTCAGTATATATAAGAAAACAAAATGAAACAGGAATCACAGATACATAAGCGTCATGTTCAATTGCCAGAAACCAACAAAAAAGAGAAAAACTTTGAAGACAGCTGGAGGAAAAATAATACACATTACGTACAGAGCAAAGGTAAAAATTATAGCAGACTTCTAGTCAGAAACTATGCAGACCAATTGACAATAAAGTGACATTGCTAAAGCACTAAAAGAAAAAAGAAAACTATCAACCCAGATCTTCCTTCACTGATTCAATAAATGAGTCAATAATACTAACGTGATAACAAGGTAAGTCAAGTAATATGTTTCAACAGTCATGTATTCTAGAGTAATTACTTTCTTTTTTTAAACTTAATGCTAAATATTCTTTTTTGAGTATTATTATGAATTTGTGAATTTTTCTATAAAACCTATTTCACATACAATCATTTTCTTTGATGTTCTAATTGTTTTATCCTAGCCAATGTTTAATTGTTTTAGCTGTTTATTGGGTCCTTTGGACCCAGCTTTATAATATGAAAATTTTCTTTCTTTCTGACCTGATAAGGTATCCCAGACTTATATTATACCTTCTGTGCATCAGACACAGAATCAGTCATTTTTTCCAAGGATTCTGGGTACATGTAATGGAAAATGGTATTAAGGACCAAATTCCAGACCCTAGAGGAAGAGATCCAGTTTGTATTGAAGGTGTTAGATTACTCCCAGGCCATTTCAGTGGGCAGAGCTAGAATATATCTATATCTTCACCTATTTTTAACTTTTTATACCTTTTTTCTAAATTAACCAAGTGTTAACATTTGGCCACATTTATCACTCTATTTTATGTGTACATACATTTATTAACATTAATAGTGTCAATATTATTAAGCTGAACTTAATGAGATATTAAGTTACAGAGACCATGAACATTAATCCCTAAATACTTCAGTATATACTTCTTCAGAATAAGAACATTCTTTTACATTATTAGACTATAATAAAATCCAGGAAATTTAACATTGACATACTACTTTTATCTATGGTAACTTCCATGTTTAAGTTTTTCAAAATGTCTTAACAATATCTTTCATAGCAATTTTTTTTCATAATTCAAGAGCCAGATCAGGATTATGCATTGTATTTAGTAATCATGTACTTTGATCTCCTTTAATCTGGAACAACTCCTGAACCTTTCTTTGTTTTCATGTCATTGGCAGTTTTGAAGAATGAAAGCCAGTTACTTTGTAGCTTGTTTTTACATTTGGGTCTGCTTGATTGTTTTCTCATGTTTAAATGGAAGATTATACATTTTGATAGGAATTTTACATTAATGATGACGTAATTTTTGGTGCATCACAAATAAACCTGGTTCCCATTATTGGTGATGTTAAGGTGAATCAAATTCAGTTAAGGTGGAGACTACCAGATTTCTTCCCTGTGGTTCCTGTGTTCTTCTCTGTAGTTAATAATCTCTAAGGAGATACTTTGAGATTATGTAAAAATCCTGCTCCCCTTAAACTACCAACCAATAGCTTTAGCATCCATTGATGGATTTTTTTTTCACAAATAATTACCATGATGGTTGCAAAATGGTAGGTTTTCTAACTCTGTGATTCCTTCTGCATTTATTAATTGACATTCCACTGAAAAGAGATTTTCATTCCTGCTTCCCCCACCCCTTGCTTTTCTTTAGTATGAATTTAAGAAAGTGATACATTCCCTCAAGAGGGTTTAGCCCAAGTTCATCTCTCTTGGACCATGGAATACCTCACCTGTCACTGAAAGCCTCATGTCTTTTGACTGTCGGAGATTCTGCATGAATAATCCTTGGACATGAAGCTATGTGTATCAAATCTATGCTTCTCTTCTGGGGCATTAGGGAGTGGCGAGTTATGTAATTCTAATGTTAAATATTCAAGACATACACTAATAAAACCAGCACAATAGTAGAGGGCTATGTATATTTGGAAATATTCTTGTTTTATAAATAATTGGCATGGTAAACAATTATGTTGCTCACTGCAAGGCTGTTTCCATGCCAATGAACAAGTATTTTATTCTCTTTTCATTTTCTTCTTGATGATTTTAAAAAGTACTCTGCCTTGAATTTGGTTGTTGCTGTTAACTCTTCCGTAGACATTAGTTTGCAATACACACCTAAAATATGAGTTTAAGAAAGTTTGAATATATTTTAAGCATGCAGTGGATGTTGTGGTCAATAGTCAGGCACCCCTACCATCCCCACCACTCCCCAGCTCTCAGTGGCATCCTCTCTGGGAATTGCCCTCAGCTGAGCCCTCTACCTTCCTTCCTGGAATAGCCTATAGAGGAGGAGGACTTGACAAGGTGGAACCATACTGACTAACTCAAGTCAGGAGAACTCTAAAGGGCCCTCCCAGCTCCAGAGCTGCCTATGGGGCTGTACCACATCTCTGCTTCTCCCACAGCCCAATCCTATTTCCTTCACTTTTCCCACAGGTGTTGGGGCCCAGGGCCCTCCTCAACAAATGACTGTACATAAATCTCCATTTCAGTCTGTTTCCCAGGGAAACTGACCTTAGTTAGCTTTTGAAGAACCAGATCTGAAAAAGTCCTATTAATATTTTAGTATGTTTTTGTATGTCGCTCAGAAGCCTATTTTATTTACCTGATTACAGGAAGAGATAATTGGGGTTTGAATTTTTGTTTGTTTGTTTTACATCACAATAGAAGAGTATTTTTGGAAAATGTGAAAATAAATACAACTCCAAACTCAGTTTTAAAAAGGGTTGACAGTGTAATATTATATTTAGAAACTAAAGGATGTTCTCTATGTATTCTTTTTTTAAACTTCTAAAAACAGAGCAATAAACATTAGAAAAATAATTTGTGAAAGAAAGAGACAGAACTGAAAGTAAAGTTGTAGAATTGGTGGCAATCAGCTAAACATTATCGCTGTTCAGGTTCAAGTACGAAAAATACTTTAAATAAAATATATATGTTTAGTTTTTTTAATTCTAGAATTCACACTGCTCTACAATTTAACCACCAGGTAGGAAAGTAACTAATGAAATACTGACTATTAAGAAGGATATCCTACTTTATACAAATACATTTAATTTCCCAACTATATCATGAGGTAAACATTATTATCCCGATTTTATGGGAAAGAACACGGAGGTTCAGAGACATTAAGTAATTTTTTCAGGTCACCAAAAGAGTAAGTGGTGGGAATCCCAATTCAACTCAGATCTGCCTGATTTTAGAATTCACGTTCATGATCTAACTCCACAGGGTGTGGTTTCTGGTTTCTAAACTTAAGAATGGGCTGGACCAGACGACACAGTCTGGTTCTGGGATGACAATGGGTGAGAATTTTGACTTTGATTAGTCTGGAGCAGCTTTTATTTAGGTTTGCCCCAGTGGCAAGGTGCAGAAGATGTTGAGATAAGTGTTCAGGCAAGCGGACGTAGCAGCTGGCGCCTTCCTTATTTTTTGTGGAGACATGCTAGAGGCTCCAAGGGCTGCGCGAGCTGTGAAGGAGATATTTGCCTAGTTGGAGGTGCATCAAACTGTGTGCTTGCTGCCTTTATACCACCAGTCATGTTGGCATTCAGCAAGCATAGACAACTTGTTCTACTAATTATGGCAGTAATTCCACCACTGACAAGACCATGTTGATGTTCTGAGCCTCAGAATTCTCTGCCAACACTGGGCATTATACCCTCATCTCTCTCCAGGTCTCAGGGGGAAGGAAGTTTCTACATGTGTCCACTTGCACTACCCTGTCCATAGCCTCCCTTAAGAAGGCAGGACTCAGACTAGACATGGTGGCTCACACCTGTAATCTCAGGACTTTGGGAGGTTGAGGTGGGAGGATTGCTTGAAGCCAGAAGTTTGAGACCAGCTTGGGCGACACAGTGAGACCCTGTCTTACCAGCCCCCGTACCCCTCCCCAATAAACAAATAAATAAAATAAATAAATAAATAAGAAGGCAGGACTCCTAGCCATTTGGCTAAACTGTCACCTCTGTAACTACAGTTCAAAGACTTCATATGCCAAATGGAGTATCTGTATAAATAAGTGATTTAAGTTACTTAGAACAATAATTTTTTGTCAAATTTTATTATGTGAGGATAATTAAAATACATTAATTAAAATTAAAACACATTAATTAAAATATATTAATCAGTCACAATGGCCCAGTGCTAAGAAGATAAATTCACATAAATTTTAAAGTTTTAAAATGTGGGTGTAATAACATATCATCATATGATTTAATGTGCAAGGGAAAAATTGTGAATATATTTAGATTATTCCTTGGTCTAGAACTTCGTCAAAATAAAGTGGAGATCTGAGGCAAGTGAGGACACAAAGAAAGTGAAGATGTCTTAGTATTGTGTTTCATACATAGTTGTAACCTACCTTTAGAGATAGTAAAGCAAAAAATTAGAATGATTTAGATTGTTTAGCTAGGAGAAAATAAAACAGATGGTATTCTGTTCTTAATTTGCAATGTTAAGAAAGGTAGAAGAGCATACATCTTTTTTTTTTTTTTTTTTTTGAGACGGAGTCTCACTCTGTCACCCAGTCTACCAGGCTAGAGTGCAGTGCCGCAATCTCGGCTCACTGCAACCCCTCCCTCCCGGGTTCAAGCGGTTCTTCTGCCTTAGCCTCGGGAGTAGCTGGGACTACAGGCAAGTGCCACCATGCAGGGTTTCACCATGTTAGCCAGCATGGTCTCAATCTCCTGATCTCGTGATCCGCCCACCTCGGCCTCCCAAAATGCTGGGATTACAGTCATGAGCCACCGTGCCCAGCCAAGCATACATCTTTTAAATCCACAATCTTTCTTTCCATTCCTCAGCAGAAATTATGCTTAAAACATAGGAAAAGGGACTCAACTGGTAAATAAATGATCAGACATGATTATTTTTATTCTTAAAATTGTCTTTCCTTGTTATAAAAGTAACGCATAGCATGTAGAAAGTTAGGAAAATATTGACCAACATGAAAAGAGAATAAAGGTTGCTCAGATTCTACTCAACAAAAGATAATTAACATTTTGGTGTATTTCTTTTTTTTCCTATCTTTTCAATTTTGATTAGGTAATACATTCATATGGTTCAAAAATTCGAAGTTACAAAAAACATACCCAGTCACCTAGGCATGGAGTTCTGCCACCTGGAAACAAGCAATGTATATTTCTCATGTATTTTTCCAAATCATTCCAGAGCTAATGTGTGTATATAAAAACAGATACATGTAGTTTTCCCTTTTTCTTTTTTTCAGAAACTATAGCATACTATACACACTGTTGTGCAACTTATTATTTTTTACTTAACCATAAATCTTGGAGATTTTTCATATCAATCTACAAAGGACTTTCTCTCTCTCTCTTTTTTTTTTTACTTCTGTGTATCATCCAGTTGTATAGATATATCAGGATTTATCTGAGAAATTTCCTTTTCATGGATATTCATGGTTTTTTCCAGATCTTTTGCAATTACAAACAATACTACAATGAATTACCCTATTCCTGTACCATTTTTCACCTGTATATCTTTTGGATAAATTCCTACTGTGAAAATACTAGGTCAAAAAAACAGTTGGCTAGATTCTGCCAAATTGCCCTCCAGAAAGGTTCTAAATTATTTTCAATCCATATTTTCTTTTATAATTTATTATAATAAAAGGTATATGTTTATTATTTTACTTCCAGAGAAAAATTATGAGATCATGGAACTTTTCTGCCACTCACATCTCAATAAATGAATAAGATATAGAAATAGCATGTACACACAGAGAGTTATCAAACTAGAGAGGAGCAAACACTTCTCTAAGAACTTGGAAAACTGTTGCCAGACACAGAGGGTTGTAGGAATTAATAGGCAAATCCTCAGTTGCTTATTCAGAAATAGTGTTCATCATTTCTGTAGTCACCCATTCACCAAAGATTTATTGAATGCTTGCTACGTGCTGGAATACTAGACCTGTGATAGATTTTGCATATGCAAGAGTGAGAGAGAGAAAAAAGCAAGGGGAAGGTGTTGAGACAAAATTCTCCTCTGTGCTAACACCTCCACATTGGGGTTGAGCAGAGCTGATGGTGACAGGGTGTGGATAGGCAGCCCAGAAGGAAAGACACAGAAAGTGCCGTGCACCTCACGGCAGGGTGGTGGTGACTCAGCGAAATCCACACACAGTGCCAGTCACATCGGTTTGTTTTTCTCTTGCTGGGAGGAAGATAGGAGAAGAATTGAGGTATATGAAGTATCCCTAAACATTAAAAAGAAAAGTCTTGACAAAATAAAATGGAAAAAAAATCAATTAAAACTGCTGGAAACATACTGGGTGCATAGAAAGTCCCACATGAAACCAGTCTTTCGTTGTCCACACAAATAGTGCCTTAGCCTGAACTAGAAGCCCTACCTTTGTCCTTTCCTTTTCTCCTTACTTAGCGAGGAAAAAAGCTTTGGTTATAAAGAGTGGACAGGAAACACTCCCTTAAGGCTAACAGCTTCTGACAGTAGCCAAAGTTTAGCAACACCTGAATTAGAGGCATAATCAGGAAATAGAGGCTTTCCCTTCCCCTAGCACCCCTTCCTCAAGTATCAGAACAGACAGAAGTACACCCGATCTAGAGGAATAAACTCTAGTGCAGGTAGAACACAGACCCCAGAACTATCCCAAGCCCAGCCACAAATGAGATAAGACTATCAATCTTTCAGTTAAACAAGACATCTAGTAGAATTACACGCATTTATTTTTTTTATCATGCAGGTGAGGGTATAAAAAAATGCTAGCAATCTTCTGCTGCTTTGACAGAACAATCTTACGAGTATTCATAATATATAGGAACACAGAAACGTCAATCATGACATGAAGACAGCATCAGGCTACTGAGTAAGACGACTCATCAGAATCACAGGGCTCTTTGGAGATTACTTTTAAGGAAATGGCAAGGATTTCTAGAGCCTTTGTTCATATTTTCCTTCCAAGGATAAATTTGTAAGGCTAAAGAACAGAACTAGTGAGTATAGTTATAAATATTCACACGTCTCAATGCCACATCGAATCAGATTCTTTGGACTTGTTTTATGACACAAAGACGGTCAGTCTTCTGTAGCTGCAGAGGAGAAAGCACATTTCCTTCCTCTGTCTCTTAGATTCTTTTTGTGAATTATGAAGATTTGCTTTTTTAAGAGCCAACTCTGGAATTTTACTTGTAATTTAAAGCAAAAAATCAGGCCTGTGGAGCTCAATATTATTTAGGGAAATGGAGAAAAAGATGAGCATGATTTTACTAAGTAACAGGGAAATAAGCTGAAACTTATTATGAAGGGAGGATGCCAACTTGCGCCTTGATAAGGAAGGAAGGGGAGAATTCACCTGTAGTATAATTGGAAAATTAGAGGGCCCGGATAACCAAATTGCTTTTAGAATAAAGAGCCTCGAAGATAAACTCTGTTACTCAAGATAAACGGGAATAATTTATAATAATGAAAGGTTCATTTCAACTGGTAGCTTTGGTAATTTTAAATTTGTATGCACTTAATAACTTAGCCTTAAAAACTTACAGATGAAGAGAAATAGACAAATCCACACTCATAATGTGGCATTTAATATAGCCACTCAGTAATTGATAGAGCAAATGGGAAAATAATTCCTAAAAATATGTATAATTTAAGCATCATGATTAATAAACTTGATCTAATAAACATATATTGAATACTGCATGTAATAAGCACATTCACAGAAACTGACCATTTACTGGATTGTAAAGCAGGTGTCAACAAATGTCACAGAAATGAAATAATCATAAGCATATTTCTTTTTTTTTTTTTTTTTTTTTGAGACGGAGTCTCGCTCTGTCGCCCAGGTTGGAGTGCAGTGGCGCGATCTCGGCTCACTGCAAGCTCCGCCTCCTGGGTTCACGCCATTCTCCTGCCTCAGCCTCCCAGTAGCTGGGATTACAGGTGCCCGCCACTGCGCCCGGCTAATTTTTTGTGTTTTTAGTAGAGACGGGGTTTCACCGTGTTAGCCAGGATGGTCTTGATCTCCTGACCTCGTGATCCACCCACCTCGGCCTCCCAAAGTGCTGGGATTACAGGCGTGAGCCACCGCGCCCGGCCAGCATATTTCTTAACAAAATACAAGTTAGACATCAGTAACAAAAAAAGACATCAAGAAAACCTTCATATGTTTGGAAATTAATTAAATACACATCTAAGTATCTCATGGGTTAAATAAGAAATTACAGTGGTATTAAAAAAATAGTTTGAACTGAGCAATAATGAAAATACTACCTAACAAAACTTATGAGATTTAGCTAAAGCAACATTTAAAGGAAAAGTATATTAGAGGCATATATTAGAAAAAAGCTAAAAATTAATTATTAAAAATTAATAATTCAAGAAAATAGAAAAAGAATAGCAAAACAAACAAACAAAAACAAAACCCCAACAGCAACAAAGAAGGTGGAAGGAAGGACATGATAGAAATAAGAACAGAAACTAATTAAATAGTTTCCATACACTATGGAGACAATAAAGCCCGAGTGATTCTCTAAAACACCTAATAAAATTAACGAACTTCTCGTGAGACCAAAAAAAAAAAAAAAGAGTGATAGCACAAACACACAAATAAATAATATCAGAAAAGAAAAAGAGAACGTTACTAAAAAAGTCAGAAATATTAAAAAAAAGTCATTTGAACAATTTTATGCCAGTAAGTTTGAAAATGCAGATGAAATGAACATATTCTAGCAAAGCACAATTTACACAAACTATTGAAATAGAAAAACAGAATGGTGCTAAAATCAGAATGGGCTTTCAATACATTTGAAGAATTGAATTAAGGAAAATTTCAGGCTTCAATGGCTTCACATTGAATTCTGACAGTCAAGGAACAAATAATTCTGATCTATTCGCATATTATACACAAACTCTGAGAGTAAAAAAAGATAATGCTGCTAGTCTCATTTTATAAGGTTAGCATAAAGTTGATAGCAAGAGAGAAAAATTATAGGTCAATGTCACTCAAGAATATAGATAAAAAATTGTAAAAAAAATCAGCAAACTGAATCTAGCAATACATAAAAAGTATAAAGCAATATGACTGTGGTAGCCAGTCTCTAAAATAGGCCCCAGTGTTCACCACCTCTGGGTCATCCCCTCCCACATTCTAGTAGGTATGTGACCAACAGAATACAGTAGACATGATGGTATGTCACTTCTGAGATTTGGTTATTAAAGACATGGTGGCTTCTATCTTTATTAATTTCTCTCTCAGATCATTCACTCTGGGGGAAACCAACTGCCATGTCATAAGCAGCCCTATTGAGAGGACCACATGATGAGGTGTAAGCCTCCTGCCAACTGCCGTGTTGATGAGCTTGGAACTGCAGCAATGGCTGACATCTTGACTTGAAACCTTATGTGAGACCTTCTGGATTCCTGACCCACAGAAGCTGCGTGAGATAATAAATACTTGTTATTTAAGCTGTTGCATTTTGGAGTAACTTGTTTTGGAGCAATAGATAACTAATATATACAATAACTAACTTGTATGTGTTCCAGGAATGAAAACCTGGTTTGACATGAGAAAAATCAACTAATGAATTCCGCTACATTAAAGGAAAAATTTATATGGTCATCTCAGCAAACATACAAAAGTATTTGATGAAATTCAGCATGCATTGGTAATTTATTTAAAAATTTTGCAAACAAGAATGGAAGAAAATGCCCTTAAAAGCAATGAAAATGAACAAACTAAAGCCTCATGCAACAATCATAAATGAAAAGAAATCAAAAGTAGGTGAAAATAAACTATATTGTTTACAGATTCATACATAGGTGGCAAACCATAAAGACAAGCAAGGAATTGGCCATCACATGCGTCAGGTTAGTGATGCATATGGAAGTAGGAGGAGGTGTTATGGCTCACAGGCAGCTTCTAAACTTAAGACACTGTTCTGTATCTTGACCCGACCAGTAATTACACAGGTGCTTGTTTTCCTTTTTTTTTTTTTTCCTGAGACAGGCTCTCCCTCTGCCACCCAGACTGGAGTGCAGTGGTGTGATCATGGCTCACTGCAGCCTTGACCTCCTAGGCTCAAGTGATCCTCCCACCTCAGCCCTTCAGCCTTCCAAATAGCCAGGCCACAGGCACACGCCACTGTGCCTACCTATTTTATGTTATTTTATTTTATTTTATTTTATTTTATTTTATTTTATGCTTTAATAGAGATAGAGTCTCACTATATTGCCTAGACTCGTCTCAAATACTTAGGTTCAGGCAATCTATCTGCAACAGCCTCCCAAAATGATGAGATTACAGGGGTGAGCCACCACATCTGGCTCAGGTATTTGTTTTCTAATTATTATTTAAATCATACATATAGGAGCTATGCACTTTTTTTCTAAGGGTATTATCTCTCAACAGTAAAAAAAAAAAGTTAATGATGCAGAAAAATAACACTTATTAATGTACCATATTAACAGATTAAAGGTGAAAAACCCATATTATCTCAATAGACACAGGAAAAGCATTTGATAAAATAAAAGCTATCATTTTAAATTAAAAAAGACAGTAAATTAGTACAGAAGAAAGAAACATTCTTAACCTGCTAAAAGGTATATAGAAAAAAATCTACAGCATACATCATATTTAATGATAAGACATAGGAAAAATTCCCTTTAAAATTAAGTATGAGGTAAGAATAGCTCAATTGTTGCTTCTCTTTCATCTTGGGTGACAGGAATAACCTTTGTGGTAAGACAAGAAAAATAAATCAAATGTATAAAGATTGGAAAGAATGTAAAACAAAACAAACAAACAAATCCTGACATTATTCATAGATGTCTACAAAGAAACTCCAAGAAATATCAACAGGCAAATTATTAGACTTAAAAAGTGAGTCCAATAAGGTTATTCTATTTAAGTCAATTTTTTAAAAAAAAAATCAGTGATATTTTTATATACCAGCAACAAATGGAATCTTTGAACGAAATACAAAAAATATACTTATTAATAAATATTAAAAACAGATGTGTAAGAATGTTATGGCCTAAATAAATTTGGGAATAGGAAAACTCAGTAATAATGTCAATTATCTCTCAATTAATAAAATACAATAAAGTTATAATAAAAAAGACACATCTTTTAGTAGACTCGAAAAGGAGATCATAAAATTTGTATGAGAGAAGAGAAAAGGGCCCCAAATAACCAGAAGAAAACGGGAGCGACTAGAGATCTTGTTGTACCATATATCAAGACTCATTTTAAAACTGCATCAATTAAGACACTCTTCCTACACTGGACTGATTTTGACAGAGGTAGCATTGCAGACCAGTGAGCCGAGAATGGACTGTTTAATGAGTGGTGATGAAACACTTGATTTTTTCCAATTGTACAAATGTAATATTGAATTCTTATCTTCCATACATATAGCAATACAAAAATTATTTCCACGGGGATTGTATTAGTTAGGGATCTCCAGAGAAATAGAACCGATAGTGCATACACGCCACACACACACACATACATATCTGGTGGGAGAGAGAGATGATAAGGCATTGGCTCACACAATTATAGAGGCTAAGTCTGAAATCTACAAGATGGGGTGATGATATGGGAGACCCCAGGGAAAGCCAACGTTTCTATTTGAGGGCTGTCAAGCAGGAAGAGCCAATGATGCAGTTGGAGTCTGAAGACCATCAGCTGAAGAATTTTTTCTTACTTGGGGGAGGATTGGTCTTTGTTCTATCCAGACCTTCAACTGATTAGATGAGGCCCACCCTCATTGGAAAGGCAATCTGCTTTACTCAAAGTTCATGGATTTAAATGTTAATGTCATCCAAAAGCACCCTCACAGAAACACCCACAAAAATGTTTGGCCAACTATTTGGGCACTCCATGGCCCAGTCAAATTGACACATAAAATTAACCATCACAGAAGTTACATGGAATCTAACATATAGGAGGATACCTTTATGACCCTTAGGTAGAGAGAGTTTTTGTATTTTTTTGAGACAGAGTTTCACTCTTGTTACCCAGGCTGGAGTGCAATGGCGCAATCTCGGCTCACTGCAACCTCCGCCTCCAGGTTCAAGTGATTCTCCGGCCTCAGCCTCCTGAGTAGCTGGGATTACAGGCATGTGCCACCATGCCCGGCTAATTTTGCATTTTCAGTAGAAACGAGATTTCTCCATGTTGGTCAGGCTGGTCTCGAACTCCTGACCTCAGGTGATCCACCCGCCTCGGCCTCCCAAAGTATTGGGATTACAGGCATGAGCCACTGCGCCCGGCCTAGAGAGAGGTTTTTAAAAGAAGATACAAAAAATACAAACCATGAAGGAAACGTGATAAATTTGACTACATAAAAATGTAAAAAATTTAAATTCCAGTATTTAAAAATGAGTGAAAAGACAAGCCACAGAAACATCCCAAACTCAACGTTAGCATCTGCTTCTAGAAAGCTCATCCTATAACATGATCTCTTTATATAAAGTTTCATGCAAAACAATATACTGTATTGTTTATAGAATATAATTCAGAATAGTGGTGGTGTGTTGGGTAGGAGATACATTTTGGGAGGAGGTGTCTAGGACTTCAAAAGCATTTGTAATACTTTATTCCTTAAGCCAATGGTGGGTGTGGGTATGCATTATGTCAGGGCTCCCCAACCCCAGGGCCATGGGCCAGTCCAGTCCATGGTCTGTTAGGAAGAGGGCCACACAGCAGGAGGTGAGTGGCAGGTGAATGGGGAGCCAGCGAGCATTACTGCATTTGCTCTGCCTCCTGTTGGATCAGTGGTGGCATTAGATTCTTATAGCAGTGTGAACCCTATGGTGAACTACACATGTGAGGGATCTAGGTTGTGCGCTCCTTATGAGAATCTAACTGATTCCTGATGATCTGAGGTGGAACAGTTTCATCCTGAAACCATCCTCCCAGCCCCTACCCAAAAACTGGTCCCTGGTACCAAAAAGGTTTGGGACTGCTGTAATTATATCATTATTTGAATCTTTGGTATTTAAAGAATGAGTAATAAATAAATAAGTAGCAGAAATGAAACTGTCAATCAAAGGAAAAGTAAAAGCCATTATTTTGTATTTGAACACATGAATATGAGATTTATAAATAAAACATCAATATCTATAAGCTGAATTTAAAGACCTGAATAAACTAAATGTTAATTAAATTGCATGTAACTGTATTTCATTCTGGCCCACAGCCCTTTTAGACATTAAAAACCCACTGGAAAGAATTACTCTTCCATACAAACGAAATATGCTTCTATTGCCTCTAAAGGACAAGACCTATGGATGTACTCATTGCACAGCCATTAAGATTAGCTGAATTAAGAATTAATTTCAAAAAAGAAGGATTTATATTTGAAGTTAGATGTGCATATACATTTTATCAGTCAACAAATATTAAATGCCTACTCTATGCCAGGCACTATTTTCAGATGATACAGATAAGCTGTAAGCAAGAAACACAAAGTGCTCTTGAATCATTAGCATGATTTGTTTTAAGAGTACTGACTTACATCATCAAAGTATCCAATTGCTAATGTCTGACTCAGGCAAAATATTTCTATTTCAATAAGTCAAGCTATTAGTGGCCATATAGTACACTGCGCAAGGGGGAAATCTCCTCAAAGATTGCATAGAAAATTAGGGAGTTAATTCCATTTCTGTTCGGTGTTGTAATGGAATTTTGTATTCCAGACTGTTCACACATGTCTCTTTCCCTGAAGGCACCAAGGATTACAAATTTAGAATCAAATATTTCTGACCATAAAAGTTAACTATCCAAATCTTTAACCACATTTAAACTTGCACATGGTCCAGGCAAGGAAAAATTCACAAATGCCAATATTTATTGAGGTAAAAATGTAAATTATGAGAAACCACCTAGGCACCTTAAAATAGAACACAGGACTCCATGTTTTATTAAATTTGTGCTATTTCTCCTACTATAGTTACCATCAGAAACACGTTCCATTTTAAGGGTTTTTTTTGCAGTATTTTTTTATTTTTAAAAAAGCTGTAAAACTCAAAGGTAAAATTTGGAGTCACTTTAAATTTGAGTCATGAACCAATAAATTTTACAACTTTGGAGTGTTGAAATGGTGTCATAGGAGTTTGAGGTTGACACACATAGTTGGATCATTTAATAGTCATGGATGGCATGAAAAACTATATATTTTAGTAAAAGAACTCTTTGAATGTTTTGACAAACAAACACCAAAACTGGGTTTTGTAATTTTTCTCTTAATTGTTAAAATAGTTGGATTTGTGGCATAATAATTTTGCATATGTATATTTCAATTCATATACTAAATGTACTTATATTTACTTTTTGCTATTTTCATGTTATTTATACAACATATACTTACTGAGTGCCAATTATGTGCCAGATACTCTTCTAGGCTTTAGTGTGAGCAAAAGCAGGTGTGATACCTATTTTTATTTAACTTTTAGTTCAGTAGGGGAGAGAGACATTAGTTAATCAAATAATTACCAGGTGGGTGTGGTGGCTCACGCCTGTAATCTCAGCTCTTTGGGAGGGCAAGGTGGGAGGATCACTTGAGGCTAGCAGTTCAAAACTAGCCTGGTCAACATAGCAAGGCTCCATTTCTACAAAAAATGTTTAAAAAATAGTCAGGCATAGTGGTGCACGCTTGTAGTCCTGGCTACTTGGGAGGCTGAGGTGGGAGGATTGCTTGAGGCCAGGAGGCCAGGAATTTGAAGTTACAGTGAGCTATTATCATGCCGCTATACTCCAACCTGGGTAACAAAGTGAGACCCTGTCTCGCTAAAAAGAAAATTATGAAACCAAGAAAGCAGTTTAACTGACAAGAGCTAAAAAGGAGATCATGCAGTACTAACTTAAAAGGGGCATTTGATCTAGTCAAGGAAGGATGGAGGGGTAGGCTTCTTGGAGGAAATGGCCTTGGGTTGAGATCTGAGGATCTTGCAGTTAATTCGATTAAGAAAGGAGGGCCTGTAATCCCAGCACTTTGAGAGACTGAGGCGGGTGGATCACCTGAGGTCAGGAGTTTGAGGCCAGCCTGGCCAAAATGGTAAATCCTTGTCTTTACCAAAAATACAAAAAAAATAAAATAAATTAAAAAAAAAATTAGCCCGGCATGGTGGCTTGTGCCTGTAATCCCAGCTGCTTGGGAAGCTGAGGCAGGAGAATCGTTTGAACCTGGGAGGCAGAGGTTGCAGTGAGCCAAGATTGTGCCACTGCACTCCAGCCTGGGCGACAGAGCTAGGCTCTGTCTAAAAAAAAAAAAAGAGAGAGAGAGAAGAGGGAAGAAGATAGATTCTGGGCAGAGGGTCCTAAATGCATGTTTAGGCCCAATGACTGGAACCATGTGAGGTTCTGAAAAATACACACTGAGCAGGAGCTTCTGCAAGCTGAGACCAGGACAGCAGGTAAGGGTCAGATCATAGGGTCACTGTAAGCCACCGTCAAGAAAGAGTATGTCTTTATCTTCATGTGTGTGCATTTGAGAACCCCTGCTTCTGTCTGCAATGTGGAGAAAAGATGGGACAGAGACCAGAGTGGGAGAAAAGAAGACCAATTTGGAGACTGTGCCAATAATCTCTGAGTGAGGCCTGATGGTAGAGGTGATGTTAGTAGCAGAGACAAAGACACTTCAAAATTGGAATTGGCAGGGCTTTGTGATGGATTGATAATAAGAAAGCTGGATTGGATTGGTGGGCAAAGATGTTAACAATGAAATATAATTAACTACACAATTAAAGCTAACAATAAAATTGTATTAAGTCTAATTAGGACACATACATCTTCATGGTAGAACGCTCAATAACTGTATTAGATGACATTACTTCAGTAAAAATGACTTAGGTCTTATAGTATAGTTTGAATTCACATCTGTCATATTAAAGAAAATTTACCTTTAACACATTGACTTCCTTTATCCCTCTTCTCTAAATGCTTTTCATTTTAACTGAAAATCAATATCATTATATTCAATTTTTTGTCAGTGATAGATTTTGAAAATATCATGAACTTTAGGATTATATTTTTTCCATTTAACTGCCTGTGAATTTTTACCTTTTAAAATAAAAATTCTTGGTTTTATAAACTCCTACTATAATCCAAATTTTACTAAATTAAATTGAAAACCCACCAAATGAAGGCAGTGGTATTCACTTTGACTTAAATTTATACCCACAGACATAAAACTGTAGAAACTTCACAACTGGACTTACTTTTTAAACCAAAAGAAATTCCCAATATATTTGCAATAGCTCCTGTGTCATTCACGAATCTAGGCTTTAACATAATATAATCTGTTCGCCCTTTCCTGTTTGGGACTGAGTCAACTTTAATGGAAATTACACATGCACTAGGGGAGAGGAAGCTAATTTAATGTGAAAGAAGCAATTGCAATGCCAGGGCCTCACAGATTCTACTCTCCATTCATTTTCATTAAGATTGCGAGGCAGATCAGGCTTTCCTTCTCCCTTCATTCCTTTTCTCTCCCCAGCCTCCATCCCGGGAGGGGTCTTTTTTTATCAGGGAAGAAAAGCAGAGCATAAGGACACTATGCATGTGTGCTATGAAGGTGATCAATGTCCACAAGAGAAGATATTACTGAGCAATCAATGGGCTCACTGTCTGATGCACATAGAGGCCAATACCATGGCATCAGCTTTCGAGAAAAGAAAAGCTTTATTGTGAGTCAACTGGCAAGGAGGCCGGAAGAAACACTCTATAATCTGTCTCCCCAAGCTGGAGTTTGGGTTGGATTTTATAAGCATAGGGTAATGAGGTGTGATCTGATTGGCTTTTGCAATGAGGCAATGCCAGGAGGCGTGGTCTGACTGGATCGTGCTATGGGGTGACGCTAAAGCTTGTTCTGATTGGATCCCAGGTTCTGCCATGTGGTGTCCCCTTCTTTATTCAGTTCCTTGGTACAAGTACTTAGGTTCCCTCTGCGATTGCATGCTTGGTTTAACTGGGCATGCTCAAGTTATGTGACCTTCAACCTGGGAGACCATGGCAACTAAAAAACAACTCACAACTTTGTTACATAAAAGTTGACCCAGATTGGTCTGGTGTGGTTACAAAGAGAGGAGCATTATAGTAGTGTAGGTTTTTCCTTCTCCAAGGGACTTAAGATCCTCTCCCAAAGGACAGACGCTGCCCCTCTAGCCTTCTCGAGGAGAAAACCAAAATAATCAATTGACTGGAATTGGAAGATGGAGAGAAGAAGAGATAGGGGTAAGAATGCTGAGGGAAAAAAGACAGAAAGATGAGATTAACGAACGCCTCTCTGATGCGTCCTTTAAGTACTGGGAGGGAACTTGAGGCCAAAACAAACAAACAAACAAACAAAAAACACCACCACAAAAACCCGAACATCTGTTCTGTGACTTAATTTGGTCTTTGTATATTTGTGATCTGCTTATTTAATAAGACTTTTCTGTCTGGTAAGAAATCGTGCCTTCACACCCTTGCAGATATAGGCTTAAGCAAGAGTTTATATTTACTACAGTATTAATGCTGTCAATTGTATCTTTACTTTTCCAAAGACTTAGATTTAAAATAAAATACCCCCTTTTATGAAACCTAGTTTGATAGATTTTTCTATTTTGACACCTTGTTTTATAATACTCTTCCTGTTATTATTTTTACTACCAGAGTCATCCTAAAGATTCAGTTCCCTTGGGGTACTGCAATATGTGGTTTGTTCTTGAATCAAATATAGTATTTCTTCCAGTCTATACTAAGTAATTCAAAGCCTAGCATCCCGGATAGTTCCTGCTGTAAAATAAATAATGCCACAGTTATTGGATGAAAGCCAGCTATACAAGTGAACTAGACAGACGGTAAAACTCTAGGTACCTGACATACTTGTAAATATCTTGGGATAAAGTGGCCCTAGCTGTTGGTTATGCACAAGTTGCCATGCTTTGGGCCATCTGGTCCTGTTGCTTTGGCCACAATCAATTAGACTCTGGAAATTTTCAAAACACCAGTCATTAAGGGCTCTTCATACTAAAATGGGATTACCCAGCCCAGTTAGGTTCTTCCTCACTGAGAACTTGCGTTCAAGATACCCAGAGAGTAGAAGAGAAGAGGAAGCGATGGAGACAAGCTGTGTCATGAATGTAGTGGAGTCACCAGAATAGGGAGCAGTGGAAGTCTACTTGGAGCCACGTCTCCAGACGTATTGAACACCAGGAATAACCACTGTGATGGTAAGTCGGTCATGTCTTGACCAATGCTCCCCAATCTCCAGTGAGGCTGGACTATGCTGACACGTCTCTGGGTCTTTCTGATTTTCTCTATTGTCTTAGTTCCTGCTGCTGTAACAAAATACCACAGGCTGGATAATTTATAAATAATGGAAATGTATTACTTATCGTCCCAGAGGCTAGAAAGTCTAAGAGCAAATGAGCTGGCAGATTTGGGGTCTGATGAGGGCCTAGTCCTCACACTTACCTAATCTTTCCCCCAATGTTTTTTTTCCTTTTTTAATTGACAAATAAAAAATTGTACATATTTGTGTTATCAGAACATGATGTTCTAATATATGTATACATTGTAGAATTTGGCTAAATCAAGCTAATTAATGTATGCATTACACATATACATTTTTCTAGTTAGAAGACTTATGATCTACTCTAAGCATTTTCAAGTATGCAATACATTGTTATCAGCATAGTCACCATGTTGCATACTAGATCTCTTGAACTTACTCCTTCTATCTATCTTTAATTTTGTTCCTGTTGACCTACTTCTCCCCATCCCTCAGCCTCTCCCCTCCTCAGCCTCTGGTAACCACCATCTCACTCTCTGCTTCTGTGAGTCTGACTTTTTAAAATTCCACACAAGTGAGATCATGTGGTATTTGACCTTCAAGACTGCCTTATTTCACTTAACATATGTCCCCCAGGTTCATCCATGTGTTGCAAATGACAGGATTTCCTTCTTTTTTTTAAGGCTGAATAGTATCCATTGTGCTCTTGTCCTGCAATGTTCTTTCTACTCAATCCCATTTACCCGAACCCACTGTAGTGGCTCCACCATAATAGTGGATGGGATCTTGGAGGCATGACTGCATAGTTTTCTTCAGGAACAGGAAATTGCTCTTTCCAATAGTGCTTTGCCTGGTGTAGTCCAGCATGCAGAATGGCTTGCCTTCTTTTTCAGCACGGTCCACATGCTTGTTGGAAGAAGTTACATAAAGAGAATTGTGCAGTGGAAGAAAGCTATCCAAGAGTTGCAAATAGTTTCATTAAATTGAAAACCATAAGCAATCGAGAGAACTTTATTGTGTAGATTTTTTTAATTCCATAAATGCAGATTAAAGTTATATACTCATCTTGTAAGCAAACTAAATAGGAGAGTACAATTTGTAGTTGAAACATTATGTCAGCCCTCTTCATTTTTGTGAAGAAAACCTCCATGTGCCTTTTGAGCAACACAACCTATATAAGATGAATTTCTACTACCCCTAAGCAGTTATCTTAAATATTGTCCTAATTTACAAAATAAGCTTTTTGTTCATGACTTTAAAAGTTAAAATTTAACACTGATTTATATTTTTCAGAAATATAGCAATATTTCTAAATAAATAAGAGTGTAGAAAAGCAAAGTGAAGCACACAATTCTGAAATAATACAATCCTCTTTACGAAGGTGATAAAATTGCATACTATGTTACTTTAATACCAAAGCATGTGAAATTTATGTTGAAAGCTCATATAAAATAGATATCAATATAGAAAATTATATCAATTAGTGGCATTTCCTTTCTGTCATATCCAAATGTATTTATTTCATTAACTGGAAATCTGTTCTTTTTAAAAATATTTGATCTTAAAAACAATTCATGCAAATTACATTTTTTTGTGATCACATCTCATTGTAACTTTGGTGTCTAGAGTTTCACTACTACATCCTGTAAGAAACTGTTGTATCATGATCTACAGACCTGAAGTTATTCTTCTGCGGAAGCTTCTGTTGGCTAGGATGTGAGTTCTCTGAGGACAGTGACTCTGGCTCATTCATTCTTTTCTCACCAGAATGTAGGTAGACTGGAGTTCTTTAACAGCAGTGACTATTTCTTCTTCACTTGGCATCTATGTTGCTTAGAACACAGTAAGTGCTTAATTAGTGTTTAATAATGAAATGAATCAAGTGCTTCATTATTAGTGTTTAATAATGAAACAAATCAATGATCATGTTGCTTAGAACGTAAGTGCTTAATTAGTGTTTAATAATGAAACGAATCAATGATCAACTTTGCTAAATGCTGGATATGCAGAGTACAGACACCTTTGCTGCCTTCAGGGAACTTGGAGTCAGTGGGAGAGACAAACATGAAATACGTGAAATTCTGGCAATAGGACCAGAGTGCTATGGGAAGAGTTAAGAAGTAGTGATCATTTCTGCTTGGCAAGGTAAAAAGATTGACATTGAAGATAGCCCTTTATGATGAATCACATTTTTCCAAATTAAAAACAACGTACAAGGGCCAGGGGTGGTGGCTGGCGCCTTTAATCCCAGCAATTTGGGAGGTCAAGGTGGGCGGATCACCTGAGGTCAGGAGTTCAAGACCAGCCTGGCCAACATGGGGAAATCTCATCTCTACAAAAATACAAAAATTAGCCAGGCATGATGGCGGGTGCCTGTAATCCCAGCTACTCGGGAGGCTGAGGTGGGAGAATCGCTTCAACCCAGGAGGCGGATGTTGCAGTGAGCCGAGATTGCACCATTGCACTCCAGCTTTGGCAACAGAGCGAGACTCCATCTGAAAAAAAAATGAATAAAAATAAAAATAAAAAGCAAGGGACAAGAAGATATTTCAGAGAGTGGATATGGAAAAAGACACAACTGTTATGAGCACAGCATGATCTCAGTATGGTGTGTACATAATGATAGGGCTCCCAGGAAAGGGAATTGAAAAGTAAGAGAATTAGCACTTGTAAACATTATTATGTGTTACGTATTAGATACTCTGTATTATTAACTCTCCAGCAAGATGTTGTGGGGCAGTAATGAGGCACCTTATCTTAATGAATAAGATAGTTATTAGGCATAGATGTCATGGTGCTAGAAGATGAGTCTTTTTGGCAAAGGGCTTTGAAGGTCATCCAGTTAGGGTTACATAATCAGACATAATCAGACTGGTGTAATTCACTAGTCACGTGACATAGTTACCCTTGTTAGTGACAAATGTTACCATTCTCCTCCCATAAATTGGGTTACCCATATCTCTTTATTTTTTCGAGATGGAGTCTCACTCTATTGCCCAGGCTGGAGTGCAGTGGCGCCATCTCGGCTCACTGCAAGCTCCAACTCCTGGGTTCATGACATTCTCCTGCCTCAGCCTCCTGAGTAGCTGGGACTACAGGTGCCCGCCACCATGCCCGGCTAATTTTTTGTATTTTTAGTAGAGACGGGGTTTGACCATGTTAGCCAGGATGGACTCAATCTCCTGACCTCGTGATCCACCCACCTCGGCCTCCCAAAGTGCTGGGATGACAGGCGTGAGCCACCGCGCCTGGCCAACTTACCCGTAGCTCAAATATAGAAACATGTTTTTATGTTATTTCATTTCACTTCCTTCCTTTTCATCTTTGACCATATTATCTATATTCCCTTGTACACCAGACTTTTGGACACCATATAGATTGAAGTTATTTTTTAATTTCCCTGTTTCAGCTTCTTCTTAGTTTTTTAGCTTGTCATTTTTGAGCTTCCTCCATTTTATTTGGGACACCATTTTATTTATGTCTGGATTTAACGAGTCCAAATGCTCTTTCTTTTCAACGATTTTCTTTCATCATTACATAAATCTAGCTCAAAGACTTCACATTTCATATTTCTCTTTAAAGTGCAGCTTTGATTCTATTTCTCTGTTGTTTCTTTGTCTCTACATCCAAACAACACATTGTGTCATCTATCACAGAATTTATTTTATGGCTTTTAATCATAGGCTTTACTTATTTCTGACTGTGTCTGTGAACCATGTAGCATTCTTTCATAATAAGAAACTTCTCTGCCTTACTGTTTTTTCTTTCTTTCATTTTTTTAAGGCATGTTGTTACTCCAAGCTGAAGAACTGCTTATCTGTATAAGGAATCTGACTTTATTACTCATTTCTTCTGTTTACTTACTGAGTTATTATCTAATCTTAAGAACAAACTGATTCTAATGGACTCACACTGCCGTTTGCATCCTCGTAGGTGGCCAGTAAGAGGATGTGAGATCAAATTTTTCATAAAATTATCAAATGAATAGACAAAATGACATAAAACATCTGGACTTTTGGGTAAGCATTTGGTAGCATATGCATTAGAGAAATGGAAATGCATGCTTTTGGTTATTGATACCATGAAATGAATCTTGGGACTGTAAACAATGTACAGTTTAAAATGAAGTAGCATGTGGATGAACGAACTTGGTTTAGATTAGCAGACCTGGCAGAGTTTAAGGTCAAACTCAGTTTTGTTTAACATCTTCATAAATAATCTAGAAGACATATTTTAAAAAACCCTATAATTACATGTTTAAGTGACTTCAAGCTAGGCGGTGTTAAACATGATATGAGGAAAAGGATTAGAAGAGGTGAATAGATAAAATGATAAACTTTTTTTCATTAATCAGGAAAAGTATAAAATGATAGTTTAGCATGAGAACAAATTTATGGCAAGTTACTAAAAGGAGAAAGAAACATGAGTAAAGGAAGAACAATGTTGAAAGGAGGCCATAGAAAGCAATTTGAATGCGGTATGTAAGCTAAAATGGTCATTATTTTATAGAGTTCTCTTAAAATGACTCTATGATTTCTCTCATGGGAGGCACATAAATTGCTGACCTAAGTATCAATAAGACACAGAATTATTAAGATGTTTATGTCAGTTATAAAATCATATGCACAAATTCATACATTTTTGTACTTAATTTTTATTGATTTTATTGAAAAATCAACAGACAGAAAGACTGAAGTTTTTTAGGGGGCCAACAATTGAATGAATTTGAACACATGTTTAGATTCCTGTAACCACCACACTTAGGTGACAGAAGAGTTCCATCTGTAAAACACTTCCTTTCATATCCCTCTTCCTACCCCAAGCCTCTGGCAATCACTTATGTTCTTTGCTCCCATAGTTCTGCCTTTTTGAGATGTTATGTAAATAGAAACATACATTATATAATGTCTCTTTTGTCCTTTGAGGTGCATTTTATTTTTTTATTGTTGTTAAAAACACATCACATAAAATTCACCATGGTGATCTTTTTTTAAGTGTACAGTACAATAATATTAACTATATGCACATAGATTGCTAGTGCAACAGATCTCTAGAATTTCAGTGCAATGGATATGTTGAAATTTATCAGCTTGCAACACTGATACTCTATAGCCACTGAACGACAATTTCCCTTTCCCTGATTCCCACAGCCCCTGGAAACCACCATTCTGTTTTGTAAGAGTTTAACGACTTTAGATATTTCATATAAGTAGAATCATGTAGTATTTAACCTTTTGTGATTGGCTTATTTCACTTAGCATAATGTTCTCAAGGGTCATACAGGACAGAATTTCCTTCCTTTTAAGGTGGAATAATATTCCATTGTATGTATATGTCACATTTTCTTTATTCATCTGTTTGATGGACATTTAGGTTGCTTTCACCTGTTAGCTATTGTGAATAATACTGCAATGGACATGAAGTGCAAATAACTCTTTGAGATCTTCTTTTCAATTCTTTTGGATATATTCCCAAAAGTGCAGTTGGTGGATCATATGGTAATTCTATTTTCAATTTTTTGAGGAGCCTTGATACCATTTCCCTAGCAGCTGAGACTATTTTACATTCCCACCAAGAAGGCATGACATCCAAATTCTCCACATCCTCACCAACACTTGTTATTTTCTTTAATACTAAATATCCTAATGAGTGTAAGGTGATATCACACTGTGGTTTGGTTTTTTCTTTTGAGACTGGGTCTTACTCTGTCACCCAGGCTGGAGTGCAGTGGCACAGTCATGGCTTGAGCTCCTGGGATCAGGCGATTCCCCCAACTCAGTCTGTTGAGTAGCTGGGACTATAGGCATGCACCACCATGCCTGACTAATTTTTATTTTATTTTACTTTCATTTTCATTTTTTGTAAAGATGGTGTCTCACTATGTTGTCCAGGCTTGTCTTGAACACCTGGGCTCAAGCGATCCTCCTGTCTTGGCTTCCCAAAGTGTTGGAAATACAGGCGTAAGCCACTGTCCCAGTCTCCTGAGTGATTAGTGTCTTAGTCTGTTTTGGGCTGCTACTAAAAATCCCATAGACTGAACACTTTATAAAGAACAGAAATTTATTTCTCACAGCTTTAGTGCCTAGGAAGGCATGAACAGGTGCCTGGTCTCTGCTTCCAAGATGGAGTCTTTAACTATGTCCTCTGGAGGAGAAGAAAGCTGTCTCAGGTGCAAGATGGCCGAATAGGAACAGCTCCAGTCTACAGCTCCCAGAGTGAGTGACGCAGAAGACAAACGATTTCTACATTTCCAACTGAGGTACTGGGTTCATCTCCCTGGGGATTGTTGGATAGTGGGTGCAGGACAGTGGGTGCAGCACACCGAGCATTAGCCGAAGCAGGGTGAGGCATTGCCACACCCGGGAAGCGCAAGGGGTCAGGGAATTCCCTTTCCTAGCCAAGGAAAGGGGTGACAGATGGCACCTGGAAAATAGGGTCACTCCCACCCTAATACTGCACTTTTCCGACGGTCTTAGCAAATGGCACACCAGGAGATTATATCCCGTGCCTGGCTCAGAGGGTCCTACATCCATGGAATCTTGCTCACTGCTAGTACAGCAGTCTGAGATCAAACTGCAAGGTGGCAGCAAGGTTGGGGGAGGGGCGCCTGCCATTGCTGAGGCTTGAGTACGTAAACAAAGCAGCCAGGAAGCTTGAACAGAGTGGAGCCCACCGCAGCTCAAGGAGGCCTGCCTGCCTCTGTAGACTCCACCTCTGGGGGCAGGGCATAGCTGAACAAAAGGCAGCAGAAACCTCTGCAGACTTAAGTGTCCCTGTCTGACAGCTTGGAAGACAGCAGTGGTTCTCCCAGCACGCAGCTTGAGATCTGAGAACGGACAGACTGCCTCCTCAAGTGGGTCCCTGACCCCCAAGTAGCCTAACTGGGAGGCACCCCCAAGTAGGGGCAAACTGACACCTTACATGGCCGGGTACTCCTCTGAGACAAAATTTCCAGAGGAATGATCAGGCAGCAACATTTGCTATTCACCAATATTTGCTGTTCTGCAGACTCTGCTGCTGATACCCAGGCAAACAGGGTCTGGAGTGGACCTCCGGCAAACTCCAACAGACCTGCAACTGAGAGTCCTGACTGTTAGAAGGAAAACTAACAAACAGAAAGGACATCCACACCAAAACCCCATCTGTACATCACCATCATCAAAGACCAAAGGTAGATAAAACCACAAAGATGGGGAAAAAACAGAGCAGAAAAACTGGAAACTCTAAAAATCAGAGTGCCTCTCCTCCTCCAAAGGAACGCAGCTCCTCACCAGCAATGGAACAAACCTGGATGGAGAATGACTTTGACGAGTTGAGAGAAGAAGGCTTCAGATGATCAAACTACTCTGAGCTAAAGGAGGAAGTTCGAACCCATGGCAAAGAAGTTAAAAACATTGAAAAAAAATTAGATGAATGGCTAACTAGAATAACCAATGCAGAGAAGTCCTTAAAGGACCTGATGGAGCTGAAAACCATGGCACGAGAACTACGTGATGAATGCACAAGCCTCAGTAGCCGATGCCATCAACTGGAAGAAAGGGTATCAGTGGTGGAAGATGAAATGAATGAAATGAAGTGAGAAGAGAAATTTAGAGAAAAAAGAATAAAAAGAAATGAACAAAGCCTCCAAGAAATATGGGACTATGTGAAAAGACTAAATCTACATCTGATTGGTGTACCTGAAAGTGATGGGGAGAATGGAACCAAGTTGGAAAACACTCTGCAGGATATTATCCAGGAGAACTTCCCCAGTCTAGCAAGGCAGGACAATATTCAAATTCAGGAAATACAGACAGCACCACAAAGATACTCCTTGAGAAGAGCAACTCCAAGACACATAATTGTCAGATTCACCAAAGTTGAAATGAAGAAAAAATGTTAAGGGCAGCCAGAGAGAAAGGTCAGGTTACCCACAAAGGGAAGCCCATCAGACTAACAGCTGATCTCTCGGCAGAAACTCTACAAGCCAGAAGATAGTGGGGGCAAATATTAAACATTCTTAAAGAAAAGAATTTTCAACCCAGAATTTCATATCCAGCCAAACTAAGCTTCATAAATGAAGGAGAAATAAAATCCTTTACAGACAAGCAAATGCTGAGAGATTTTGTCACCGCCAGGCCTGCCCTAAATGAGCTGCTGAAGGAAGCACTAAACATGGAAAGGAACAACCGGTACCAGCTACTGCAAAAACATGCCAAATTGTAAAGACCATCGAGGCTATGAAGAAACTGCATCAACTAATGAGCAAAATAACCAGCTAACATCATAATGACAGGATCAAATCCACATATAACAATATTAACCTTAAATGTAAATGGACTAAATGCTCCAATTAAAAGACATAGACTGGCAAATTGGATAAAGAGTCAAGACCTATCAGTGTGCTGTATTCAGGAGACCCATCTCACGTGCAGAGACACACATAGGCTCAAAATAAAGGGATGGAGGAAGATCTACCAAGCAAATGGAAAATATAAAAAGGCAGGGGTTGCAATCCTAGTCTCTGATAAAACAGACTTTAAACCAACAAAGATCAAAAGAGACAAAGAAGGCCATTACATATGGTAAAGGGATCAATTCAACAAGAAGAGCTAACTATCCTAAATATATATGCACTCAATACAGGAGCACCCAGATTCATAAAGCAAGTCCTTAGAGACCTAGAAAGAGACTTAGACTCCCACACAATAATAATGGGAGGCTGTAACACCCCACCATCAACATTAGAAAGATCAACGAGACAGAAAGTTAACAAGGATATCCAGGAATTGAACTCAGCTCTGCACCAAGTGGACCTAACAGACATCTACAGAACTCTCCACCCCAAATCAACAGAATATACATTCTTCTCAGCACCACACCATGCTTATTCCAAAATTGACCACATAGTTGGAAGTAAAGCACTCTTCAGCAAATGTAAAAGAACAGAAATTATAACAAATTGTCTCTCAGACCACAGTGCAATCAAACTAGAACTCAGGATTAGGAAATTCACTCAAAACCGCACAACTACATGGAAACTGAACAATCTGCTCCTGAATGACTACTGGGTACATAACAAAATGCAGGCAGAAACAAAGATGTTCTTTGAAACCAACGAGAACAAAGACACAACATACCAGAGTCTCTGGGACACATTCAAAGCAGCATGTAGAGGGAAATTTATAGCACTAAATGCCCACAAGAGAAAGCAGGAAAGATCCAAAATCGACACCCTAACATCACAATTAAAAGAACTAGAAAAGCAAGAGCAAATACATTCAAAAGCTGGCAGAAGGCAAGATATAACTAAGATCAGAGCAGAACTGAAGGAGATAGAGACACAAAAAACCCTTAAAAAAATCAATGAATCCAGGAGCTGGTTTTTTGAAAAGATCCACAAAATTGATAGACCACTAGCAAGACTAATAAAGAAAAAAGAGAGAAGAATCAAATAGACGCAATAAAAAATGATAAAGGGGATATCACCACTGATCCCACAGAAATACAAACTACCATCAGAGAATACTATAAACACCTCTATGCAAATAAACTCAAAAATCTAGAAGAAATGGATAAATTCCTCGACACCTACATCCTCCCAAGACTAAACCAGGAAGAAGTCGAATCTCTGAATAGACCAATAACAGGCTCTGAAATTGAGGCAATAATTAATAGCTTACCAACCAAAAAAAGCCCAGGACCAGATGGATTCACAGCCAAATTCTAACAGAGGTACAATGATGAGCTGGTAAAATTCCTTCTGAAACTATTCCAATCAATAGAAAAAGAGGGAATCCCCCCTAACTCATTTTATGAGGCCAGCATCATCCTGATACCAAAACCTGGCAGAGACACAACAAAAAAAGAGAATTTCAGACCAATATCCCTGATGAACATTGATGCAAAAGTCCTCAATAAGATACTGGCAAACCAAATCCAGCAGCACATCAAAAAGCTTATCCACCATGATCAAGTGGGCTTCACCCCTGGGATGCAAGGCTGGTTCAACATATGAAAATCAATAAACATAATCCAGCATATAAACAGAACCAACGAAAAAACCACATGATTATCTCAATAGATGCAGAAAAGGCCTTTGGCAAAATTCAACAGCCCTTCATGCTAAAAACTCTCAATAAATTAGGTATTGATGGGATGTATCTCAAAATAGTAAGAGCTATTTATGACAAACCAACAGCCAATATCACATTGAATAGGCAAAAACTGGAAGCATTCCCTTTGAAAACTGGCACAAGACAGGGATGCTCTCTTTCACCACTCCTAGTCAACATAGTGTTGGAAGCTCTGGCCAGGGCAATCAGGCAGGAGAAAGAAATAAAGGGTATTCAATGAGGAAAAAAGGAACTCAAATTGTCCCTCTTTGCAGATGACATGATTGCATATCTAGAAAACCCCATTGTCTCAGCCCAAAATCTCCTTAAGCAACTTCAGCAAAGTCTCAGGATACAAAATCAATGTGCAAAAATCACAAGCATTCTTATACACCAATAACAGACAGAGAGCCAAATCATGAGTGAACTCCCATTCACAATTGCTTCAAAGAGAATAAAATATCTAGGAATCCAACTGACAAGGGATGTGAAGGATCACTTCAAGGAGAACTACAAACCACTGCTCAACGAAATAAAAGATGATACAAACAAATGGAACAACATTCCATGCTCATGGGTAGGAAGAATCAATATTGTGAAAATGGTCATACTGCCCAAGGTAATTTATAGATTCAATGCCATCCCCATCAAGCTACCAATGACTTTCTTCACAGAATTCGAAAAAACTACTTTAAAGTTCATATGGAACCAAAAAAGAGCCCACATTGCCAAGTCAATCGTAAGCCAAAAGAACAAAGCTGGAGGCATCATGCTACCTGACTTCAAACTATTCTACAAGGCTACAGTAACCAAAACAGCATGGTACTGGTACCAAAACACAGATATAGACCAATGGAACAGAACAGAGGCCTCAGAAATAATGCCACATATCTACAACTATCTGATCTTTGACAAACCTGACAAAAACAAGAAATGGGGAAAGGATTCCCTATTTAATAAATGTTGCTGGGAGAACTGGCTAGCCATATGTAGAAAGCTGAAACTGGATCCCTTCCTTACACCTTATATAAAAATTAATTTAAGATGGATTGAAGACTTAAATGTTAGACTTAAAACCATAAAAACCCTAGAAGAAAACCTAGGCAATACCATTCAGGACATAGGCATGGGCAAGGACTTCATGTCTAAAACACCAAAAGCAGTGGCTACAAAAGCCAAAATTGACAAATGGGATCTAATTAAACTAAAGAGCTTCTGCACAGCAAAAGAAACTACCATCAGAGTGAACAGGCAACCTACAGAATGGGAGAAAATTTTTGCAATCTACTCATCTGACAAAGGGCTAATATCTAGAATCTACAAAGAACTCAAACAAATTTACAAGAAAAAAACAAACAACCCCATCAAAAACTGGGCAAAGGATATGAACAGACACTTCTCAAAAGAAGACATTTATGCAGCCAAAAGACACATGAAAAAATGCTCATCATCACTGGCCATCAGGGAAATGCAAATCAAAACCACAATGAGATACCATCTCACACCAGTTAGAATGGTGATCATTAAAAAGTCAGGAAACAACAGGTGCTGGAGAGGATATGGAGAAATAGGAACACTTTTACACTGTTGCTGGGACTGTAAACTAGTTCAACCATTGTGGAAGTCAGTGTGGCGATTCCTCAGGGATCTAGAACTAGAAATACCATTTGACTCAGCCATCCCATTACTGGGTATATACCCAAAGGATTATAAATCATGCTGCTATAAAGACATATGCACATGTATGTTTATTGTGGCACTATTCACAATACCAAAGACTTGAAACCAACCCAAATGTCCATCAATGATAGACTGGATTAAGAAAATGTGGCACATATACACCATGGAATACTATGCAGCCATAAAAAAGGATGAGTTCATGTCCTTTGTAGGGACATGGATGAAGTTGGAAACCATCATTCTCAGCAAACTATTGCAAGGACAAAAAACCAAACACCGCATGTTCTCACTCATAGGTGGGAATTGAACAATGAGAACACATGGACACAGGAAGGGAACATTACACACCAGGGCCTGTAGTGGGGTGGGGGGAGGGGGGAGGGATAGCATTAGGAGATATACCTAACGTAAATGATGAGTTAATGGGTGCAGCACACCAACATGGCACATGTATACATATGTAACAAACCTGCACATTGTGCACATGTACCCTAAAACTTAAAGTATAATAAAAAAAAATCTAAATTCACAAAATTTTCATATTTTGTTCTAAAAAAAAAAAAAAAAGAATGCTGTGTCCTCACATGCCAGAAGCTGGAAGGGCAAACATGGATGAACCCTCTCCCTCAAGCTTTTCCCTAATTTCATTCATGAGGGAGGAACCCTCATGGTCTAATCACCTCTTAGACCCACCCATCCCCCACTGTCACACTGGCAACATTTGAATTTTAGAGGTGATACATTCAAATCACAGCAATTAGTGATTTGGGGATTCTTCATATTCTTGTTGGCCATTTGTATATCTTCTTCAGAGAAACGTCAATCCAAGTCTTTTGCCCATTTTGAGTTGTTTTGTTTTGTGTGTTTTGAGTTGTGGAAGTCCTTTATATATTCAGGACATTAACTCATTAGCAGATATGGTTTGCAAATATTTTTTGCCATTTCATAGGTTGACTTTTCCCTCTGGTGGTTGCCTTTTTGCTTTGCAGGAATTTTTCAGTTTGATGTACTCCCATTTGTGCATTTGTGCTTTTGTTGCCTGTGCTGTTGATGACATAGCCAAGAAATCATTGCCAATCCAATGTTATGCAGCCTTTCATTGTTTTCTTCTAGGATTTTTACAGTTTTCAGGTTATATATTGAGGACTTGAATCCATCTTAATTTTTGCATATGGTGTAAGGTAAGGGTCCAACTTCATTCATTTGTTATGTGGATATTAAGTTTTACCAACATCATTTGTTGAAGAGACTATCTTTTCCCCATTGTGTAGCCTTGGCACCTTTGTTGAAGATCATTTGACCATATACATGAGCATTTATTTCTGGGTTTTCTATTCTGTCCTTTGGTGTACATGTCTATCTTAATGCCAGTACCATATTGTAGCTTTATAATATGTTTTGAAATCAGGAAATGGGAGGCTTCCAGCTTTGTATTTCTTTCTCAAGATTGGTTTGGCTCTTCAGGGTTGAGATTCCATATGAATATTAGGATTTTTTTCTATTTCTGCAAAAGTGCCATTGATATTTTGATGAAAAGTGCGTTGAATCTGTAGATTGCTGTTGATAGTATGGATATTTTGACAATGTTAAGTCTTCCAATCCATTGAACACAGTATGTCTTTCTATTTGTTTCTATCTTCCTCGATATCTTTCAGTAATGTTTTGTAGTTTTCTGTGTACAAATCTTTAGACTTCTTGGTTTTTATCCCTATTTTATTCTTTTTGATGCTATTGTAGATGGGATCATTTGTAAATTTCCTATTCAGATTGTTCATTATGTATAGAAATGCAGCTGGCTTTTGTCTGTTGATTTCATACGCTACTTTGCTGAATTTGTTTATTAGGTCTAAGTTTTTTTGTGTAATCTTTATAGTTTTCTACATCTAAGATCCTGTCATCTGCAAACAGAGAAAATTTTTCTTATTTCTTTCCTATTTGGATGCATTTTATTTCTTTATCTTGCCTGATTGTTCTGACTAGGACTTCCAGTATTATGTTGAATAGAAGTGGCAAGAAAGGGTGTCAAAGGGTGTCTTTGCCTTGTTCCTGATCTTAAACGGAAAATTCAGATTTTCACCATTGAGTATGATGTTATTATGGCCTTTTCCTATATGGCCTTTAGTATGTTGAGGTAATTTCTTCTATTTCTAGTTTGTTGGTTTTTTAAAATAAAAAAATTGTGTTGAATTTTTTCAAATGCTTTTTTGTATTTATTCAGATGATTTTTATCCTTCATTCTGTTAGTGTAATGTATTACATTAATTTCCATATACTGAGCTGTCCTTGCATTTCAAGAATAAGTCACCTTTGGTTATGATGTATTATCCTTTTAATGTGTTGTTGAATTTATTGTGCTCATATTTGCTGAGGATTTTTGCATCAGTAGTCAATAGGAATATTGATCTTTAGTTTTCCTATAGTAACTTTGTCTGATTTTGGTATCAGGGTAATGCTGACTTCATTGATTGAATTTGGAAGTGTTCCCTTCTTTTCAATTTTTGGGAATAATTTGAGAAGGACTGGTGTTAATTCTTCTTTAAAGTTTGGTGGAATTCTCCAGTGAAGCCATCAGGTTCTGGGCTTTTTTCATTGTAAGGTTTTTGGCTCTAACTAATCTTTATTATTTCTATCCTTCTACTAACTTTGGGTTTAGTTTGTTCTTCTTTTTTCTAGTAGATTGAGATGTAAAGTTAGGTTGTTAATTTGAGATCACTCTTCTTTTTAACTTTAGGTGTTTACTGTTATTAATTTCTTTTACTATTGCCTTTGATGTATTTCATAATTTTTGAGATGTTGTGTCTTTGTTTTAATTTGTCTGAAGATATTTTCTAATTTCCCTTGTGATTTCTTCCTTGACCCATTTGTTGTTAAAGTATGTGTTGTTTCATTTCCACATATTTTGGATTTTCCATTTTGCCTTTTGCTATTGATTTCTTAGTTTTACTACATTGTGGTTGGAAAAGAGTCTTGGTATAATTTCAATCTTAAATTTGTTAACACTTATCCCATGACCTAACAGATAATCTATTCTGGAAAAGAGTGTGTATTCTGCTGTTGTTGGGTGGAATGTTCTGTTTATGTCTGTTAGGTCTAATTGGTCTATAGTGTCAATCAAGTCCTCTCTTTCCTTGTTGGTCATCTCTTTGGTTGATCTACCCATTATTGAAAGTGTAGAATGTCTTTATTTCTAAAATGAGTCTCTGGTAGACAACATATAGTTGAATTTTGATTTTTAAAAATCCATTCAGCCACTCTATTCCTTTTGATTGGATAGTTTAATTACTTTACATTTAAAGTAATTATTGTTAGGGAATGATAATGATTTACTATTGCCACTTTGTTCATAGTTTCCTATATGTCTTGTAGTTATTTTGTTCCCCTTTTTCTCTCTTGCTGCCTTCCTTTGTGTTTTGTTGAATTTTTAATAGCGACATGCTTTGATTCCTTTCTCATTTTCTTTTGTGCATCTTCTATAGATATTTTCCTTGTGGTTATGATGAGAATTACATAAAATATAACAATAGCTTCAACTGCATACATATCTGTGCTTCTTTACCTCTCCTCACTTAATGTTATCAGTGTCACAAATTATGTTTTTATATTTGGTATTTATTACCATAGTGCTATGGTTAAATGTTTGTCCCCTCCAAAACTCATGTTAAAACTTAATTGCCATTGTAATAGTATTAAGAGGTGGGACTTTTAAGAGGTGATTAGACTATGAGGGCTCTGCACTCATCGGTGGAATTGGTGCTGTTATGATAGGGTGATTTTGGCCCCCTCAGGCTCTCTCTTGCCCCCTCTCACTCTGTTACTTTCTGCCAAGGGATGACGCAGCAAGAAGGCCCTTTTTGGATGCTGGCACCTTGATATTGGACTTCCCAGCTTTCAGAACTGTGAGCTGCCAAAATTTCTGTTCATTATAAATTACCCAGTCTCAGGTATTTTGTTATAGTACCACAAAATGGATGGAAACACATAGTTTTATAGTTGTAGCTGTTTCTTATGCTTTTGTATTTTAAACTGTGTATCTGAATTGAGAATGATTTATGCACAATCACTATAGTATTTACAGAATTCTGTATTTGTTTACATATTTACCTTTACCAAAGGCTTTATATTTTCACATACCTTCATGTTGCTGCTAGCATTCTTTCACTTCAACTTGAAGGGCTGTCTTTTACAATTCTTGTAAGGCAGGTTTAGCGGTGATACATTTCCTCAGCTTTTGTTTATTCAGGAAGAACTTTATTTCTCCTTCATTTTTGGAGGACATTTTTGCTAGAGATAGTATTCTTGGTTGGCAGTTCTTTTTCTTTGTTTTCTTTTTTTTTGTTGTTGTTGTTTTTTGAGATGGAGTCTCACTCTGTCACCCAGGCTGGAGTGCAGTGGCACGATATTGGCTCACTGCAAGCTCCACCTCCCAGGTTCATGCCATTCTCCTGCCTCAGCCTCCCGAGTAGCTGGGACTACAGGCACCCGCCACCACGCCAGCTAATTTTTTGTATTTTTAGTAGAGACAGGGTTTCACCATGTTAGGTCTCGATCTCCTAACCTCGTGATCTGCCCGCCTCAGCCTCCCAAAGTGCTGGCATTACAGGCGTGAGCCACCGTGCCTGGCTGGCAGTTCTTTTTCTTTCAGGTTTTTGAATATATCAGTGCACTCCTTTCTGGTTTGTAATGTTGCACTGAGAAATCTATGAAAGCTCTCCTTGTTTGTCACAAATCACTTTTCTTTTTCTGCTTTCAAGATTCTTTGTCTTTAACTCTTGACAGTTTGATTATAATATGTCTTAGTGTGAGCCTCTTTGGGTTCATCCTAGCGTTGAGTTTCTTGAATTTAGATGTCCATTTTCTTCCTCAGATTTGGGACATTTTTGGCCATTATTTCTTAAAATCAGCTTTCTACCCATTCTTTTTCTGTCTTCTCCTTCTGAGTTGCCCATAATATGTCGATTGGTCTGCTTAATGCTTAGGCTTTCTTCAATTTTCCTCATTATTATTATTTTTTTGTTCCTCTGACTTAATAATTTCAAATGACCTGTTTTGATGATTCTTTCTTGATTTCCCTTCAGGGAATTTTTCAGTTTAGTTGTTGGATTCTTCAACTCCAGAATTTCTGTTTGGCACTTTTCTACAGTTTCCATCTCTTTGTTGTTATTCTCATTTTGTTGATCTGGCATTTTTCTGGTTTTAATTGTCCATGTTCCCTTGTAATATATTGAGCTTCCTCAAGATGGTTGTTTTCAATTCTTTGTTGGGTAATTCATGGTTCTGTGTTTCTTTAGGGTTGGTTTCTAGACATTTATTTTGATTCTTTGATTGGGCCATGTTTCCCTGATTCTTTTTATGCTTTGTTTATTTTATTATCATTTTTGCATTTGAAAAAAATAGCTACCTCTCCCAGTATTTATGAACTGGCTTCATGTTGAAAACACCTTTACCAACCAATCTGGCTAGAGATGCTAAGGGTCTCTTTTAAACCTTTCATGGGGATGCAACTTCTCTGGGCCAAGTGGCCACTTCATGCATTCTTTCCAGATTTCATAGCTGCATTTACTGAGAGACAGGGTGGAGTATGCTTACATCATCTTACCTAGAACCAGTAGCCCTCTGATTTGTATTTGCCCAATATAAATTACAGATTCTTTTGCTAGGAAATTTCAAATTAAAATGGCATTATAGCTATTTTTAAGATCATTTCCTCTTTTTTCTTGCCTTGCTTTTTTCCTCCTTCCTTACTACTCAACATTATTTACCTAAATCATCTACCCCAATCAAATATGGATGGCTAAGGAAGGAAACACCCAGAATGAAAGAGTAAAAGTAAAGGTAACTACAGTGAGAGTCTTTAACAATCTGATAAAGGCAGGCAGTGTAAACTCTAAACCATGTTTCCTATAGTTAGAGGAACTCAAAGATTTCAAAATTCTCTTTTCATAGGAATGAGCTTCTCATCATTAGAGGCTCTAAGCAGAGGCTAAATAACTACCTGGTGTAGGTGGCTGCAGGGAATTCAAGTCCTAAATAGGAGGTTGTGTCTGGTAAACTTTAAGGTGCCTCCTACATCCTCCTAGGACAGAAATTGCATTAAGGATTTTAAAAGAAGTCATGGGTGAGAGAAAATCATACTCACCTCTCAACAAATATTTATTAAGTAGCTACTCTTTGGTTGGGCCCTGGGGATATGCAAGTGAACATGACACATTCCCTCTTTGCAGGAATGTATAGGTATAGAGAGAGACAGTCAAGTAAATAGGCAATTATGAGTCAGTGTGACAAGTGCTACAGTAGGGATAAGCACAAGATGTTATGGAGTCTATTGGAGGGCTTCCATATTTAGGAATCAGGGAAGTCTTCATGGGAGGGGAACTTCTAAACAAAGGGTCTACTAGGAATCAGGGAAAAGGAGGAGGGAAGAGAGGCTGTTCTAGGAAGATAAACAACCTGGGCAAGGTTGAGGCAGGAGAGTGTGGTGTATACTTGGAACTGCAAGTGCTATAGGCAGGTTGAGTAGTATAATCCCTTTCCAGTGGGCTAAAAGCCACCATTTCACTGTCCCCAATTCTTTGGATATGTGTTTGCAAATTTGAGAGCAATGGAATGTTCCTGAAACATCTTCACAGCAGTCTTAAACCTTTCACATTTATCTTAATTTTTATTTCAGCCTTTCTTTGTCCTCTCTATAAATAGCATATGGTTAAGATTTTGTAAATATCAAACTTACACTCTCCTGTTAGGGAAGTTTAATTCATTAATATTTATTGTGTTTTTGTTTTATTCATTTCATCTTATTTAATGTTTATTGTTTATCATGCTTTGTTTAAAATCATCTTTTTTCTCTCTGTGCTTTTGTTTGCATTGACCTTGCTTTTAATTTTTAAAATCTTTCTGGTATGTTAAAAGAGCTACTACATATTTGTAATTAGTGGGTAGCTATTTTTTTCCTTAGAGGCTTTTATCTAAAGTTTCATCCTACTACTTCAAATAGCCATAGTTAAGTCATTATTTCTCCATACATATGACAGAATAAAATACTTATATCTTTCCCCAGGTAGAAAATTTTATTTCCCATTCCCTTTCCACACTAAGACTTCAGAACATTTTTATTTCCCCAATTTCTATTACTAGCCTGATCCTCTTCATCTGACACTCTATGCCAAATAAATGAGCAAATAAAATACCTCCTTGGTTTTGCTAAGAAAATTTATAATGTTGGTTTCAGGTCATTATTAAGCTTTCCTTAGTAGGCAACCTCCTCACTTAAATATTTCATCAACAAATATTTATTGAGTACATACTGTATGCCAGTGGTCTTTAGGCTCTACATACTGCCATATATAAGTATAGTAGAGAAGTTAGATAACAAGACAACAAGAAAACAAAATATATTTAAAAAAATAGGCTGACAGGAAGTGATAGAAAGTGACCAGGTGAGGCTGTGAGCAGAAGTAGAAGAAGCCATGAGGGGACCAGCAGGAAGAGTACTGAGCCAGAGGGAATTGAAGGCATGATGATTATATGGTGTGGGATTGGTCTTAGAGGTGGGCACAGGCAGTTTTTGAAACGCTTTGAAGGGCTCAGGTACGGAATGAGGACTTTTATTCCAAGTGTGATAGGAACTCATTGAATATTGATTGATTGATTTTAGAACAGAATCTCATTCTGTTGCCCAGGCTGGAGTGCAGTGGCATAATCATAGCACAGTGCAACTTCGAACTCCTGGGCTCAAGCGATCCTCCTTCCTCAGCCTCCTGAGTAGCTGGGGCTATGGGCATGGGCCAACATGCCTGGCCAATTATTTAATTTTTTGTAGAGGTGGAGTCTCGCTGTGTTGCCCAGGCTGGTATTGAGGTCTAGAACTCCTGGCTTTAAGGGATCCTCGTGCCTTGGCCTCCCACAGTGCTGGGATTACAGGTGTGGGCCATACTGCCTGGCCAATAAATGTTTTTAAATTGTTGCAGTTATTATTATTTTAATTAATTAATTTTTATTATACTTTAAGTTCTGGGGTACATGTGCAGAACTTGGAGGTTTGTTACATAGGTATACACATGCCATGGTGGTTTGCTGCACCCATCAACCCATCACCTACATTAGGTATTTCTCCTAATGCTATCCTTCCTCTGTCCCCCAACCCTCTGACAGACCCCTGTGTGTGATATTCCCCTCCCTGTGTCCATGTGTTCTCATTGTTCAACTCCCACTTATGAGTGAGAAAAAGCGGTGTTTGGTTTTCTGTTCTTGTGAGAATTTGCTGAGAATGATGGTTTCCAGCTTCATCCATGTCCCTGCAAAGGGCATAAATTCATCCTTTTATATGGCTGCATAGTATTCCATGGTGTATATGTGCCACATTTTCTTTATCAAGTCTGTCATTGATGGACATTTGGGTTGGTCTTTGCTATTGTGAATAGTGCCACAATAAACATATGTGTGCATGTGTCTTTATAGTAGAATGATTTATAATCTTTTGGGTATATACCCAGTAATGAAATTGTTGGGTCAAATGGTATTTCTAAGTTCTAGATGCTTGAGGAATCACTACACTGTCTTCCACAATGGTTGAACTAATTTACACTCCCACCAATAGTGTAAAAGTGTTCCTATTTCTCCACATCCTCTCCAACATCTACTGTTTCTGACTTTTTAATGATCACCATTCTAACTGGTCTGAGATGGTATCTCATTGTGGTTTTGATTTGCATTTCTCTGATGACCAGTGATGATGAGCATTTTTTCATATGTTTGTTGGCTGCATAAATGTCTTCTTTTGAGATGTGTCTGTTTATATCCTTTGCCCACTTTTTGATGGGGTTGTTTTTTTCTTGTACATTTGTTTAAGCTCTTTGTAGATTCTGGACATTAGCCCTTTGTCAGATGGATAGATTGCAAAATTTTTCTGCCATTCTATAGGTTGCCTGTTCACTCTGATGACAGTTTCTTTTGCTGTGCAGAAGCTCTTTAGTTTAATTAGATCCCATTAGTCAATTTTGGCTTTTGTAGCCATTGCTTTTGGTGTTTTAGACATGAATTCTTTGCCCATGCCTATGTCCTGAATGGTATTGCCTAGGTTTTCTTCTAGGATTTTTATGGTTTTATGTCTTACATTTAAGTCTTTAATCCATTTTGAGTTGATTTTTGCATGAGGTGTAAAGAAGGGGTCCAGTTTCAATTTTCTGCATATGGCTAGCCAGTTTTCCCAACACCATTTATTAAATAGGGAATCTTTTCTCCATTGCTTGTTTGTGTCAGGTTTGTCAAAGATCAGATGGCTGTAGATGTTTGGTGCTATTTCTGAAACCTCTGTTCTGTTTCATTGGTCTATATATCTGTTTTGGTACCAGTACCATGCTGTTTTGTTTACTATAGCCTTTAGGTATAGTTTGAAGTTACGTAGCGTGATGCCTCCAGCTTTGTTCTTTTGGCTTAGGATTGTCTTGGCTATGCGGCCTCTTTTTTGGTTCCATTTGAAGTTTAAAGTAGTTTTTTCCAATTCTGTGAAGAAAGTCAATGGTAGCTTGATGGGGATAGTATTGAATCTATAAATTACTTTGGGCAGAATGGCCATTTTCACAATATTGATTCTTCCTATCTGTGAGCATGGAATGGTCTTCCATTTGTTTGAGTCCTTTCTTATTTCCTTGAGCAGTGGTTTGTAGTTCTCCTTGAAGAGGTCCTTCACATCCCTTGTAAGTTGGATTCCTAGGTATTTTATTCTCTTCGTAGCAATTGTGAATGGGAGTCCACTCATGATTTGGCTCTCTGTTTGTCTTTTATTGGTGTATAAGAATGCTTGTGATTTTTGCACATTGATTTTGTATCCTGAGACTTTGCTGAAGTTGCTTATCAGCTTAAGGAGATTTGGGGCTGAGACAATGGGGTTTTCTAAATATACAATCATGTCATCTGCAAACGGAGACAATTTGACTTCCTCTTTTCCTCGTTGAGTACCATTTATTTCTTTCTCTTGCCTGACTGCCCTGGCCAGAACTTCCAATACTATGTTGAATAGGAGTGGTGAGAGAAGGCATCCTTGTCTTGTGCCGGTTTTCAAAAGGAATGATTCCAGTTTTTGCCCATTTAGTATGATATTGGCTGTGGGTTTGTCATAAATAGCTCTTATTATTTCGAGATGCGTTCCATCAACACCTAATTTATTGAGAGTTTTTAGCTTGAAGGGATGTTGAATTTTGTCAAAGGCCTTTCTGCATCTATTGAGATAATCATGTGGTTTTTGTCATTGGTTCTGTTTATATCATGGATTACGTTTATTGATTTGCATATGTTGAACCAACCTTGCATCCCAGGTATGAAGCTGAGCTGATCATGGTGGATAAGCTTTTTGACGTGCTGCTGGATTTGGTTTTCCAGTATTTTATTGAGGATTTTTGCATTGATGTTCATCAGGGATATTGGCCTGAATTTTTTTGTTGTTGTTGTGTCTTTGCCAGGTTTTGGTATCAGGATGATGCTGGCCTCATAAAATGCATTAGGGAGGATTCCCTCTTTTTCTATTGATTGGAATAGTTTCAAAAAGAATGGTACCAGCTCCTCTTTGTACCTCTGGTAGAATTCAGCTGTGAATTCATCTGTTCCTGGATTTTTTTTTTGGTTGGTAGGCTATTAATTACTGCCTCAATTTCAGAACTTGTTATTGGTCTATTCAGGGATTTGACTTCTTCCTGGTTTAGACTTGGGAGGGTGTATGCTTCCAGAAACTTATCCATTTCTTCTAGATTTTCTAGTTTATTTGTGTAGAGGTGTTTATAGTCTTCTCTGATGGTAGTTTGTATTTCTGTGGGATCAGTGGTGACGTCGCCTATATCATTTTTTATTGCGTCTATTTGATTCTCCTCTTTTCTTCTTAATTAGTCTAGCTAGCAGTATATCAATTTTGTTAATCTTTTCAAAAAACCAGCTCCTGGATTCATTGATTTTTTGAAGAGTTTTTTGTGTCTCTATCTCCTTCAGTTCTGCTGTGATCTTAGTTATTTCTTGTCTTCTGCTAGCTTTTGAATGTGTTTGCTGTTGCTTCTCTAGGTCTTTTAATTGCGATGTTAGGGTGTCAATTTTAGATCTTTCCTGCTTTCTCTTGTGAGCATTTAGGGCTATAACTTTCCCTCTACATACTGCTTTAAATGTGTCCCAGAGATTCTGGTATGTTGTGTCTTCATTCTCATTGCTTTCAAAGAACATCTTTATTTCTGCCTTCATTTAATTATTTACCCAGTATTCATTCAGGAGCAGGTTGTTCTGTTTCCATGTAGTTGTGTGGTTTTGAGTGAGTTTCTTAGTCCTGAGTTCTAATTTGATTGTACTGTGGTCTGACAGACTGTTTGTTATTATTTCTGTTCTTATGTATTTGCTGCGGAGTGTTTTACTTCCAATTATGTGGTCAGTTTTAGAATAAGTGCTGTTTGGTGCTGAGAAGAATGTATATTCTGTTGATTTGGGGTGGAGAGTTCTGTAGGTTTCTATTAGGTCCGCTTAGTGCAGAGCTGAGTTCAAGTCCTGAATATCCTTGTTAATTTTCTGTCTCATTGATCTAATATTGACAGTGGGGTGTTAAAACCTCCCACTATTATTGTGTGGGTGTCTAAGTCTCTTTTTTGGTCTCTAAGAACTTGCTTTATGAATCTGGGTGCTCCTGTGTTGTGTGCATATATGTTTAGGATTGTTAGGTCTTCTTGTTGCATTGATCCCTTTACCATTATGTAATGCCCTTGTCTCTTTTGATCTTTTTTGGTTTAAAGTCTGTTTTATAAGAGATTAGGATAGCAATTCCTGCTTTTTTTTTTTTTTTTTGCTTTCCATTTGCTTGGTAAATATTCCTCCATCCCTTAGTTTTGAGCCTGTGTGTGTCTTTGCATGTGAGATGGGTTTCCTTAATATAGCACTCCAATGTGTCTTGACTCTATATCCAATTTGCCAGTCTGTGTCTTTTAATTGGGGCATTTAGCCCATTTACATTTAAGGTTAATATTGTTATGTTTGAATTTGATACTGTCATTATGATGCTAGCTGGTTATTTTGCCTGTTAGTTGATGCAGTTTTTTCATAGCATCGATGGTCTTTACAATTTGGTATGTTTTTGCAGTGGGCTGGTACCAGTTGTTCCTTTCCATGTTTAGTGCTTCCTTCAGGAGCTCTTATAAGGCAGACCTGGTGGTGACAAAATCTCTCAGCATTTGTTTGTAAAGGATTTTATTTCTCCTTCACTTATTAAGTTTTGTTTGGCTGGATATGAAATTCTGGGTTGAAAATTATTTTATTTAAGAATGTTGACTATTGGCCCCCAGTCTCTTCTTGCTTCTAGGGTTTCTGCCGAGAGATCCGCTGTTAATCTGATGGGCTTCCTTTTGTGGGTAACCCGATCTTTCTATCTGGCTGCCTTTAACATTTTTTCCTTCATTTCAACATTGATGAATCTGATGATTACATGTCTTGAAGTTGCTCTTCTCGAGGAGTATCTTTGTGGTGTTCTCTGTATTTCCTGAATTTGAATGTTGGCCTGTCTGGCTAGGTTGGGGAAGTTCTCCTGGATAATATCTTGAAGAGTCTTTTCCTACTTGGTTCCATTCTCCCCGTCACTTTTAGGTACACCAATCAAACGTAGATTTGGTCTTTTCACATATTTCCATATTTCTTGGAGGCTTCGTTTGTTCCTTTTTATTCTTTTTTCTATAATCTTGTCTTCTCGCTTGATTTCATTAAGTTGATCTTCAATCTCTGATACCCTTTCTTCTGCTGGATCAATTCAGCTATTGATACTTGCGTATGCTTCACAAAGTTCTCGTGCTGTGTTTTTCAGCTCCATTGGGCCATTTATTTTCTTCTCTAAACTGGTTATTCTAGTTAGCAATTCATCTAACCTTTTTTCAAGGTTCTTAGCTTCTTTGCATTGGGTTACAACATGCTCCTATAGCTGGGAGGAGTTTGTTATTACCCACCTTCTGAAGCCTACTTCTGTCAATTTGTCAAACTCATTCTCTGTCCAGTTTTGTTCCCTTGCTGGCAAGGAGTTGTGATCCTTTGGAGGAAAAGAGGCATTCTGGTTTTTGTCATTTTCTGGCTTTTTGAGCTGGTTTCTCCCAATCTTTGTGGATTTGTCTACCTTTGGTCTTTGATGTTGGTGATCTGTGGATGGGGTCTTTCAGTGGATGTGCTATTCCTTTCTGTTAGTTTTCCTTCTAACACTCAGACGCCTCTTCTGCAGGTCTGCTGGAGTTTACTGGAGGTCTACTCCAGACCCTGTTTGCCTGGGCATCACCAGTGGAGGCTGCAGAACAGCAAAGATTGCTGCTGGCTCTCTCCTCTGGAAGCTTCATCCCAGAGGGGCACCTGCCAGATGCCAGCCAGAGCTCTCCTGTGTAAGGTGTCTGTCAGCCTCTACTGGGATGCATCTCCCAGTCAGGATACAAAGGGGTCAGGGACCCACTTGAGGAGGCAGTCTGATCCTCAGCAGAGCTCAAACCCTGTGCTGGGAGGTCTGCTCTCTCTTCAGAGCCATCAGGCAGGGATGTTTAAGTCTGCTGAAGCTGCGCCCACAGCTGCCCCTTCCCCCAGGTGTTCTGTCTGAAGGAGATGGGGGCTTTATCTTTAAGTCCCTGACTGGGGCTGCTGCCTTTTTTTCAGAGATGCCCTGCCCAGAGAAGAGAAATCTGGCAGTCTGGCCACAGCGGCCTGGTTGAGCTGCAGTGGGCTCTGCCCAGTTCAAACTTCCCAGTGGCTTTGTTTACACTGTGAGGGTAAAACCGCCTACTCAAGCCTCAGCAATGGCAGACGCCCCTCCTCCCATCAAGCTTGAGAGTCCCAAGTCAATCTCAGACTGCTGCTATGCAGGCAGCAAGAATTTCAAGCCAGTGGATCTTAGTTTGCTGGGCTTCATTGGGGTGGGACCCACTGAGCCAGACCACTTGGCTCCCTGGCTTCAGCACCCCTTTCCAGGAGAGTGAACGGTTCTGTCTCACTGGCTTTCAGGTGCCACAGGGATATGGAAAAAAAAAAGAAAAAAAAAAAAAAACTCCTGCAGCTAGTTCGGTGTCTGCTTAAATGGCACCTAGTTTTGTGCTTGAAACCCAGGGCCCTGGTGGGGTAGGCACCAGAGGGAATCTCCTGTTCTGCAGGTTGCAAAGACTGTGGAAAAAGTGCAGTATCTGGGCTGGAGTGCACAGTTCCTCAGGTTCAGTCCTTCATGGCTTCCCTTGGGTAGGGGAGAAAATTCCCTGACCCCTTGCATTTGGTGGGTGAGGCAACGCTCCACCCTGCTTCAGCTCACCTTCTGTGGGCTACACCCACTGTCCAACCAGTCCCAATGAGATGAACTGGGTACCTCAGTTGGACATGCAGAAATCACCCGCCTTCTGCATCAATCTAGCTGGGAGCTGCAGACCGGAGCTGTTCCTATTTGACCATCTTGCCAGCAATCTGCAGTTATTATTTTTATGATACAAGTATAATCTTATTTTTGGCAATTGAAAGCCTCTTCCCATTGGCTCTTGAGTCCTTTTGCCTTGGGCTTAGTGTCCTTGATAATTTTCTTACTTTCTGATGTGACAGGACATTCTAGATTCATCTTTAATTTCCTTTCCAAGGTCAGGAATCAGCCATTTCTCCCAGTTAACCTGGTTCCCTTTAGTGGGAATGGTCAACACTAGGACAACAGTGTACTCATTACGATTTGTTTTCTCCAGATCTCCTTAGGACACAAAACTAAGAAATGGTTTATATATATATATATTTTTAAAAAAACCTCTCATACACCATGAGTTTATATTGATACTTCAGATTCAAATTCAAGACTATAGATTCTTATTTAAACTCTTTGATTTGTATTTCCTTTCTTCCGTGACCAACTAATTCAATTTTTTAGTGACATCACCATAATTAATCATTTGCTTTTTCACACAGTTCATCTACAGAACAATCTCCAGTGACAATACCCAACACTACTGCTAACAATATGATTATTAAAGCAGTTTCAGAATTTCTTCAATTCTCGCTTGGTGCAGTGGCTCATGCCTATAATCCCAGCACTTTAGGAGGTTGAAGTGGGAGGATTTCTTGAGGACAGGAGTTTGAGACCAGCCTGAGCAACATAGTGAGACCTCATTTCTACAAAAAGTTTCAAAAATTAGTCAGACATGGTGGCACATGCCTGTAGTCCCAGCTACTTGGGAGGCTGCAGCAGGAGGATTGCTTGAGCTCAGGAGTTCAAGGCTGCAGTGTGCTATGATTACACCACTGCACTCCAGCCTGAGTGAAAGTGAGATCCTATCTTAAATAATAATAATTTATTCAGTTCTTTTTGTACTTTGGAGGTATCTCATGAGGCATTCATCTGAAGTAATTCCTCTTTATTTGTATATGCCATCAAGTCAATATACAGTCAAGTTCATTATTCAAAAAATTTTGTTTTTTGTTTTTAGAGATTGTTTTAATTTTTATTCAAAAGTTATTTAATGTATTCACATGGTACAAAGTTAAAACTGCAAAACAAGGTAGATTTGGGGATATGTTCACCTCCACCCCTCCACCCCATTCTTTCTCTTCCCATAGGTAATTTTTTGATGTTTGATTTTGCTTCCATTTAAAAATAATAACAAGTGTTGGTGAGGATGTGGAGAAATTGGAACACGTGTACATTGCCTGTGGGAATGTAAAGTGGTGAAGCCACAAAGTTTAGTAATTCTTCAAAAAGTTAAACATAAAATTATTACTTTATCCAGTAATTCCACTCTTAGGTATATAAACAAGAGAATTGAAAGGAGAGACTCAAGGGGATACTTTTATACTTGTTCATAGGAGCATTATTCACAATAGCAAAAAGGTGAAAACAACCCAACTGTCCATTAACAGATGAATAAACAAAGTATGATCTGTCCATACAATGGAATATGACTCAACCATAAAAAGGAATGAAGTTGTCATATATGCCACAACATGAATGAAGCTTGTAGACATTATGCTAAGTGAAATAAGCCACACACAAATGGACAAATATTGTATAATTCTACAAATATGAAATATTTTAAATAAGCAAATTCGTAAAGATCAAAAGTAGATTAGAGGTTCTGGGGCTTAAGTAAGGGGAAAATAGGGGAGCCACTGTTTAATGGATATGGCTTCAGTTTGGGGTGATGGCAGAGTTTCAGAAATAAAGAGTAGTGATGATTCTACAACATTGTGAATATCATTAATGCTGTAAATCATATACTAAAAATGTTTAAAATGGAAGAAAATAAGCAATTGATAATTTTTTACTATCTTTTTTTTTTTTTTTTTTTTTTTTGAGGTTGAGTCTCCTGTCACCCAGGCTGGAGTGCAGTGGCATGATCTCGGCTCACTGCAACCTCTGCTGCCCAGGCTCAAGCAATCCTCCCACATCAGCCTCCCGAGTAGGTGGGACCACAGGTGCATGCCAGGCTTGTATTTGTGGTAGAGACAGGGTTTCACCATGTTGCTCAGGCTGATCTTAAACACCTGAGCTCAAGCAATCCACCTGCCTCAGCCTCCCAAAGTGCTGGGATTACAGGCATGAGCCACTATACCTGGCCAATTTTTACATAAATAGTAGCACACTATCCACATTTTTCTCCATCTTGCTTTGTTCACCAAACAATAATCTGGACCAAGACTGTACATCAGTGTAGATCATCAGTAGAAATAGTCTCTACTGCTCTTACAACTGCAGAGCACATCATCCTGTGGATATTGCCATAGTGTATCTAACCAATGCCCTAGAGATGAAAAATTAGGTTGTTCATTAGAGATTTTTCGTAGGAAAAAAGTGATATCTGATTTATACCTGGGTGACATGTCGAAAATGGATCGGGGGTGGGGAGTTGCGGAAGATTGAAAGCAGAAAGTTGAGGCCATTGCAAACATCCTAAGGAGAGGGTGGTTACTTAAACTAAGGTGGTAGTAATGGAAATAGAAAAAATTAATGAATCCTGGCTTGTGATGGCAGTAGAGACTACAGAACTTTTTGATGAGTTGGATGTGTGAAATAAGGGATAAACAAAAATCACAGGTGACTACCTAATCTGGGGGCTTCATAAATTAGGTGGATGGTGGTGCTATAAATGGAGAAGACTAGAGAAGAAGTAGATTTTGGTTGTTTCATTTCCTTGTGTTTCTTTTCTCTGGATAGAGAAATCGGGTGTTCTTCTTGGGATATCCAAGTAGAGATGTAAGTCATTAGGAATATGAATGTAGAACTTGATGGAGATGTTAGGAGTTGGGATAGAAATTTTGGAAATCATTGGCATATATATGGCATTTAAATCCATAGGATTGGAGGAGCTTAGAGAGTTGCTGTGGCGGAAACCAAGAAAGACACCAGTATGCTAGCCCTGTTCCATGCTAACAAGGAAGGAGACCTTGAAGTCAAGAGTGTGATGTCATGAAATGCAAAAGAAGAAAGCATTTTAAGAAAGAGGCAACTGTCCATGGCCAGAGCCATGTCAAATCCTACAGATCTCATTTACTCCTTCAGTTAATCCTGCTTCTTTGATACCAACTGCTTTGGTTATCTGGTAGCATGCCTCCTTCAAGTTATACCATCCTCCTAAATGATTAGTGGTTTTTCTTGGCTGATTTATATCCTTCGGTATGTAATTCCTCAGTGGATAGAGAACTGAGGTATCAGACAATGTTAGAAAAGTGGAGAGGTGCAGTACAAATGGGTAAAAAGAAATAACCACTGGCATATCAGTCTGTTCTCACACTGCGATAAAGAAATACCTGAGACTGGGTATTTTATAATGAAAAGAGAGCTCATGGTTCCACAGGCTGTACAGGAAGCATGGCTGGGGAAACCTCGGGAAACTTACAATCATGGTGGAAGGCAGGGGAAGCATGACTGGAGCAGGAAGAAGCAAGAGAAGGGGGAAGTGCTACACACGTTTCAACAACCAGATCTCCTGAGAATTCATCCACTTTCACAAGAACAACAAGGGGAAAATCTGTCCAATGATCCAATCACCTTTCACCAGGCCCCTCCTGCAACATTGGGGATTCAATTCAACATGAGATTTGGGTGAGGACACAAATCCAAACCATATCAACTGGCTTTGGTAACAAGAAGGTTAGTAGTGACGTTCACAAGAGAAATTTCAGCAAAGGAATGAGAGAATGGGAGGTGAAGAATAGGAGACAGGAACTAAGAGAAGTTCTGCTGTGGAATGGGAACAGCAGAAATGGGAATGTCTGCAGAGGGAGGAAGGGGTCAGAGAAGGGTTTTAGACAGGGGATTCTCAACCATGCTTGTAACGCTGCCCTTGTAAGAAGGGGAAGAGTGATGATGTGGGAAGGAGAGGGTAAATGTGGTGGAAACATCTGTGAGAAGCACCCCCACTTAATGGTTACACTGCAGTTCTCAGACACACAATCACCATTCACTTATATTTAACTAGAGATAGTACAAGATTCAATGCCCAGTCTTATTCTTTGTACTTTATTATTATTATTATTTTACTATCTTGAGATATTCTTTGATTTCAGCTTGTCTGCAGTTGTTCCTTGGGGTGTTTCCTCAGAAAAAGAACATGGTTCTCCATCTTCGTAAGAGCTCTTTGTGTGTTAAAAATGCCTTTTCTTTTGCCATCACTTGGCTGTATAAAGGATTCTTGGATCTCTCACTGCCCTCCAAAAGTGGTTTTGATATTTTCTAGCTTCCAGTGTTGTAGGTGAGAAGACTGATACTTGTTTAATTCTTTTTCCCTTATAAAGTCCCATTCTCTCCAACTGAAAGCTTGTAAGATTTTGTCCCTGGAATATAGAAGTTTCACCAAGATATGACTGTCTTTTTTTCATTGTTCTGGTTCATAACTCAGAGATTGCTGTCAATACAAAGACCCAAGTCTTTCTTTATTCTTTTCCTTCTGGGACTTCTAAAATTTGTAAACTTTTCTTCATGACTGATGAATTTGTTCTGTGTGATAGAATATGTTCCCCATTCAGTCTACTACAACTCTGACAGCATGTTCAGCAGTGACCATTTTGTTTTTCAATTCACCTGTTGAACTTTAAAATGCACAGTCAAGCCCAAGCGCAGTGGCTCACACCTGTAATCCCAGCACTTTCGGTGGCCGAGGTGGGTGGATCACCTGAGGTCAGAAGTTTGAGACCAGCCTGATCAACATGGTGAAACCCATCTCTACTAAAAATACAAAAATTGCCAGGCATGGTGGTGCACGCCTGTAATCCCACCTACTCGGGAGGTCGAGGCAGGAGAATTGCTTGAAACCGGGAGGCAGAGGTTGCAGTGAGCCAAGATCGTGCCATTACACTTCACCCTGGGCAACAGAGCAAGACTCCGTCTCAAAAAAAAAAAAAAAAAAAAAAAGCACAGTCAAGTTCTGTCCTTTCAGAAAACTTCTTTTGTGCTTTACTGCTATGTCCTTCAACACTCACTACATTACTATTAAAATTCTCTTTGATTTCTTAAATGAAGTCAGCTTCTTAGGTGCCAACTGCTTTGGTTGTCTGGTAGCATGCCCCCTTCAAGTTATAGCATCCTCCTGAATTATGTGAGTGCTCTTTTTGGCTGATTCATATCTTTAGGTTTAAAATCCCTCAGTGGGTGGAGAACTGAGGTTTATCTGCCAATGTTAGAAGAGAGGGGTCTACTGATGCCAGCTGGTGCCCCTCTCTGGAGGCACAATGGGATTTATGTCTTCACCCCAGCTCACCACAAGACAAGCCTCTTTCATAGCTTTTGAATCCTAACTTTGCAAACAGTGATGTTCTCAACCCATAACTTCTGCCTCAGAACTCAATGCTGTCTAGGTATGTAGTGGCTCCTCAAGGTTTCAACAATAGTAGGCAGTTGTCTGAGTGGCCTTGGAGTCTATAGAGGACAGAGTCAGAAATTGAAGCTCAGAAATCCTCCTTTAATTTGATTTTTAAGCCTGTAACTTTGATATCATTGCCTCAGGGCACAGGAACAAAATATTAAATATATAAACTGTGTTGTAATATAAGGTTATATAGTGTATGATTATTGGTATTGCTGTTAAATATACATAACTAATTGAAGTGTATAATTAGTTAAAGAGTTATAATGAGAGCAAATTATTTCTTAAAATAAGTTGAATCCTAAAAACATTTTTCTTTCAAGTAAAAACTTTGCGATGAAATACCACATATTTTTAATTTTCCCAACAGGGATTAGAAGGTATTTATAATCCAGGTTAGGGTTTGTAGTTTAAAGTTACCACAAGAGAGAACTTGTATAATGTTTACTTAAATTTAGCTAAGTCCATCTATAAACTAAAATGGTGTATTGAAATTTTACATCGGATTTTTAAATTCCAATATAGAAAACTGTGTATTGGAAAACTGCAAAGACGCTGAGTTACACATCCTAAACTCTGTTAATTCAAAAAGTTTTAATCATCCTGGTTCAATTAATGTCTCTAAATAAATTATAAGTTAACAAAATGTTTGTCAAGCCAAACCCTGATCCTGGCTTGTCTCACTATGAGGCAAACAGTGGCCCCAGGCCAAGGACGCTGCATGCTCTCGGGCTGAAATATGAGCCGGGCTCCTGGGAGACCAGCAAAGCCTAAACAAACATCTGGGCCCTTCTAGCTGCTTACTATTTTCAGTTTTTATAAGAATCTTCTCTGGATTTCTACATAAAAACAAATATACTGTGTGCTTTTAGTTCGACAAGAAAATCTTTAGATTGAAGCTCTAATTTGGTTTTCATCAATAGCAACTCTTCTCTTTTTTAACAAATTGTCTTTTGCCTCCTTAGTCCTTCCACTTCGATAATCTCTCGTCTCTTCTGTTTTTTCTCTTTCTGCATTTTGATTTCTTATTAAACTACTAAAGGGTGTTGAATTAATATCAATTAATGGCAAATCTGTGAATCCATCTGTCACAATAGTAGCTGTGCTTGGCTAACCAACAATTTAAGGTAGTAAACTGATTGGCAATCTACAGTGAGTCACTACCCCTCCAGCAGCGATAGTCTGCCCGGGGCCTGCAGATGTGCTTGGTTTGCTTAGCACGGTGTTCTTGTAAAAATTTGAATATGAGTGATGTTGAGTAGAATACACTTTTTCCAGTTGACACCAGGCCAAACAATCTTCAAATGCTTTCACTTTTACCCTATCTGCATGGCCTGAGTTTCTATCTGGTTAAAATTTTCATGGATAAAGACTCACAGCAGTTTCTCAAATGTGCCCCAAGGAGTTCTGAGGTTCAGCCCAGCACTGGGTACGGTTAAGGGGCATTTCAGGTGATTCTGTAGGGGGTTAGCCTTGAGCCACACTGAAGAAACATCACCTAAAAGCTTTTCCAAATAGTCTTTACCTGTGTAGGTGTGTAACAAAAAATCAAAGCAAATCAAAAGAGTTTCTACATTATAATAGTACAATGAAAAGCAAGCTGCTAAGTTGAGTAAACGAGTGATCATGATGCACCTCATTCATTTATCAGTTCTCCTCTTGTAAATACACTGAAGTCCTTATTAAAGAAAAAAAGTAAATACTTTAAAATGAATTTTATACAGAAAGCAGCAATAGCAGTGATGAGGTTGCCAAATTTGAAAACCATTTTCTTTTTCAGCACTCCTAAAGGTGACATATTATTCTTTTAGTTTAATTTCCTAAAAATTCATATAATGGAAAAAATTTTTAATCATAGTTTTTGTTAAGAAAAGAACAAGAGTCTCTTAATTTTGTAATAAAGGTAGTAGTTGCTAAATTAAATCAAATTAAGTGATCTTAATCCTATTCCTCTAAATAAAACGATTTCCTTTTTAGTATCTCATAATATGAACAAATTTACCATTAAATCTAAATTAGGCAATGTCTTTGCATACACAACACACCATTTACTACCACCATTCTTCTGAAAATTCTGGACAATTTTGTTTAAAATTGGTCTAGACATATTTTTTAACTTGAAAGAGTAGGCAACATTTCTCTAAATGGTTTTTCCTATTTCTTTTTTTAAAAAGAAAGCTTTTTACCCCTCATTTTTCAAAGTTATGTACCTGAAAGTCATACATTATAGAAAAGTAGAAAAAGCAAAACATAAATTCACCCTTCTGGGAAGAACTTTTAATAATGTATAAGATAATATAAAAGATGATAAATCATAATACACATATAAAATATTTATAAAATTTTTAAAGGATACCTTACAAAATTAAGAAATATTTGTGTACTACACAAAAGCCACTAATAAACAAATAAAATGCAAATTTCATAGAGCAGTATAAAATAAAAAGTAAAATTTTTATTTCCCAAGTCGGTCTTGATAAGTGGCTCTTTTTCTTCTCACTTTTTAAAAGTTGTTCTAAGGGTTGACAGTATAACTTTAAATAATATACTTAGCGCTTTCATTTTTTTCTTTTTTTGAGACAGGGTCTCTCTTTTTTGCCCAAGCTGGAGTGCAGGGACACAATCTTGGCTCACTGCAACCTCCACCTCCTGGGTCCAAGCAATTCTCCTGCCTCAGCCTCCTGAGTAACTGGAACTAAAGGTGCCAGCACACCAAGCTGATTTTTGTATTTTTAGTAGAGATGGAGTTTCAACATGTTGCCCAGGCTGGTCTCGAACTCCTGACCTCAAGTGACCCACCTTCCTTGGCCTCCCAAAGTGCTGGGATTACAGGCGTCAGCCACCACACTTGGCCCTTTTTTCCTTTTAATTCAGGTTTAGCTTGCATACATTAAGTGATACACAAATCATAAGTCAGTGCAAATAAATTTTACTTATGTCTATAAACATGTAACTGCTAACTGCTACCCAAATCAAGCTAACTCCTTGGGGGTTCCTTTTCAATCAGTACTGTATCCCTAAAGATAATCATCTTTATCAATAGTGTTTTGCAAGTGTTTAAACATTGTGAAAACAAAGTCACACAGTATATACTCTTTTCTGTCTGCATTTCTGTTGCTCAACATTATGTATTTAAAATTCAGGATCCCTGTTCCAAAATGGCCAAATAAGAACAGCTCCAGTCTGCAACTCCCAGTGTGATCGATCCAGAAGATGGGTGATTTCTGCATTTCCAACTGAGGTACCTGGTTCATCTCATTGGGACTGGTTGGACAGTGGGTGCAGTCCACAGAAGGTGAGCTGAAGCAGGGTGGGGCGTTGCCTCACCCAGAAATGCAAGGGGTCGGGGGATTTCCCTTTCCTAGCCAAGGGAAGCTGTGATGTGACAGACTGTACCTGGAAAAACGGGACACTCACACCCAAATACTGTGCTTTTCTCATGGTCTTAGCAACCTGCAGACCAGGAGATTCTCTCCTGTGCCTGGCTTGGTGGGCCCCAGGCCCACAATGCCTTGCTCACTGCTAGCACAGCAGTCTGAGATCACCCTGCAAGGCAGCAGCCTGGGGGAGGGGTGTCTACAATTACTGAGGCTTGAGTAGGTATACAAAGCAGCCAGGAGGCTCGAACTGGGTGGAACCCACCACAGCTCAGCAAGGCCTACTGCATCTATAGATACCACCTCTGTGGGCAGGGCATAGCTGAGCAAAAGGCAGCAGAAACTTCTGCAGATTTAAACATCCCTGTCTGACAGCTCCAAAGAGAGCAGTGGTTCTCCCAGCATGGTGTTTGAGCTCTGAGAACAGACAGACAGCCTCCTCAAGTGAGTCCCTGACCCCATGTAGCCTAACTGGGAGACACCTCCCAGTAGGGGCTGACAGACACCTCATACAGGTGGGTGCCCCTCTGGGAAGAAGCTTCCAGAGAAAGGATCAGGTAGGAATATTTGCTGTTCTGCAATATTTGCTGTTCTGCAGCCTCCGCTGGTGATACCCAGGCAAACAGGGTCTGGAGTGGACCTCCAGCAAACTCCAACAGACCTGCAGCTGAAGGACCTGACAGAAGGAAAACTAACAAACAGAAAGGAATAGCATCAACATCAATAAAAAGGACATCGACATCAAAACCCCATCTGTAGGTCACCAACATCAAAGACCAGAGGTAGATAAAACCTCAAAAATGGGGAGAAACCAGAGCAGAAAAGCTGAAAATTCTAAAAACCAGAGCACGTCTTCTCCTCCAAAGGATCACAGCTCCTCGCCAGCAATGGAAAAAAGCTGGAGGCTGAATGACTTTGATGAGTTGACAGAAGTAGGCTTCAGAAGGTCGGTAATAATAAACTTCTCAGAGCTAAGGGAGACTGTTCTAACCCATCTCAAGGAAGCTAAAAACCTTGCAAAAAGGTTAGACAAATAGCTAATTAGAATAAACAGTGTAGAGAAGACCTTAAATGACCTGAAGGAGCTGAAAAATCATGGCATGAGAACTTTGTGATGCATGCACAAGCTTCAATAGCTGATTCGGTCAAGTGGAAGAAAGGATATAAGTGATCGCAGATCAAATTAATGAAATAAAGCAAGAAGACAAGTTTAGAGAAAAAAGAGTAAAAAAGAAATGAACAAAGCCTCCAAGAAATATGAGACTATGTGAAAAGACCAAATCTACATTTGATTGGTGTACCTGAAAGTGACGGGAGAATGGAACCAAGTTGTAAAGCACTCTTCAGGATACTATCCAGGAGAAATTCCCCAATCTAGCAAGACAGGCCAACATTCAAATTCAGGAAATATAGAGACCACCACAAAGATATTCCTCAAGAAGAGCAACCCCAAGGCACATAATTGTCAGATTCACCAAGGTTGAAATGAAGGAAAAAATGTTAAGGGCAGACAGAGAGAAAAGTCAGGTTACCCACAAAGGGAAGCCCATCAGACTAACAAACAGCAGATTGCCTGGCAGAAAACTTAACAAGCCAGAAGAGAGTGGAGGCCAATGTGCAACATTCTTAAAGAAAATAATTTTCAACCCAGAATTTCATATCCAGCCGAAATAAGCTCCATAAGTGAAGGAGAAATAAAATCCTTTACATACAAATGCTGAGAGATTTAGTCACCACAGGCTGGCCTTACAAGAGCTCCTGAAGGAAGCACTAAACATGGAAAGGAAAAACTGGTACCAGCCACTGCAAAAACATGCCAAATTGTAAAAACCCTTGACGCTATGAAGAAACTGCAACAACTAATGGGCAAAATAACCAGCTAACATCATAATGACAGGATCAAATACACACATAAAAATATTAACCTTAAATGTAAATGGACTAAATGCCCCAATTAAAAGACACAGACTGGCAAATTGGATAAAGAGTCAAGACCCATTGGTGTGCTGTATTCAGGAGACCCATCTCACCTGCAGAGACACACATAGGCTCAAAATAAAGGGATGGAGGAAGGTCGAACAAGCAAATGGAAAGCAAAATAAGAGCAGGGGTTACAATCCCAGCCTCTGATAAAACAGACTTTAAACCAACAAAGATCAAAAGAGACAAAGAGCTTTACATAATGGCAAAGGGATCAATGGAACAAGAAGAGCTAACTATCCTAAATATATATGCACCCAATACAGGAGCACCCAGATTTATAAAGCAAGTCCTTACAGATCTACAAAGAGACTTAAACTTCCACACAATAATAATCGGAGATTTTAACACCACACTGTCAATATTAGACAGATCAACGAGACAGAAGGTTAACAAGGATATCCAGGACTTGAACTCAGCTCTGCACCAAGCAGACCTAATAGACATCTACAGAACTCTCCACCCCAAATCAACAGAATATACATTCTTCTCAGCACCATGTTGCACTTATTCTAAAATTGACCACATAATTGGAAGTAAAGCACTCCTCAGTAAATGTAAAAGAACAGAAATCACAAAAAACTGTCTCTCAGACCACAGTGCAATCAAATTAGAACTCAGGTCTAAGAAACTCATTCAAAACTGCACAACTACATGGAAACTGAACAGCCTGCTCCTGAATGATTACTGGGTAAATAATTAAATGAAGGCAGAAATAAAGATGTTCTTTGAAACAAATGAGAAAAAAGACACAACATATCAGAATCTCTAAGACACATTTAAAGCACTGTGTAGAGGGAAATTTATAGCACTAAATGCCCACAAGAGAAAGCAGAAAAGATCTAAAATTAGACTATTAAAATAAGATTTTAATTGTGATGTTAGACACCCTGACATCACAATTAAAAGAACTAGAGAAGCAACAGCAAACACATTCAAAAGCTAGCAGAAGACAAGAAATAACTAAGATTGGAGCAGAACTGAAGGACATAGAGACACAAAAAACCCTTCAAAAAATCAATGAATCCAGGAGCTGGTTTTTTGAAAAGATCAACAAAATTGATAGACTGCTAGAAAGACTAATAAAGAAGAAAAGAGAGAAGAATCAAATAGATGCAATAAAAAAATGATAAAGGGGATATCACCACTGATCCCACAGACATACAAACTACCATCAGAGAATACTATAAACATTTCTACACAAATAAACTAGAAAATCTAGAAGAAATGGATAAGTTCCTGGACACATACACCCTCCCAAGACTAAACCAAGAAGAAGTCGAATCTCTGAATAGACCAATAACAGGCTCTGAAATTGAGGCAGTAATTAATAGCCAACCAGCCAAAAAAAGTCCAGGACCAGATGGATTCACAGCCAAATTCTACCAGAGGTACAAAGAGGAGCTGGTACCATTCCTTCTGAAACTATTCCAATCAATAGAAAAAGAAGGAATCCTCCCTAACGCATTTTATGAGACCAGCATCATCCTGATACCAAAGCCTGGCAGAGACACAACAAAAAAAGAGAATTTCAGACCAATATCCCTGATGAACATCAATGCGAAAGTCCTCAATGAAATACTGGCAAACTGAATCCAGCAGCACATCAAAAAGCTTATCCACCCCAATAAAGTCGGCTTCATCCCTGGGATGTAAGGCTGGTTCAACAAACGCAAATCAGTAAACGTAATCCATCACATAAACAGAACCAATGACAAAAACCACATGATTATCTCAATAGATGCAGAAAGGCCTTTGACAAAATTCAGCAGCCCTTCATGCTAAAAACTCTCAATAAACTAGGTATTGATGGAACATATCTCAAGATAATAACAGCTATTTATGACAAACCCACAGCCAATATCATACTGAATGGGCAAAAACTGGAAGCATTCCCTTTGAAAACCAGCACAAGACAAGAATGCCCTCTCTCACCACTCCTATTCAACATAGTGTTGGAAGTTCTGGCCAAGGCAATCAGGCAAGAGAAAGAAAAAAAGGGTATTCAGTGAGGAAAATAGGAAGTCAAATTGTCTCTGTTTGCAGATGACATGATTGTATATTTAGAAAACCCCAGCATCTCAGCCCCAAATCTCCTTAAGCTGAGAATCAACTTCAGCAAAGTCTCAGGATACAAAATCAATGTGCAAAAATCACAAGCATTCCTATACACCAATAACAGACAAACAGAGAGCCAAATCATGAGTGAACTCCCATTCATAATTGCTTCAAACAGAATAAAATACCTAGGAATCCAACTTACAAGGGATGTGAAGGACCTCTTCAAGGAGAACTACAAACCACTGCTCAATGAAATAAAAGAGGACACAAACGAATGGAAGAACACTCCATGCTCATGGATAGGAAGAATCAATACAGTGAAAATGGCCATACTGCCCAAAGTAATTTATAGATTCAATGCCATCCCCATTAAGCTACCAATGACTTTCTTCACAGAATTGGAAAAAACTACTTTAAAGCTCATATGGAACCAAAAAAGAGCCCACATTACAAAGACAATCCTAAGCCAAAAGAACAAAGCTGGAGGCATCACGCTACCTAACTTCAAACTATACTACACAACTACAATAACCTAAACAGCATGGTACTGGTACCAAAACAGATATATAGACCAATGGAACAGAACAGAGGCCTCAGAAATAACACCACACATCTACAGCCATCTGATCTTTGACAAACTTGACAAAAACAAGAAATGGGGAGAAGATTCCTTATTTAATAAATGGTGCTGGGAAAACTGGCTAGCCATATGTAGAAAGCTGAAACTGGATCCCTTCCTTACACTTTGTACAAAAATTAATTCAAGGTGGATTAAACATTTAAATGTTAGACCTAATACCAGAAAAATCCTAGAAGAAAACCTAGGCAATACCATTCAGGCCATAGGCATGGGCAAGGACTTCATGACTAAAACACCAAAAGCAATGGCAACAAAAGCCAAAATTGACAAACGGGATCTAATTAAACTAAAGAGCTTCTGCACAGCAAAAGAAACTACCATCGGAGTGAACAGGCAACCTACAGAATGGGAGAAAATTTTTGCAATCCATCCATCTGAAAAAAGGGCTAATATACAGAATCTACAAAGAACTTACACAAATTTACAAGAGAAAAACAAATAACCCCATCAAAAAATGGGCAAAGGATATAAACAGACCCATCTCAAAAGAAGACATTTATGCAGCCAACAGACACATGAAAAAATGCTCATCATCACTGGTCATCAGAGAAATGCAAATCAAAACCACAATGAGATACCATCTCAGACCAGTTAGAATGGTGATCATTAAAAAGTCAGGAAACAACAGATGCTGGAGAGGATGTGGAGAAATAGGAACACTTTTACACTGTTGTTGGGAGTGTAAATTAGTTCAACTATTGTGGAAGACAGTGTGGCGATTCCTCAAGGAACTAGAACTAGAAATACCATTTGATCCAGCAATCCCATTACTGGGTATATACCCAAAGGATTATAAATCATGCTACTCGAAAGACACATGCACACGTATGTTTACTGTGGCACTATTCACAATAGCAAAGGCTTGGAACCAACCCAAATGTCCATCAATGATAGACTGGATTGAGAAAATGTGGTACATATGCACCATTGTCTACTGTGCAGCCATAAAAAAGGATGAGTTCATGTCTTTGCAGGGACATGGATGAAGCTGGAAACCATCATTCTCAGCAAACTAACACAAGGATAGAAAACCAAACACTGCATGTTCTCACTCATAGGTGGGAACTGAACAATGAGAACACTTGGACACAGGGTAGGGAACATCACACACCGGGGCCTGTCAGGGGGTCAGGGGGCTGGGGGAGGGATAGCATTGGGAGAAATACCTAATATAAATGATGAGTTGATGAGTGCAGCAAACCAACATGGCACATGTTTACCTATGTAAGAAACCGCACGTTGTGCACATGTACCCTAGAACTTAAAGTATAATAAAAATAAATAAAATAAAATAAAATTCAGCCATGCTTTAGGTATATCAGTAGTTTCTTGTTTCATTATTGTGTAATATTCCATTATATATCACAATTTCTCCATTATATTGTTGGACTGTTCCCAGTTTTTGACTATTATGAATAATACTGCTATGACCATCCTTGAACATGTCATTTTGTGGACATAAGCATTCATATCTTTTAGTTAGGTAACAATGAGTTGAACTTATCAATATGTTTTTGGCTCCTGTCTAAGAAATCTTTATATATTCCAAAGTCATGAAAATATTCTTTGATGTTTTCTTGTAGAGTGCTTGTTGTGTTACACTTCACATTTGGGTTTAAGATCTATCTTGAATAAATTTTTGTGTACAATGTGAAGTAGAGGTCAAGATTCTTTTTGTTCTTCCAAGTTCTTCCAAGTATCCACTTTACCCATCATTCTTTCTCCCAGTGACTTGTAGTACAACCTCTGAGGTAACCATATATACATGGGTGTCTTGCTGAGATGTCAGTTGCATTCCATCTATCTGCTTATTTGAACGTCATCACCGCACTTTCTTAACCACACTAATTTTATGACTGTAGACATCTAGTAGTTAAAGCCCTCCATCTGAGTTCTCTAGGACTGGCTTGGCTATTTAGGTCTTCTGTATTTCTATATAAATTTTAGAATTACTTTGTTAATTTTCACAAGTAACCTGTTAGAATTGTGCTTGAGATGTAATTGGATTTATAGACAAATTTGGGCAAAATTGACATTTTAATCTGTGAGTATCATGTTATCACTCTGTTTAAAAAGTATTAACTTTAATTTTTCTCAGCAACGTTTTGCAATTTCAGTGTAAAAATCTTGTGGGTTTTTTGTGAAGTATGTTTCTTGGCCTTTAACTTTTGCGTGTGTGTGCTATTTTATTTTAGATTTTATATGGTGTTTCTTTTCTACTTTTTTTTAACATGGAGAAATAACATTGATTTTTGTATACTGACCCTGTATCTTGCAACTTTGCTAAATTCTCTTACTTATTCTCATAACTTATTTGGAGATTATTTTATACTTTCTCTGTACATGTCATGTCACCTACATCATGCCATCTGCAAATAATGATAGCCTTATGTCAAGAACTGGGAAGGGTTTGAGATTTTATGCTACTTGCAGGTTACCAAGTTAGCTTGCCACTGTTTCATGGATGCTAACAGAGACATGAGACTCCTGCATCAAGATGACTTTATTACTCACAACAAAAACAGCGTCTAGAGTGTGAACATGTTTGTATCAGTTGCAAGCCCCAGTTTGTAGGGGGCAGTGTAGACAGGCCTAGATAAATGCCCACCCCCGACCCATACAGTGGGCTGTGTTACAGAAAGGAACACTGAGCATGGCAAACCTTCTGTTTCATAGCAGCCAGTAAGCAAAGCTTCTTCTTGTCTCAGAAGGAGATATTATCTCATTCTTCAAGGTTGCTTGCCACAAATGCAACTATAAAGAATTGTCAGGGCCTTGGCAAACTCAGCAAAATATGTAGGAACAGGAGAGACCCATGGAGGAGTGTCTTCCAACGCTACCTACCACTCAGTTTCACATCGTCTTGGCTTCTACATGGTTTTCACAGAGTAAGCTACCCTGTTGGCTGTTTTGATAAACCTGAACAACACAGCTTGCCACTAAATCTGTTCAAGTTTTCTCACATAGCATTTAGTTAAAGCTACTGGTATCAGGACTCTATGCAGAAGAATAAGGCCAGTCTTCAGTACTGATCTCGGTCATGTCCACAGGGGTCCTGGATTTATCCAATAAACCATCAGGGCCTACCTTGGAAAGCCAAGTGGTTTTCTCCTTAAGTCTCTGTATTGATCTTTCCAGTTGGCCCAAGGCATTAATCCATATACAGAATGAATTAGCACTAGCAGAGACCCTGTCTTGGCAGGGGCATGTCTAGGACAAGTCTACCCTCCATCACAGCTCTGGTCAGTGAGGTAAAGCTGGCCTTCTAGAAGGTGGATGCCTTCTAGAGCCAGATGGTATCATTGATTACCTCAGCTAAAGTCACGGACTCATTTCTCGTTCCTTCCTTCCCTCCTTCTTTCCTTCTTTCCCTCCCTCCCTAAGTCCCTCCCTCCTTCCCTCCTTCCCTCCTTCCATTCCTTCCTTCCTTCCTTCATTCCTTCCTTCCTCCATCCCTCCCTCCCTTCCTCCCTTCCTTCCTTCCCTCCCTCCCTCCCTCCCTCCCCGTCCTTGGTCTGTCACCCAGGCTGGAGTTCAATGGCACAATCATGGCTCACTGCGGCCTCCACCTCCCAGGCTCAAGTGATCCTCGCATCTCAGCCTCTCGAGTTGCTGGGACTATAGGCATGCACCACCATGCCCAGCCTCTTACTACCTTTTCTAACTTCATGACTCATCACAGAGATAATTGCCTACAGGGTATACATAAATGAGCCAGTTATCCCTCAGGGGAGCTTCCCTTTGTACCTGAGGGCAGTCTTATTTCAGAAAGATACCTGCAGTTCCCTGTGAGCTCCATGATCTAGTAGTGTTTCCTTAGCACTTGAAGGTCTTTTATGACCACCCCCAGCATGAAGTGGCTATGGTCTTGCGGGCAGACAAGTTGATGCCTGACCTCCACACTAGAAGTACAGCCCTAGCAGCAAACATGGTACCCCCAGAAAGAAGGTGATGCTTACAGTTGCTGGAGCCCACCAGGTAGGACCCTCATTAATTGGAGGGTACAGGTTGGCAGCGCCTCCAATGTGGCCTCTTGGCCAGCTGATAGACTTTAAGGTTCTCAATTTAGTTTAAATAATTGAGTCTGTCCTGTTTGTCCATGCCACCAGCCAGATACCATGGACTGACTAAGCAATGGCTATGGGAATGTGGGTAGGGAAGACATCTGGAAGCATGGACAAGAGTTCTGTGTGGGATGTCCAGGACCTGGGGTCATCCCTTGCAGTTTCCAACAGACATCTCAGTAAGGTTAAGGGGAACAGCATCTAATAGTGGTAAGAGCCATTTAGCGAGAGTTGCAGATCCAGCAATTATATTTATGGCACTTGCAGTTTTGCAGAGCCAGACCAAGGTGTTTTCCTTCATGAGAAAGTCTTGCAGGGGCGGGGGGGATTCTGAAAGACAAAAGATAATTAATGTCCTTCTCTCCCCTGTACCTTCTGAAGTCCTAGGGTGTGTTCCTTCCCAGGGTGTGAGATCCTAGGGTGTGTACTTCCCTAGCGCTGGGGCCACTACCCTCCACCACCACAAAGATGCAAGTCCCATTCCAGCAGCTGTAACTTCAGATTTTCTCCAGCTATCTCCTACTCGCACCCAAGCCTTTTGTCCAGAGGGGTCAGGAGCAAGATGGACAAAGCTGTTTGTATAAAACGTACACAGATCTTTTTGAGAAGCAGCTATTGACCTGCTATTGAGCTTGTGTCAAAACTGAACACCTTGACTTACAGAGGCCTTGGTTCGATATCCCATTTTGGGGGTGGATCAACTCAGACTCAACGACAACAATGAACAAGGTGAGAAGGGCCTCAGAAGCCTCATTTGCCAAGTGGAAATGTTTATTCCAGAGCGCAGCCAGGATGTGCTGTTAGTTAAGATTCCCTAGAGAAACAGGGCTAATGGGATTATCTATCGATTTATCGATCTATAGATATAAGTATTGGCTTATGCAATTATGGAGGCTGAGAAGCCCCATAACCTTCCATCTGTAAGCTGGAAACCAGTGGTGTAGTTTGAGGGCCAGAAGCATCAAGGGCAGAAGATTGATGTCCCAGCTCAAGTAGTCAGGCAGAAGTTGACTCCCACCTTTCTCCAATTTCTTGTTCTATTCAGGCCATCGATGGAGTGGATGATGCCCACCCACTCGGGGAGGGCCATCTACTATACTCAGTCCACCAATTGAAATGTTAACCTCCAGAATCACTTTCACAGACATACCCAGAATAATGTTTAACCAGCTATCTGGGCATCCCATGGCCCAGTCAAGTTGACACATAAAATTAACCATCATATGGCCTTTCTAACAGTTCTCATTACAACTTTAAACAATATTCCTACATTTCTATTTCTTTGTCAACTTACTAGTCATCAATTAATTCCCCACTATGAAAGATAAAAATTTAACAAGATGATTTCTTTCCATTGCTTCTACCTCCATGTTTCTGATTATTGTTAGCTGTATTACTAATTTTACATTGGTACCATGTATAACATTTGCACTATCTTCAGTGATAAGAAGTATTCTATGCTTTTTAAATAGAATCTTAAAACTTTAAATCCACAATATATTACATTACTATATTGTTGCAGAATCAAGAAGTGTGATTGAATGCATGGAGAAAGATTTGTAATCTTGAGTCGATAAACCCTCACTGCTTGAAGGAGAATGTCTAATGTATAAGAATCACCAGATGCTATTTTAATATATTTTGCACTTTCTTTAATTCTATTTTATTTTTATTTTTTGAGGTGGAGTCTTGCTCTGTCACACAGGCTGGAGTAAGTGGTGCAAGCTTGGCTCACTGCAACCTTGGCTCACTGGAACCTCTGCCTCCCAGGCTCAAGCGATTCTCCCACCTCAGCCTCCCTAGTAGCTGGGACGGCAGGCATGCACCACCATGCCTGGCTAATTTTTGTATTTTCAGTTGAGATGGGCTTTCACCATACTGGCCAGGCTGGTATCAAACTCCTGACCTCAAGTGATCCGCCCGTCTTGGCCTCCCAAAGTGCTGGGATTACAGGCATGAGCCACCGCACCCGGCTAATTCTTTTACTTCATACTCAATTGGTACTGTATGATGTTGTTCCATTTCTTATTTTAATGGTTCACATTGATGGAGTAACTGCCAGTGGAATTTTTTTCATATAATTATGTGGGTCTTTATTTTATGTTAACATTTGGCTGATATTTTGGCTTTTTATAGAATTCTAGATTTAAAATAATTTCCTCAAGGTTTTTGATGGCTTTGCTGTACTGTTTTCTAGCGCTCAATATTGCTGGTGAAGGTCTACCGCCAATGTGATTTTAGTTCCACTATAAATGATCTGAGTTTTTTTCTCCTCTGTAAACTTTCAGAATCTTCTTTGGAGTTCTAAAATTTTACTAAGCTATGTCTAAGTGTGAATTTTTATTCCTTCATTTTGCCCAAAAAGTAGTGGACCTCTTTGATCTAAAAATTCATGTCTTTCTTTAATTCAAATATATTTTTTTCAGATATTTATTTGATTACTTGTTTCAAGTGTTTAGTTATCTTTTTCTTTCTTTTTTTTTTTTTGGCACTACTATTAAACAGCAATTGAACTTTTGGATATATCATCCATGCCCCTCAACTTTTCTCTCATATTTCCCGTTTCTTTATTATTATTTCTATAATCTTGGATGTTTCCTAAACTTCCTTTTCCAAGTTCCCAGTTTATTCTTTACCCCTATTGTGGAGCCATTCCAGGGCATGATTTGCTTGGGCAATCATACTTTTCATTGCCAAGAACTTTTTCTTGGCTTCTATTGCTCTTTTTTTTTTTTTAATAGCGGTTCTGTCACATTTTATGGATATAATGTCTTGAAATTCAGTGGATATTAATAAGAATGTTTTCTCTAAATGACCCATTTTCCCTGGAGACAGTTGATCAGCAAATTCATCTTGGTCCTTTTGTTTTACGCTGCTGCTTGTCCTAAAATATCTGGTCATTCTGGGTGGTCTACTCACATTAATGACTCAAGGATCAGGTTGGTTCTATGGTTAGGTGGCCCAGCTGTTCCTTGCGGTACAGGAGGTAGGTTCCCCACAGGAGTTCCTGAATGGGCAGGTTGTGTTAACTGGCAGTCTTTATTTTAGCTTTGTATGGGCATCGACAAGCCGGCCAGCTGCCCCATCTCAACCCAGATGTGAAAATAAGGACTGCCATTAATCTGTCAAGGAAGACTTGACTGCATGTCTCTCTGGGGCAAAGCAGCCCTGCCCTTTTATTTCTTCTTTTATGCCTTGTGGGGGTCCAGAGTTATTTCAAGCTGCTTTGCCTTTTTAAAAGCCCCTCCCCATTCTAGGAGCCCCAAAAGGCAAGTCGCTGGCTTTAGAGGGCAGTCCTTGTTCTGTCAAAGCCGGCACTCTAAGAGGAGAGAGCAGAGGTGGGGCAGGGACAAGGGTCTCAGAGTCTCAGCTGTCCCGAATAAGTTTCATCAATGAGTGGCCCTGGGTTAGCTGCCAGTTCTCCCTCATGCATTTTATTTGTTGAGGAGCCATGGGCAGGGCTTGCTTGGGGAAGGGTTGCTTTGGGCTCTAGATTTATTTTTATTTTAAATTTATTTTTAGAGACAGGGTCTCACTCTGTCACCCAGGTTAGAGTGCAATGGCACACTCCTGGGCTCAGATGATTCTCCCACCTTAGCCTCCTGAGTATCCAGGACTATAGGTGCATGCCACCACGCCTGGTGAGTTAAAAAAATTTTTTTTTTGTAAAGGCAGGGTCTTGCTATGTTGCCCAGGCTGGTCTCAAACTCCTGGCCTCCAGCAATCCTCCTGCCTCGGCCTTCCGAAGCACTGGGATGCCATGAGTTGTTGTTTTCTTCAAGCTTCCTGTCCTGCTGTCTCCTCATTCAGGATTTCCTGAGACTTTCTGTCCTAAGTTGACTCCCCTTCTTGTTTTCCCAGTTATGTTTTCATTTCTCAAAAAAAATAAATCATTTCAGAGCATTTAATGGGACTTTGGAAGTCAGGAAAAGTAAATAGAACACTCATTTCTCTGTCTTGAACTAGAAGCCAATAATTTCTCAAGGATTCGGCATCATAAAAAGTGGGCCATGAAATCTCTTCTCCCTCCCCTACCCTTCCACCTCCCCTTCGGCGCCCTCTCTACTTCCATACTCTCAGCACCCAGGCAAACTGCAAGTCAACAAAGTCTATTAAAATAAAAGAGGCTGGGCATGGTGGCTCATGCCTGTAATCCCAGCACTTTGGGAGGCCAAGGCGGGCAGATAACTTAAGGTCAGGAGTTTGAGACCAGCCTGGCCAACATGGTGAAACCTTGTCTCTACTAATAATACAAAAATTAGCGGGGCATGGTGGCAGGCGCCTGTAATCCCAGCTACACGGAAGGCCAAGGCAGGAGAATCACTTGAACCTAGGAGGTGGAGTTTGCAGTGAGCTGAGATCACAGCACTGCACTCTAGCCTGGGCAAAAGAGTGAGACTCTGTCTCAAAAAAAGGAAAAAAAAAAGAAAAGGAAAACAGAATAGCAGTTATCTTCATGACGCTCATTCTCTCACTTTTTCATGGATACAAAAAACATTTACTGAGTCCTCGGTGTTCAGCATTACTATAGGCATCAAAAATGAAAAACTCTGTAAGTCTCTAACTTCCTGGGAGCCCAAAGACCAGTAGCAAAGAAACAGGCAAACAACAGGCAATGGGATAAGTGTACGATGAGTGTTATGTACCCCTTGCAAGGGGAGATGCGGGCTGGGGGTGGGCGCAACTCTGACTTAGGACGATGGCAGGGGGGTCTGCTGCAAGGGTGGAGAGGGGAAGCTTTGCCACGGGGAACAGGTACCAGCTCAGCCTCAAAATCTAAACAAGACTGTGCCACACTGACAAGGGGGAAGGACGCTTTCTGATTGCATAACATGTACGAAGGCAGTTTCGTGATATAACAAGTCCAGGGAAGTTCTGGATTTCCAGAGCTCAAATGTCTAAAAAGGTAGCGGGAGCAGGAAGTCCTTGAGTGGCCATGGGAGCCACACTAAAGAGTTAGCACGTGGTCACTGAGGCAAAGTGTTGCCCAAAGTGTGCAATGAACACTATTTTAATGAATACATGGGCATTTTAAAAAAGTAATGTTGACTTTATTATGCATGTTAGAAATATGAACCAACACATTAAATCCATGATTATGCCAATTATTAACACTTAAGACAAGGCTAGTAGGTGATGCTGTTGGAATCCACCCCGGGCAGGCCAACCTACAGATAAGAGCTCAGACATGCTCATAAATGTTTCAAACCTTCAGTGACCCCCACACTTAGAGAAATGAGAAAAAGAACGCACCAGTAATACTAAGGAACTTGAACTAAGAAAGGAAAAAGTAGGCCAGGAACAGTGCCTCACACGTGTAATCCCAGCACTTTGGGAGGCTGAGGTGGGAGGATCTCTTGAGCCCAGGAGTTTAAGGCTGCAGTGAGCTATGATCATGCCACTGCACCCTAGCCTGGGTGAGAGAGCAAGACCCTGTCTCAAAAAAAAAAAAGAAATTTAAAAAAGGAAAAGTAATAGTGGTATGGGTAATCTCTTTCCACTCCTGAAGTTATTACTCACTGTCTTTGTGTTAAGGTTTGAGGGATGTGGAGCTGATCTTGACCACAAGAGGCAGTAACACACAAGAAGCATTATTGAGTGGTGCTTAAGGTTGCAGGTGAAGGAAGTCCATCACAGAAGGGGGTCACAGCATGGGGGCCACCACCCAGAAAGGGAGGAGCACAAGGTAACTTCCAGGGGCGAGGAGGATCAGAGAGGGAGCTTTCGTGTCTGGGTGATGTTGCTCAGCAGCATGGCATGGAGTCTCTGGGTCAGGGAGCTCTGAAAGGCACTAACGGCTTGAGGTCTTACACCCGCAAAGCTCTGTCTTACCAATAGCAGCACACCAGAATGCAGTTTCAAAGGATACATAAAGCAGGCAGGCTCTAAATGCTAACAGTTTGCTCGTTTGGGCTATATTTCAAATAGTTGGATGTGTAAAGATTTGAGTTTGGCACCAGTGGGCTTTGAGCTAACAAGTTTTAGCCTGCAGTGAAGAAATATACAACTGAGGGGCCAATACACAGAGACCATCTTTGGCTCATTTATATAACAGCATTTGTTCTGTTGAGTTTCAGAATCCTGTAGTTTCTGAATATGATTTAGAGCAATGGGTTTAAGTCAAAAAAAAAATCACATTCCAACAAAACAATTTGGTGCTCCTTTGAAGCTGTATTTCTTTTCATTTAGTGCAATTCAAAATAAACCCAAACATTTAAATTTTATTTGGCTTCAAAACAATTTTCATTTAGTTTAAACTAAAAAGCCAGTCTGGGAGTTAAGAGCACACAGATTAGGGTTAGAAAGATCTGAATCCAACATCTAGTGTTACAACCTACGTAACCTCTATACACATCAGTGTTCTTTTACATAAAATAAGGATAATCCCTCATCACTATCACAGGATTAAATGAGATGATGCAGGTGAAATAGGATGTGAGACTCTTCTGACCTCAATGTCCACGGTACAGTGGAAATCGGAATACCCACATGACTGGGAGACAAACCAAGCCTCCACCCCCACCACCCAGTGCAGAATTCTCCGTTTGAACACAGGAATCATTTATCAGTGACTCTTAACTCTCCTCTCCCATTTAGAGAACAAGGATTAAAATGTGGAAGATAATTTTGCAGGAAGTTTGTGGAAGAAACTTCTTTGGCGAGGGTGGCTACAGAGCTGAGTGTCCACTCCAGCTCTTTGTGGGGAGGGGCGAAAGTGTTAATTTCTAGCCCCAACTTTATGGGTGGTGGGGATGGGGGACTCGTTTCCATGGAATTGTGTGGACAACTTTGCAGAAGACAGCACATCTCTGCAGTGTTTTATTACACTATGCCGTTACATTAGTTTTGTACCCAGCTGGTTGATATAGTATAGATGTTTGTCCGTATCCAAGTCTGATGTTGAAATGTGATCCCCAAGGTTGAAAGTGGGGCATAGTAGCAGGTGTTTGGGTCATGGGAACAGACCCCTCATGAATGGCTTGTTGCTGTGTTCGAGGTAATGAGTAAGTTCTAACTCTATTAGTTCATGTAAGAGCTGGTTGCTAAAAGAGCCTGGCATCTCTCTTGCTCCCTCTCCCACCACGTGACATACCTGCTTCCCCTGTGCCTTCCGCCATGAGTAAAAGCTTCCTAAGGCCTTACCAGAAGCCAAGCAGATGTTGGTGCCATGCTTGTACAGCCTGCAGAACTGTGAGCCAAATAAACCTCTTTTCTTTACAAATTACCCAGTCTCAGATGTTCCTTTATAGCAATGCAAAATGAACTAATATACTGGTTATTTATTTCAAATGACGTGTTTTAAGTTTTAATTACAAACATAAATTGACATACATACAGTACCAAAAAACCTTTTTGTTGTTTCCAGTAATGAAGTGACAACAACTGTACCTCTATAGGTGATTCTGGATTGCCTATATTAACAGATGGAAGGAAAAACTTGGCCTAAAGAAGTGGAAACAAGCCACAGCTTAAAATTTACCCTCAACTGTTAACTTTATTCATCTTTCAACAAAACAAACTAGTAGCAAGTTCCTCAGGTAGACTGCAAGATCCTTGAGCTTAAAGGTCTCTTGCAGGGACTCAGCTGCAGGGACTGAACTGCAAGACTTCATACCCTTTGTTATTGTTTTATGCCTCGTGTCTTAAATGGTGCCTGGAACATAGTAGATGCTCAATAAGTATTTTCCAAAGATTGAATAATATTTACAAGTTTCCTCAAAAACTGCATAACAGTCTCTCCAGAGTTTCTTTGGCTCCTTTTAGGCTGCATCATTCACCAGGGTGCAAATCAGAGACACATGCTGTAGGAACCTAGTGCTGCAATGCTACTTAATACATTGCTCATGTCCCTAATGTAGGGTGTGGGGACATATTTTGTCCTTGATTGTTTCTCCTTCCACCAAGATCCCAAGATCAAGGAGTTGCTCTATTCACAGCTACCCTGATTCCATTTTAATGTTAACCTTGTACTCTGGCTCCTCCTCATTAGCTGTTTTCTGGGTGTGTTTTCTCTCTCTCTCTCTCGGGTTTATTGTATATATTTATTTATTGTATATATTTTTTCTCTCTTGGGTTTATTGTTTATATTTTTGCCTTTCCTTTATGACATTGTAATTGCGTTAGTCTGTTTTGTATTGCTATAAAGGAATACCGGTGGCTAGGTAATTTATAAAGAAAAGAGGTGTAATTGGCTCATGGTTCTGCAGGCTGTACAAGCAGCATGGTACCAGCATCTGCCTGGGTTCTGATGAGACCTCAGGAAGATTTACTCACCACGGAAGGTGAAGGTGAGCAGGTGTGTCACATGGTGAGAGAGTGAGCAAGAGAGATGCCAGGCTCTTTTAAATAGTCAGCTTTCTCATGAACTGAGTGAGCACTCATTCATCACCAAGAAAATGGCACAAGCCATTCATAAGGGATCTGCTTTCATGATCTAAACACCTCCCACTAGGCTCCGCTTCCAACATTGGGAATCACATATCCACATGAAATTTGGAGGGGACACATATCCAAACCATATCACTAATGTTTTCTGGTTACAAATTAATGAAAAGCCAACCAAATAATAGAACATTGTCTCTCCGTGGTCTACACTCCATCAGTATAGGAAATTGTGTTCTCTGAGGTTGAACCTTGTCAAGTTCAGTAGCCTATGTATAATTTTTTAATTAATTCATTTTTAAATTGACAAATAAAAAATTATATTTATGGTGTCCAACATATTTTGATATATGCATGCATTGTGAAATGCCTATACCAAATTAATTAACATACCCATTACCTTACTTAGTTTTTGTAGTGAGAACATTTAAAAATCTACTCTCTTAGCAATTTTCAGACATACAGTACATTGTTATTAACTATAGTCAACATGTTATACAATAGATCTCCTGAATGTATTCCTCCTGTCTAACTGAAATTTTGTACCCTTTGACCAAGATTTGCCCTTTCCCCATCCTCCCACTCTCCCTACCATTCTACTTTGTTTCCATGAGATAGACATTTTTAGATTCCACATACAAGTGAGATCATGCAATATTTGTCTTTCTGTGCTTGGCTTACTTCACTTAGCTTAATGTCCTCCAGGTTGATCCACATTGTTGCAAGCAACAGGGTTTCTTTCTTTTTAAAGGCTGAATAGTATTCCATTGTCTTTATATACCATATTTTCTTTATCCTTTCATCTGTCAATGGACACTTAGGTTGATTTAATGTCTTTGTGAGTAATGCTGCAATGAACATGGAAATACAGATCTCTATGATGCACTGATTTCATTTCCTTTGGATATATACACAGTTGTAAGATTGATGGGTCATGATAGTTCTATTAAAATTTTTTTTTTTTTTTTAGAGGGAGTCTGGCTCTGTCGCCTTGGCTGGAGTGCAGTGGTGTGATCTCGGCTCACTGCAAGCTTCGCCTCCTGGGTTCACGCCATTCTGCTGCCTCAGCCTCCTGAGTAGCTGGGACTACCAGTAGCTGGGACTACAGGCACCTGCAAACACGCCTGGCTAATTTTTTGTATTTTTAGTAGAGACGGGGTTTCACCGTGTTAGCCAGGATGGTCTCGATCTCCTGACCTCTTGATCCACCCGCCTCAGCCTCCCAAAGTGTTGGGATTACAGGCGTAAGCCACCGCGCCCAGCCCTATTTAAAATTTTTTTAGGAACCTCCATAATGTTTCCCATAATGGCTATACTGATTTACATTCCCACCAACAGAGTATGAGTTTCTCTCTTCTCTATGTCATCACCAACAATTGTCTCTTGTCTTTTTCATAATAGCCATCTTAGCAGGTGTGAGGTGATATCTCATTGTGGTTTTTGTTTGTTTGTTTTTTTTGAGATGGAGTCTCACTCTGTCACCCAGGCTGGCGTGCGGTGGCGCGATCTCAGCTCACTGAGACTTCCGCCTCCTGGGTTCAAGTGATTCTCCTGCCTCAGCCTCCTGAGTAGCTGGGATTACAGATGCATGCCACCACACCCAGCTAATTTTTGTATTGTAGCAGAGATGGTGTTTTACCATGTTGGCCAGGCTGGTCTCGAACTCCTGAACTCAAGTGATCCACCAGCCTCGGCCTCCCAAAGTGTTGGGATTACAGGCGTGAGCCACCATGCCCGGCCTCATTGTGGTTTTAATTTGCATTTCCCTGATGATTAATGATGTTGAGCATTGTTTTATATGCCTGTTGGTCACTTGTAGTCTTATTTAGAAAAATGTCTATTCAGGTTCTTGGCCCATGTTAAAATCAGGTTAATTGGGCTTTTTTTTTTTTTTTTTTTTTTTTTTTTTTTTGCTATTGAGTTGAGTTCCTTATATAGTCTGAATATTAACCTTTATCAGATGTATGGTTCACAAATATTTTCTCTCATCCCATAGGCTGTCTCTTCACTCTTGATTTTTTTTCCCTTGGTATGCAGGAGCTTTTTATTTTCATGCAATCCTATTTATCTATTTTTGCCTGTACTGTTGGGGTCATATCCAAAAAATCTTTGCCTATACCAATGTCAAGAAGGTTTTCCCCTAGAGTTTCTTCTAATAGTTTTACGGTGTCAGGTCTTATGTCTAAGTTGTTAATCCATTTTGAGTCTATTTTTGTATGTGGGGTAAGAGAGGAGTCTAATTTCATTCTTCTCCATGTGGATATGCAATTTTCCCAACACCATTTATTGAAGAGACTGTCCTTTCCTCTGTGTGTTCTTGGCACCTTTGTTGAAGATCAGTTGACTGTAAATGTGTGGATTTTATTTCTTGACTTTTAATGTTGTCCACAACTGTATTCTTATTCATTTACTTTCAGGGCCCTTCTATCTACTAAATGGTTTTTCCACTCTTAAGCATTTTTAGTCAACTTTCTTGGGACAATGAGTATCTCCAATTGAGCTTTGGCATGCACAGAATCACCCTGTTTTTGGTAGTTGCTTTATAATATTTCCTTATCACCCTTTTTCTCAACCCAGACTCTACCACTAAATTGATTGGATATGCAGACTACTACTTATGCAGACTACTACACAACTTTTTTCTTTATTGAATCAATCATATATTAGAAACCTACATTCAAAATGATTTTTCCAGCCCTGCTTAGGTAATTAAATCTACATATATGGTGGGGCCAGGGGTTTTTACCACTCAAATCATAGGGATTAGTTACTCCATTACTACTACCAGATTACTATAAAATGCCATAATATTTTATGTGCAAGAAAAATGCCAAAGGAAGCCTTCAAGCTTTAAACATCATTAGGAAAGTAATTTTATTTAAAAATATTACAAGCTTAGAACCCACAGAAATAATTCTATGGGGAGTAAATTTTTTAAATAGCTATGTAGAATATAACTAAGTTCATAATAACAGCTAGCTGTAGTGTAGGCATGTCAGATTTGTATATACCCAATTTAAGATATTTATATAATAGGACACCCTGAAATAGCTGCTTGGAAGTAACACGGTAATGTGACAGCCCCTTCCTTTTCAGGATTTTTGCTGGGAATTTCCTTTCCTTTATTTTCATGATGGACATGGAGCTGCACTGCCCAGATCTCCCTTGAGGGAAGAACAGCCTGCCCAGCTGCAGAAAGTGGGATCATCAGACAATCTGCGGCTGGCAGCCCCTTGACGGTCTGCTTTGGTCTGGATTTCCTGCACTTGGTGACCAAGTGAGTCAGAGTACGAAGGCCTGATCATTCAGACTCAGCACAGAACAACTCCATAGGGCAATTCTTGCTCCAGAGCTCTTGTCCGGTTGCCCAAGGCTTTTTCAGGAATACCTTTGTTTGTCTAACTTCTCCTTCTGCCCAATCCTTCTTTCTTTCCTTTCCCTTCACGGAAAATAAATATCTTGTACCTCACATTCAGTGTCTAGTGTCTGCTCCTGGAATACTTCATCTCTATCCTCTCACCCTAACCTGAGTTAGCCTCTCCTCCACTACCACATCCCATAGTCCTCCAGTGCTAGTTGTAAAAGCAGAAGGGATAGTGAACGAGGGACAGGGAACAGGTGCAATGTGAGTTCAGCCCTCATCTCCCCACCGTGCCTCCTGAAAAAGCACAGTAGGCCTAGGATGTGGCATCTGCTGAGCTGGTGGCTTATTCTGGTTTGGGGATAGAAAAGGTCATCTGGAAGCTCCATTGGGGGTACTGTGAGATGCTGGTCATTTTACTTTTTCTTGCTGTTCACTTAAGGCAAAGCTTTGCTCAAGTGTTCAAAAATAAAGCTTTCACATCATGCAATATACTCAGGTAGCAATCTGCAAATGCACTGCCCCCTGAATCTAAAGTAAAATTTGAAAAAGAAAAAAAAGAGAAGCTTTCGTGAGGTTGGCATTTTCTTCTCTGGCCCATAGATCCCTACCAGGAGAGCATCCTGTGCATCCCTGAGGTGGTTGCCAAGCCCTCAGGTCAAGCCTCCAAGCCCTATCCCCAACCCCTCCTCTCTCACCCAACCCCAGCCCCCATCCTAATATCCTTGAAAATGGAGAACTGAGCAGCACTGCAGGGCCAGGCTACCAGGAAAGGGCTCAGACCCCTGGCTGTGTGTTTGCCCTGGATCTCCCCCACTTCTCTTTCCCCTATCCCCCTGGGTGGCTTAGACTTCAATCTGTTTTCTGAAGCTTTTCTCAGAACAGAAACGCCTTATTAATGCATCTGGGAGACAGCCAAGGAAATGTTTAAAGTTCTGTCTTATGATACAGAGTTGGGAGCCGTGGCAAGAGAAGACCCAGACCCTGGAAGATGATGTTGCCCACGACTCTCTTGACTCTCAGGTGTCAGATTTGCTGCCATTATCTTTCTGGTGCTCTGATTCATAGTTGCCCATTCATTAGCACACTGACAACCATAAATATTTATTTTAAAATACAGAACTTGGCCATGAAAGAATTGGGGAAATGGCATTATTTCCTGTTCAACCAGATTATTTGCCCATGGATATTTATCTTATTGGAGAAGCGAAGAGACTTACCTGTCTTGCAATAACAAAAAGGGAGATTCACTCAATTATACCCTTGGGGGTGGTGGTGGGGGGCAGGGAATAAGGCAGAAGGCAGCACTACGGCTAGAACCTCCTAGCTGGATATTTGCAAGCTACAGGGACCTGACTTGACCCTGGAAGATGAGCTGGGGAGGGGAGCACAGGCTGTGCATGAAATGCAAAAATCTGTTTTTCCATGCTGGCTAACTAAGATCATTTTGTATGAAGCTATAGCTCCCGGCTAAACTCCAGGAGGCCTGCTCTTACTTCTTGCATCCGTGCCCACATCTTAGAGGTTTTCTGCATGGTCCGTCTGACTGTGTGATCCTGAAGAATGTTTTCAGAAGCTGTTGGGCATGTGCAGCAGTGAAAGAGGCTACTGTGTATGCACAGAAATGAGACACAAACGGCAATATTTCAGAGATTGTAGACAACATGATTCTTCTGAAGACCCTATGCTTAAAGCTTCTTCTGTGGAATCTGGGGACTTGCTGTGGGGATGCAGTTTAGGTGTCACCTGCTGGGGAATTGAGGGTTGGTGAGATCACTCCTCAGAGCCTCTGTGTGCCCTAGGACTTTTCTGGTTTATGCTTATTTTAAGACTGGGTTTGGGAATTAAATCATCAGAGCTGGTCTGAACACAGCCCTGCTCAAAGCCAAACATTTCACAGGCGTTTGGAAGAGGTGCTGTTATAGTTGATGAGGATAATTGTTACCACTTGTCCCTCAAGGTTTTCCAGACCATGGTGATCTCTTCTGTGCTTAGGTTACGGAAGTCAGGGTTTTCAACCAGGCACCAGTGAGCATCTGAGCAGATTCAAAGATGCTTCCCAAGATGAGTGCTGGAGAGATCACACCACCAAGTTTGTTTACCTTAAATGGCAACAATCAACCTTTCTTTCCCTGGTTCCTGAATAACCCGTGACTACCTTTCCAGGTAACCAGAGGAACTCCCTGCACCCAGTTTCCTCATCTATAAAAACAGAGATGATGATAATAATATTGACCTCACAGGGGAGTTGCTATGAGTGATAGATGAGGTAACACATGAAGTTACTTAGAGGCCAGGCGCAGTGTGGAGGTTGAGGCAGGCAGATTGTTTGAGCCCAGGAGTTTGAGACCAGCCTGGGAAACACCGCAAAACTCTGTCTCTACAAAAAATACAAAAATTAGCCTGGCATGGTGGTGTGCACCTGTAGTCCCAGCTACTTGAGAGGCTGAGGTGGGAGGATCACCTGAGCCCAGGAGGTCGAGGTCAGGGCTGTGATGAGCCATGATCACACCATTACACTGCAGCTTGGATGACAGAATGAGAACCTGTGAAAGAATGAAAGAACCAAAGAACCAAAGAAAGAAATTTCATCTGGTACACATGGCTGCTGACGGGATTTACCACTGCCTCTGTTATTCAGCATTTGTGAATGATGGTGGTCTCCAGTGGGTTTGGTGGTGCTTTCTAAACCTAGCCAAAAGCTTGGCTAACGCAGTCAATATTCAAGACGGAAATGTTAACTAATCATGCCTTGATTCTCCAGCTCTACCCTTTTATTACCAGATAACCAGAAAATCACATACTTGGATAGATTATTTTGACTTCCTACATTTAGTTATTTCTACCCTACCATATTCTACCAACTATTTGAAGCCACATATGCATAATGAAATATATGGGGTTTTTTTTGTTTTGTTTTGTTTTTTTGAGACAGAGTCTTGCTCTGTTGCTGAGGCTGGAGTGCAGTGGCGCTATCTCGGCTCACTGCAAGTTCTGCCTCCCGGGTTCATGCCATTCACCTGCCTCAGCCTCCCCTGTAGCTGGGACTACAGGCACTCGCCACCACACCCAGCTAATTTTTTGTATTTTTAGTAGAGATGGAGTTTCACCATGTTAGCCAGGATGGTCTCGATCTCCTGACCTCATGATCTGCCCGCCTCAGCCTCCCAAAGTGCTGCGATTACAGGTGTGAGCCACTGCGCCCGGCCGAAATATATGTTTTAAAGATTCATATCCAGGGAAAACTCAGAGGAAGAGATTTAAATAATTATTTTATCTTATTTTCATAGGTTTTTGGGGAACAGGTAGTATTTGGTTGCATGAGTAATTTCTTTAGTGGTGATCTGTGAGATTTTGGTGCACCCATCACCCAAGCAGTATACACTGAACCCAGTTTGTAGTCTTTTATCCTTCACCCCCTTCCACCCTTTCCCCCAGGTCCCCAGTGTCCATTGTATCATTCTGATGCTTTTGCATTCTCATAGCTTAGCTCCCACTTAAGAGTGAGAACATACGATGTTTGGTTTTCCATTCCTGAGTTACTTCACTTAGAATAATAGTCTCCAATTCCATCCAGGTTGCTACAAATGCCATTAATTCATTTCCTTTTTATGGCTGAGTAGTAATCCTTGGTGTGTGTGTGTATATATATGTATATATATAGTGTGTATACACACACACACACACACACACATATATAGCTTCTTTATCCTTTTGTTGATTGATGGGCATTTGGGCTGGTTTTGTATTTTTGCAGTTGTGAATTGTGCTGCTATAAACGTGTGTACAAGTATCTTTTTTGTGAAATGACTTCTTTTTCTCTGGGTAGATACTCAGTAGTAGGATTGCTAGATCAAATGGTAGTTCTACTTCTAGTTCTTTAAGGAATCTCCACACTATTTTCAATAGTGGTTATACTAGTTTACATTCCCACCAGCAGTGTAGAAGTGTTCTCTTTTCACCACATCCATGCCAACATCTTTTATTTTTTGGTTTTTTGGTTATGGCCATTCTTGCAGGAGTAAGGTGGTATCACATTGTGGTTTTGATTTGTATTTCCCTGATCATTAATGATGTTAGCATTTTTTCATACGTTTGTTGGCAATTTGTATATCTTCTTTTGAGAATTGTCTATTCATGCCCTTAGCCCACTTTTTGATGGGATTGTTTATCTTTTTCTTGCTAATTTGTTGGAGTTCCTTGTAGATTCTGAATATTGGTCTTTTGTTGGATGTATAGATTGTGAAGATTTTCTCCTACTCTGTGGGTTGTCTGTTTACTCTGCTGACTATTCTTTTTGCTATTAAACTGCAGAAGCTCTTCAGTTTAATTAAGTCCCACCTATTTATCTTTGTTTTTGTTGCATTTGCTTTTGGGTTCTTTGTCATGAAGTCTTTGCCTAAGCCAATGTCTAGGAGGGTTTTTCTGATGTTATCTTCTAGAATTTTTATAGCTTCAGGTCTTAGATCTAAGTTCTTCATCCATCTTGAGTTGGTTTTTGTATGAGGTGAGAGATAAGGATCCACTTTCATTCTCCTCTATGTGGCTTGCCAATTATCCTAGCACCATTTGTTTAATAGGGTGTCCTTTCCCCACTTTAAGTTTTTGTTTGCTTTGTTGAAGATTAGTTGGCTGTAGGTATTTGGGTTTATTTCTGGGTTCTCTATTCTGTTCCATTGGTCTATGTGCCGATTTTTATACCAGTACTATGCTGTTTTGGTGACTATGGCCTTCAAGCATAGTTTGAAATCAGGTAATATGATGCCTCCAGATTTTTTCTTTTTGCTTAGTCTTGCTTTTGCTATGCAGGCTCTTTTTGGGTTGCATATGAATTGCCTTTTCTAGTTCTGTGAGGAATTATGGTGGCATTTTGATGGGAATCGCATTGAGTTTGTAGATTGCTTTTGGTAGTATGGTCATTTTCACAATATTGATTCTACCCATCCATGAGCATGGGATGTGTTTCCATTTGTTTGTGTCATCTACGATTTCTTTCAGCAGTGTTTTGTAGTTTTCCCTGTAGGGGTCTTTCACCTCCTTGGTCAGGTATATTCCTAAGTATTTTATTTTTTTGGCAGCTATTGTAAAAGGAGTTGAGTCCTTGATTTGATTCTCAGCTTGGCTGCTGTTGGTATATAGCAGAGCTACTAATTTGTGTACATTAATTTTGTATCCTGAAACTTTGCTGAATTCACTTACCAGTTCTAGGAGCTTTTTGGAGGAGCCTTAGGGTTTTCTAGGTATACTATCATATCATCAGCAAACAGTGACAGTTTGACTTCCTTCTTACCGATTTGGATGCCCTTTATTTCTTTCTCTTGTGTGATTGCTCTGGCTAGAACTTCCAGCACTATGAACACCTTTAGGCACATAAACTAGAAAACCTAGAAGAGACAGATAAATTCCTGGAAAGACTCCACCCTCCTAGCTTAAAGCAGGAAGGATTAGAAACCCTGAAAAGTCAATAACAAGCAGTGAGGTTGAAATGGTAATTTTAAAACACACCAACAAAAAAAAGCTCAGGACCAGATGGATTCACAGCTGAATTCTATCAGATATTCAAAAAAGAATTGATACCAATCCTATTGACACTATTCCACAAGATAGAGAAAGAGGGAATCCTCCCTAAATCATTCTATGAAGCCAGTATCACCCTAATACCAAAACCAGGAAAGGGCATAACCAAAAAAGAAAACTACAGACCAATACCCCTGATGAACATAGATGCAAAAATCCTTAACAAAATACAAGGTAAACAAATCCAGCAACATATCAAAAAGATAATTCACCATGACCAAGTGGGTTTCATGACAGGGATGCAGGGATAGTTTAACATACTCAACTCAATAAATGTGACACACCACATAAACAGAATTAAAAAGCAAAATCACATGATCATCACAGTAGATGCAGAAAAAGCATTTGACAAAATCCAGCCTCCCTTTATGATTAAAACCCTCAGCAAAATCGGCATACTAGGGATATACCTCAATGTAACAAAAACCATCTATGACAAACCCACAGCCAACATAATACTGAATGGGGAAAAGTTGAAAGCATTCCCTCTGAGAACTGGAACAAGACAAGGATGGCCACTCTCACTGCTTCTATTCATCAGAGGAAGAGATTAAAAAAAAATTTTTTTTGAGACAGAGTCTTGCTCTGTCACCCAGAGTCTTGCTCTGATCACAGCAATGGTGTGATCATGGCTCACTGTAGCCTTGATTTCCCAGGCTCAAGCAATCCTCCTGCCTCAGCCTCCCAAGTAACTGGGTCTAAAGGCACACACCACCACACCTGGTTAATTTTTTTGAATTTTAGTAGCAATGAGATCTCACTGTGCTGCTCAGGCTGCTCTCGAACCCCTGGCCTCAAGTGATCCTCCCACTTCAGCCTCCCAAAGTGTTAGGATTACAGGTGTGAGTCACCGTGTCTGGCCTGAAATTTACGTGTGTGTGTAATTTTGTATATAACAAATAATTTAAATTATATAATTGATTTAAATTATAAATAAAATTGAGTGTAGAGATGAATAGTACACAGAAATGATCAACATAAAGATAAACCTGGGATGCAAATTTCCTTTGAAGTTTCTTGGAGACTAAAGGAAAAAGAGAAGTAGGATTACCAACAATCTATGCTGTCCAAAAGAAGAAAACACACAAATTCTTCAGAGACAAAAACCCCCACAAGTACATATCCTCAAACTTGGGAAAAAACGTTTTTCATATGAACTACTGGTTTTTCATATGAACTACTGAGAACTGCTGTGCCTAATGTCCTCACCACTCCTGAATGATGAATGTAGTAGCTAACTTGGTATGAGATTACTAGAATGTCCTTCAATACATTCCAAGTGAGTAATGCCAAACATGTTGAAGGCAACTGTGAAGCTCAAAATAAGGTGTTCCAATCTGAGACCTCTCTTTGGAGCTAGCTTAATCCAGTGAAAAACAGACTATGAAGGGGACAAGGGGGGACTGGATGTCCTTACAATTCTCTTCCATTTTATATTGTTTCTCTCAACTGTCTAAACAAAAACCCAAAAAAACAAAAAGAATGCGGCAGACAATTTGAGATTATCGTTTTTGGTAGGATGCTACACTGTATTACAGTTTAACATTTAGAACTTTGTCTTTCATGGGGAATTGGTATTAGCTAATGTATGATAAAATTGCTATATGTTTTTGAAGACACAATTTTCAGTAGCCTTTTTATTAGATTCACCTGCTATGTTTTTCTTAGAACTATCTGCTAGGAAGAAATTGATAAACTGGTATGCTTTCAGGTATTAGATAATAAGAGTTTGATGCCAGAAAACTTAGGGGTGAATTTTAGTTTTAACATCAGTTGCTGTCTTTCACCCAGGTTTTCTAGAATAACTATTTTTCTCTTTTCTTACTTAGCTCTTATTCTGCTATCATGGTTTAAAGAGTCTTGTACTATTTGTGTCATTTATTCTAAGCCACCTCAGAACATTTTTCAAAAGAAGGTGAGGCATGAATTTAACATGAAATCCATAACAGCATTTTGTGACGCAAAGGAGAACATTTAAAATTCATTCACTAAATGTTTTAATCAATATTGGTTTTGACTGGAAGTAACACAGAACCCGACACAACTTTGACTTAAAGGGTTTGTCTCACACATCAAGGAGCCCAGAGAAAGGCAGTCCAAGGCTGATATGGGTGTTTAATGACATAACCAAGAACTCAGGGTCTTCTGATCCTTTAGCTCCACCACTAATCTGCATAGCATTCATTCTCATGGCCAAAGGTAGCTGCTCACCCCTCACCACCAATGTACCATGTATGCATACACACTTCCCACAGTGGCTAGCATAGCATAGGTGCTAATAAATACTTTTTGATAGAATGAATAATACAAAATAACCTGAAAGGACTAGAAGCATATTTTCCTCTGTTTGCACTTTTAATAAATAGACTACTTGAGTTTTAAACTAATGGATGGCGTTAGTATAATAAACCGTTCATTACAATTCAGAATACAATCATTTAAACTTCACAATAGTACTTCAATTTTGTAACTGTTACATTTCAAATCAGGGTTATGAACTCTGCCAGAGGTACATATTCATGATCAAAGGGAAAATGCAATATAATCTGTCAATCAGCTTTTTTTTCTATACATAAAAGTTTTAAAAAATTTAAGCCAGTTTAAATGTGAGACATTAATTTCCTTGTTGCTCTTATATGAAATGTAGCAACAATCTGACTTTTAGCTATGACATTTACACAAATCAAGTTATATAAACATAGATTATGTCTAGAGATCTTATATCAGGTTATATCAGCTAAGAGCCTTAAAAATAATATTTAACTAAATAAAACTAGTTAAATCATGAATAACACTTTATGCCTTCACATCTTCTGCAGTCTGTTTTTGTTTTTTAAGTAAAAGCTTCTGCCCTGAATCTATAATCCCCAAAACTTGTATGTTCTCAGCTTCTTGGCAACTACGACTTTTGAAACAAGAGTGAATTTTTTTCTTTTGAGACAAGAATGATTTTCAAGGTAGATCCTTTTCTTTAAACAAATAGTTTATTACAGTTAACAGAAGGCAATAAAATACATTTAAATATAAGTGTACATCATAATAATACTTAACATTGTTTTCTTATACATATTCCCTAGTTTATTCTATCATTGAGTACTTATTGTGTGCCATGCACTGGGCTGGATGCTAGGGGATATTTTGTTTTATTTCAATGGTAACAGTTGACTTTATGTCTATGAGCATGTGAGTAGAGCTGATGAAATCCTGACTTTCTGGGATATTTGATCCAATACTGTTTTGTTTTGTTATACTGTTTTGTTAAGATCATCTCCTATAATGATGCCACTAGGAAAACTAACTTCTATTTACTTATTTTTTTTTTTTGAGACAGGGTCTCACTTTGTTGCCCAGGCTGGAGTACACTGGTGAAATATGCCTCACTGCAGCCTCTACCTCCTGGCTCAGGTAATCCTCCTGCCTCAGCCTCCTGAGTACCTGGGACTACAGGCATGTGCCGCCACACCAAGCTAATGTTTTGTATTTTGTGTAGAGACAGGGTTTTATTTTGTTGCTCAGGCTGGTCTCGAACCCCTGGACTCAAGCAATATGCCCACCTCGGCCTCCCAAAGTGTTCGGATTACAGGCATAAGCCACCGTGTCTGACCAAAAGTAACTTTTGAACTGGAAAACCTTTAGTAAAGTCATAAGGTTTTTGATGGTATAAGTTTGCATAAGGAAGTTTCTCCCGTTGTAAACATAGCACAGTAAACTTCAAGGAGGGACTTGGGTTTGTTTATACTGCTACAATATAATGGAGTAGACAGGGGAGCATCTACCTGTCTCTTTTATTGTTTGTTTTGTTTTTTCATTTTTTTTTTTTTTTTTTTTTTTGAGACGGAGTCTGGCTCTGTCGCCCAGGCTGGAGTGCAGTGGCGCAATCTCAGCTCACTGCAAGCTCCGCCTCCCAGGTTCACGCCATTCTCCTGCCTCAGCCTCCCGAGTAGCTGGGACTACAGGCACCCGCCACCACGCCCGGCTAATTTTTTGTATTTTTAGTAGAGACGGGGTTTCACCATGTTAGCCAGGATGGTCTCGATCTCCTGACCTCGTGATCCGCCCGCCTCGGCCTCCCAAAGTGCTGGGATTACAGGCGTGAGCCACTGCGCCCGGCCTTTTTCATTTTTTTATTAGTTTTTTTTTTATTATACTTTAAGTTCTGGAGTACATGTGTAGAACTTGGAGGTTTATTAGATAGATATACATGTGCCATGGTGGTTTGCTGCACCCATCAACCCAACATCTACATTAGGTATTTCCCCTAATGCTATCCCTCCCCTATCCCCCCACCCTCTGACAGGCACCGCTGTGTGATGTTCCCCTCCCTGTGTCCAAGTGTTCTCCTTGTCCAACTCCCACTTATAAGTGAGAACATGTGGTGTTTGGTTTTCTGTTCTTTGCTGAGTTAGTTTCCTGAGAATGATGGTTTCCAGTTTCATCCATGTCCCTGCAAAGGACATGAACTCATCCTTTTTTATGGCTGCATAGTATTCCATGGTATATATGTGCCACATTTTCTTTATCCAGTCTATCATTGACGGGCATTTGGGTTGGTTCCAAGTCTTTGCTATTGTGAACAGTGCCACAATAAACATACGTGTGCATGTGTCTTTATAGTAGAATGATTTATAATCCTCTTGGTATATACCCGGTAATGGGATTGCTGGGTCAAATGGTATTTCTAGTTCTAGATCCTTGAGGAATTGCCACACTGTCTTCCACAATGGTTGAACTAATTTACACTCCCACCAACCGTGTAAAAGCATTCCAGTTTCTCCACATCCTCTCCAATATGTTATTTCCTGACTTTTTAATGATCACCATTCTAACTGGCATGAGATGGTATCTCACTGTGGTTTAGATTTGCATTACTCTAATGACCAGTGATGATGAGCATTTTTTCATATGTTTGTTGGCTGCATAAATGTCTTCTTTTGAGAAGTGTCTGTTCACGTCCTTTGCCCACTTTTTGATGGGGTTGTTTGTTTTTTACTTGTAAATTTGTTTAAGTTCTTTGTAGATTCTGGATATTAGCCCTTTGTCAGATGGATAGATTGCAAAATTTTTCTCCCATTCTGTAGGTTGCCTATTTACTCTGATGACAGTTTCTTTTGCTGTGCAGAGGCTTAGTTTAATTAGATCCCATTTGTCTATTTTGGCTTTTGTTGACACTGCTTTTGGTGTTTTAGACATGAAGTCCTTGCCCATGCCTGTGTCCTGAATGGTATTGCCTAGGTTTTCTTCTAGGGTTCTCATGGTTTTAGGTCTTATGTGTAAGTCTTTAATCCATCTTGAGTTAATTTTTGTATAAAGTGTAAGGAAAGGATCCAGTTTCAGCTTTCTGCATATGGCTAGCCAGTTTTCCCAACACTGTTTATTAAATAGGGAATCTTCACCATTGCTTGTTTGTGTCAGGTTTGTCAAAGATCAGACGGTTGTAGATGTGTGGTGTTATTTCTGAGGCCTCTGTTCTGTTCCATTGGTCTATATATCTGTTTTGGTACCAGTATCATGCTGTTTTGGTTACTGTAGCCTTGTAGTGTAGTTTAAAGTTAGGTAGTGTGATGCCTCCAGCTTTGTTCTTTCAGCTTAGGATTGTCTTGGTTATGCAGCCTCTTTTTTGGTTCCATATAAAATTTAAAGTAGTTTTTTCAATTCTGTGAATACCTTGATGGGGATAACATTGAATCTATAAATTACTTTGGGCAGTATGACCATTTTCACAATATTGATTCTTCCTATCCATGAGCATGGAATGTTCTTCCATTTGTTTGTGTCCTCTTTTATTTCCTTGAGCAGTAGTTTGTAGTTCTCCTTGAAGAGGTCCTTCACATCCCTTGTAAGTGGTATTCCTAGGTGTTTTATTCTCTTTGTAGCAATTGTGAATGGGAGTTCACTCATGATTTGGCTCTCTGTTTGTCTGTTATTGATGCATAGGAATGCTTGTGATTTTTGCACATTGAGCTTGTATCCTGAGACTTTGCTGAAATTGCTTATCAGCTTAAGGAGATTTTGGGCTGAGACGATGGGGTTTTCTAAATATACATCATGTCATCTGCAAACAGAGACATTTTGACTTCCTCTTTTCCTCATTGAATACCCTTTATTTCCTTCTCCTGCCTGATTGCCCTGGCCAGGACTTCCAATACTACGTTGAATAGGAGTGGTGAGAGAGGGCATCCTTGTCTTGTGCCGGTTTTCAAAGGGAATGCTTCCAGTTTTGCCCATTCAGTATGACATGGGCTGTGGGTTTGTCATAAATAGCTCTTATTATTTTGAGATACGTTCCATCAATACCTAATTTATTGAGAGTTTTTAGCATGAAGGGATGTTGAATTTTGTTGAATGCCTTTTCTGCATCTATTGAGATAATCATGTGGTTTTTGTCATTGTTTCTCTTTATGTGATGGATTACGTTTATTGATTTGCGTTCGTTGAACCAGCCTTGCATCCAAGGGATGAAGCCGACTTTATCGGGCTGGATAAGCTTTTTGATGTGCTGCTGGATTTGGTTTTTCAGTATTTTATTGAGGATTTTCGCACTGATGTTCATCAGGGATATTGACCTGAAATTTTCTTTTTTGTTGTGTCTCTGCCAGGTTTTGGTATCAGGATGATGCTGGCCTCTTAAAATGAGTTAGGGAGGATTCCCTCTTTTCCTATTGTTTGGAATAGTTTCAGAAGGAATGGTAACAGCTCCTCTTTGTACCTCTGGTAGAATTCGGCTGTGAATCCATCTGGCCCTGGACTTTTTTTTGTTGGTAGGCTATTAATTACTGCCTCAATTTCAGAACTTGTTATTGGTCTATTCAGGGATTCGACTTCTTCCTAGTTTAGTCTTGGGAGGGTGTATGCGTCCAGGAATTTATCCATTTCTTCTAGATTTTCTAGTTTATTTGTGTAGAGGTGTTTATAGTATTCTCTGATGGTAGTTTGTATTTCTGTGGGATCAGTGGTGACATCCCCTTTATCATTTTTTATTGCATCTATTTGATTCTTCTCTCTTTTCTTCTCTATTAGTCTGGCTATCAGTCTATCTGTTTTGTTGATCTTTTCAAAAAACCAGCTCCTGGATTCATTGATTTCTTTTGGAAGGGTTATTGATGTCTCCATCTCCTTCAGTTCTCCTCTGATCTTAGTTATTTCTTGCCTTCTGCTAGCTTTTGAATGCGTTTGCTGTTGCTTCTCTAGTTCTTTTAATTGTGATGTTAGGGTTTCAATTTAGATCTTTCCTGCTTTCTCTTGTGGGCATTTAGTGCTATAAATTTCCTTCTATGTGCTGCTTTAAATGTGTCCCAGGGATTCTGGTACATTGTGTCTTTGTTCTCATTGGTTTCAAAGAATATCTTTATTTCTGCCTTCATTTCGTTATGTACCCAGTAGTCATTCAGGAGCAGGTTGTTCAGTTTCCATGTAGTTGTGCGGTTTTGAGTGAGTTTCCTAATCCTGAGTTCTAGTTTGATTGCACTGTGGTCTGAGAGATAGTTTGTTATAATTTCTTTTACATTTGCTGAGGAGTGCTTTACTTCCAACTATGTGGTCAATTTTGGAATAAGTGTGGTGTGGTGCTGAGAAGCATGTATATTCTGTTGATTTGGGGTGGAGAGTTCTGTAGATGTCTATTAGGTCCGCTTGGTGCAGAGCTGAGTTCAATTCCTGGATATCCTCATTAACTTTCTGTCTCGTTGATCTGTCTAATGTTGACAGTGGGGTGTTAAATCCCCCATTATTATTGTGTGGGAGTCTAAGTCTCTTTGTAGGTCTGTAAGTACTTGCTTTATAAAGCTGGGTGCTCCTGTATTGGGTGCATATATATTTAGGATAGTTAGTTTTCTTGTTGAATTGACCATTTACCATTATGTAATGGCCTTCTTTGTCTCTTTTGATCTTTTTTGGTTTAAAGTCTGTTTTATCAGAGACCAGGATTGCAACCCCTGCCTTTTTTTGTTTTCCATTTGCTTGGTAGATCTTCCTCCATCCCTTTATTTTGAGTCTGTGTGTGTCTCTGCACGTGAGATGGGTTTCCTGAATACAGCACACTGATAGGTCTTGACTCTTTATCCAATTTGTCAGTCTGTGTGTTTTAATGGAAGCATTTAGCCCATTTACATTTAAAGTTAGTATTGTTATGTGTGAATTTGATCCTGTCATTATGATGTTAGCTGGTTATTTTGCTCGTTAGTTGATGCAGTTTCTTCCTAGCATCGATAGTCTTTGCAATTTGGCATGTTTCTGCAGTGCCTGGTACCATTTGTTCCTTTCCATATTTAGTGCTTCCTTCAGGAGCTCTTGTATGGCAGGCCTGGTGGTGAAAAAATCTCTCAGCATTTGCTTGTCTGTAAAGGATTTTATTTCTCCTTCACTTATGAAGCTTAGTTTGGCTGGATATGAAATTCTGGGTTGAAAATTCTTTTCTTTAAGAATGTTGAATATCGGCCCCCGCTCTCTTCTGGCTTGTAGAGTTTCTGCTGAGAGATCCGCTGTTAGTCTGATGGGCTTCCCTTTGTGGGTTACCTGACCTTTCTCTCTGGCTGCCCTTAACATTTTCTCATTCATTTCAACTTTGGTCAATCTAACAATTATGTGTCTTGGGGTTGCTCTTCTTGAGGAGTATCTTTGTGGTGTTCTCTGTATTTCCTGAATTTGAATGTTGACCTGCCTTGCTAGATTGGGGAAGTTCTCCTGGATAATATCCTGCAGAGTGTTTTCCAAATTGGTTTCATTCTCCCCATCACTTTCAAGTACACCAATCAGACATAGATTTGGTCCTTTCACATAGTCCCATATTTCTTGGAGGCTTTGTTTATTTCTTTTTACTCTTTTTTCTCTAAACTTCTCTTCTTGCTTCATTTCATTCATTTGATCTTCCATCACTGATACCCTTTCTTCCAGTTGATCAAATTGGCTACTGAAGCTTGTGCATTTGTCACGTAGTTCTCGTGCCATAGTTTTCAGCTCCATCAGGTCATTTAAGGACTTCTCTACACTGGTTATTCTAGTTAGCCTTTTGTCTAATCTTTTTTAAAGGTTTTTGGCTTCTTTGCAATGGGTTCGAACTTCCTGCTTTAGCTCGGAGAAGTTTGATCATCTGAAGCCTTCTTCTCTCAACTCATCAAAGTCATTCTCTGTCCAGGTTTGTTCCATTGCTGGCGAGCAGCTGCATTCCTTTGGAGGGGGAAAGGCACTCTGATTTTTAGAATTTTCAGCTTTTCTTCTCTGTTTTTCCCCATCTTTGTGGTTTTATCTACCTTTGGTCTTTGATGATGGTGACATACCGATGGGGTTTTGGTGTGGATGTCCTTTCTGTTTGTTAGTTTTCCTTCTAACAGACAGGACCCTCAGCTGCAGGTCTGTTGGAGTTTACTGGAGGTCCACTCCAAACGCTGTTTGCCTGGGTATCAGTAGCGGAGGTTGCAGAACAGCGAATATTGCTGAACAGCAAATGTTGCTGCCTGATTGTTCCTCTGGAAGCTTCATCTCAGAGGGGTACCCGGCCATGTAAGGTGTCAGTCTGCCCCTACTGGGGGGTGCCTCCCAGTTAGGCTACTCGGCGGTCAAGGACACACTTGAGGAGGCAGTCTGTCCATTATCAGATCTCAAACTCCATGCTGGGAGAACCACTACTCTCTCCAAATCTGTCACACAGGGACATTTAAGTCTGCGGAGGTTTCTGCTGCCTTTTGTTCAGCTATACCCTGCCCCCAGAGGTGGAGTCTACAGAGGCAGGCAGGCTTCCTTGAGCTGTGGTGGGCTCCACCCAGTTCAAGCTTCCAGGCCACTTTGTTTACCTACTCAAGCCTCAGCAATGGCGGGCGCCCCTCCCCCAGCCTCACTGCTGCCTTGCAGTGTGATCTCAGACTGCTGTGCCAGCAATGAGCAAGGCTCCGTTGATGTGGGACCCTCAGAGCCAGGCGCGGGATATAATCTCTTGGTGTGCCATTTGCTAAGACCATTGGAAAAGTCCAGTATTAGGGTGGGAGTGACCTGGTTTTCCAGGTGCCGTCTGTCACAGTTTCCCTTGGCTAGGAAAGGGAATTCCCTGACCCTTCCTGGGTGAGGTGATGCCTAGCCCTGCTTCGGCTGATGCTCGGTGGGCTGTACCCACTGTCCTGCACCCACTGTCTGACAAGCCCCAGTGAGATGAACCTGGTACCTCAGTTGAAAATGCAGAAATCACCCATCTTCTGTGTTGCTCACGCCGGGAGCTGTAGACTGGAGTTGTTCCTATTTGGCCATCTTGGAACCGCCCCCCAGAATTTTTTTCAGCATAAGTAATCTTAAATCCCATGGCCCCAGAATAAATATTCTTAATATTTTGGTATATATTTTAAAAAACTCTGTATATATACTTATATATAATTTCTATAAACTGAATTATATATTCTTTTTAGGATATACTTTTTTCCCACTTAACATTATATTATGTATTTTTTTCATGTCAATAAGTTATAGACCAATCTCACCATATTTAATGGCTGCGTAGTACTTCATTGATTGGATGTGTCATAGTTATTTAGTGAATCTCATATTAATGGAAATTAACATAGCATATATTATATTGATAGTGGATATCATATTGAGTATCTAATATTCAACTGGAGAATAATATAAGTAATATTCTGATAAACATCTTTCTATATGTAGTTTTATAAAAGTCATTTGCCTATTTCCTTTTTAGCTCTTTAAGATAAATCTCTGGAAATGAAATTGCCATATAAAAGTGTGATAGTCAAATGCCCTCTGAAAACAGGGTTACTGGATAAACTTTCACTTTACATCCAGCTAAATAATAAATAACAATTAAAATTTTAGTATAAATATGTCCAATATAATACTTGAGACATAATTATAGTTTGGAAAGTATTTGTTGTTTATCTGAGATTCAAACTTGGCTGCATGTCCTGTATTTTTATTTGCTAACTCTGGCAATCCTACTCCAAAAAGCAAGAAACAACTTGTACTGTTTATATACATCTTCACCAACTTTGGGTATTTCAATTCTTTTAATCTTTGCCAATCTGATCAAAGAATCTCATTTTAGTTTGCACCTCTTTGATTACTAGTAAGAACGAATATCAGGTGAGTTTGATCACATGTGAATTCTATCTCAAATAACAGTTATTAAAAATGATTGAATTGAATATGATGAACCCAATCAAAAGCTGAAAAAAATGATTGAAGATCTTTTCACATACTTAGCAACCATATTCTATTTTGAATTTATGGCTCACAGTTCTTGGCTTATTTTTCTATTGGGTATACATTTAAAATTTTTGACTTTTTAGATCTTTTTCAATGTAATAAACCTCTTTAAGTTGCAAATATTTTATCTCTGCTCTTATACTTATTTAATATCATAGAAGTTTAAAACTTTTTTAATTAGTCAAATCCATCAGTCTTTTTATTTGTGATTTGAAGTTATAAAAACCTTTTTATAATATTCTGTGATTATAATAACCGTTTTCTTTTAGCATTTTTTTTTCATTTTAAAGTTTACACTGTAGTCCCACCTGACCTGCAGTTCCTGGCATAAACACTGATGTAGCACATACAACTGGCTACCTAACGCCTCCTCCTCAGTTTCTGATGGGCATCTCAGAGCTTGGTTGGCCAAATCTGAAGGATTTGTGTCCCCTCGTCTACGAATCTGCGCTTTCTCCAGTCTTCCTGGCCTTAAGAGATGGCAATGCTGTTTCCGCAGCTACTTGAGCCAAAAACCTATCCTTAGTCCTCCCTTTCCCTTACCTCCAACATTCAGTCCAACAGCAAGGTCTGTCACTTCTACCTCCAAAACACATCCCAGATCCGTCCATACTGTTAATGCCTCCCAAGCCTAGGCTGACAGCGTCTCTTTCCTGGACTGCTGTAAAAGTCTTGTCACTGTGATCACTGTTCCACTTCCTCCCTGCCACCCCCACAATCCATTCTTTCCATAGCAGTCAGGGAGGTTTTTAAAAACTGCACACCAAAATTACATAACTCCCCTGCTTGAATCTCTATCATCACTTAGGAAATAAAATCTACAGTCCTCACTTCAGTCTTCAAGTCTCCACACTGCCCAGTGCCACTAATGCATCTCAGTCCCCAGGACTTCTCTTTTCCCTCTGGCTCCAGTGTTCTTCAAATACCTGCTTTGGGGCCCTCTGCTATTTTTCCGACCTAAATCTTCACAAGGCCGACTGCTTCTTTCCATCTCAGTGAAAATAATCACCTGCTCCCCCGGCGCTCCCTGATCTACCTCTCTAAGGCAGCCTCCATCATTCCTCCTTCTCTTCTGTTTTATTAAGTTATACCCCTCACCATTATACACATTTTTTAAAAAATTTATGTTGTCAGAATGTAAATCAAATGAAAAGACCTCATGAAGTGGTGGGACCCCGTTGGAGGGCTTTAAATACAGGCTGCCATCAGGGGATGGGCCAGGGGTCAGCCTGCAGCTCTCAAGGCCAAGGTCAAGTTTTGTGCCTCCTAGCTAAGTCAGAGCAGGCATTCCTCATCAAAGTCTAATTTTGCCTATTAGAAAAATGCTCACAAACAGCTGACTGCTGACTTCCTTGGAAGGGGGACAGATGGGAAAAGTAGGGTGGCGCACACAAGACCCAACGGGGAGGAAACCCTGCATTTCCTCTGTCTTTTTTTTTTTTTTTAAAGCATCAAACTTAGAAGGAAGAAAAACCCTATAAATATATATCTTCTCTTCAGAATTTCCTGCCTGCTCATAGCCGGCTTTCAGCAAGAGAAGCCAAGTTCTCCTAACCTCAGTGCATAAGGCCAATAGGCTGACAGCTGGATCTCAATATTTACATTCTGTTATCACATCTGCTGAGGAACCCCAGGCCTAAGTAGCTAAACTGAATTATTCCGGTTTTATCTCCCTACCGCTAGGTTCTGAAAAAATACTTCCTCTTTTTGAAAGCACAGGTTTTGTGAAGGTCAACATCTGCCCTCTAGCCTGACCCCCCAAAATGCTATAAAGCTTTCTCAGCCCAAGAGTTAACCCTTTCCTACCTAGATCCACTGCCGTTCAGTGTATTTGAAGTGCGCACTGATTGACACGACATGTTGGAAGCCAACAGTAAAACAACCTGCCATCCGTAAGGCACATCTCCAACATGTCAGTAAACAAGGAGAACAGACGTTAAGTGAACATGAGCATGAGTCAGCTGTCAGCAACTGCAAAAGGAAGACACCTTGAAGTCTGGAGGCCTGTCTGTGACTTAGATTTTGTAAGAAAGGAAGTGACAAGGGAAACTTTAAGATAGGCGGCTGACCACCCAGTGGAGACAGAGTGCTCCAGCTGCAATCCACAAACCATGAGAAAGTTGCCTGATACACACTTTCATTGGGGGCGGAGGGGAAAACTCTTCACAACTGTAATCTCAGCATTTTGAGAGGCCGAGGCAGAAGGAGTGCTCGAACCCAGGAGTTCAAGACCAGCCTGGTCAACATAGGGAGAACCCATCTCCACAGAAAATTACAAAAAATTGGCCAGGTGTAGTTGTGCATACCTGTATTCTCAGCTACTTGGGAGGCTGAGGTGGGAGGATGTCTTAAGCCTAGGAGGTAGAGGCTGCAGTGAGCCATAATTGCACCACTGCACTCCAACCTGGGCCACAGAACGAGACCCTGCCTCAAACAAAACAAACAAACAAAAAAACACTTTATGACCAATATCCTTGGCTGAATATTGCCCACAGTAACAAATGCTGGACAGCTTAAACGATTTGTTGTATTCTGGAGTCATACTTTTCCTTCCTTTACTTTCCTTTTTCTTCTCCCATTCATATCTTCACAAGATATGCATAGATGCAGTGTAGTCCCAATCCAGATCTATTTCGAGTGTCTCATGTTCTGCATTGCATAGGGGTTGGTTTACACAGAGACAACGCTTAGCAGGTAGTCCTGCTAAAGAATTTCCCTGCCAGGCGTGGTGGCTCATGCTTATAATCCCAGCACTTTGGGAGGCTGAGGCAGGAGGATGGCTTGAGCCCAAGAGTTCGAGACCAGCTTGGGCAACACAGTGAGACCCTTTTTGTACAAAAAAAAGAAAGAAAAAATTAGCCAGGCACGGTGGCTCATGCCTGCAGTCCCAGCTACTCTGGAGGCTGAGGTAGGAGGATGGGTTGATTCTGAGAGGTCAAGGCTGCAGAGAGGTCAAGGCTGCAGTGAGCCATGATCACACTGCTGCACTCCAGCCTGGGCAACAAAGCAAGACCCCCATCTCAAAAAAAAAAGAAGAAAAAGAGAATTTCTGTCTCTGTCAAATAATGTCAGCATTTATACGTCTGTTTTACAAAACATGAAGATGGAAAGAAACATCTTTGGTTTTTTAGTTTGGTCTATCAATATAGTTTCTCCTTCACACACACCAGGCATCATTTCAAGCATGTTTCCTCCACATTCACTCTCCCTTGATCCCATCATATTCAAGGTTGTCGAGATCAGCCACTGGGGTCAGAGTAGAACTTGTTCAGAGGCTGATTCTCAGGCTCTGTGGACCCGTGCTCCCTCACATGCTGGGTCAGCAGCCAACAAGTGTGCTCATTTGTCCACGCTCACAGAAGGGAGGGGCAGAAAAGCTCTTCAAGTTTCACTTGGCGGCATGAGGGCCAGAGCGACTTCCTCGTTAGTACAGAGCAAATGAGAAGGTCCCGCATTTCTAACTATCGGTTAGGGCTTTTCTTTATTTTCTAATTTTTATTCATTCATTCATTCAATTATTTTTGAGGCAGGGTCTTGCTCTGTCACCAAGGCTGGAGTGCAGTGGCACCATGGAGTTTGAACACACTTTGATACAAACTTTTGCTGTATTTTGAGCTGCAGCAGCAATTAATTGTATTCTGCATCTTAAACATGGACCTTAAGGGACCTTTTTAAGGTCATATTGGGGTTTTGCAGAACTCCTCCGTTTGGAGAATTCTCAATCTTGTGAGAGTCACAGTGGGAAAGGCTGCCGAAATTTCCAATCCTCATGTTCTCAGCCTCCTAAGCAGCTGGGGGGCAGGAATGTGGTCTAAGCTTACCTGAGTGAATCACCCATGCATGAATCAAGTGCTAGGGACATAAGGCCAAGACAGCCCGGCCAGCACGAGGGGACAGCATGGGCCTAGCTGTGTTGGCCGTGGGGCACTGAAGGGCACACAGGGGACATGGGGAGGATGCCCATTGGCCCCGCAGCCTGGTTCTTTGCAGTATTTGGGTTGGTCCCTGCTGCTTCCTATCATCCCTGGCTCCTGCTCATTCCCCAAAGCTAGAGCTCCAGCATCCCCCTCAATCATTTGAGCTTTCCAGTATCATTTCAATACTTTCCAAAAATGTCCAGGGTCACAGGCCAGGGAAGTAAAAGAACATTATTTATAAGGCAGGGCTCCAAAGCTGGTATATCCCTGGGAAGTGTGTCTTGGCATAAACACTAGCTGGATCTCAAGGCCCTGCATTCACCCACAAATTCTCTTCTTCATCAGCATTGTGCTTCTGTCTTAAAAGGCAGATGATCACCTCAATTCTTTTTGATAACAGCCCAAATCAAAAACAATGTCATTAAAATGAAACAATACAAAACTAAGCACCAATGTTCACAGTTACTCCTCCTACCTCCCAAAATGGTGAGCTCAGATTTGCTGGGGTGTTTAAGAGATGGGTTCTTGTTTATTTTTATTTTTAAAACAGAGATGGATTCTTGCTCTATTGCCCCAGGCTGGCTTCTAACTCCCGGCCTCAAGCAATCCTCCTACCTCAGCCTCCCAAAGTGTTGAGATTACAGGCATAAGCCACCGCACCCGGCCAAGAGATAGGTTCTTGATGCTCAAACTGTATCGTTTCATTTCCCCTGACTCTCTCACCAGTATAGCTTTAGTGGTTTTAAATGTCCTAACTTATAAATAACATAGACAATATATATTTAGGTATTTTGTCACTTTTACTTTTAGGCCAACTCTCTGCAAGCTGTTGTCTCTTTTCTCAGTAGCTAATTTTAATTATAATAAAGATTTTTTGAAGCCATGTCCTAAGCACTTTATGGTTCCAAGAGGGTTAAGAAGCTGCGGTGCTCATACACCTAGCAAGTGGAGGAGGCAGGGTCTGAGAAAGGTTTAATTAGGGTTCTCCACCTGCCTGTAGACTCATAAACTGGTTCTGCACGGAACGTGTCACATGCCTATTTTTTTTTTTTTAAGTGTAAAGGAGGTCTGTTGTAACCGGGCAGGCACAGATGCTACCAGTGTGAATTATATCCTTTGGTTCTCTGTAGAGATGAACAAGCACTTGCTTTGTCTGATGTTCAAACTCAAGCTTCTCTAAATATGACCTTTATTTTCAGTGGTGTTTTACTCTGCTTTTCAAAATAATTCTTTGAGTGGGAAATTAATTAGGGTAACAACTTCATACCCTAGCAAAGTCTCCAGAAGATTCCTGTGAGCTCCTAGGAGAGCTTATACCCATGTCCAGCTAGTGATCTGACTCCCGTCATGCTCTTTTTGTCTCCTACTCCAGCCTTCTTCTGCTGGGCAGTGACTATTGGCCAGTGCTGTCCCCTCAGGCGGGCCCTATTGCCCTGGGTGCGGACATCTCATCTGCCTGCTGAAACTGCTGCTGTCAGGTGGGGCCCCTTCAGCACTGACTTGCCTTTCCTTTCAGTTTTCTAGATTTTCTACATATGAAACTCTCCATCTGGAATGTTTAAAAATTACAATAATAAAAACTAGAAGGAAAAGTTGATTCACATACTCTTGATTAAATTTAAATATGCTATTTATGTTTTTAAAATTTTAAGTGTTTGGAATTGTTTTGCCTCTCAGAAATGAAGTGTGACCTTTTTTCTTCTTGTTTCTTTTTTTCTTTCTTTCTTTTTTTCTTCTTTTTGAGACAGGGTGTCTCACTGTCTCTCCCAGGCTGCAGTGCGGTGGCGCCATCTCAGCTCACTACAACCTCCGCCTCCCAGGCTCAAGTGATTCTCCCGCCTCAGTCTCCTGAGTAGCTGGGATTACAGGCGTGCACCACCATGCCCAGCTAATTTCTGTAGTTTTAGTAGAGATGGGGTTTCACCATGTTGGCCAGGCTGGTATTGAACTCCTGACCTCAAATGCTCCACCCACCTCAGCCTCCCAAAGTGCTGGGATCACAGGCGTAAGCCACCATGCCCAGCCTTATTTTTTTTTTTCTTTTTTTGAGGTAGCTTTTAGCAGTTTACTTTGTTATACCAAAAGACTAAACTTTTTTTTTAGTTGACACATAATAGTGAGCATGTTTACAGAGTACATAGTGATGTTGGGGTACAAACAATGTATATCAGATCACGGTAATTAGCATACTCATCACTGCAAATACTTACCATTTCTTTCTTTTTTTTTTTTCTTGAGACAGGATATCACTTTTTCACCCAGGCTGGAATGCAATGGTGTGATCTCAGCTCACTGCAGCCTCAATCTCCTGGGCTCAAGCGATTCTCCCACCTCAGCCTCCTGAGTAGCTAGGACCACAGGTGTGCACTACCATGCCTGGATAATTCTTTTACAGAGACAGGGTTTCACCATGTTGCCCAGGTTGGTCTCAAACTCCTGAGCTCAAGTGACCCACCCACTTTGGGCTCCCAAAGTGCCGGGATTACACGCGTGAGCCACCCACTGAGACGTGAAGTCAACTGGACTTCCGGGGTCGAGTGGGGACTTGGAGAACTTTTCTGTCTTAAAAGGGGATTGTAAAATGCACCAATCAGTGCTCCATAGCTAGCGAGAGGTTTGTAAAATGCACTAATCAGCGCTCTGTAAAATGGACCAATCAGCACTCTGTAAAATGGACCAATCAGCAGGGTTCTAAAAGTAACCAATTGCAGGGAGGATTGAGAAAAGGGCATTCTGATAGGACAGAAATAGGACATGGGAGGGGACAAATAAGGGAATAAAAGCTTGCCACCCCAGCCAGCAGCAGCAACCCTCTTGGGTCCACTTCCACACTGTGGAAGCTTTGTTCTTTTGCTCTTCACAATAAATCTTGCTGCTGTTCACTCTTTGGGTCCATGCCACCTTTAAGAGCTATAACACTCACTGCGAAGGTCCATGGCCTCATTCTTGAAGTCAGCAAGACCACGAACCCACCAGAAGGAACCAACTCTGGACACATCTTGGGGGCTTGTCTGGGATATTGCCATGCGATGAGCACCACTGGACCCCTTTTGCTTGCTATTCTGTCCTATTTTTCCTTATAATTTGGGGGCTAAACACCAAGCACCTGTGAGCTGGTTAAAAGCAACTAGTGCAGCTGCCAGACTAAAGACACGGGTGTCAGGCTTTCTGGGAAAGGGCTAACAACCCCGACTCTTTGGAGTTGGGAGCGTTGGTTTGCCTGGAACAAGCTTCTGCTTTTCCTCTACTTCTGGGCTGAGCCAAGGGTCGACAGAGAGGAAAGCCATTCAGCTCCAGGGTCCTGACAAAAAGTTGGTTGACCCTGAAACCATGAGTGGAACTCTCAAAGTCACATTGTCCAAGCGAGACTTGTTGATCTATATCCTATCTATCCTGACCCTTGGCTCCTGGGTTCTAACAACTGTCAGACAAACTTCCTTCTGCCTCTCTTCTCCAAGGCTAGCATGCTTCTAAAAACCACTCCCTGTCTCTGGTGCTTTTCTAGTTCCTCCTATAAGAATGATTTCTAGTATAAATTTCAAGACTCTTTTCCTTTATTTAGGCACCCAGCCTTACCAATCAGAAAGACATAATTTTTGCCCAAAGCTCTATTGTGGGGGACTATCTGGAATACCTTCTATCCTTTTAGGATCCCTCCTCAGACAAGCAGGCCTAACAAAGGCTATTCCCGAAGCTAGAATATGGGGAGCCTCAGAAATGATATCCTTCCTATTCATATGATGAGAAGTGAGAACAAAAGGCGTCACTCTTCCAACCCTAGAGATCCCTTCCCTCCCTCAGGGTATGGCCCTCCACTCCATTTTGAGGCATAATATCTTTATAGGCAAGGGTAAGGTCCCAATACCAACAAGAGAAAATGTTTAGGACTCTAACAGGTTTTTGAGAATGCGTCAGTAAGGGCCACTAAATCCGATTTTTCTCGGTCCTCTTTGTGGTCTAAGAGGAAAGGGAAGAGTGCAGGTTTTCGAGAATGCGTTGGTAAGGGCCACTAAATCTGACCTTCCTCAGTCCTCTTTGTGATCTAAGAGGAAAACTAGTGTTCCTGCTGCTGCTGCGTCATTGAGCACAACTATTCCAATCAGCAGGGTCCAGGGACTGTTGCGGGTTCTTGGGCAGGGGGGAAACAAACAAACCAAAATGGTGGGCAGTTTTTTCTTTCAGATGAGAAACACTCAGGCATCAACAGGCTCACCCTTGAAATGCATCCTAAGCCATTGGGACCAATTTGACCTGCAAACTCTGAAAAAGAGGGGGCTCATTTTTTTCTGCACTGTGGCCTGGCCCCAATATTCTCTCTCTGATGGGGATAAATGGCCACCCGAGGGAAGTATACATTACAATACTATCCTGCAGCTTGACCTTTTCTATAAGAGGGAAGGCAAATGGAGTGAACTACCTTATGTCCAAGCTTTCTTTTCATTGAAGGAGAATCCACAACTATGCAAAGCTTGCAATTTACATTCCACCAGAGGACTTCTCAGCTTACCCCCATAACCTAGCCTCCCTACAGCTCCCCTTCCTATTAATGATAAGCCTCCTCTAATCTCCCCCACCCAGAAGGAAACAAGCAAAGAAATCTCCAAGGGACCACAAAAACCCCCAGGTTATCAGTTATATCCCCTTCAAGCTGTAGGGGGAGGGGAATTTGGCCCGACCCGGGTACATGTCCCCTTCTCCCTCTCTGATTTAAAGCAGATCAAGGTAGACCTGGGGAAGTTTTCAGATGATCCTGATAGATACATAGACGTCCTACACGGTCTAGGGCAAACCTTCCACCTCGCTTGGAGAGATGTCACGCTATTGTTAGATCAAATCCTGGCCTTTAATGAAAAGAATGCGGCTTTAGCTGCAGCCTGAGAGTTTGGAGATACCTGGTATATTAGTCAAGTAAATGATAGAATGACAGCCAAAGAAAGGGACAAATTCCCTACCAGTCAGCAAGCCATCCCCAGTATGGACCCCACCGGGACCTCAACTCAGATCATGGGGACTGGAGCTGTAAACATCTGCTAACCTGTGTTCTAGAAGGACTAAGGAGAATTAGGAAAAAGCCCATGAATTATTCAATGATGTCCACCATAACTCAGGGAGAGGAAGAAAATCCTACCACCTTCCTTGAGCGGCTACAGGAGGCCTTAAGAAAATATAGTCCTGTCACCCGACTCACTGGAGGGTCAATTGGCCCTAAAAGATAAGTTTATTACCCCATCAGCTGCAGATATCAGGAGAAAGCTCCAAAAGCGAGCCCTGGGCCCTGAACAAAATCTGGAGGCATTATTAAGCCTGGCAACCTTGGTGTTCTATAATAGGAACCAAGAGGAACAGGCCAAAAAGGAAAAGTGAGATCAGAGAAAGGCTTAAGGCTGCATCCTTAGTCATGGCCCTCAGACAAACAAACCTTGGTAGTTCAGAGAGGACAAAAAATAAAGCAGGCCAATAACCCAGTGGGGCTGGTTATCAGTGTGGTTTGCAAGGACACCTTTAAAAAGATTGTCCAATGAGAAACAAGCCACCCCCTCGCCCATGTCCACTATGCTGAGGCAATCACTGGAAGGTGCACTGCCCCAGAAGACAAAGATTCTCTGGGCCAGAAGCCCCCAACCAGATGATCCAACAATAGGATTGAGGGTGCCCGGGGCAAGCGCCAGGTCATGTCATCACCCTTACTGAGTCCTGGGTACGTTTAACCATTGAGGGCCAGGAAATTGACTTCCTCCTGGACACTGGTGTGGCCTTCTCAGTGTTAATCTTCTGTCCCAGATGGCTGTCCCCAAGGTCCGTTACCATCTGAGGAATCCTGGGACAGCCTGTAACCAAGTATTTCTCCCACCTCCTCAGTGGTAATTGGGAGACTTTGCTCTTTTTACATGCCTTTCTTGTTATGCCTAAAAGTCCCACACCCTGAATAGGGAGGGACATATTTGCCAAAGCTAGAGCTATTATCTACATGAATATGGGGAACAAGTTGCCCATTTGTTGTCCCCTACTTGAGGAGGGAATCAACCCTGAAGTCTGGGCATTGAAGGACAATTTGGAAGGGCAAAAATGCCCACCCAGTCCAAATCAGGCTAAAAGACCCCACCGCTTTTCCTTATCAAAGGCAATATCCCTTAAGGCCTGAAGCGCATCAAGGATTACAGGATATTGTTAGACATTCAAAAGCTCAAGGCTTAGTAAGAAAATGCAGCAGTCCCTGCAACACCCCAATTCTAGGAGTATAAAAACTGAATGGTCAGTGGAGACTAGTGCAAGATCTTAGACTCATCAATGAGGCAGTAATTCCTCTATATCCAGCTGTACCCAACCCCTATACCCTGCTCTCTCAAATACCAGAGGAAGCAGAATGGTTCACTGTTCTGGACCTCAAGGATGCCTTCTTTTGCATTCTCCTGCACTCTGACTCCCAGTTCCTCTTTGCCTTTGAGGATCCCACAGGCCACACATCCCAACTGATGTAGATGGTCTTGCCCCAAGGGTTTAGTGATAGCCCTCATCTGTTTGGTTATGTACTGGCCCAAGATCTAGGCCACTTCTCAAGTCCAGGCACTCTGATCCTTCAGTATGTGGATGACTTACTTTTTGCAACCAGTTCAGAAGCCTCGTGCCAGCAGGCTACTCTAGATCTCTTGAACTTTCTAGCTAATCAAGGGTACAAGGCGTCTAAATCAAAGGCCCAGCTCTGCCTACAACAAGTTAAATATCTAGGCCTAATCTTAGCCAGAGGAATCAGGGCCCTCAGCAAGGAATGAATACAGCCTATACTGGCTTATCCTCACCCTAAGACATTAAAACAGTTGCAGGGGTTCCTTGGAATCACTGGCTTTTGCTGACTATGGATCCCCAGATACAGCGAGATGGTCAGGCCACTCTATACGCTAATCAAGGAGACCCAGACAGCAAATACTCATCTAGCAGAATGGGAACCAGAGGCAGTAACAGACTTCAAAACCTTAAAGCAGGCCTTAGTACAAGCTCCAGCCTTAAATCTTCCCACAAGACAAAACTTCTCTTTATACATCACAGAGAGAGTGAGAATAGCTCTGGAGTCCTTACTCAGACTCGTGGGACAACCCCACAACCAGTGGCATACCTAAGTAAGGAAATCGATGTAGTAGCAAAAGGCTGGCCTCACTGTTTATGGGTAGTTGCAGCGGTGGCCATCTTAGTTTCAGAGGCAATCAAAATAATACAAGGAAAGGATCTCACTGTCTGAACTACTCATGATATAAATGGCCTACTAGGTGCCAAAGGAAGTTTATGGCTATCAGACAACCACCTGCTGAGATACCAGGTGCTACTCCTTGAGGGACTGGTGCTTCAAATATGCACATCTGCCACCCTCAACCCTACCACTTTTCTCCCAGAGGATGGAGAACCAATCAAGCATGTCTGCCAATAAATTGTTGCCCAGACTTAAGCCACCCAAGAGGATATATTAGAAGTCCCCTTAGCTAATCCTGTCCTTAACCTATATACTGATGCAAGTTCATTTGTGGAGAATGGGATATGAAGGGCAGGTTATACCATAGTTAGTGATGTAACAGTACTTGAAAGTAAGCTTCTTCCCACAGGGACAAGTGCCCAGTTAGCAGAACTAGTTACGCTTACCCAAGCCTTCGAACTGGGAAAGGGAAAAAGAATAAATGTGTATACAGATAGCAAGTATGTTTATCTAATCCTACATGCCCATGCTGCAATATGGAAAGAAAGGGAGTTCCTAACCTCTGGGGGAACCCCCCTTAAATGCCACAAGGAAATCATGAAGTTATTTCACACAATGCAAAAACCCAAGGAGGTGGAAGTCTTATACTGCTGAAGCCATCAAAGACAGAGGGGAAGAGACAGAGTGACAAAGAGGAGAGAGAAAGAGAGAGGAAGAGATAGAGAGACAAAGAGGGAGTCAAAGAGAGAGAGGAAGACACAGAGACACAAAGAGGGAGTCAAAAAGAAAGAGCGATGGAAGTAGTAAAGAAAAAAAACAGCGTACCCTATTCCTTTAAAAGCCAGGGTAAATTTAAAACCTATAATTGATAATTGATGGTCTTCTCTTAACCCTATAGCACTCCAATACTACCTTGTTGTCAGTGTCAACAAGGACATAGCCCGAAAGTACTGAGGCCACTGACAACCCGTAGCTTTCCTATCCTTAAGCCAGTAACCCACAGATGGCCCACATGCATTTAATCTGTAGTGGCAACTGCCTTGCTAACAGAAAAAAAGTAGGAAGATAACTTTTAGAGGTAACCTCATTGTGAGCACACCTCACCAGGTCAAAATCATTCTAAATCCAAAAAAAAAAAAAAAAGGTAGCTACTTACTCAAAAATATTAAAGTATGGGTCTATTCTGTTAGAAAAAGATGATTTAACCCAGCAGATTTCCTAACAGGGGATCTAAATCTTAATTAGTTACCATACAAAGGTCAGACCAGACCTAGGAGGAACTCCCTTCAGGACAATCGATGGTTCCTCCTGGGCAATTAAGGGGAAAAGTCACAGTGAGTATTCAGTAAGTGATAAGAAAACTCTTGTAGAAGCAGAGTTAGGAAAATTGCCTAATAGTTGATCTGCTCAAATGTGCCAGCTGTTTGCACTCAGCCAAATCTTAAAGTACTTACAGAATCAGGAAGGAGCCATCTATACCAATTGTAAGTTAATATGTACTGAACGAGGTCATATTAATAGCAAAGAATAATTGAAATCCCAAACTTACAAGATTTTCTACAAAAATAAAGTTTGCTAAAAGTTAACAGTGTAACATGTATTATCCTAACTTCTAGTCTTGTGGAAATCAGACCCTATCTGTGCCCCTCAAAGCTCAAGTCCGTCAGTGCCAGGCCATACAACTAATACCCCTAATTATAGGGTTAGGAATGGCTACTGCTACAGGAACCAGAATAGAGGTTTGTCCCCTTCATTATCCTACTACTGCACACTCTCAAAGGACTTCTCAGACAGTTTGTGAGAAATAACAAAATCTATCCTTACTCTACAATCCCAAATAGACTCTTTGGCAGCAGTGACTTTCCAAAACCACCAAGGCCTAGACCTCCTCTCTGGTGAGAAAGAAGGACTTTGCACCTTCTTAGGGGAAGAGTGTTGCTTTTACACTAACCAGTCAGGGATAGTACGAGACACCACCCAGCATTTACAGAAAAAGGCTTCCGAAATCAGACAGTGCCTTTCAAACTCTTATACCAACCTCTGGAGTTAGGCGTCATGGCTTCTCCCCTTTCTAGGTCCAGTGACAGCCATCTTGCTATTACTTGCCTTCAGGCCCTGTGTTTTTAACCTCCTTGTCAAATTTGTTCCCTTCAAAATTGATGCCATCAAGCTACAGATGGTCTTACAAATGGAACCCCAAATGAGCTCAACTCATAACTTCTACTGAGGACCCCTGGACCAACCCACTGGCCCTTTGGCCTACAGAGTTCCCCTCTAGAGGACACCACAACTACACGGCCCCTTCTTCACCCCTATCCAGCAGGAAGTAGCTAGAGTTGTCATCGCCCAATTCCCAACAGTAGTTGGGGTGTCCTGCTTAGAGGGGGGATTGAGAGATGAAGCCAGCTGGACTGCGTCCAGTGGGGACTTGGAGAACTTTTCTGTCTTACAAGGGGATTGTAAAATGCACCAATCAGAGTGCTCTGTAGCTAGCAAGAGGTTTGTAAAAGGCACCAATCAATGCTCCATAAAAATGCACCAATCAGAGCTCTGTAGCTAGCAAGAGGTTTGTAAAATGGACCAATCGGCACTCTGTAAAATGGACCAATCAGTGCTCTGTAAAATGGACCAATCAGCGCTCTGTAAATTGGACGAATCAGCACTCTGTAAAATGGACCAATCAGCAGAATTCTAAAAGTAACCAATCATGGGGAGGATTGAGAAAAGGGCATTCTTGTAGGACAGAAACAGGACACGGGAAGGGACAAATAAGGGAGTAAAAGCTGGCCACCCCAGCCAGCAGTGGCAACCTGCTCAGGTCCCCTTCCATGCTGTGGAAGCTTTGTTCTTTCACTCTTCATGATAAATCTTTCTGCTGCTCACTCTTTGGGTCTGTGCCACCTTTAAGAGCTATAACACTCACAGTGAAGGTCTGCAGCTTCACTCTTGAAGTCAGCAAGACCACGAACCCACTGGAAGGAACCAACTCCGGACACACTGCCAGCTATCATTTCTTTGTATTGGGAATATTCAATATCCTCCTTCTAGCTATTTGAAACTGTACAACATATTGTAAGCATAGAACACTAGAATTTATTCTGCCTATCTAGCTGTAATTTTGTATCCTTTAACAAAAAGAATCTTTTTTTAAAGGATCTCTCTTATGTAAAATGATCTCTTCCTATCTTCTCCCTCTCCCTAAACTTCCCAGCTTCTAGTATCTTTTACTTCTATGAAATCCACTTTTTTAACTTCTGCATATGAGTGAGAACATGTGGTGTTTAACTTCTGGTTCCTGGCTTATTGCATGTAACGTAATGTCCTCCAGTTCCATCTGTGTTGCCACAGATGACAGGATTTCATTCCTTGTTAGGGCTGAATAGTATTTCATTGTGTATAGGTACCATATTTTCCTTTTCCATTCATCTGTTGATGGACGCTTGGGTTGATTCCTTATCTTGGCTGTTGTGAATAGTGCTGTGATAAACATGGGGTTGCAGATGTCTCTTAGAAGTGTGACCCTTTCTGTTCCAGCAAATGAATTCAGTCAATTTTGGAAAGTTTCTCTTTTCTCTCTGGATGTCACTGGGTTTTTTAAAATCAACATACTTGTATAGAATCTGCTTTGAAGTTTGTAAATGAGAACCAACCGGCTCACCAAGGGAAGCAGAGTGGACAGGTTATTATGGACTTTGTGTTTTCCTATTAGATGGACTAAGTTCTTTATATAGTAAGCTATTCATTCTTTGCCATCTGGTGGCAACTATTTTTCCCTGATATGTTCAATTTTAGTACTTTAAAACTTTTTCTTTTTATTTTTAGCACTTATGCCAATTTAAATGAATTATTTGTATGAGTCATGGTTCAATGTTTGTATAATACATAAACTTCTTACCATCTCTACGTCCACCATGCACACCTAGCAACTGCCACGTCTCATCTGGCCTGTATCAGCAGCCAGATCCCTGGGACTCCCTGCCTCCCCTCCCATCCCTCCTAGTTCCTTCTCCTCACAGCAGCCAAAAGGAACCTGTTACTACAAAATTGTGATCATGACACTGTCTTCTTCAGAAATCTGTAAAGGGCTGGGTGTGGGGGCTCACGCCTGTAATCCCAGCACTTTGGGAGGCTGAGGCGGGTGGACCACGAGGTCAGGAGATCAAGACCATCCTGGTTAACATGGTGAAACCCCATCTCTACTAAAAATACAAAAAATTTGCCCGGCATGGTGGTGGCCACCTGTAGTCCCAGCTACTCGGGAGGCTGAGGCAGGAGAATAGTGTGAACCTGGGAGGCGGAACTTGCAGTGAGCTGACATTGCACCACTGCACTCCAGCCTGGGCAACAGAGCAAGACTCCATCTCAAAACAAAACAAACAAACAAAACCTATAAAGACTTCCCTCCTATCATCTTCCCCCAACCAAGCCTAGCAAGTCCTTCTGGACCGGGTCCCTGGCTCTAAGTGTACAGGAAGCAAACTGGTTTCTATATTTTGATACTGTATCCAGGAAGGTTGGTGAGCACACATCTTAATTCTAATAGTTTTCCTGTAGATTCTCTCTGAATGCCTGTCATAGGCATATCATCTGACAATAATGCCAGTTTTGTTTCTTCTTTTCAAATCTTTACATCTTTTATTTCTATTTTTACCTTACTGGGTAGAACTTCTCTAATAATATTGAATAGAAGCAATGACAGCTGGCTTTCTTGTCTTGTTCCTAACTTAAAGAGCACGCTTTAAACTTTTCACCATTAAATATGTTTGCTGCAGGTTTTTGTTAGATATACTTTATAAGAAGAAGGAATTTTCCTTTTATTATATTTTGCTGAGAGATTTTTACAATTATAAATGCATATTGAAGGATAATGAGGTCAGCCTTGCCCTGTCAGATATTAATATATTAAAAAGTTATAATAAAGATTGTGGCAGTAGTACCAGGATAGAACAATGGCAGATTAATACACAGTCTAAAACTAGATGCAAACATACACAAGAACTTAGATGATTTATTCTGGCTCCCTTTGTTTTAGGTTGTTATGTTTTCCTCTTGATTGTCTTTCTTTTTTTTTCTAGACTGGATCTCTTTCTATCACCCGGGTTGGAGTGCAGTGGTACGATCATGGCTCACTGCAGCCTCTACCTCTCAACCTCCTGAGCTCAAGGGATCCTCCTGCCTCAACCTCCAGAGTAGCTGAAACTACAGATGCGTACCACCATGCCTAGCTAATATTTTTATTTTCTGTACAGACATGGTCTCATTATGTTGCCCAAGGCTAGTCTATGTTGCCCAGGCTGGCCTCCCATCTCAGCCTTTCAAAGTGGTAGGATTACAGGTGTGGGACACTGCACCCAGCCTTACTCTCTGTTTCTACAAGTTCAACTTTTAAAAATCCCACGTATAAGTGAAACCATCTAGTATTCATATTTTTGTGTCTGGTCTATTTTGTTTAGCATAATGTCTTCCAGTTTCATTTATACTGTTGCAAATGGCAGGATTTCCTTTTTTAAAAAAAGATGGAATAGTGCATTGCACGTGCACACACACACACTACATTTTCTTTATCCATTCATCCATTCATAGACACTTAGGTTGATCTCATATCTTGGCTGCTGTGAATATGGAGTGATTTCATTTCCTTTGGATATATGCCAAGAAGTGGGAATGCTGGATCATATGGTAGTTCTATTCTTAATTTTTTGAAGAACCTCTATACTGTTTTCCACAATGACTCTACCAATTTACATTCCCACCAATGGTGCACAAGGGTTCCCTTTTCTGTACATCCTCAACAACACTAGTTATCTTTTGGCTTTCTTATAATAGCCATTCTAACAGGTGTGAGATGATCTCTCACTGTGCTTTTGATTAGCATTTCCCTGATGATTAGTGGTGTTGAGCACCTTTTTATAAATCTGCTGGCTTATATACATATCTTCTTTGGAAAAATATCTGTTCAGGACCTTTGCTTATTTTAAAATGAAACCTTTTAAATAAAAGATTATTTGGTTTTGTCCTATTGAGTTGTGTGTGTTCCTTATGTATTTTAGATATTAACCCCTCCTATCAAATACATACTTTGCAAATATTTTCTCCTACTCCATAAATTGTCTCTTTACTGTGCTGATTGTTTTCTTTGCTGTGCAGAATGTTTTTAGCTTGATGGAATCCAATTTGTCTATTTTTCTTATACTTTTGAGCTCATATCCAAAAAACTCTTTGCTTACACCACTGTCAAGAAACTTTTCCCCTAGGTTTTCTTCTGTTTTACAGTGTCAGGTTTTACATTTAAGTCTTTAATATATTTTGACTTGACTTTTTAATATGGTATGAGATAAGGGTACAATTTTATTCTTCTGCATGTGGATATTCCGATTTAGTTTTCCCAACACCATTTATTGAAGAGACTATCGTTTTTCCATTGTGTATTCTTGGTGCTTCTCTTGAAAATTACTTGACATTATATGTATGGGTTTCTTTCCGGGCTCTATTCTGTTCTATTGGTCTATATGTCTGTTTTTATACCAGCACCATACTGCTTTGATTATGAGACATCTTTCCATTTATTTTTACCTCATTCAATTTCTTTCATCAGAGTCTTACAGTTTCAGTATACAGATCTTTCACATCCTTGGTTAAATACATTTCTGGCTAGATGCAGTGGCTCATATCTGTAATCCAAGCATTTTGGGAGGCCAAGGTGGGAGGATTGCTTGAGATCAGGAGTTCAAGATCAGCCTGGGCAACAGAGTGAGATGCTGTCTCTACAAAAAAGTTTTAAAAATTAGCTGGGTGTGCTGGCATACACCTATAGTCTCAGCTACTTGGGAGGCTGAGGTGGGAGGATCACTTGAGTACAGGAGTTTGAGGCTGCAGCGCCACTTTACTCCAGCCTGAGTGACAAAGCAAGACACTGTCTCTAAATAAATAAGTAAATATATAAATAGATTTACTCCTATGTAATTTTTTGGTTATTGTAAATGAGATTGTTTCTTAATTTCTTTTTTAGATAGTTAATTGTTTGTTAGCATGTAGAAATGCAATTGGTTTTTGTATGTTGATTTTGTATCCTGCAACTTTATTGAATTCGTTTATTATTTCTAGGAGTTTTTTGGTGGAGTCTTTAGGGTTTGCTATACAAAAGATCACGTCATTTGCAAACAGACAATTTTACATCTTCCTTTCTGATTTGGGTGCCTTTTATTTCTTTCTGTGGCCTAATTTCTTTTTGTGGCTCTGGCTGGGACTTCCAGTATTATGTTGACTAGAAGTGGTGAGAATGGGCATCTTTGTCTTGTTTCTGATCTTAGAGAAAAAGCTTCAGCTTCTCACTGTTGAATATGATGTGGGCTTGTCATATATGGCCTTTATTGAGTTGAGGCACATTCTTTCTATACCTGATTTGGTGAGAGTTTTTATCATGAAAAGATGTTGAAGTCAAATGCTTTTGCTTCATCTGCTGAGATGACCATTTGGTTTTTATCCTTTATTCTGTTAATGCCGTGGATCACATTTATTAGTTTATATGTATCAAACCATCCTTGCATCCCAGGGATAAATCCCACTTGATCATGGTTTACACAATCATTTTAATGTGCTGTTGATGTTGGTTTTCTATTATTTTGTTGAGAATTTTTGTCCCTATGTTCATCATGGATATTGATCTATAATTTTCTTTTCAGGTTTATGTTCCTTCTCCCAATCCCACAGAGTCTAGCTGTCTGCAAAGGCTCACATCTGCTGTCTTGGGGGCACACATGGAAAAATGGCCACTATCAGGAGAGAAGGGTGATTCACTCAGAGCACTGGGGGCACTTGTGGGCCAGTTTGGAAGAAGGGAGCCTCCAGACAGGCATCTCAAGAGGACTCCTGATGGAGTCCCAGAAGTGGTTAGTATAATTTAAGGCCCTTTGTCAAGTTTCAAGCCCTCATTGCTGTAAGTCCTTTCTTCTCTTACTTGATCACAGCCTCTCCCAGCCACTCAGCTGTGTTGATTCCTTTTGTATTCTGGGTGGACAAGGAAGAGGTGGGCCTCTTGGCAGGTCCCAGGTATAGCTAGGGTATCCCGGCACTCACTACGCTCTCGCTTTCCCTTGTGCAAAGAATGGTGTGCTCAGGGGGTGGTTTCTCTTGGCACTGAGCTGTGCCACCTTGTGGGAGGGCTGACTCAATTAAAATGAAACTGTTTTACCCTCTTCAATGTGTCTGTTCCAGGATTTTTTTTTCCAACAGTATGCTGGAACTTCTCCACTGGTCTTTAGGACTCTCACAAAGGTACTTTTGTCTATGGGTGGTTGTCAAAATCCATGCATTGTGGAGAGATGATGACAGAAAACTGTCTGCCATCTTGCTGATGTGATTCCTGACTTTGTTTCTCTTTATTCCTCTTCAAGCAAGGCAAGTCCTAGTTAAACTTGGACAAGGTGTGAAAGTGCGTCCACTGTTTCTCGCCTTTGTGTGATGGTTGAATTCTCTTGCCAGGTCTACAGTGAGAGGGCAGGCTGGGGAGCACAGCATCCTGTCCAATTTCCAGATCCTAGTAGGCTTTCACACAGTGCACCTCTAATATGTTGAATTGACACCTTCTATCATGTTACATCGTTCATGTATCCTCTGAACCAAAATTGTATATAAAAATTAAAACCCATTCACTGTTACAGGGTTATTCCAATTGCCACTCATCTACAGAACTTTATTCACTGGGAACGTATTCCTGAAATTAAATATGCACAAAAGTTATAGGCTTACACCTGAAGAAGGTCAATTGAAATGATGATGATGATGATGACAAGGATTGGCAATGGTAATGGCAATACTTATTAAGCAAATAAGTTAATTAAGAAAATATAATAAGCAAATTAAGAAAATATAATAAAGTCTCTAGCTAACTCATAGGCACTGGAATAAGTAACCCCTCAAGCAAAAAGTTGCTGTGTCTATTTGCAGTGCTTCAGTAGGGGTAAGCATTCCTTGCATATATCAGATCTTGGCTTGGTACCTACAGTCTTGACTGAGCCACCTAGGGGCTCAAATCCTAGAACCCGAATCTGTCTAGTAAGTCTGGCTGTATGAGGCAACAGTTGAAGGGACACACTTGTCAATAACAACACCAAAGAATTTAAACAACAAAGAATTTAAAACCACCAGAAAGAGCTTTCAATAATAGTTGTGGAAAATTAAAGATACTTGCGATGTAGGAAACAGAAGGTTTTAAAAATCTACTGTTGTATCCAAAATAGTTTAAAGTTACCATATATCCTTACTAACAAGAAGTTAAAGTAAAACAAGAGAAAGTGTTGAATATAATGCAGACTTCTGCTAAATATTCAACCAGCCTACAAGATGCATCTCTTTTTTTCCCACATATTTTTTTTAAAGAAGAGAGCTCAGGGTCAGGTAGACCAGAGGGTAAATTTACCTCAAGAGTCTTGGGCAGGCACAAGCTTCAAGCATGCTGGGCTCTCAGCAGCAGACTAGTTTGCAATGGGCAGAGATGTTACAGGGAAACTATCCCAAGTCAAGGTCCAGTATGTGTAATAACCCCAGGATTTATCTGGGCTCGTTGCTGGTGTCAAAGATGGTCCAGTCCAGCTGGCAGAGAATGACAACAGAACCATGGCCATGGTAGTTCATAAATGGTGCTGGGAAAATCAGTTCACCATTTGCAGAATGAAACTGGACCCCTATCTCTCACCATATAGAAAAAGTAACTCAAGATGGATTAAAGACTTAAGCGTAACACATGAAACTATAAAAATCTTGGAAGAAAACCTAGGAAATGCTCTTCTGGACACTGGCCTGGACAAAGAATTCATGACCAAGTCCTCAAAAACAAACAAGACAAAAACAAAAATTGGCAATTAGGACCTAATTAAACTGAAGAGCTTCTGCACGGCAAAAGAAACTATCAACAGAGTGGGAATGGGAGCAAATATTTGCAGACTATTAATCTGACAAAGGATTACTCTGCATAATCTATAAGGAAATTAAACCAACAAGAAAAAACAACCCCATTATAAAGTGGGCAAAGGACATGAACAGACACTTTTCAAAAGAAAACATACATGCAGCCAACAAGCATGTGAAAAATTGTTCAACCTTACTAATAATCAGAGAAATGCAAATCAAAACCACAATGAAATACTATTGCACACCAGTCAAAACAGCTATTATTAAAAGGTCAAAAAATAACAGATGTTGGCAAGGTTGCAGAGTGCAGAGAAAAAGCAAGGCTTTATAGACCATTGGTAGGAATATAAATTAGTTCAGCCATTGTAGAAAGCAGTTTGGAGATTTCTCAAAGAACTAAAAATAGAACTACCATTGACCTAGCATTCCAATTACTGGGTATATAGCCAAAAATAAATAAATAATTCTGCCAAAAAGACACCTGCATTCATATGTTTATTGCAGCACCTTTCACAATAGCAAAGACTTGGAATCAACTTAGATGCCCACCAATGACAGACTGGATAAAGAAAATGTAGTACATATATGCCATGGAATACTACACAGTCATAAAAAGGAATGAAATCATGTTCTTTGCAGCAACATGGATGGAGCTGGAGGCCATTATCCTAAGCAAATTAATGCAGGAACAGAAAACCCAATACTGCATGTTCTCACTTATAAGTGAAAGCTAAGCATTGTGTACACACAGACATAAAGATGGGAACAATAGGTACGGGGGGCATCAAAAAAGGGACGGAGGGAGGGAGGGGAGCAAGGGTTGAAAAACTACCTATTGGGTACTATGTTCACTATTTGGGTGACAGGTTCAATAGAAGCTCAAACCTCAGCATCACACAATATATCCACGTAACAAACCTACACATGTACTCCCTGAACTTAAAATAAATAAATAAATACATTTTTAAAAAGATCCATGGCAGTGTCATTGTTACTAGTGGTATATATCTGGTTAAGAGGAAAAACCTTAGCCATCTCCTGGGGGACACAATCTTTGAGGAACAGGGTCTGGCAAGGGGTAGGCCAAGTATGAGAGCCTTGCACAACTGACTTGAAGTTCAGGGAAGGCACAAGTCCTTCTACAAATAAGAAGACCAAGAGGAAAGCCTAGTGAACACAGCAAGATTAGGAGGAGGCATGTGCATGCTCAGAGTGCCCAAATACTGTGTAGGTTTTCTTGTAGAAGATTAATCCTCTATCTTGGCAGCAGATGGATAAATCCACTCAATACGGCAGCCTTACTGGGACTGACTGATGAATTCAGTGGTGTTTCTTTAGCCTGTAAATAAAGGTCCTCATTGCCTACTGCTGAGTGGGACTAAACCATTCTTGCTATAATAGATTTTACCTCTTTCAGGGCTGAAAAAGTGTTGGAGTAGCATGGGAATTCTATTGTAATGAATGAAGAACATGCAGTTGAGGTACTACTATCTGTAGAAAGTCTCAGGGAAAAATTTGGTTGCATGACTGCAGCCCACAGGGTGGTTTATCCAGCTCACTAGACTTAAACGGAGCACCATGAGGTCTATGCCAGGGCTATACTGTTTGATATGATCCTCAGTGACCTGGAAAAGGACACCCTGACTTCCCTGCTAATGACCTGAGACCTGGGCATGCTTTTGCTTTCTTGCAGTCAGCTTTCTATAAAGCAGGTATCTCATTTGCCTCTTGTTAACAATACCAATATGTTATAAATGCAAAGAAGATATTCTCATAAAAATGTGTTGTATGTAAGCATTTATGCATCAAAACAAAATCTATGTCATGGAGGAAAGTGAAAGATTTGTTAAGGTCTGTTCATTAGCACTTCACAACTACATACCGGGTGCAGTGGCTCACGCCTGTAATCCCAGCACTTTGGGAGGCTGAGGCAGGTGGATCACCTGAGGTCAGGAGTTCGAGGCCAGCCTGGCCAACATGGTGAAACCCTGTCTCTGCTAAATATACAAAAATTAGCCAGGCATGGTGGCGCACACCTGTAGTCCCAGCTACTTGGGAGGCTGAGGCAAGAGAATCACTTGAACTTGGGAGTCAGAGGTTGCAGTGAGCCAAGATCACACCACTGCACTCCAGCCTGGGTGACAGAGCAAGACTTCGTCTCAAAAAAAAAAAAAAAAAAAAAAGGAGAAAAAGAAAGAAAAATAAAAGCTTCACAATTACAGTCATGCATTGCTTAACGATGGGGATACATTCTGAAAAATATGTTGTCAAGAGATTTTGTCATTGTGCAAACACTCAGAATGTGCTTAAACGAACCTAGATGGTCTAGCCTACTACACACCTAGGCTACATGGTATAGCCTATTGCTCTTAGGCTACAAACTTGCACAGCAAATTCCTGTACTCAATACTGTAGGCAGTTGTAACACAGTGGTATTTGTGTACCTAAACATATATCTAAACATAGGAAAGGTACAGTAAAAACATGGTATTATAATCTTATGGGACCAGCATCATACATGAAGTCCGTGATTGACCAAAACATTGTTATGTGGCACACAACTATTCATAAAAATAATCTCTGTAACTCCATCCTGTTTCCCCAGCATCGGAATCACATTTCCCTTTGGGTGACTTCAGGTACAGCCAAACAAAGACTCATGACCTTTCCCCATAAATACTCTGCCCTTTCCCATCTCACATCACCCCATCCTGCTCTTCACTCAGGCTGGGCCATTCGTCTCTTCGTCAACCTACATGAATGGTCATTTCATTTCAAAATTTTCAGTAAAACTCAGTTTTGTTATGAGGGTGATCCTACCTATCTTCTCCCATATACCACCACACTTCGTGTATTTTAGTCCATTGAAATACAAACTGCAAGTGTGGAGAATGGAGAGATGGTTTATTAGAGAAGGTAGAATTTGAATGGACTTAAGATGAGTAACATTTTAATAAGTATATCTGGGGGAAGGGCATTCGTGTCATCATCACCACCATCATCACCATTGTCATCAGCATCATCATCATCACGTTCATCACAGCTAGTTTTTATTCCATGCTTACTACAAGCCAAACACTGTTTTTAAACATTCCATATGCCTTATTTCATTAATTTTCATAACAACATTATGAGATAAACATTATCTTTTGTCCCATTTTTTTTTGAGACAGGGTCTCACTCTGTTGCCCAGACTGGAATGCAGCAGCACAATCTTGACTCACTGCAGTCTCAACCTCCCGATCTCAAGCAATACTCCCATCTCAGCCTCCCAAGTAGCTGGGACTACAGGTGTACACAACTGTGCCGGCTAATTTTTTAAATTTTTGTAGGAGACAAGGTGTCACTAGTTGCCCAGGCTGGTCTCAAATTTCTGGGCTCAAGAGATCCTCCTGCCTTGGCCTCCTAAAGTGCTAGGGTTACAGGCGTGAGCCACTCTGCCCAGCCAAAGGACCACTTTTTTGGATGAATACATTGAGGCACTGATAGATTAAGAGACTTACCTAAGATTGCTCAACCACTGAGCAGTGGAACAAAGTTTGTCATACAGATGCTGTGCTTGCAACCACTAAGTGGCACTGCATGAAGAATTGATTGAGCAAACCATAGCAGGAACGGGAGATGGGCAGGGTTTGAAGAAAAGCCATAGGTTCAAATGACTAGATGCTAATAGGTTAATATGACTAGATGCTAATAAGGGTAGAATCAGGCTAAGTTACAGAAAGCTTTGAATTCTTTCACCAAATTTACTTTTATAGGAGTTACTCTGTGGAGAGTAGAGAGCTTCAAAGGTTTTTTTTGTTTGTTTCAGATAAATGTAATAAAATCTGGCTTTAAGTAGGTAAGTTTGGGAGCAGTGAATAGAATCTACAGATAATGGAAATTCACCAGAACTTGGCAGTTTTCTTCTTTCTTTTATACTTTATTTAGCTAGTGAATAACTTGGCATCTAGTTTAATTTGACTCAAATGCAGACATTTGAAACAATGTTGTTTGGCACCCCCAACAAACAAGAAGAAATAAGAATTCAGGTTATTTTGTATTGTTTTATTTTTTGAGACAGGGTCTCACTCTGTCACCCAAGATGGAGTGCAGTGGCACCATCATGGCTCACTGCAGCCTACACCTCTTGGCTCAGGTGATCCTCCCACCTCAGCCTCCCGAGTAGTTGGGACTACAGTGGTGCACTATCACACCCAGCTAATTTTTTTTTTTTAATAGAGATGGGGTCTTGCTGTGTTGCCAGGGCTGATTTTGAACTCCCAGTCTTAAGCAATCCTCCCACCTCAGCTTCCCAAAGTTTTGGGATTACAAGCATGAGCTACCATGCCCAGCCAAGAATTAAGTTCTTTGTGGACCAGTAAGTATATAATAATAGTGACTCTTGCTAACTTATGAAATTATTATTGTCCAAATCTCCTTTTTCCATGACATACATACACCAGCTCCTCTAATTACTGGATGTGTTTATCAGATGCATCTTTATTAAGTAAAGAAAGAAAAAACAGAATGTTTTGTTTGCATAAATCTTTCCCCTTCATTGCAGGCAGGCTGCAATTAGCAGCCAAGGCAATATTGAAAGGGGCTTAGAAAGAACAATCAAAGATGTGTGAATTATGTGTATGAATTAAGCCTAATTAAATCTCTTTGCTGAGAGGAATGGAAGAACTAACAGTTACTCACACTTTTCAGCTGCTTACAGCCAGCTTCCACAAGCGGAACCCTCTGAAGCAAAACTGCAAAAAGCAGAAATTCTGCTCTGGACAAACCTGCTGAAGTTCAGTTCTGCATAGTTTCCAACCCTTGTCTGTTGTATAGCTATCTCAGTAAAATTTGATTCTGGTTAACTAACCTAACTCATTAAATTACTGAGTTGTTTAATAAGATACAATTTGGTTAATATTTTGGCAGCAAATCAAAAAGTATATCCTATATATGTGTTATATTGATTTATCCTCTTTTCCTTTAAAATGAAATGTATTTGTCCACAGAACCTCCAACTATTCCAAATATGAGTTTTATTTCAGAATTCTAAATTCCCTGTTTGCTTGATTCAGGAAGTCTCTGTGTTTTTTACCTCAGGGGAACATTTTTCAGCGAACGCAATTGAGTGTTCATACCAAGAGCTTATGCTTGGAATCTGGCATTTCTCCAGGAATCACTGACCTTGTGCTACTGCCTTAAGAGCAGACCAAGCATTGTTTTCTAGGCCCAAATTACTTCATTTGTCCACTATCGCTTAGAAGCATGGAGCCTCAATCTGGCTCTTGCCTGTGCTTCTTGAGGAGGATTTTGGTTTTTCTTTGTAGGTGGCTCTGTCCAGGCTAAGATGGGACAGCTCTCATCTAAGGGACCTACTGCTCAAGCCTATCCACTTTTATAACAGAAAGGCAGATAGGATATTCAGAAATATTATTAATACTATAAATATGTCTTGAATCAGCAGTCATTGCTGTAAAGCTGTTGCCAGAGTGTAGAGTCTTGAATCACCTATCCAGATACTACTTTTGCCAACGCTTCTTTCCTACTTCCCAGATTTCCTTCCTAGCGGAACAATCCCAATAACATAACATTCTGGCTTCTCTCTGCTCTAAGGAGCTAAACTGACTGGGGAATTTGGAAGGAGAAACTAGGTATACATAGGGAGACTCTCCTGCTTTCACTTGGGAGAAGATCAACTGTTATCTGCTTCTCCGGAACCCTTTGTGGGAGGACTTCTGTGGTCCTGGGCTGCCTGGCACCATGTGGATTTGTCACTCTGTTTCTGAGGTTCAGTAGTGGGGAGTTCATTTGCCCACACTTAAAGGCCACATTTTCCAAAATCAGCCTTTTGAAAATGAAAGTGATATTTATGTCTTTCATCCGCTAACTGATATGTTTCTTCTGTTTTTGTTTTTTTAGAGACGAAGTCTTGCTCTATTACCCAGGTTGGAGTGCAGTGGTGTGATCACAGCTCACTGCCTTGATCTTCTGGGCTCAAGCAGTCCTCACACCTCAGCCTCTTAACTAGCTGGGACTACAGGTGTGTGACAACATCTGGCTAATTTTTTATTTTTTGTAGAGACAGCAACTCACTATGTTGCCTAGTCTGGTCTTGAACTCCTGGCTTCAAGGGATCCCCCTGCCTTGGCCTCCCAAAGCGGTGGCATTACAGGCATGAGCCACTGTGTCTGGCCTAATATGTTTTATTTTTCAATCAACTCAGAATGTGGTTGGTAAAAAGGAGTGTCATTTATTGGGCCCCATATAACACCCAACAACTACTAAAGCAGGACTGAGAAAAGTCATATTTAATAAAGACAGATTCCCAAGACATTCACTCACTCCTTAAAGCTATAAAAGTTCTAGCCTAATGTCACATTATACTGACAATATGTATCTAGAGCAAGTTAATGTCAGCCCTCTCAGAATTGCCTTCACTGAGTCAAACATTAATGTTGACTTTTTACTGGAAGTCACTGTGAAAAAGGGCTAAATAATTAACATATGTTTCTGCTGACTGTTAATGACAACATTGTCTGTTATATGTCTGTTACTCAATGCTCCTCTTGTTTATTCCATGTGGCAAATTTACTTTAGAATTTAGAAGCAGGAGAATATTGTCTTTACCCAAAAATTTGCATGCTTACTCTGAAAGACAAAGATAACTATGTAACCTATCCTATTTCCCTCTTTTGACTTTGCTATCAGGAAATTCCAGGCCCAATATATCGCTCAGGCACAGTAACCATCGCAGCTCAAATAAACAGCATGCTTGCTTCCTTCTTTTCATAGCTTTAATTTCTAATTTCCACTTAAATAACATGCACACAATCAGTTTTGTAGGCCACCCCCAAATTCTTTAAAATATCAATCAGGCACAGTTGAAATAAAACAAGAGAAAAATAAAAGTGAAGGACTTCTGGTTTCTATCCAGCATGCAAGGAGCTTAGGAGTCATTACTTCTGAACTCACAACAACAACAAACAGCTGAACAAATTGAGTATCAACAATTCTTCTTTTATCTATGAGAGAATTGAGGTCACAGAGCAATAGATGTACTCATACTACTTCCTGGAGCAGAAACCCAGGAGAAGAGCTTTGGGACTGTAATTGATGAATTGCTGGAGGCTCAGTTTGGACAAGTCTGAGGGTTAAAAAGAGTCTTAGGAGGCCCTGCACACTTTTGTGAGTTTTGCCCTCAAAAGCCCTTCCAGGTTCTCACAGTGAAGATTAGAGAAAAATCCCCACGTGCTTCTGGCAGGGGGAGGAAAAATATACCATTTGAAATACATCCAGATAATTCTGTTCTTCTTCTAACAAGGTCTTTTCTCAAGAGAAACTAGTTTACCAGAGCCTAACTAACTGGGGTTTTACCAGAGCCTAGCCAATGTGGAGGATGGGAAATACCCAATTCTGGCCCATTCTAGCCTTCTTGTCTCCCCTAACTGGGAAACAAATAAAATGAAATTGAGAAGCACCTGTAAACATCACAGCCAAGGGGCACAGGTTCACTAGAAGACTGAGCTCTAATCAGAGCACTATGGAACACTTCTATTCCCTCTAGGATCTTACCATCTCATCAATGGGGCTCTTGTATAATAACAGGGGAATATCAGTGAAAGAAATACATTTCTCAAGCCTTATTTAAGAAGAAGTCAGGGCCGGGTTCGGTGGCTCATGCCTGTAATCCCAGCACTTTGGGAGGCCAAGGCAGGCGAATCACAAGGTCAAGAAATCGAGACCAACCTGGCCAACACAGTGAAACCCCGTCTGTACTAAAAATACAAAAATTGGCTGGGCGTGGTGGCGTGTGCCTGAAGTCCCAGCTACTCAGGAGGCTGAGGCAGGAGAATTGCTTGAACCCGGGAGGCGGAGGTTGCAGTGAGCTGACATTGTGCCACTGCACTCCAGCCTGGCGATAGAGTGAGACTCCACCTCAAAAAAAAATAGAGAAGAAGTCTCTAGGGGAACTCAAAGACAACAACAAAGACTGAAACAAGAAAACCAGAGAAAATTCTAGCCTTTGACACCCCAGCTAGAGCAAATGGTAGACATAGTCTAACCCCTAACCAGGTCAACATAAAATTTCACACTAACAGCCTATTTATCTCATTTCCTTTTGCCCAGTACATCATGTCTGGCTTTCAAAAAAAAATAGTTTGAAGAGACAGAACAGGCTTTGAACCAACCTCAGATATGGCAGAGATATTGAAATCATCAGAGCAGAAATTTAAAAAATGATGATTAATAGACTAAAGACTATAATGGAAAAAGTGGACAACTTGGAAAAAGAGGTGGTTAATATAAACAGAGGAATGGAACCTCAAAGAAACAATCAAAAGGAAGTGCTAGAAATAAAAAACACTGTAAAGAAAAGAAGAATGCCTTATGGGCTTATCAATGGACTGGACATGGCCAGGAAAGAATCATTGAACTTGAAATGTTGATGGAAACTTCCAAAACTGAAAGGCAAAGAGAAAAAGAATAAAAAGTCAAAGCATAATATCTGCATTAGTCTGTTCTCACACTGTTATAAGAAATACCTGAGATGGAGTACTTTATAAAGAAAAAGAGGTTTAATGGACTTACAGTTCCTCATGGCTGGGGAGGCCTCACAATCAAGGCAGGAGGCAAAGGAGGAGCAAAGTTATGTCTTACATGGTGGCAGGCAAGAGAGCATGTGCAGGGGAACTGCCCTTTATAAAACCATCAGATCTCATGAGAATTATTCACTATTACAAGAACAGCATGGGAAAGACCCACCTCCATGATTCAATTACCTCCAACTAGGTCCCTTCCATGACACATGGGGATTATGGGAGCTACAATTCAAGATGAGATTTTGAATTGTGGGGAAACAGCAAAACCATATCAATATCCAAGAACTGTGGGACAATTACAAAAGGGATAACACATGTTTCATGGAAAGAAGAAGGAGAAGAAAGAGATAGGATGGAAGAAATACTTGAAGCAATAATGATGAGATGTTCCAAAATTAATGATAGACTCCAAACCACAGATCCACGAAGCTCAGAGAACACCAGGCAGAATAAATACCAAAACAAAAACAAAAACAGACCCTAAGCTAGGCATATCATATTCAAACTACATAAAGTCAAAGACAAAAGGAAAATATTGAAAGATACCAGAAGGGGAAAAATCTTACTATGAAGGAGAAAAGATAAAAATTACATGGAACTTCTCTTCAGAAATCATGCAAGCAAGAAGAGAGTTGAGTGAAATAATTAAAATATTGAAGCAAAAATACCACCAATCTAGAATTCTGTTTCCAGCAAAATTTTCCTTCAAAAGTAAAGGAGACCTCATTTCATGGCCCTTGTGGCACAGAGATAGTGCCAAAGATCTGGGGCCACTTAGCTGCAAGTTGCCTCCAGCAGGTACCTGTGGCTCCTAACAGGGCATGCCCACCTCGCCTGTCTACTATCACAGAGAGAGATTTCACCTCTTGGGCTGAGAGGCCCCAACCTTTCCTCAAGCTAAAACTATGTAGCATTGAGCTACCAGCCAGATGCCTTCCCACAAAGGATCTGTGGTGGCACAGGGCAACTGACATGGTTCTTTTTCTTCCAGTCATAGATACTTTAGGAGCCATGGGTTACACTGCAGACATGGCCAAGTCCAAGAACCACACTGCACATAACATGTCCCCAAAATAGCACAGAAATGCCATCAAGAAACATCAGTTGCAAAGATATGAATTTCTTTAGGGGGTAGACCCCAAGTTCCTTTGGCTCTTTGCCAAGCAGCACAAGAAGGATCTGAAGAAAATGCAGGCTGTGTCAGTCAGTCTTGTGTTGCTATAAAGGAACACTTGAGACTGGGTAATTTACCAAGAAAAGTTTATTTTGGCCACAGTTCTGCTAAGCTGCATAAGCATGGAACCAGCATCTGCTCAGCTTCTGATGAGGCCTCAGGAAGCCTTTACTAATGGTGGAAGGTGAAGGGGGAGCAGGCATCTCACATGGCAAGAAAGTGAGCAAGGGAAAGAAGAGGAGGTGCAAGGCTCCTTTAAACAATCAGTTCTCTTTGCTGGATGCGGTGGCTCACGCCTGTAATTCCAGCACTTTGGGAGGCTGTGGCAGGTGAGTCACCTGAGATGAGGAGTTCAAGACCAGCCTGGCCAATATGGTGAAACCCCGTCTCTACTAAAAACACAAAAAAATTAGCCAGGTGTGGTGGCACGCATCTGTAGTCCCAGCTACTTGGGAGGCTGAGGCAGGAGAATTGCTTGAACCCGAGAGGCGGAGGTTGAATTGAGCCAAGATCATGCCACTGCACTCCAGCCTGGGTGACAGAACGAGACACCTTCTGAAAAATAAATAAATAAATAAATAAATACCAGCTCTCACATGAATTTAATGGAGGGATAACTCACTCATCACCATGGGGAGGGCACCAAGCCATTCATGAGGGATCCACCCCCATGACCCAAACACCTCCCAGAGACCAACTTCCAACACTGGAGGTCACATTTCAACATGTGATTTGGAGAGGACAAAACACCCAAACCATATCATAGGCCAATAATGGCAAGGCCATGAGTGTGAGTGCAGAGGCTATCATGGCCTCATAAAGCCCAAGGATGTTAAGCCCAAAATCCCAAAGGGTGTCAGCCTCAAGCTCACTTGACTTGCCTACATTGCCCACCCCAAGCTTGGGAAGCATGCTTATGCCCATATTGCCAAGGGTCTAAGGCTCTGCCAGCCAAAGGCCAAGACCAAGGATTAAACCAAGGCCCAGGCTGCAGCTTCAGCTCCAGCTACAGTTCTAGCTCCAGCTCTGGCTCAGGCTCCCAAAGGTGCCCAGATCCCCACAAAGACTTTGGAATAGAAGCCTCTGTCGGCCAGCATGAGGACAGTGGGACTGGTGTGACCCCTGGGCTGCCATCTGCATGGGGATGGTGTCCTCCTGTGCTATTTGTACAAATCAACCTGAGGCAGGACAACAGCAGCAACAACAACAACAAAAAAACCTGACATGGTGGAACTGGTTGAACTGGGACTCCCTGCTAGAAGAGAAGAGCAAACAGGTAATCGCCAACCCAAAATTAAAGAAGAGGGAATAGATCTAGGGTCTCAGGAGAAAGAGAAGGTGGTACAGGTACTGATGTTTCCCCTGCAAGCCCAACATCCCATGGAGAAAATGGAGGAGTTTGTGTACAAGATCCGGGAGGGACATTGGAAGATCATCCCAAATGCTGGCTCCCTGACTTGAAGTACACTGATGCCTGCTACATGACAATGGACCACTCACGCCCCCCCTCAGGCTTACTCAAAGAGCATCTGTACCCCATTCAGAAACTGGCACTGTCTAGAGACATCTGCTTGGTTTCGTGCTGGAAATCTTCACCATGCTCAGACGAAATATTCATTTCATGGCCCCATCCACAGGAGAAGGTGGCTTGGAGAATGCTCTTGTTGGGTGCAGTGCTCTGTCTCAATTTCTCCTAGCTCTTTCATACCACCTATTCTCATTCAGAGAAAGTTTTGGACATATTCCAAACTGGGCTATTCAGACATCACCCTCCTGATGATGGGGAGCCTTGTCTCTTGGCTGTATTACTCCTTGTACTGTTCCCCAAAACCACGGCACATCCACCTCTCCACTGCCCATGTCCTGGGCATTTTTGCATCCTTGTGACACAGCAGGACCCGTTTCCACTCCTAAGCACTGGCAGACAAGAGCAACAGTGTTCCTGGGACTTGACTTGGGTGGTAGTGTGCCTACTGTGGGCTTTACTATCACTAAGGGCTGTGTCAAGGCCACCACAGTGGGCCAGATGGGCTGGTTCTTCCTCATGGCTGTAATGGACATCACCAGAGTTGCCTTAATGCAACTCAAATTCCTGAGCAGTATTTTCCTGGAAAATTTGACATGTGATTCTGGTTGCACCCAATTTTCCATGCCCTGATGATGATAGCAGCCTTTGTACATGTCTGTAAAGTCTCCAGGCCTGGCGTGGTAGCTCACACCTGTAATCCCAACACTTTGGGAGGTAGAGGCAGGAGGACTGCTTGAGCCCAGGAGTTTGAGACCAGCCTGGGCAACATAGTGAGACTCTATCTCTATAAAAAAAAATTAAAAATCTGTGGGCATGATGGTGCACACCTGTAGTCCCAGCTACTCAGGAGTCTGAGGCAGGAGGATTGCTTGAGCCCAGAAGTTTAAGGCCACAGTGAGCCATGATTGCACCACTGTACCACAACCTGGGTAACAGACCAAGACCCTGTCTCAAAAAAAAAAAAAAAAAAAGTCTCCAACTTTCAGAAATCCTGTTATAGACTAGAAAGTGGCTATACTGATGTCTTCTTTGAGTCTCACACCCAAGGAACTTCCCAAGTGCCTTTTTTTAAGGGTATATGTGGCCCTCAAATGGCAGAACATTAAGAATACAGAAAGTAAGAAAATATAGTTAACACAGAAGCCCTGTGAGGAATGAATGGATGCCAAACAGACAAATACAAAATCTAAGAAAACATAGGTAGAACACTCAACCTATCATTCTTTCCCAAAATGATAAAAATCCTTGTGGCACTGTGGGACCCATTTCCCACTGTCAGGGGAAAAGTAACGCCCCAATTCCAGGGCTAGCCAGTTCTTAGAGGTAGTGTAACAGTGAAACAGCAAAGGAACACACATAGCTAACTTCAGTTTTGCTAAAGGGCCTTTACTCATTGGTGAGTATAGGTAGGGATAATTTTAGAGCATTGAGATAAAATGCAAAAACAGCAATTAAGTAGCTTTTGAAGCTAACTCTGGAATTAAAAGAGAAGTATGTAAACAACTATGTTTTGTCAAAGCTTTATAGGAACCAGGAAGTTTGGCTAGCATCATATAAGACACCATTACCCAAGGACAAAAGTTTCACAAACCTCCCTGGACCCTTGCTGGCGCCTAAACATATGCCATTATCAGCCCCCTCCTTTCCTAGACATAAAAGACAAGACAAAGCCTGCATAATTCTAAGATGGTACTTTAGGATGCTAGTCTGCCATCTTCTCAGTTTGCTGGCTCTCTGAAATAAAGTCACTTTCCTTGCTCCAATTCCTTGCTTTCAACTTACTGACTCTTGTGCAGTAAACAGAATGAGCTTGGACTCAGTTGCAGTAGCAAAGCTTGCCTTTCATGTGCAAACCAACTAATTCACAGTCTATACACCCCAAACATCTCATCTAACCCACACTCCAAGTCAATATTTCCCCTGCCCTAAATCATCCCAAGGCCAGATAGCAGGATACTGGAGACCACTGTATGACCCAAAGCCCACCAGAGTTATTCATACTAGCCAGTCCTAAACGGTTTACTCTGCCCTGCACTGCCTTTTCCACAGAAACCCCAATAAAGGCTGTGGCCTATGGCTTTCCTTGACTCCTTCCTTCTGACCAAAACTGGTGCTTTCTCCCATGGCACTGAGTGGCCCTGCGTGCCCCCTTCTCTTGGAAAATGTAAGTAATCAATTCTTCTCTCGATAGCATTAGCCTCTCTGTGTCATCAGTCACCTCATAAATTAAAATCTCATGGGTATAAATGAAACACTGGGATTCTTCAAAAATTCTGTTTCTGGAAGAAAATATCCCACTCTAACCCATCTTTTCTTTGTAACCTGGCTTATAATAGAACATTCATATTTTGTTTGTTTTTGTAGCACACTTTCCAAAAACAATCTGGTCCCATCTTTCTGGGGCTAGATCTGTTTACAAACAGGAAGAAGAAGATGCTTATGGCATTCATGGAAACAATACCACAACATGAACAATGACAATACTAGAATGTACTAGAATGTGTGATATAAATGATGATTCTGTAAAGGAATGCAGACAAAAGAGAAAGCTTTGTAGAATAAGAAGCTTAACTTCAAGAAGGGCAGGATTTGAAAATACGGTGAAAACTAAGGGGAAGAAAATCCTATTTTTAAATGAGAGAGTTTTCTTACAATTCTTTGCATGACTTAGGAGCTATGTCTGCTTCGGTAGCCATCATTTTCCCATTATCAACAAAAGGAATATGCCCGGGGAGAAAATAACAAAGTAGTAGTTTGACACCATGTTGTATTAAACAATCTGTCATAATTTCTTGCTTCTTAAATATTAAGCTAATTTAAAAACAGATTATAAGATATTTCTTAGAGAGGTGAAGTTGTCAGGAACAAGTGCAGAGACACAAAAAGTGCCAGGTATTGGCCCAAGTACAACATTTGGTGGTGTCTGAGGATCAAAGCCTATGAGAATGTGAGTTACTCTAGGGAAATGAAGACAGAGAAAGAGACAATGATATGATAAAAAAGAACTTCAAAAATAGTAAGAGACAAAGTAAAAACAGTGAATAGTATATTTCTTTCTTTACAGGTTATTAAGAGATAGTATGAAAACAAAACTTATAATCTTGATGTAGAGTAGTCATTTCAATTAGCCAAACTTCCAAGTAGTGAAATAAATTGCACATAACTCAATTTCGCATAATGTGATGTATATATAATTTAATTTCACACAGTATAATGATATATAATTTTACATAATATAAATTCAATACTAGAAGTTCTGTTTTGCTTGTTCTATTGAGCTTCTAGTATTGAATTTATATCATCTATTATATTATCAATTTTATTATTTATATCATTATTTATGACTAGCAGTTCAATAGAGCAAGAAAATTTGTATGAATACCAAACAATAAATCAATGTTTCCTTATTCTATGAAATTCTAAGATCCCCTTAAATAACTTCACTTATGTTAATGAATAATCACCCTAGGAAATATATACTGTACTAAAATATAATTAGTGTTAATATTGAGAAAAGAATAGCAATGTTGCTTAAACGATTTGCTTGTGAAAAAGAGGTTTTCTAGAAACTATGCTAAAATCTAAGATACCAATACAGAAAAAAGTTAGTAAGGATTTTACTGAAACATGCAATATTATAAAGGATATAGTGTAAACTGATAGATGATACAACTTTCAACTCCAAACTAAACAGAAGTCAAAAAGTAGTAACTTCAGAGAGGGTAAAAGCATAACAACAAACTACACAGGACGTGAGAATTGCCTCTCAAGTCTCTCAGCATGAAAAACCATATAAACAAATTTATTTAAGTAAAAAACAGTGTGCTATTTGAAGAGCATGGTGATATTTAACAAATGTTAACAAATACATATTCATCAAATATTTACTAAGCTCCGGCTGTGAACAAGACAGACTATCTCCGCTTTCATTAAGCTTATATTCTACTGGGACAGATAGAGAACAAAAAAGTAAAGAATCAACTGAAGCATATAATTTCAGATTGAGATAAATGTTATAAAAACAACAAACCAGGAAACAAGACAGAGAGTGGCTGGGGTGTGGTGAGTTGGGGTGCAATTTTAGACACTGTGATCAGAGAAAATGTCTTTGAGGTTACAGCTGAGGGAAGATCTGAGTCATGAGGAAAAGTCAGCCATATGAACATCTAGGGGCGCAGATTTCCTGGCCAAGGGCATAACAGCTATGAAGTCCTCTTTGTAAGACAGGTGGATGGATGTATGGACAAAAAAGACAGACAAATTGATAGATAACAAATATATACAGAACACTCCACCCAACAACAGGAGAATATGCATTTTTTCTCAAGTGCACATAGAACATTCTCCAGAATAGACCATATGTTAGGCCATTAAAAAAGTCAGTAACTTTTACAAGATTGGAAGCATATGAGGTATCTTTTCAGATCATTATGAAATAAACTAGACATCAAAAATAGAAGGAAAACTGGAAAAACATTCTTAATTAACAGGTCAAACAAAAAATCACAAGGGAAATTAGAAAATAACTTGAGCTGGATGAAAACAAAATACAACACACCAAAATGTATGAGATGCAGCAAAATCAGTGCCAAGAGAAATTATGGCCGGGCACGGTGGCTCACGCCTGTAATCCCAACACCTTGCGAGGTCAAGGCAGGCAGATCACGAGGTCAGGAGATTGAGACCATCCTGGCTAACACTGTGAAATCCCGTCTCTACTAAAAATACAAAAAATTAGCCAGGCGTGGTGGCACGCACCTGTAGTCCCATCTACTCAGGAGGCTGAGGCAGGAGAATTGCATGAGCCTGGGAGGCAAAGGTTGCAGTGAGCCCAGATAGTGCCACTGCACTCCAGCCTGGGTGACAGTGCGCGACTCTGTCTCAAAAAAAAAAAAAAAAAAAGACAGAAATTACAGCTATCAACTTCTACATTAAAAAAGAAGAAAGATCTCAAATCAACAACCTAATTTTATACCTAAGGAACTAGAAAAGGAAGAACAAACTAAACCCAAAACTAGCAGATAAAAGAAAACAATAGGCCAGGCATGGTGGCTCATGTCTGTAATCCCAGCACTTTGGGAGGCGAAGGTGGGTGGATCACCTGAGGTCAGGAGTTCAAGATCAGCCTGACCAACATGATGAAACCCCATCTCTCCTAAAATACAAAGTTAGCCAGGCTTGGTGGCACATGCTTGTAATCCCAGCTACTTGGGAGGCTGAGGCAGGAGAACTGCTTGAACCCGGGAGGCAGAGGTTGCAGTGAGCTGAGATCGTGCCATTGCCCTCCAGCCTGGGCAACAAGAGCTAGACTCTGTCTCAAAAAAAAAAAAGAAAAAGAAAAAAGGAAACAATAAAGATTAGGATGAAGATAAATAAAATAGAGCATAGAAAAACAAGCAAAAATCAACAAAACCAAAAGATGACTCTAAAAAGATCAACAAAAGTGACAAATCTTTAGCTAGAATGACTAAGGAAAAAAAAGAGATGAAAGTCAGATTCCCAGAAATGAAAATAAAAGTGAGAATATTATTATCAGTTTTACAAAAATGAAAAGACTTAGAAGAGAATATGATGAACACTTGTACATCAATTGATGGGGTAGTCTAGATGAAATGGACAAAATCCTAGAAATATACTCTGCGAAAACTGAATCTTAAATAGAAAAGTTGAGTAGACCTATAACTAATAAGAAGATTGAATCAGTAATCAAAAAACTCCTAAAAAAGAAAAGCCCTGTACCAGATGACTTCACTAGTAAATTCTACCAAACATTTAAAGAATTATCAAATTTCTCAAACTTTTCCAAAACACTGCAGAGAGGGAACACTTCCTGACTTGTTCTATGAAGCCAGCATTATTATGGTACCGAAGCCAGACAAAGACACTACAAGAAAAGGAAACTACAGACCAACATCTCTGATGGATAGTAATACAAAAATCCTTAACAAGATAATACCAAACTGGATTCAGCAGCACATTAAAAGGATTATACACCATGAGCAGGTGGGATTTATTCCCAGAATGCAAGGATGGTTTAACATATAAAAAAAGCACCAATGTAATATGCCACATTAATAGAAGGGAGGAAACAAACCCCACATGGTCATCTCAGTTAATGCAGACAAAGCATTTGACAAAATTCAGCACTATGATAAAAAAACTCAATAAGCTAGGAATAGAAGAAAATTTCCTTAATATGATAGAGGTCATTTTCAATGTATGCATTTATATCTATAAATTTCCCTAGCACTGCATTCCATAAGTTTTGGCAATGTGGTGTTTTATTTTCATTCAGCTCATGGTAGTTTTTAATTCCCTTTGTGACTTTTTTTTGATCCATTGGTTGCCTAAGAATATTTTGTTTTCTTTGCACGTATTTGTGAAATTTCCAGTTTTCTGTTACTGATTTCTAGTTTTATTTCATTATTATTGGAGTACTTTGTATGACTTCAATATTTTAAAATGTATTAAAATCTGTTTTATGGTTTTATGGCCTAACATATGGTGTATCCTGGGGAATGTTGTGCATGCACATGAGAAAAATGTGTATTCTGCTGTTGTCAGCTATTTTTAATTTATTCTCTATTTTAGTAATCATGTGGGATGTTGAACTTTGTCAAATAATTTTTCTGCATAAAGTAACTATGTACATTTTTCCTCTTTGGGTTATTAAAAAGGTATAATATATTCATAATTTTCCTAATATTGACTCACCTTTGCAGTGCAGGAGGAACTCAGCTGGTAATGAGGTATTTTTTTAAGTACTGCTGAATTACAATTGCCCTTGTTTTATTGAGATTTTTACATAAATATTGATACGTGAGGTTTGCTCTGTCTTGTCAAGTTTTGATGTCAGTGTTAAACTTCCACAAATATAATACGAAGGATTTCCTCTTTTGATGTTTTGGAACATTTTAAATTCTATCCAATTTATCCTTAAAATTTTTAAAGAATCAACAGTGAAACCAAGTGGACCTTGAGATTTTAAGAAGAAGCTCTTCTGTAGCTTTTTCAGCTGATTCCATTGATCCGCTAGGCAGGGGATTATTTGGCTTTTGTCTGTATTTCTGTCTTTAAAGAACTAGCTCTCCTCCAAAATTCTACTGTATTTCTTTCTTCTGAACACGTGGTTGGATTTTGTGATTTTTTTCTTTTATATACTCTGTAGATTTCTGTATTGGGTGAACTTATTCCCATTTATACACATTAATATATGATATTTATTTAGTATTTATTCCACTTCATCTTAGGTTTACTATTATCACTACTGCTACCATATATATGTATAATCTTTTTTGTATTTGGTCTTACAGGTCTTACAGGTGTGTGTATACTTCTTTGGATAATTTTGAAAGCTTGTTTTCTGCAATTGGGGGATTTTCTGAGGCAGTCATAACTTTACCATCACTAACTCTCTACTTCTTGATTTAGCAACTTCAGACTGCATCTGTTGATTTCTAGTTATACAGGAATATCAAAGAAATGATCACAAATAAACCTCCTCCCATTTCTCTCCTTTCCCCTCTATGCCTCATTTTTTTTTTAACTTTCATTTTAGGCTCAGTGGTACATGTGCAGGTTTGTTATATAGGTAAAATTGTGTCATGGGGCTTTGTTGTACAAATTATTTCATCACCCAGGTACTAAGCTTAGTACCCAATACTTATTTTTTCCGATCCTCTCCCTCCTCCCACCATCTATCCTTAAGTAGGCCCCAGTGTCTGTTGTTCCTTTTTATGTGTCCATGGGTTCTCATCATTTAGCTCCCATTTATAAGTAAGAATATGCGGCATTTGGTCTTTTGTTCCTGCATTAGTTTGCTAAGGATAATGACCTCCAGCTCCATTAATGTTCCTGCAAATGACATGATCTCATTCTTTTTCATGCCATACCTGATTTATATTATGTTATCATTTTTTACATTGTCAAAGCTTATAACACTTACATTCTGTAACCATGTTTCCCATCATTTTTTAGTCTTAATTCTATATTTAAATTAATTGAGTCCTTCTTACCAGACTTTTTTAGTGTGATATTTCTCTTTCCTTCTTAGTTGTTTGGTTTTGATTTTTCATGTTTTTTCTAAAAGGGCATGTGGTTCCTGGGTTTGTTTATGGTTAAGGCTATTTGTCTGTCTCTTGCCTTTATATTTGAATGTCAGCTTGATTGAGAAAAATACTCTTCTCTTTCTCAATATGTGGCAGATATTGAATAATTCTTAGAGAAGTCTGAGGCTATTCTGATTTTATTTTCCTGGTAAATAATTAGTATTTGGGCCGGGTGCAGTGGCTAACACCTATAATCCCACCACTTGGGGAGGGAGAGGCAAGAGGATCACTTGAGTCCAGGAGTTTGAATCCAACCTGGGCAACATAGTGAGAGCCCATGTCTATAAAAAATTTAAAAATTAGCCAGCCATGGTGGCTCATGCCTGTATTCCCAGCCACTTGGGAGGCTGAGGTGGGAGGATCACTTGAGCCCAGGAGATAGAGGCTACAGTGAGCCATAATCACACCACTGCCCTCTAGCCTGGGTGATAGAGTGAGACTCTATCTCAAAAAATACATAATAATAAGAAGTATATGTCTGGATACTTAAATAATTTTGTCTTAATGAATTGCAAACCAACCAGGATATATCTCAATGTTGGTGCTCCTATATCAATTTTTTTTTCAAGAAAAAGATGTTTTAGATTAATTCTTTCCTCTAATCAGGACAAAAAAAAGCTCTTCTGTTGGTTTTTAAGTATATTTTCTGATTCATTTGACAGCTTCTTTAATTCCAAGACATTGATTGCTTTTATTGTGATTAGTCTTTGTCTTTGAGACATCTTCTCTTCTCTTTAAATTGCTTTAGTGTCTTTGTCTTTAAAAAAATCTTCAGACGCTGTGTTTGCCAAGCCTTTCCCATATCAGTCATTTGATCTTAGGTTGTGTCCGTTCTGTTCTTTGCTGTTTCTAATTTTTTTAATGGCTCTGTAAGAAAGTTGTTTTGGCTCTTAATTTTTTTCCTAAACTATGTGTCATTGTTTGCATTAAAACAGACCCAAGAATTTGAGTGCAAGTAGTTTATTTGAGAGACAGTTCCAGAAAACACTAATGGACAGCAGGAAGGTATAGCATGAGAGGGAAGAAATCCAATAATATTATTACCAAGTTACCACTGTGGACAACTAGAGCTAAAACCTTCTGGGGAGCTCTTTGAAACATTGTAGAACATGTCTCAGAGTTATCTCAACAAACAGGCAAAGAAGCAGAAGCATTTACCTACCAACTTCTTGTCTGTCACTGGCTATAGGCTGTTACTGGGGAACAGTCACACTCTGGCACTTGTCACTTGCCCCGAATTGAACAGACATTCTCTGCTTTGGTCAGAAAAAAGTCCTTGGGCAATCTCAGGTCTTTACAGAAATCACAGGTACATAAAGAAAGGGAGGCATAGGGCCGGGCGCAGTGGCTCACACCTGAAATCCCAGCACTTTGGGAGGCCAAGGTGGGCGGATCACAAGGACAAGAGATTGAGACCATCCTGGCCAAGATGGTGAAACCCCGTCTCTACTAAAAATATAAAAATTGGCTGGGCGTGGTGGCGCACGCCTGTAGCCCCAGCTACTCGGGAGGCTGAGGCAGGAGAATTGCTTGAACCCAGGAGGCAGAGGTTGCAGTGAGCCGAGATCGCACCACTGCACTCCAGCCTGGCAACGGAGGGAGACTCCGTCAAAAAAAAAAAAAAAAAAAAGAAGAAGAGGCATAGAGGGGCAAGGTGGAGGGAATGTGCTTGGGACATTAGCAGCAAACTCCCTTTTCACCTTTGCATTGTTGTTTCCTCTCATTGTTTATCTTTCAAATTTTTAAAATTTTCATTAAATTCTTCTGTAGCTACACTATCCAATATAGTAACCACAAGCCACAAGAGACTATGAGCAATTGAAATGCAACTACTCTTTACTGAGATGTGCTGTAAGTGTAAACTATACAACAAATTCAAAGACTTTGTATATATAAATGCAAAATATCTCAATAATTTTTGTATTGATTACATGTTGAAATAATATTGAGGTATATTGGGTAATTACAATGTATTATTACAGCTCATTTCATCTATTTTCTAAAAAGCATTTTATTTTGGTTACTTAAAATGTTTAAATTACATGTATTCTTCCAGAACAGATTTTTTATCTTTATCTTGCATGTTACATTTCATTTTTTTCTTTTTACTTAGGGGAGGGGGATTTAATAAGTTTACCCAGATACCATACTATTTTGTTTTTTTCTTTCACCTTACTGTGCATATCTGCCCAGAAATGCCATTTCTGTATCTATAATGTGGGTATATTCTTTTAGCTCAGCCTGGATGACAGAGTGAAATTGTTTCTAAAAAACAACCCACAATATTTCAAAAGACTCAAATCAAACCTCTGAGATGAAAACTACATTGTCTGCGACGAAAAATTCACTGGATGGTATGGATGGCGGATTAGACATTGCAGAAGGAAAGATTAGTGAACCTGAAGATTTAGCAACTGAAACTATCCAAAAAGAAAGAGAGAGAGAAAAGACGAGAAAAAATGAAGAAGGCATCAGTGAGGACAGTAAAACTTCCAGTGGCTCGATGTATATGTAATTGGAGCCTCTTAAGGAGTGAAAGAGGGGGGTGAGGAACAGAAAATAGTTAAGAAAAAGTGTCCCGAATATTTCCAAATTAGACAGAATTATAAACCATAGACAAAAGAAGATCAGCGAGCCCCAAACCCAAGAAAAATGAGAACTACACTAAGGTTTCTCACAAATTGCCAAGATCTTTGATAAACAACAATTATTAAAAACAGCAAGAGAAGAAGATAGTCCTCACTTAAGGTCATCGATAGATTCTTGGAAACTGTAACTTTAAGTGAAATGACATATAACAAATCCAGGTTTTTTTTTTTGCTCATCACTGTTATAATGAAATGATGTTTTTTAAGGATTTGCTGTATGTCATTTTGCTTTAAGTCTTTCAGGAAGAAGAAAATATTAGATGGAAAACTACCCCAAGAGATAAAGAGCATTAGAAATAATAACTATGTGGCTAAATAAAACAGAATGCTTTTTACCACTTAATTATCTTTAAAAGATAATAAACTGCTTGGAGCAGAAATAACAATGTTTTGTGAAGTTTATATAATCTGCAGAAATAAAATGTTTAGCAATAGCATAAAGGCTTGAGGGGGCAAATGGAAGCATACTGCTATAAGGTTCTTACCCTAAATAAGAAGTGGCATAATATCCCTTAAAGGTTAAAAGTAGACTCACAAGGATGTGTACTGTAAGGTGTAACTTAACATCTGAAATAATACAAGTTATAGTTAATATGCCAACAAAGGAAATAGAATACAATTTTATCTAAACATTTGAAAAAGAAATAATACTAATTTTATGCAAAACTCAAATAATTCAAAATAAGGCTGAACAAGAGAAAAGGGGATGCAAAGAATAGGTGGGAAAAATAGAAGCCAGATAACAAGAAAGTGTGTTTGGATCCAATCATACAAATTAATGTAATGGTCTAACCCGGGGTGGGGGAGGGGGATGGTTTTCGGATGAAACTGTTCCATCGGAGATCATCAAGCATTAGATTCTCATAAGCAGCACGCAGTCTAGATCCCTTGCATACACACTTCGCATTAGGTTTCATACCCTATTAGAGTCGAATGCCACCACTGATCTGACAGGAGGTGGAGCTCAGGTGGAGTTCACGGACAGGTACCCATCTGTGGGCCAGGGTTTGGGGACCACTGGTCTAACCACCCAAAGTAAAAGGCAAAGATTATTACATAGGATTAAAGAAGAAAGATCCAACTATGTGCTACCTGCAAGAAAGCCATTTTAAACACAAAGACTCAGGAAGGTTAAAAGTCATGATATTAAAAAAAGATATAACATGTTAACACTAACTAAAACTGGTTATACTCATATCAGAGGCTATTTTAGAACAAAGAAAATTTCCAGGGATAAAGAGGATCATATAATCATAAAAGGATCAATTCAACACGAGGACACACAAATCCTAAATGTTCATATACCTAACAGAACATTTTTCGCTCCTAATAGTACAAAAAATGATAAGAGCTACAAGAAAAAATAGACAAATCCACAACTAAAATTGCAGGTTTCAACACACCGTTTTGTCTATATTTGATAGAAGGGTGTTGAAACCTGCAAAATCAGAAAGAATATGGGAGACTTGCATAATACAATCAACCAAACTGACTTAACTGACATTTATAGAACATCCATTTAACAAGTGAAGAGTATGAATTCTTGTCAAGTGCATGTGGAACATTTACCAGAGAGTACATATTCTGGGTCACGAAACAAGTCTTAATAAATTTAAGTTTTCAAGTCATGCAAAATATGACTTCTGACCACAATTTAAGTAAATTAAAAATAAAACACCATATAACCATAAAATGCAATAATAATTGTCTACTAAAAGGAATGAAATATTGATACATATTACAACACGGATGAATCTCAAAAACATTATGCTATGTAAAAGACGCCAGTCACAAAAAACCAGGTATTATACAATTCCATTTATATGAAATGTCCACAATAAACAAATGTATAGAGAAAGTAGATTCGTGGATGTCTCAGTCTAGGGAGGTAGGGATGGGGGTGCAGAGGAAGAACAGGGAGTGGCTATTAATGGGTACAAGGTCTCTTTTGAAAATAATGAACATGTCCTAAAATTAGGTTGTTGTGATGTTGTACAACTCTGTGAATATACCAAAACATTTAATTTTATACTTTAAATGGGTGGAATTGATAGTACATGCATTACATATCAGTAAAAGCCATTAAAAATACAATATAGAACTATCTGAAAAATTCGCCAATATTTTGAAATTAAATAGCACACTTCTAAGTAAGCCATGGGTTAAAAAAATTAAAGGGTAAAGTAGAAAGTACTTTAAATTAGATGAAAACAAAAATAAAATGTACAAGTCATACAGTACTTAGAAGGAATTTGGTAGCACTACATATCCATACTAGAAGAGAAAAATGTCCTCAAAATGACCCAGGTTTTACCCTAAAAAACTAGAAGAAAGTCAGTGAAACCCAAAGGAAGCAGAAGAGGAAGCAGAAGAAAGGAAATAATAAAATTCAGAAAAGGAATCAATGAACTAGAAATCAGAAAAATAGAGGAAAATTCATGAAATCAAAGTTTAATCTTTTTATAGATCCTTGAAAAGATCTATAAAAATGATAAAATTATAACTGATCAAGGGAAAATAGAGAAAATACAAATTTCCATGATCAAAAATGAGAGAATGATGTCATTACAGATTCTACAGACACTAAAAGGATAATAAGGGACAACTGTATGCCAGTTAATTCAAGAATGTAAGTGAAATGACAAATTCCTTGGAAGACACAAATAATGAAAACTCACTAAAGAAGAAATAGCTGGTGCCAGGCGCGGTGGCTCATGCCTGTAATCCCAGTACTTGGGAGGCCGAGGTGGGCGGATCATGAGGTCAGGAGTTTGAGACCATCCTAGCTAACACGATGAAACCCCGTCTCTACTAAAAATACAAAAAATTAGCCAGGCGTGGTGGCGGGTGCCAGTAGTCCCAGCTATTCGGGAGGCTGAGGCAGGAGAATGGTGTAAACCCATGAGGCAGAGCTTGCAGTGAGCCGAGATCATGCCACTGCACTACAGCCTGGGTGACAGAGTGAGACTCCGTCTCAAAAAAAAAAAGAAAAAAAGAAGAAGAAATAGCTAACATGAATAACCCTATACCTATTAAAGAAATTGCATTAGTAGTTAGAAACTAATTGCATTAGTAGTAAAACTCTTCCCACAGAGAAAATTACGGGCTTTGCTGGTGAATGATTTCAATTATTATTATTTTTTTAAAAATACTACTTTAGAAAACTCATCCAAAAGGGAATACTTCCCAACTTCTTCTACAAGATTTTGGTATTACTCTGATAATGAAACCAGACAAAAATATTACAAGAAAATAAAATAACAGACCAATATATCTCATGAACATAGATGAAAAATTCTTTAAAAAATTTTTAGCAGATCAAATTTAATAATGTATAAAAAGGATAACTCATCATTAGTAAGTGAGGTTTATCCCAGGAATGTGAGGTTGATTACAAATTTAAAATTCAAGCAGTGCAATTTACCATATTAACAGATGAAAAAAGAAAACCTACATGATCATCTCAATACACCTAGAAAAAGTATGTGATAAAATCTAACATCAATTCCTGAGAAAAACTGTCAGTAATAAGAGGAAGTTTCTGCAAAATGATACATTTATGAGAAACTAGAGCTAACATTATACTCAGTGACAAAGGACTGAATGCTTTCCTCTCCAAATCAGGAAGAAGACAATTATATTTACTAACATTAATTCTGTTCAGCATTGTACTGAGTTTCTAGGTTCTAGCCAGTACAAAAAAGCAAAAACAAAAGAAATAAACCATCTAAATTAGAAAGGAGGCAAAACAGTCTTTATTTGTAAATAACATAACTATAAAAAATAAAATCCACTGAACTAAGTTTAGCAAAACTGAAGGATACAAGACCAATATACAAAAATCAATTATATTTGTATAAATAAGCAATGAACAATCAGAAACTGGAATTTTTAAAATTAGGGTAGTATAAAAAGTATGGAATGTTTAGGGATAAATCTGATAAAAGATGTGTAGGATCTGTCCCTGAAAATGACAAAACATTGCTGAGAAACATTGGAAAAGACTTAATTAAGTGGAGAGATATACCGAGTTCTTGGTCTGGATAACTCAAATGTTGTTAAGTTGTCAATTCTCCCCCAATTAAGGCAACCATACTCAAAATCACAGCAGGTTTGTTGTTGTTGTTGTTGTTTGTTTTGTTTTTGCCTTAGAAATTGACAAGCTGATATATTGGAGATACCAAGGATCTAGAATAGCCAAAATGCCATTGAAAAACAATGACAAAGTTGGAAGCTTTTTACTATATGGCTTCAAGAATCATTATAAGGCATTATAATAGAGACAGTGTGCTATTGGCATTGCTATGGTTTGGATGTTTGTTCCCCACAAACCTCATGTTGAAATTTGATCCTAATGTTGAAAGTATTTCAACATAATAGAAGGTGTTTGGGTCATGGGGGCAGCTCCCTCATGAATAGATTAATGCCTTCCCTTGCAGGTTTCTCACTCTATTAGTTCCCCATGAGAGCTGGTTGTTAAAAAGAGTCTGGCACCTCCCACCTCTCTTACTTCCTTTCCTGACACACGGTCTCTGTACACACCAACTCCCCTTCACCTTCCACTACGAGTGGAAGCAGCCTGAGGCCATCACCAGATGCCCAATCTTTAACTTTTTAGCCATCAGAATCATGAGCCAAATAAACCTTTTTTCTTTATAAATTACCCAGGCTCAGGTATTCCTTTATAGCAACACAAAGTGGGCTAAGACAGGTATCAAGATATGCAGGTAGATCAGGGGAGCAGAATAGAGTCTGCGAGAAATAAACTCACACATATATAACCAATTTTTTTGTTTGACAAAGATGCAAAGGCATTTTATTGGCTAAAGAATTGTCTTTTCAACAAATGGTGCTGGAACATTTGGCTATCCATGTCAAAACAAAAACAAGCAAAAAACTTTGATCTGTATCTCACACCTTTACAAAAATGATCTTAAATGGATCACAGACTTAGATGTAAAAAATAAAAAGATAAGAATTCTAGGAGAAAATTTTTGTGACTTAGGGTTAGGCAGAGATTTCCTAGCTATGACACCAAAAGCACAATTCATAAAACAAAACAATCAATACATTGCCAAAATTAAGAACTTTTGCTCTTAAAAAGATACTGTTAACAGAATGAAAGGACAATCCACAGGCTGAGGGGAAAAATGTGCAAATTGCATACCTATTGAACACTTGCATGCAGAATATATAAAGAACTTTCAAAACTCAATAAGAAAACAGACAACCTCATAAAAATGGAAATACCATAAACAAACACTTCACCAAAGAAGATATGTGAATGACAAATGTGCACATGATCAGATATTCAACATCATTAGTTAAAAAGGTAATTTGAACTTTGAAAATCCATAAGAAAATACTATACACCTATTAGAATTACTAAAATTAAAAAGACTAACCATACCAAGTGTTGGCAAGGATGTGGAAAAAAATGGAACTCATATACTGCCGGTGAGAAAGTAAAATGTTATAATCACTTTTGAAAACAGTTTGAAAAATTTCTTTAAGAGTTAAACATATGCCTATCATATTGCTCCACCATTCATATCGTAGGTATTTATCCAAAATAAAAGCATATGTCCATACAAACACTTGTACATGAATGTCCATAGCAGCTAGATTTGTCATAGCCAAAAACTGAAAACAATCCATGTGTCCACCATGGATAAATAAGTTGTGGTATATCCATACAGCAGAGTATTATTCTGCAATACAAAGTGATGGATTACTGATACATCCAACAATATCAACAAATCTCGAAATTATGCTGAGTGAAAAAAGCCAAAGACAAGTACATACTTATGATTCTACTTATATAGAATTCTAGAAAGTGCAAAATTAATCTATAGTAATACAAAGCAGATCAGTGGTTTCCTGAGACTGTAAGGAGGGTTAGAGAGAGAAGATTAGAAAGAGACAGGAAGAAACTATTGGAGGTGATAAATTCATTATCTTGATTGTGGTGATAATTTCTTGAGTATCTGTAGACTTTAAATATGTACATTTTACTGTGTGTCATTTATACCTCAATAAAGCTGTCAGAAAACGTATTAAAGTAAACTATAAATACCACCATTAGAAATAATGCATATTTTGTTTAAGATACAGAGGGTTAAGGCAGTATGTGGTTTAAAAAAATCATTTGGAATTTCAAAGGTTTGGTTTAAGACATAAATATAGATCTTTTTTATAGGATTAATTATTGGTTTAATGAGATGTTACCCCAAGGTAGAGCCAAGATTTATTAACCTCCAATGGTCAATTTTCACCTCAGGAAAATAGTGGATTTATAAATATTTATAGCTGTTATAGAGGACTTTTGATGCTATATATTGACACATGTACAGAAACAAAGTATATTACTAAGTCTGAAGACTAAGATACAACTTTAAAAATGTGTTTCAAAAAGCATTTCAGGATGACAGTAGAGAAAAATAAAAATAAGCATGAAGACTTCTGAGATGAGGTACTGTTTAAAGGCACTGAATGCTTTTAATTTGGCAGAAACATGAGAATCAGATTGAACCCTGTTATTGGAATAATAATTATTACAAGATAATGCTGAGAAAATGTATACTTTTTGACTACAACCACTTGCCCTCTGCCATATATAGGAACAAAGAATTCCAAGATGGGCAGTGTCTCTTGGACTCAGAGTTGAGGATCTTTAGAATGTTTGAAGGGAGTTTTAAAATAAAGCAAGCAAAGCTGAGACACTCATGCAAGCTGGGTAGGGTTATGGGCTCAAGATGAATCAGCCTTCTCTACTGCGTTCATCATTAATTAATGAATCCAAGCAACAAATATGTATTAGGCATCTACTATGCACTGACACTTGGTCAAGTGCTTTTCAAAATTCTGACCTACAGTGAACAAAATCTCTTCTATTTTTAACATCCTTTCTGAATGGTCTTTTTTATTTCTTGCCATAACAGAGTCATCCCTCAGGGATACCGTGTCTTCTACAGTCCTATTAAGTGAAAGTCCCATCTAAACATCTTTCTTCCTCCCTATCATCACTACCAGCATATTATTTCCTCTCCCTTTTGTAAAACTCTTGTGCCTTTGAGAATCAATGATCTGCTTCTATCTCCCTCTTCCCCTCTCCACGGCAATCTCCTACTGTCCCCTGGTTACCACCCCTCATTCATGAAAGACTAAGTGCTTTGCTCAGGCTTTCTCCATCCCAAATCCTGCCATCATCCTGAGTCATTTCACCATACCCTTGGGTGACCCATCAACAAGCTGTTCAATTCCTTAGCTGCCTCATCTTCAGTGACTTCTCCTTCACCTCAATAACCCCCGGCCAAGACACACCTAGATTAGGAACGGCATCGTATCAATGACGCTAATTCATGTATGCCCCTTCTCACCATGAGTTTCTGTAGTTCTAGTTCAACTACTTGGACTATAATGGTTTTTGTCTTTACCTCTTTCCTTTCTTCCTTTTTTTCTCTTTTCCCCCTTTTTTCTTATCTTTTAAACCTATATCTCTCTATGTTCTAACCATTACCTTTCATTTCTACACTTCTTCCTCCACTCAGTTTAAAATTAAATATTGTGTTTAGACACCTTCCTAAAAACTCTGACATTACTTCTAACTTTTGAAAGAGTTTAGTTACACTAAACTCTCGCATTATGTCTAACTTTTCTGTAGGTTCTTTGGGGTATGCAAATAATGACATTCTTTATTGTTTACTTTCCAGTCCTGTACTCTTAATTTATTTTTCTTATCTTATTGTTCCTAAGACACACAATAAAATGATGTACAGGTGTGATGCACTAATCCAAATATTCCATTTCTCTCCACCTCCAAGGCAAACTCCCTAGTCTATGACACTATTTTCTTTCACTTGATCAACTAAATTTCCCTCCAAAGTGGACTCCCTAGAATTACTCTCTTCCTTCCCAATCCTTTTGCATTTCATAAGCATAATAATCTTTTCAAAACACAATTTAGGTTATGTAATAGCCTTGTCTTAAACCCTTCGCTGGTTTATAATTGCACCCACAATAAAATCCAGAAGCTTTAACAGAGTCTACTTCTTCAAGCCCTTCTTTTTTTCACTAGATTTTACTCACCCTGCTTTCTTTTTCAGTTTGTTTTTCTCTTTTCCAGAAGATGACAAAGCTTTCCTGCCTCGGGTCCATCTAATGGCTGTTCTTTCTGCCTGGAACGCTCTTTGCCTCACACTTTTCCTGCAAAACTCCTACTTATCCGGGGAAGCCCTCCCACAACTCCAGAAATTCAGAATTCAGTCAGCTCTCTTTCTCTCTCCCCCCTTTTTTTTTAGAGACAGTCTTGCTCTGTTGCCCAGGCTGGAGTGCAGTGGCGCAATCATAGCTCACTGCAGCCCTGAACTCGTGGGCTCAAGCCATCTTCCATCCTGAGTAGCTAAGACTACAGGCACATGACACTGTGCCCAGCTAATTTTTAAATTTTTTGTAGAGATGGGGTCTCACCATGTTGCCCAGGCCAGTCTTGAGCTCCTAGTCTCACCTCAGCCTCCCAATGTGCTGGGATTACAGGCATGAGTCACAGCACCGGCTCGCTCTTTTAAAATGTTTCATGCAACTCTTCATTTTTCCTTCAAAACACTTACTACCTCATGTAATTATATATATTTATTTATATGGCTACTTAATATATGTCTCTCTCATTGTACTAAAAGCTCTGTGTATTTCCCCATCATCCCTAGCCTATGGCACTTTGCCCAGAAAATAGTGTGCTCTTAATATTTATGGAATGAATAAACAGATGAATGAGGATATAAAGAAGACACAATCCTGGCTCAGAAAATTGCACTCACAAATCTTTCCTTCCAGTCTCAATGAGTTGTTGGCCTTCCCAGTATTAGAAGTGGCAATAAGGAACAGAATGGTATCCATGATCCCAACTTCACATTCCACAGTGAGAGGACCTTGCTAGGTCAAGAGTGGATTAATGTAATCAGTTACAGCAACCTGAATCAAGGTAGTGAAAATGGCAGGAGGAGCAGGATAAACTGGGGTGAGAAATTAAATCCAGGCTTCATTCATTACACAACTAAACCCAGAAAAGTAGGATAGCCAAAATATCCACAGTTTTTGTTATTTCCTTAGATTCCTTAAAGTCCATTTATTTCTCCTTAATTGCTTAATAAATGAGTTTGTTTTCTTAAAGACAGAGTCTCACTCTGTCACCCAGGCTGGAGTGCAGTGGTACAATCATAGCTCACTGCAGCCTCAATCCCCTGGCCTCAAGTGATCCTCCCACCTCAGCCTCCTGACTGGCTGGGACTACAGGCATGCACTACCATGCCCAGCTATATTTTTAAAATGTTCAGTAGAGACGAGGTCTCGCTATGTTGCCCAGGCTGGTCTCAAACTCCTGGGCTCATGTGATCCTCCTGCCTCAGCCTCCTAAAGTGCTGGGATTCAGGCATGAGCCACTGCACCTAGCCTACAAAGAATTTTTAAACTGGTGTTGCATGCGAGTAACTAAGGAAAAGATCCATGCTGTTGCCCGGAGGAAAAAACAAGTAGCAGCAACTGTTAGCTTCCAAAGTCAGAAGCAGCCAAGGTTCCTTGAGGAGAGATGTAGCATCCCACACGTTTAAATGTGGGTTGAATGGTAAATGTTGGTTCCTTCTCAGAGATCCCATCTTCCTCCCAGTCTTAAATAATGAGCTGTCCCTTCTTCTATTCGAGGACCCTACCCCAGTGCCCTGAGACCATCCTCTCGTCCCTCCCATGAGACCTTCGCCTTATGTCATCTTGTACCTTCAGCCAGGCTTTCACTCTCTGTTGGAAACATCCCCTTGAACTATAAATCGGCTTGTTTCTCATTTCCCTTGAATTCATATTACCCTCTGGCTATTATATAACGTATATCCTTCTTTCTCATTAAACCTCTCCATTTCCTTACCTCCCACTCACTCCCTAACCCACTGCAATCTATTTAGAATTTTAAAACCCTTTCTAAAATAACTTCCTATCTAAAAATCCAAAGAGCATTTTTCTAGTGTTTATCCAGTGATGTGCCAGTAAAATATTGAATAATCAGCTTTTCAGAGCAGAAGTGGGGGAGCCTAGATTTGTAGTATATTCCTCTTTCATTAATTGTTGCAAATACATTCACCATGACTCCTTTCAGCTCCCAACTTGGCATCAACTGGTTTGCAAAACTTCTGAAAATTTAACATTGGCATTTCTAAGCCACGATGAGCCTGCCCTAGCACACCATTGTAATCTTACTGAAATCCTCTGTTGCATGAGAATCTGTCAATCACTCTTTATTTCAACTTTCCATTCTCTGATACTCCATGATATTACACGCCTTTGAGACTTCTTCTACTTCTTTGCCTGTTACCTTCCTGGAATCTTCTTTCTCCTCTTGCTTACGATTTAAGGTTCACTGGGGTCCAATAATGTTCTTTCTTGACAAACTTTCCTAGTGAAATCAAACTGAACTTCTACAGTTTCAAATGCTGTTATATATCTCTCACTCAAGAGTGCACCTGAACTGCCTTGTGGTCAGACAGACTCTGCAAACCCAAAATGTCATAACCATTCCATGACCTGGGCTCCCTACCTCTTTCTAATCAGTAAAGCACTGCTCTTTTATCTCCCTAATAATTCCTAAATCCAGCTCTGTTTCTCCATTTCTATCAGTATTGCTGTTTCAAAAGGTGGAATCATTTATAAAGCAATCTATAAGAGTCAAAGTTAATGATATCCCCACCAGTGTAAAACTGATTCACGGGTCATCGGTCACTGGTACTATTTCCCAAGATGCATACTGTGTTTTAACAGGAGAAAAAAAAAGAGGTTTTGTAATTAAAAAAAAAATGTTTAGGATTCACTGAGTTAAGTGAAGCAGAGGTTTGGGTTGGCTTTCACTTTTCAGAAACTTCAGTATGCCAATGTGGATTGCAGAGAGGGTCTGAGTTAAAACAGGACTATCTGAGAGTCAAAGAGTCTCTCTCCTAGGCTGCAATAGCCTTGACCTCATTGTAATAGTCTTGAATCAAGTCATCCTTTAAAAAACAAACAAACAAAAAACTATTACTGCCTTGCAGCATATAAGCTGTCGTTAGAATGCAGTTCAGAGTGACCCTGGTCTGCAGAATAAGAGTTAAAAACCTCAAGAAATGCAAAGCCCTCTGACTTGGTCTCTGCCTACCACTCCAGCCTCAATGCTGTCTGTCTCTGTCTTTGATCTTAAACTTGAACATTTACAGTTTCATGTTTGCCTTACAAACCATGTTGTTTGCCATCATTCTTTTATTCATGCCCTTCTCTAAGCGAGAATTTCTCTTACCAGCCCTCTTGTCCAGATAATGCCTACTTCGGTTCTCTGTTCTCTGGCATCATTTCTTCCAGAGTCCTTCCTGATTTTCCCAGCACCTTCCACCTGTATCTTATTTATTCTTATCATCAAACATAGTGCTTGTCTGTATTAAATATATCTTTTTTTTTTTTTTGAGACAGGATCTCACTGTTAACCGGGCTGGAGCTCAGTGGCCCTAACATGGTTCACTGCACCGTAGATCTCCTGGGCTCAAGATATCCTCCTGCCTCAGCCTCCCATACAGCTGAGACCACAGGTGCATGCCACCATACCTGACTAATTTTTAAACTTTTTATAGAGACAGGATCGCACTTTGTAGTCCAGGCTGGTCTCGAACTCCTGGGTCCAAGTGATCCTCCCACCTCAGCCTCCCAAAGTCCTAGGATTCCAGGTGTGAGCCACTGTGCCCAGGCATCTTTTTATTCTCTTGCTTTGATATCTGGGGCCTTGCTGACCCAGGAGAGACTGCCCCCTCCCGGGGCTAGCTAATTCCTAGAGACAATAAGGGACTCAAATGCAAGTACACCTTTTGCATGCAAACCAACCAATCCAAAACCCATACCCCTAACCACCTCCTTTACTGGGCTCTTACAGGACTCTTACGGTCCAGGCCACTATTATACAACCTTAAAAGCTTGGCACCAGGTACCAGACAACCAGAACAGTCCCTATACCCCAGTGCCCACTGAAATTATTCAAACCAGCCAGTCCTAAGCCTGCTTCCCTGCTTCCCCTGTTCCTCTACAGAAACCACAATAAAAAGCTTTTGTCCGCATTTTTCTTTACATGCCATCTCCTCACGGACCCTGGTACTTCCCCTGAGGTCCCCTGTGTGGTCTGTTGTGCCCCCTGTTTCCAGGGAACTGTGAGTATAAACTTCTTACATGAAGTCTTTTCTGTGTCAGCATGTTTTACTATTATTGATTTAAACAAATTCTGAGTACCTTTGAAAATACTGTCACATGGTAGATCTTCAAGAAATGTTTGTTGAATGAATAATATTAAGTAACTAATTAGTTCACTGTTTGCAAGAATATAAAAGCTGCCATCCTGAGTTAGCCTGCTGGTTCATCTAGCTCTGCACTCTGATATCAGTGAATCCATCACAAAATACAGTTGACATCAACAGCTAAGCTGTATCTTCAAAACAAAAAAAATTCCTTAATGAAAAAAGAGAAAGGAATCACATATTGTTTTTTATTTTCCTAGAATAATGAGGGTTTCAGTTACAGTAAGACAGTTGGGTTTTTCCCCTTCACTGCCACTAGCTTTAAATCCAACCCTTAAATTTAGGAATATTGAGGGAACTACAAATTGAGGGAATGTAAGCATCGAAAAAGCCTAGATGGGCCCGGCACAGTGGCTCATGCCTGTAATCCCAACACTTTGAGAGGCTGAGGCAGGTGGATCACTTGAGGCCAGGAGTTCAAGACCAGCCTGGGCAACATGGCGAAATCCCACCTCTACTAAAATTAGCTGAGAGTGGTGGTGCACACCTGTAATCCCAGCTACTCCGGAGGCTGAGGCACGAGAATCGCCTGAACCCAGGAGGTGGAGGTTGCAGTGAGCCGAGATCACGCCACTGCATGCCAACCTGGGGAACAGAGCAAGACTCCGTTTCAAAAAACAAAAGAAAACAAAAAAGAAATAGCATAGATAAAAATCCTGTCTAGGAGAGGACAGGAGAATTCTCTTCCAAGCCTAAGAGTCAGGCTGGTTTCTTTTTGGTATGAGAAGGAGGGAACTACAGGGGTCTCCATAAATTCAGCTCATTTGACTTATTGTGGAAGATGACGGTGTTCTTCATTTCCAGTTAAAATCAGCCACTGAATCGGTTATAAGTTTTATGTCGCAAGTAGCAGAAAAACCCAGCCCAAACTGGCTTAAACAATAACACACTAGCATACAACGTATAAGTCAGGAGGTAGACTGATGCCCTTCTAATGTTAAACACAACTAAAACAGAAAATACTTTCAAGGAAAGATATAGAAGCACTAAAACTATATTAAATGGTACCCCCCCCCCCAAAAAAAAAGACTTTTGAGGCTGGGCGCAGTGGCTCACGCCTGTAATCCCAGCACTTTGGGAGGCGGAGGCGGGCGGATCACGAGGTCAGAAGATCGAGACCACGGTGAAACCCCGTCTCTACTAAAAATACAAAAAAATCAGCCAGGCACGGTGGCGGGCGCCTGTAGTCCCAGCTACTCGGGAGGCTGAGGCAGGAGAATAGTGTGAACCTGGGAGGCGGAGCCTGCAATGAGCTGAGATCGCCCCACTGCACTCCAGCCTGGGCGAGCGACAAAAAGAGACTCCGTCTCAAAAAAAAAAAAAAAAAAAAAAAAAAAAAAAGACATATGAACATAGGATTCAGGACAGGGGTAACTTCAGGTCAGGGAAGGAATGAGATGAAATGGAGAGGAAGCCATACGGTTAAGATTAGGTTGTTTGTCAAGGTTCTTACTTTTGTTTTGCATGGTGGGTTTGAGGCTGTTTGTTACATTATTAAAAACATAATAAATAAATAAGCATACTTAGAGACAGAGCTAGAATTAGAACAAAAATTTTCTGATCCTAGGCAGCTCCTGCAAAAGACAAAAGCTGTTGTTATAGGATGCCTGCTCCTGGTCCAATCACTCTTCCTCCTCCTCTGTAACTTGGAGAAGGTACAGGGCAACTTCATAACCTTCTGTGCTCAGCGAGGCATGGATTTAGGGCCTCATTCTATGCTAAAACAGGATTCAAGCCGAAGAGTTTTAGATGAAATAAATATGCATTTTTAAGGAAAATAAATTTAAGGAATAGCCATTCCTAAGTGCAATAGATTGATGGAGTAAAATACATAAACCAAGAATAGCTACCAATTAGTGGGATGCTACCTTCATTGTTAACTGAGAATTTGCAAATGCTGAATAATTAATTTTGGCATCAATAGTTAACACAATTTAGTAACAGGAGAAGAAGGCTGTCTGATTAAGAAGCCAAATCTTAGGTTGTATTTTAATGAGTAAGGCCAATAACAGGTAAGCCCAACTCTTCTTGTATTAAATTAATCTCAAATGAATATAATCTTGAAATAATATATGTGATATGTGAGGCTTGCCTGCACTAGGAAACAAAAAGTATTTCAATGTTTCCATTCTAACTCTTCACTGATTAATGTTATTGGTGATTGGTTGGAAGTGGAGGTAAAAAAAAAACAAAAACAAAAACTATGTATGAGTCTAATAGGAATTTCAGACTATATTTAAAATTTTATCCAAGTTGGGCATGGTAGTGCACGACTACAGTCCCAACTTCTTGGAAGTATGAGATGGGAGAATTGCTTGAGCCCAGGAGTTTGAGCCTGGGCAACATAGCAAGACTCCATCTCTAAAAATAATTAATTACTTAATTAAAATAAAATAAAGATATTTTAAAATGTTTTCTCCTAATAACTGGTCAGAATCCAATTAAAGCTGTGATTCCCAGGCAAAGTTAAGTGAGCTAAAAAATTATTTTGTGAATTTGATCAATATAAAAAGTCAAACTAAATCACACAAAGAAAAGGAACTCTCCAAAACAGCTGCCTGACACTGTCTGCCTCCTTCCCCCTCTGTAGTTTATTCTTGAGGAAAATTTGCTGAATTTCCATTAACTCTTTTACTCTATATGTAAGACTTAAAAATATGTTTGTGTGTTGAATTGACACAGTATGGAACTTAAATATTTACCAGTGAACAAAAACATCAAGCACCAAAAAAGCCAGAACATGCTTGTTTTTTAATCCTGACTAGTTTGACCAGTGAGACAAAAGCCAGTGGGATGTTTGTGTCTGGTGAGGCTCATCAAGTTGTTTCAAATGCTCTAGAAATTACAGATGATCGCCCTGCCATCTGCTTAATTCTGGCCATGAAGACTCAGTTGTGTGCTGATAATGTCACAGTGGTTCCCTCATGGTAGAGGACATTGATGTTCAGGCTGCTTTTGAACAAACGTGATGTGATTCATGATTTGAAAGGTAGCTAATCTGACAGCAGACTGTAGTACAGATATGGCAGTGAGGAGATAAAAGTGAGGTAGTTATTGTAACATTCTTTAGAGACAGTAATGTGGTCCTGAGTTTGACAGTCAAAATAAACATGATAGGATATAGGGGACAGGGAATGATGAGTTCAGTGCTAAAGATGTTTAATGTAGCATCAGGACATCCAACTTCACTTATAGCGGGAAATGCAGAACTGGTGCTCGAGAGGATAACGTGAGGACTTAACCAAGGTGGAGCAAGCCACCTGAGTAGAGATCATTGACGCTGTGAAAGGCACTAGCTAGGTCTGAAGAAAATGTCTGATCTTCATCCCTCAGCAAATTATAGCAATTGCACAGGCCCCAGCAGATTCCTCTCCCCTACTGTGCTTAGAGATGTTATCATCAGGACTCCTTCTCAAACCACACACACACACACACACACACACACACACACACACATATACATATCACACACACACACACCCCCCCCACATACACACTCCACATACACACCCCACACACTCACACCTGCCCCCTCCCCACCCACACACACTGCATTCCAGGGTTCTCAAGGCTTTAGGAAAAGAAGTCTTGGTCATAAAATGTTTATGTAGGGAAGAAAAGACTTTTCCTGTATCCTTTTAAGATCTGTGGCTGGGCCTGAGAATGAAACTGACAAAAACCGATAAACAGGAGAAATGCATACATATTTTATTTGATGTTAATATTTTCATGTACATAGGGGCCTTCAGCCTTCGTATAAAAGAAAGGCCAAAAGAAGTGGATAGGCCTGAGAGCTTGTATACTATCTTAACAAAGAGTGATAAGTTGTGCATATGTGACAAGACAAACAAAAAGGAGGTTTGGCCAGGGTGATAAATTGTGGGAAAGTGACTAGGAAATACATGAGGGAAACTAATCAACAGTACGGATTATTTTAGTAAGATTTATTTATACAGATTTATCTCAGCATCAATTATCTGTCTCCAGTGATAAAAATGTTCTCCTCTCCAGGGAGGACACCTTTCTCACTAGAAATTTATGTCCTGCTTTTAAGTAGAAAGAGCAAGTCAGAAAGCCCTTCCTGCATCTTCTGTTTCTCAACTGCCTTCAGCTCAAAGTAATCAATGTGCCAATGTGCCGTATTTTGAAGTGGCATGTTCTGATCCCCTTCATTTGCTATTCTTGGCTTAGCAAATTTTGCTGAAAAGTAACATGAATACACTAAGATTTTAGCACAGGTACCTGATACATGTGTATCAAGTGCACCACTATATAAAAATTAAAGATATTAATTTGTTATGTTATATATTTATTTTCTATAAGAATAAACTCTAGATTAATATGTTCTTTTACTCTAGGTTAGGCCACTAGATATTTATGTGCCTATTACAAACCATGAATTTAAAGTGTTCTTAATTTTAATTCCATTACATTAACTGGCAATTTCTGCTTGATATACCAAGTGTTAAGGATTTAATCCATTTTTTTCTTACATTTGATAGGTGATTAGGTCCAAAAAATACCCAATTTTCATACTATTAAAATAAATTCCTTTTACTTCATTTTTTCCCCTGAGACAGGATCTCACTCTGTCACCCAGGCTGAAGAGTGTTGTGGCATGAACATGGCTCACTACAGCCTCAACCTCCTGGGCTCAAGCGATCCTTCCACCTCACCTCAGCCTCACAAGTAGTTGAGACCACAGGCATATGCACCCACACCCAGCTTTTTTTTTTTTTTTTTTTTTGTAGAGACAAGGTCTCGCTCTGTTACCTAGACTGAGCTCAAACTTCTGGGCTCGAGTAATTCTCCTGCCTCAGCCTCCCAAAGGATGTAATGTGGACATCAATACCCATCAATACCCTGAGGGTGTGGGGATTATTTGTCACAGTAGAGTACTGATGTCCACATTTTGTCATGTGACTGTACCCTATTTAAAGTGGTGATGTTTTCAAAGTAGAATAAGAGGCCATTTTTGCTGTATGGATTTAGCCTAAGTACAGTTTGTAAAAGTTGCTACTCTTGAAAATAAAGCATCATCAGGGCATATTCTGTTAAAACAGGACACCATGAAAGAATCACAGAGGGCAGTGTCGACTGCTCTCAAAGAGAACAAATAACGATGTTTGCCCTTGATCCACTGGATCCTTGATCCGGTATGACAGTTAAGGTGACATTAGAATTTGTTTTAAGTTTTAACACTGTTCATAAGAATGGCAGGTAAGAGAAGAAAACGGTCATCACTGATCTTTATTCAATACCACAATCAAAGGTAAATGACATTAACTGGATAAGTATTTGGTTTTATGTAAGTATTTTTTTCAGGATAAAGTCTGAGGTAATATTTGGTAATGCAGCCTAAAGCTCTTAAGAGGACCATACTTCAGTATTGGTTATTGAAATTTTCAAGTTGATCAGACCTGATGCATCCAATGAATCCTTGATCTATTTATAGCTAGGAGAGAAAACGAGACTTTGGGGTATCTAGTGTCCTTCACACTTACAGTTTTCATTCATCAAATCAGTCATTTTTGTCCTTCATGGGTATGAGTAGTAGAGAAGGAAACATTAACTATATAAAAACATAGAGTAAATGTATGTCTACACATTGCAGTAATTGTTCTGAAAGTGTAAGAGTCAGGCACCACGAGAGAGAATCAGGGAGGGATAGAGGAAGGGTATCAGAGAAAGCCACTGCAAAGCAGTATTTAAGCTGAAGTAGGTGTTAGCCAGGAAAAGAGGGGTAGCATTTCACATTAAGACAGAATCTCAAGTCTGTTTAATTGCAATAATTTACAATGAAATTATATGACCCTCGTATATACCCTATTGGACCTAGAGGTATAACATAAAAATATTATAGATCATCTAACAATATGTGAAAATGTCACTCATTAATTTCAAATAGCAATTTGCAATTCTATGGTTATAAACTATTTGGCTTGGGGCAATATATTTCCAGGTCTTATGAAATTATTCATTCTCATTAAACGCTAATGATCCTTACTGCAAAGATTAGAGCTAATTAACTACTCCTTTCGCCTACATTAATTTATTAGTTACTCATGATGAATCCAGTAAATGTTTCCGTGTTAGTTGGCCAAAGTAAGTACTATGGACTAGCTACCGACACCACTAAGCGTGCATGTAAACAAATACTTTGAAAAATAAACACTGCTATCATTAGGTAATCAAGTTGAAAAACAGACAGACATCAGAACCAAACATTAAGATATATTAAATAGTCATCCATCTAACATTAGTGGGGTACCAAACATGGTGTTTCCATAGTTACAGGCACTGGTGCACAGGGACTTTGGTGGTGAGCAGGGTTACCTCATCACCATTTCAGAATCAAAAGAGTAACTGAAAATGATGGAGGTCATTAGCACTGACTTCCTTGCCTTAAATGCTAACAAGAAGTAGCTGCTTTTTAGAACCAGGAAGATTTCAAACAAAGCCAGCAATGACACCAAGTCATCATTGGCACGAATGGAAGAAAATGAGTTCATCAATGCTTCAGAGCAGAGGAGTGGTTCCCAAAGTGTGATCCAGGTAACAGCAGCATCAGCAGCACCTGACAACTTGTAAGAAATTCATGTTCAAGGCTCAGGCTGGGCATGGTGGCACACATCTGTAATCCTAGCACTTTGGGAGGCCAAGGCAGGTGGATTACTTGAGCTCAGGAGTTCAAGACCAGCCTGGGCAACATGGTGAAACCCCTTCTCTACAAAAAATATAAAAATTAGCCAGGTGTGGTGGTGTGCACCTGTACTCCCAGCTACTTGGGGGGCTGAGGTAGGTGGATCGCTTGAGACCAGGAGGCAGAGGTTGCAGTAAGCTGAGATTGTGCCACTTGCACTCCAGCCCGGGCTCAAAAAAAAAAAAAAAAAAGAAAGAAAAGAAAAGAAAGAAAGACAAAGGCTCCCTCCCTTGGCTACTGATCAGAACATCTCAGGGCAAGGCAAATCTGTGTTCTAACCAGGTGATCCTGATACATGCTGAAGTTTGAGAACCACTGCCATTGATTTTAAAACAAAACCAGGCTCAAAAACTAGCCTCAATTTTCTTGCAATTTTCTAAGAGTTATTTTCTTTCATTTATTTCAGTTCAGAACAAATTGAAGCCATGTAATAGCATATCATTTAACTCAATAACTTAGCAATAAATTTGAATTGTTAAACTTTGAATAAGTTGAACTCTGATCTTGGCATATTTTGAATGTGTTATAAATGTAAGGTTTTTGAAGATTATACAGAGTTTGTGCTGCCATAAATTTTTTTAGTTAGTGCAATTTAAATGTACAGCAAATTAAAATATGACTTATTGACCCAAGAATGTATTATATTTTCATTTGAAAATTTTTGTATCCTTTAGTATATCTCACATTATATGCACTAAAATTATTTGCCTCACTTATAAGAGAGCCTGATATAGAACATATCCAATTCTTTAAAAAATATAGAAAATTAAATATTATTCTTCACATTACAAAGAAATCACCTTTGGGCTTAAAACATGAATTTTTGTATATAATTTAAAAATAAATTTATTCATAAAATTCAGTGTCTATACAATTTTTCTGGTGCATGTATGACAATCAAATCAACTGTTTTTCAAATGCACAAATTTTTAAGTATTCTGTACACATGTAACATATCCTGTACATGTCCTACCACTAGGCTGGAGCAGAGTCTGACATCCTATAAGAGGATTTTGTATAATCTATCTTCTGCTCCATACACTGCATTTCTAAAAATTCATTTGCTCTAGAGACAGGGTCTTGCTGTGTTGCCCAGGCTGGTCTTGAACTGCTGGGCTCAAACAATCTTCCCACCTCAGCCTCCTGAGTAGCTGGGACTACAGGTATGTGCCACTGTGCCTGGAAACATTGCATTTTTAGAGGTTTCCTAATACTTTGAACAAATCCCTAAACAAACCCCCCAAAATATAATTAAACCTATGTGTGAATGAAGTGGCTATCTTTGAGCAGACGTTACTCTGGTGCCGTAGGCTGCTCTATAAGGAAGCATGTCAGGCAGTGTTTTGAGTCACTGAAAATTAATATTACAACCAGACAACCATGTAACATATATATAAGAACTCTGCCTTCTTGGAGCAGAGGAGATGGGCTGAGAAAGGCTGCAGGGCAGCAAGAGAAGCATGTTAATTCTAGGGGAGGAGTTTGATGAACAAAATGCAGCAATAAGAGAGTTGGAGTTTCCTATGCTCCCCATTATGAAAGTCTCAAGAGTTCTCCACAAAGAACAAGGAGCCACAGCTATTATTAACACAATTCAGATAACTATAATGTGAAGTGGAGTTTTCTCCTGGTAAACACCTGGAGATAAAGCTAGGAACAAGAAATCTCACCTGGTCTATATGTAATGACATTCCTTTATCAATTCTTTTAAATTTGTTAAGGTGTATTTTATGGCTCAGAATGTGGTCTATTTTGGTGAATGTTCTGTGTGACCTTGATTAGAATGTGCATTCTGCTGTTGTTGGATGAAGCTGTCTATAGACGTCAGTTATACCCAGTTGATTGATGGTGTTGAATTCAGCTATGTCCTTACTGATTTTCTGCCTGCTGGATCTGTCCATTTCTGACAGAGCGAGTTAGAGTCTTCAACTGTAATGGTGGATTCATCTATTTTTCCTTGCAGTTCTATCACTTTTACCCTCCTGTAGTTTGCTGTTCTGTTGGTAGGTGCACACACATTAAGAATTGTTGGCTGGGCACGGCGGCTCATGCCTGTAATCCCAGCACTTCGGGAGGTCAAGGCAGGTGGATCACGAGGTCAGGAGATCGAGACCATCCTGGCCAATATGGTGAAGCCGCATCTCTACTAAAAATACAAAAATTAGCTGGGTGTGGTGGCATGCGCCTGTAATCCTAGCTACTTGGGAGGCTGAGGCAGGAGACTTGCTTGAACCCAGGGGGTGGAGACTGCAGTGAGCCGAGGTCACGCCATGGCACTCCAGCCAGGGCAACAAGAGTGAAACACCATCTCAAAAAAAAAAAAAAAATTTTATTATGTCTTCTTGGAGAACTGTCCCTTTTATCATTACGTAATGCCCCTCTTTCACACTGATAACTTTACTTGCTGTGAAGTCCTCTGTCTAAAATTAATATAGCTACTCCTGTTTTCTTTTGACTAGTATTAGCAGGGTATATATGTATCTTTTAAGTGGTTTTCTTATTGACACCATATAGTTGAGTCTTGTTTTTTTATCCACTCTGACAATCTCCATTATTTTTGACCATTGATTTTCACAGTGATTGTTGATATAGTTGGATTAACACCTTTCACTCTTTCTTCTGGCTTTTGTGGTTTCAACTGAGCATTTTATATGATTCCATTTCTCTCCCTTTTTTTTTTTTTTTTTTGAGACAAAGTCTCACTCTGTTGCCCAGGCTGGAGTGCAGAGGCTCAATCTTGGCTCACTGACTCAGCCTGCCGGGTCTGGGACTACAGGCAACCACCACCATGCCCAGTTACTTTTTTGTATTTTTTGGTAGAGATGGGGTTTCACCATATTGCCCAGGCTGGTCTTGAACTCCTGGACTCAAGCAACCCTCCCGTTTCGGCCTCTTGAAGTGTTGAGATTACAAGCATTAGCCAGGTAATGAGTCATGGCACCCAGCTGTTTTCTCTCCTTTCTTAGCATACCAATTATACTTCTTTTTTAAAAAAACTTCTAGTGGTTGTCCTAGAGTTTGCAATATATATTTACAGCTAATCCAAGCCCACTTTCAAATAACACTACCAGTTCCCAGATAGTGTGAATGCCTTACAAAAACAAAATAATCCTAATTATTCCCTCCTGTCTTTTGTATCATCGCTGTCATTCATTTCACTTAAATATAACATATATAAATATATATGAGGCCGGGCGCGGTGGCTCACGCCTGTGGTCCCAGCACTTTGGGAGGCCAAGGAGGGCGGATCATGAGGTCAGGAGATCAAGACCATCCTGGCTAACGTGGTGACACCCCGCCTCTACTAAAAAAAAATACAAAAAATTAGCCGGGCGCGGTGGCAGGCGCCTGTAGTCCCAGCTACTCGGGGGGCTGAGGCAGGAGAATGCTGTGAACCTGGGAGGCAGAGCTTGCAGTGAGCCGAGATCGTGCCACTACACTCCGGCATTGGTGAAAGAGCGAGACTCTGTCTCAAAAAAAAAAAATATATATATATATATATATATGTATAATCATGTATTGCTTAATGACAAGGCTACTGTCTAAGAAATGTGTCATTAAGTGATTTTGTCACTGTGTGAACACCATAGTGTGTACTTACACAAACCTAGATGGTCTAGCCCACTACACACCTAGGCTGCATGGTGTAGCCTATTGCTCAGGCTACAAAGCAGTACAGCATGTTACTATAATGAGTACTGTAGGTAATTCTAATACAATGGTAAGTATTTGTGTATTTAAACATATCTAAGCAGAAAAAGTACAATAAAAATACACTATTATAATCTTATGGGACCACCATTGTATATGTGGTCTCTCATTGACTAAAACATCATGTGGTGCATGACTACATATGTATATGTATACTGTATATATATGTATTATGTGTTTATATCCCATAGGCACAGATAAGATATATACATAAGCATATATAATCAAATTGTTGCCATTATTGTTTTGAACAAATTGTTATCTGTTAGATCAATTAATAATAAGAAAAATAAGTTTTTATTTTACTTTTACTTTTTTTTTTTTTTTAACAGTGTCTCACTCTGTTGCCTAGGCTGGAATGCAATGGCGCATTCATGGCACACTGCAGCCTCAACCTCCTGGAGTCAAGCAATCCTCCCACCTCAGCCTCCCAAGTAGCTGGGACTACAGGCATGCACCACCATGCCTGGCAAATTTTTTAATGTTTTGTAGAGATGAAGTCTCAACATGTTGCCCAGACTGGTCTTGAACTCTTTTTTACCTTTTCTTATTCCGTCTTTGTTGTTCTTCCTTTCTCTATGTAGATCCAGGTTTCTGACCTATATTATTTTTCTCTTCTCTAAAGAATTTATTTTAACATTTCTTGCAAGGCAGGTCTGCTGGCAACAAATTCCCTCAATTTCTGTTTGTCTGAGAAAATTCTTTATTTCTCCTTTTGAAGGATAATTTTACAGGATACAGGAATCTAGGTTGGTGGTTATTTTTCCTTACAGCTTTAAATATTTCACTGTCTCCTGGCTTGCATGGTGCCTGAAGAGAAGTCCAGTGTAATTCCTACTTTTGTTGCCCTATAGGTAAGGTTTTTCTCCCCACCCCCGGTGTCTTTCAGGGTTTTTTTATCTTTGATCTTTTGTAGTTTGAAAATTCAAACTACAATTTCTCCAATTTTTCCATATGCCTCAGGGCAATTTTTTTGGCATTTATCCCTCTTAATGTTTTCTGAGTTTCCTGAATCTGTGGCTTGGTATCTGACATCAATTTGGAGGAAATTCTCATTATTATTTTAAATATTTCTTCTGTTCATTTCTTTCTTCTCCTTCTGGTATTCCTATTTAATATATGTTACACCTTTTGTAGCTGTCCCACAGTTCTTTGATATTATATTCTGTTTTTCCACGTCTTTGTTCCCTTTGCTTTTTGGTTTTGAGGGTTTATATTGAGATATCCTCAAGCTCAGAGATTCTCTCCTCAGCTGTGTCTATTAAGAAGCCCAAAGGCATTTCCCAATTCTGCTACAGTGCTTTTTGGTTCTTCCTTAGAATTTTCATCTCTTTGCTTACATTGCCCATTTGCTCCTGCATGCTGTTTTATCCATTCGAGCCCTTAGCATATTAATCATAGCTGTTTTAAATTCCCTGTCTGATAATTTCAACATCCCTGTCATGCCTTGTTCCAATGCTTGCTTTGTCTCTTCGAACTGTTTTTTGTCTTTCAGTATGCCTGGTAATTTTTTTCTGGATAGACAGGATGTACTGGGTAAAAATGACTGCCATAATAGGCCTTTCGTAATATGATGGAAGGTATGGAGGAAGAGGAAGCATTCATTAGTCCTATAATTAGGCCTCCATCGTTTAGTAAGCCTGTACCTTTAGACTATGAACTTCACAAGTGTTTCTCAGTTTTTTCTCCACCCTTTAGTGGGACAGGATGGCTAGAACTGGATGGATATGCCCCTTCCTCCAGGTCAGTTAACCTCTGATAAACCCAAGGTTAAATTCTGCTTAAATAGATTCTCCTGAGGGCAGACCTTATTAGGAAGAACCAAGTGCTCTGGCATATTTCAAAATGCTTCCTTTTTCCTTCCCCTGCCCAAAGCACAAGGGAATTTTTCTCTGATATTTACTGTGAGCACCTGGTTGAGCTCCTAGACGTAAAACACAGAAACTCTATGACTGGGTCCCCCTGGAGTTTTTAACTCTCAGGCATGTCTACATCTAGCCTCTGTCAGTTTATCAATTACAGCTCAGGATTTCTGAGGAGGTTTCTCCTCCATATGCTATGATTCTCTGTGTCTGCCTGTCTGTTTCTCCAATTTTAAGCACAACATTTTGCCCTGTGACTTCACTTCTCTTACACATCTAAGAGGTGTGGTTGAAATTTTCACTTGTTAGGATAGGATGGTGACTTCCAAGTTCCTCACATGTGGAACCAGGAACCCAAAGCCTCTTTTTTTCTATATATACTACTATAACTATGTTATAGAATATATCTGCTTAAAGATTATTAAGAATTGAAATGAACTCTAAACTGTATTGTTTCCTCATTCAATAGGGATACTACTATCTATGTTTCACAGTATTGAGAAGATTAAATAATCCCATGTATGCGAAGTCCTTCAGATAGTCCCTGGCATACAGTAAGAGCGCACACCTACATCACCATGATCAAGATCACCACTGAATGAACCATGTCATCTTTACCGTCATGCTCTTTGTTTTATACACAAAATCTGACAACACTAGTATTACATGAGTCTCTCAGAGTCAAAACTCAACATTTGTCCTAAATCTAAACTTCATTTAAATCTCACCTCCACCATAGAAAGGATGAAAGTAAGCCACGTTAACACAATTCCTCCTCCCCATGGCACAGTTTCAGAAATTTCTCCAAACATATATTAATTATTTTAAATTCAGGAAAATCAACAACTTGGCATGATTTCTAAACAATCGGATGTTCCAATTAATTACCAGATAATTTTAGAACTAAAATGAAATGATCTAGCCGAAACATTCATGGTATAAGGCACATAATGGTTAAGAGGCATACCCATAGCCGCTCTGCAAGTCAGACTGGCACAAGTCTCCTGACCACACTATGCCAGGCTATCTTCACTGTAGATGCATCAGGTAACCTACACTATGCAAAAGAGCTTCCATTTCTCATGTTAAATAGTGTGCTATCAAGGACCGTCCAGGCTTTCCTCCTTAACAAATATTTTTACACAAAACACTCAATTCTTTTGAGTTTCCAACGAAACAAAAAGACACTAAAAACACTAGCTTAGGTATTTTAGCTCAAATAATATTTCACATAACAGAATTTAAAAATGTTTTATGTGTAAACACTATCAAGTCACTATGTATATCTAAAGCATATAAATTATACACATTCTATAGTAATATTTAACAGTCATGTATGTTACTAAAAATTCTGAATACCAAAGCAATTAATTGACTCAGATTCCAAAAAGATAACTGTAGAATATAAGTGGCTTTTTTACTGATGACATATTTTATTTTCCAAAACAATTAAAAATAATTCTTATGATGTTCATCTAGGTGTATCATTCACACACTCATCTTCCACCATCTAAAACACCAGCCTTCCTTTTCCTAAAATAAATTTACATTTGCAGAAAAGGTTTTGATAAGAGATTTTTTTTCCAGGCTGGAATTTGATAAGCTTATCAGTTTGAGATAAACTCCAGTTTCACAAACTGGCTAGAAAATTCAATGTCATTCTAGGGACAACATGAATTCTAATATTATCAGCTTTATTTGTATATTCTCCAATTCTTGTTATATGCAAGTGATAAGAATTCCTTTAAGTTGTCTGCCTCGGCAACCAGGTCCCCTTGGTGAAGGAGTTTGTTAGCCTTGGGTCCTGTTGCTTCTTTGAGTAGACTCTAAAATGTATCCAGTTCAGGGCAGAAGCTTCCATATCAGGACTTTGCTTGTTATTGTTTGTTTCTTTGCCCCATTCCCCACCCCACCCCTTTAAACCTGTTTATTTTTGCAAATGGAAAACATCAGCGAATCTAAGCTTAAAAGAAAAGAATAGGCAGTTATAAAAACATCTGCCATAACCAAGATTATTCTATTATCTCCTTCAATTTCCAGGTGCAAGAAGAAATAAACCTCAGCTTTTCTAAATTTCTGTTTCATGTCATTGCATTTTTCAAAAGAAACACAAAATATGGAAAGGCTACTACTTAGTTCTTATTAGGAAGAAAACAGAACAAAGCAGGATTAAAAATAAAACCACAAAATCAAACTAGTAAGATCAAGAAAGAACTAAAGACAAGTAACAAAGTCTATAATTTCCTAAGAAGATTCACTCTGGAATATTTTTCTTCACTTCTCTTTAGAAAGTTGTCAAAGTTGGCCAGGTGCGGTAGCTCACACCTGTAATCCCAGTGCTTTGGGAGGCTGAGGCTGGTGGATCACCTGAGGTCAGGAGTTTGAGACCAGCCTGGCCAACATGGTGAAACCCTGTCTCTACTAAAAATACAAAAACTAGCCAGCGTGGTAGCGCGTGCCTGTAGTCCCAGCTACTCAGGAGGCTGAGGCAGGAGAATCACTTGAGCCTGGGAGGCAGAGGATGCAGTGAGCCAAGATCGCGCCACTGCACTCCAGCCTGGGAAACAGAGTGAGACTCCGTCTCAAAAAAAAAAAAAAAAAAAAAAGAAAAAGAAAGTTGTCAAAGTTCAGAACAATATACCTTTTTTTAAACAACAGTTTTTCTTATTTACATACAATGACATGTTTTATGGAAAAGCAGAGAATAAAACATGGACAGGGAAAAAAATAGTTCCTAAAATGCTTCTTTTAAAATTTCAGTTACAGTTGAAACTTCATAAGGAGTACTCCTTCCCATTCCGGAATTTCACTTCATAGAAGTGGCTGTTTCTTCTAATTTATATTACTATATCTCAAAATAACCCCTTCTCCTACCTTCCTACCTTCCTTCCTTCCTTTCCTCCTTCCTTCCCTCCTCTTCCCTCCCACTCTCCCTTCCTGTTTTGTTTAAGGGACAGGGTTTCCATCACCCCAGCTGGAGTACAGTGGCAAGATCATAGCTCACAGCAGCCTTGACCTCCTGGGCTGAAGCAATCCTCCTGCCTCAGCTTCCTAAGTAGCTGGGACTACAGGCACGAGCCACCATACCAAACTAATTTTTAAATTTTTTTGTAGAGATGAGATCTCACTACTTTGCCCAAGCTGGTCTTAAACTCCTGGGCTCAAGCAATCCTGCCTTGACCTCCCAAAGTGTTGGGATTACAGGCGTGAGCCATGGCACCCAGCTATTCTATTACTTGTGGGGGTTTTTGTTGTTGTTCTTAATATTGTCTTTTGACTTTTTCCTATGGAAAATCAAAATTTCTTACCTACCCACCCCCACCAAAGCAAACCACTTTACTTCCCCCCAATTATAGTTACAGCATAATGAATCAACTTTCTATGATTCATAATTACAACCATAAATCTGCACAGCTAAGCCACATAGGGCTCTATAAGTTTTCCCAGATATTTTATTTTGCTTGTTTCTTTTCTGTCTCTATCTTGAATTGATTCACACACTCTCCAAAGCAAACCTCCAACCTTCTGAGGGGTTGGGGAAAGGTACCTGCCCAGCTCTGAAAGGGGAAGGAGGTAACCTGGAAGCCCAAAGCCTTTCAAGTAATTCTTTGAATGTCAGTGCCACTTTGCACTCCCTGTTTTAGAGGTTTCTGCTTCCTACAAATTGCTGTGGCTTTCTGGGGTTCTGCAGAGAGAAGTGGCTTTTTTGGCTGGCTCCCTACCCAAGGTCTTGGGTTTCCATCTTATTCGTGCTATTAAATCAGTTATCTCTCATTTGCTTTCCTGATCTTCCATCTCCGTTGACATCTTTTGTCTGTTGTCATTTCTTCTGCCATTCTTCTTGTTCTTTTTAATCCTTTAATATCCTTTTAGTGTGATTTATAGAGGGAACATAAATAAATGCATCTGTTCAATCCACCATGTTTAACCGGAAGCCTTTGTGCTGACTGTTTGCAAAGAATGACTGGGTATTTTTTAATATCATCACACCCATTTCTCTTTTGTCTATTCAAAGTTATCTGCAGGTAAGTCTGATTAACTAATTAGAATGGATTTCTTTTTTAAGTGGCGACAACACTTAGTCCTAAGCCAGACTGTAAAGCTGATGAGATTCACATCTAATGCTTTTAGCTTCTCCATTCTTTTGCCATTTTCCCCACTTGATGGCACCCTTCTCCAATATCCATTATCTTCATGGTCCCTCCAGAAACTAGATGGGGTAGTGGGGTGTGGGGAACAAATGTGCCTGGGAACTTATTCATACTAGAATGTAAATGATTGACAGCACTATAGGTACTTCCCAGTATATAAAAACAATGCAACTCCTCAGCTGAAATTAAGATAAACTGGAATTTCCAAAGATGTGTTTTAGAAACTTTCTCTGGGAGTAGAAATGTGTTGGGAGGAGTGAAGTAGAGGAAAATGAGCAAGAAGGGACAAAGAAAATGAAATGGCAATGAAAAACAGAGATGAGAGTTTGGCGGTAATGTCCAATTTCAAGAGATTTTTTTTTCCTTCCTATACATGCAAATCTTGAAATGCCAGGGTAAAAACATTAAGAAAACAAAGTTCTATGGACTTCGGAAGTTATAACAAGATATATGGCACTGGGAAAATGTAAATATCTTAAAATTTCTTTTATGCCTGGTGAACAAAATTATAAAAACATGTCCCAAATTCCATTTATGCTCCTAATATTAATTAGTGGCCTCACTTTTCTGATGAATGACATTAGTAGCCAGAACAATCAGATTTCAGATCAGAGAAGTTTTTTTGACTACTCCAGCAAGAATATAAAGGAAAAGAAGCCATTATTTACCAGAAAAATAGCATCTTTTTTGACATGACAATCAAGGAACTCTAGTGGCTACTGGAAATGATGACTGGGCCTTTCTAGGTACATGATCTCTAAGGGGCTTTGGCCAGCACAAGCAGAGAATGAAGCTCTCTTCAGAAAAAAAAAAGAAACACTTCTGCATCAGCCTTACTGAGCTTCTTAAAGTATGTTTAGATATACATGGGCAGGAATTCTAATTTGCTCATCCATAAAACAAAGAGATTGGCTTAGGTCTGTTGTTCCCAGTGCAGGCGTGTTAAGCGACTTCCCTCTGTCATTCAATTTCCACCAGTCCACAGCATAGCAAGGAAATAAGGACCATGTAACAGCTGTCCATGAAGCCAACTTTTCTCAATTTAAACAATTGTCCTCTATTTTGAAACTGAGTCCCACCTTTTATGAAAGAGTGATGAAAATGGACAGCAGTTTTTCTTTACTTCCTCCTTCTCCTCTCCCTGCTGTTAAATCTTAACTAGCAAAATTTAAAACTTAAAGGATTTCCATCGGACACCAACATTTAAAAGATTTTAAAAATGCAAACACATGCTGATCAATGATAGCTAAAGCTTCTGCCAATATTGATGCAAATTAACTCAAAACAGTCCTCCAGTTTTTTTTACACCAGAGAATCTCAACATAGTTCTTTTAAACCTCAGTCTTTCTCTTACACTGTTAAACCTCTATGTTGGTCTATGTTTAAATTATGGAGAAAAACCATTTAAAATGCATCAAATACTCAATTGAAGTTCAACATTGGTAGTTCTAGGGTCCACCTAGATGCTTAATGATGGCAGACTAGTTGAGAGGAAAGCTACAGGAATTGTCTTTAAAATGAAATTACACAGTAAGCACACTTTGCTTAAATTGTATGTTACAGATTAATGGTGATAGCAGTAATAGATCTCTAAAGACATTTTTATTCATTCTCTCTATTCGATTAAGAAAATGTCTATCACCCATAACAAAGAAGAACAATAAGTATATGAAATCACTTTAATACGCAAGTGAACATAGTGATGCTTTCACTGGCTTTTTCATGTTGTTTTATGTGTGTGTCCCCGTCCCCTACCCCCTGTCTGGTATTGAAGCAAGTTCTCCCTGGCTAATGACATCAAGCTAATCTCAATAAGGGTTGGTAGATCTAGTGTCAGTGCTTGATAAGAACAGGAGTTTTATAAGTCTTTAATCTTAAAGATCATGTTTACTCTAAAAATACTAAATGAGGGCTCAGAGACTTGAGCCGCTCTTCGGGCTCTGTGATTCACCTTGGACAAAATAACTTCACCTCTTTGTGCCCTCAGTTTCCTGGTCTACAAATACAGAGAATAATATCTCAGTAGATCCTCAAGACACTCGTGAGGTAGATGTCAGGAAAATTCTTTGAAAAATGTGAAGCATAAAATGTTTAAAAGGTATTTAAAATATTTAAAGGTATGCTCAGATTCAATAAATATCATTTCCTGACTTAGGACTTCCAGAATATATCCTTATTTGTGTACAGCATTCAATTCAAATGCCATAAATTACTATGAATTTTTATTCCTTCATGTACAACCACTAGCTTTTCCATTTACTCCCAGTTACTTATATCTCCACCAACCTAGTGACCTCCACCAACCCAGAAACCACAGAAAAAAGTCTGTGCTTTCTAAAAATGGCTCCATGAGGCAATTCTTTATGATGGTTAATGAAAGTCTATGTTGCTCTACAAATGCCACTAAAAGTTCTTATCTAACTTTTCTATGGAATTTCTTTTCCTAGTCCATTGCTCAGTTTACTGTAAGAAACCAAACGATTTCAAGATCCAGAAACCAAATAGAGAGAAGACAGTGATTCATCTGAAGGAATACTAGCAGCTACAAATCCATTAGCAGCTGGATTTAGGGACCTCCAGCAGTGGGTTTCCCAATATTTCAAGTATGAGAACTCCGTTTTAATGTTCAGATCCCTCCACAACTGAAAATTATATAATGAGCAGAAAAGAAACTATACAATTAGTAGTGCTTTTGAGTGAATTTGTATTTTTCTAATCATAACAACATCTGTATACATTTCAGAATTAGCACACAATGATTGGTAAGCACAGAGTTAGAGAAATTTCGCCAGTTTTTGACTCATAGGATGGCAACCACTGTCTTACAGCTAACTCTAGCCATTTTTTTTGCCTTCCGATAGAAAATAATGAATTTCCCTCTTAAAATGGGAGAGAATAATAAAAATTCAGAAATTGATGTAGCAAGTTTCTGCCTTACTGGTTGTCTTTTTAAATCTGGGAATTGACTAGTTTTTAATCCGAGTGATCTACTGTTAGAAGAAAAAAAAAAATCTTTGCAAGTTGTTGAATCTTTTAAAAGTCCTAAGGGGAACGTGTTTACTGTCTGTGACAGTGGTTCTTAACAATGTCAGATTTAACAACTTTTTTATAATGAATATGCTGTAATGACTCCCTTTGATAGCCTATTTTATCTACCGAGTGAAATAAACCATCCTAAACAGCATGTATGGCTTCTCATGATTCTGTGGGTTGACTAGGCAGTTCTGCTTGACAAAGTAGAGGCAGTTGGGGCTCTGGGGCCCCTAAGAAGTCAAAGTGGCCTCACTCACATAACTCAGCTGGCACTGGCTGCTGGCCTGGAGCTCAGCTGGGGATGTTGGCCTAGGACCACCCTTCTCTTACAGGTTAAACTCTCATGTGGCTTCTCGGGCTTCCTGGTAGCATGGCAGCAAGGTTCAAAGAAAGAACATTCCTGGAAGCGAAGGTGGAAGCTGCAAGCCTCTTAAGGCCAAGCCCCAAACTTACACAACATTATTTCGCTGCATTCTATTGGCCAAAACAGGTCACAGGACCAGCCCAAATTCAAGGAAAGGGAAAACAGACCCCACCTCTTGATGCTGAAACGGCGAGGTTATATTCAATGTACCTGTGGTGCGGGCGCAGTGGCTCACGCCTGCAATCCCAGCACTTTGGGAGGCCGAGGAGTTCGAGATCAACCTGGGGCAATACAAAAAATTAGCCGGGTGTGCGCCTGTAGTCCCAGCTTTTTGGGAGACTGAGGCGCGAGAATCGCTTCAGCCCGGAAGGCAGAAGTTGCAGTGAGCCAAGATCGCGCCACCGCACGCCCGGCTTCGTCTACAGAAAGAAAATAGATGTGCAATGGGAGATATTGCTATAGCCACCTTTGGAAACGTAATCCACCACATATTTGGGAATGAAATTCCTGGGTGATATAATCTAACTACATAAACAATGTTTTAGAAATGAAAATAGCATCTCAATAGTTTAACAGAGAACTAAAAGGAAAATAATTCATAACATGTATTTCAATATGTAAATGCTCAGATGTGACTACACTACAAGATCCATTAAAATAGCCAGATCCTTGCATTGACTTAATGATTACATTTTGATTTAAGAAAAAATAAGTCATTCCATAAAAGAGATCTCCTGAAATGAACAGAGGTACAGGAGGACACTAGAACCATAACAAAAAATAGTGCTAGGAAAAGTGATAATGCATCAGATTTATTTCAACATAATTATAAAAAAAAATCAAGACAAATTAGAGAAGAAATACAATAACCTTAAAAATGATCTGGGCCTTATCTATGAAGAATAAAATAAAAACTCCCCATGTGACTACAGAAAACATTTCAATTATTTCAAAATTCTACATGTCAAAGCATATTTTTAGCCTCCAGTACTTAAAAAGACTTTGGAGATCACATCTTTCAGTGGCCAGAGAATATTGGATGGACTCTTTTAAAAAATAAAAGATTATAGAGAAGTTGCGATAGATGTCAAAGACAGACCAAGATTGAAAACAATAGGCAACTCTCAGATACTATTTTAGAATGTGATTTTCACATAATTTCTTTTTATATGTATATATAAGGATTAGTTCATGTATTTGTTATTCAAATCCCGAAATCCCATAACCGTGAAGGATGTTAAGTGTATATGGATCCATGTCACTTCCTCTGGAGATTTTCTGAGCAGATGCCATTTGAAGTACAGGGAATGTAATAGTTGATCCTGGTATAAAGTCAAGGGCTTCAAAACCAGAAAATGTGGAATTCCTTCTTTTGGCCCAGTAGTTTGCTGCTGTTGCTAGGTTTGGGAACATTTGTGGCGATAGCACCCCAATAACAGGATGGCGAAGTACACCCCCAAATTCAAAGAAATCTCCAAGTACCTTTTTAGCCAGTGCTTTCTTCTGCTCAAAAACTGGAATCTCTGACACAACAGCGGGTAAAGCAGTGGAACCATCCACACACTGATCCAGGAACATTCTCACAGTGTAGGAGGTCGTCATCTGTGCTTTGCTGGCAACTACTTTAACTTGATCAAGTAGCTCGCACGCAGGGGATTCAAATTCTCCAAATAGAGATGTGAACATTAATCCTCCAACCCATGGTCTTGAGTTGATCCAATCTATAGCTGGCCCTGCATTATAGCTAATTAATAAATCAGCACTTTCACTATGCAAAGGTCTTCCAATGGATATCATCATTGCCTTGAATTGTCTCTGTACTTGGAGGCTGTTGGTGCGTATCGGGTCACTCGATCCGGCAGCAACGCCTATCAGAAGATCACAGCATTGACGCAGAATTGATGACATCTCAAGGGCAGTGAAGGTAGGCAAAACATCTTCAAATTTGCTAGCATAGAGAGTACCTGTTTCCTTGTTCTCATTCCCAATCACAATATTAGACCTTTTGCTCACACCGACCCTGAGTAGTGCCTTGTGTAATCCATCGAATATAAAACACAAAAATACTAAGCTTGGGGTTACAAGGTAAAAATGAGATCTGTGTGCTGGGTCTAGCATAGACTTAGCTGCTTTTTCAATGTCCTTAACATCTCCAATACCAGGTTGGGGCCCCAATGCATCTGCTGGATACTGTCTGCCCTTCCCAGAGAGCTCAAATCTCCCTTGAAAGTAATGGAAGCTGCTCCCATCCTTTGTACTGTCTTGTGGGCTGCTGGTCTGTGGGTTGTTTCTTGGGTGGGACATTGTGGGTGATTGTTTCTGTGATTTTCACACAATTTTGTACTGCACTAAAAAAATATAGAGAATGGCACTAATACAAAATATTTTTAAATTACATTTATTAATAAAATGTGTTATGACTTCTGTATCTCATTTACTTCTTAGTAATATTCAGTTTTTTAGTCTAGTAAAGGAATTTCCAGATCTCCTTAATTACATAACATAATTTTGATTTTCATGCTTTTACACCTAAATGTGCAGTTGCACTAAAATCCTTTCCCCTGTCAACTGTGAACACCAGAGCTATGCCTATAGAGAGAAGAGTCAACCACTCATTTCGAGCACAAAATTTAAGGTTTCCATAAATTTAAACTCAATCATCAAGATCAGTAATATTGTAATGTCATCTTTTAAAACATCGAAGTAATGCCAATAAAACCCCCTATAATGAACAAAACAAAACTTCTAACAAAGCCAGGATCCACAGAAAGAGTTAGTTGTTTGACAGTTCTTACGTAATATCTTTATGTCGTTTAAGCTTTCCTCGACATAAGGAATTTTTCCCTAAATAAGGAGCCTTTTTGTGTAGCTTCTTTTAAAACTTTTCAGTATTCCTTCACACAGAAGGGCTACTGACTTAGATCTGTATTAAAAGTACTACTGCCATATTTGTCTAGGATATTGCTCAGGGCATCTTTTGAAACTAGCAGGGCAGGAACATTTTTCATTGTGCAGAACCAAATCAAGTTTTGGGGCCATCAGGCAAACCTGGTCCCCTCCTCTAAGTGTCAGTGATACCCTATATCAAATCATTGTGTCAACCCCAGAATGCCCTCAGGTTTCCAAACTCGCTGGCCAAGTGGGTGCTGCCCAGAGCAACTGGAGATAACACTGGAAAGGGAATGGAATCAAAGGAACACAGGTTGTACAGGTCTTTTGAAAACTGTCTTGGACATACATCTAAGGTTGATTTGAATTTTAATTAAGTCTCAAAGGCTCTCTGGGGTTTTTAAAAATTAAAGAGCTTTTAAGATATAATATTGCATGCCCTGCTTTAAAACCTAGACAGTGATAAAAGCTTAAAGCTGACGCAATCACCATGCTAATCACAATATTCTATGCAAAAGTTCTCCAATGGAAGGGATATAACATTACATGGTCATTCATTCCTTTCTTTTCTCGTCTCTTAATGCAATGAAAGGTTATTATGTTTTGTCATGTTCTTAACTGTCTTGTTCCAAATATAGGCTTTTGATTTGGGTGGTAAGTTGTGCATCTCAATAAATATTTTTCTTTGCATTAATTCACAATAATCCATTTTTATTCCCCGAAAGTCCATTTGGAGGTAGAAAAAGGTGAGATTTATGAAAAGAAATGTTCAAAATCTCCACACACTTAAAAACATCCTAAAACTTCATGGATTTTTCTGTGGTTCCCAATTCTGAAAGCACATATAAATTATAGCGTTTTTGTTATTTCCTTATGTTTACACAAAGACAAAATCTAATAGGTATTAAATCGTGTTAACAAAAAACAATTTTTTTTTTGAGACAGGGTCTCACTTTATCACCCAGGCTGGAGTGCAGTGGCGCAATCTCAACTCACAGCAGCCTCGACCTCCCTGTTCAAGTGATCCTCCTGCCCCAACCCACAAAGTAGCTGAGACTACATGTACTTGCCAGTATGCCCATCTAATTTTTGTTTGTTTTTTGTAGAGATAGAGTTTCATCACTTTGCCCAGGATGGTCTCGAACTCCTGACCGCAAGTAATCTGGCCTCATCCCACTCTACCCCACGCTACCCCACCCCTCCGCCACAGCCTCCCCAAGTGCTGGGATTACAGGTGTGAGCCACTGCACCTGGCCTGAAAACAAGTTTAAGGTGAGCATGTGAGCTTTTCCCTCCATCTGTTTGGCGTGCTAATTAAAGTCACTTAAAGCTGCTTGTGTTTTACCATGTCCCTTCTTAATCCCATGTCTCAAACATTTAGTTAATCATGCAACTAAACTTAACTAGCAGTTATAATCACAATTATCTGAGCATTCTTTATTGTGAATAGGTATCTTCGGTTACTAAAACCAAAGGTCTTAACTAAAAACGTCCCAGTATTCTTGATTATTTGGATAATTAGGGGCTAGGGTTGGTGTTCTCAGTGCCATAAACCACAATGTACTGCATATCTCTAAAGCACTTGGTGGGATGCTTTGGGTACTATAGGATTTTGTGAGTTTTCCAAAATATGTATCAACTACAAAGATGACAGTTAATTTAATTAATAACTTGAATTGTCCATTTTTCTGTTGTCCTACAATCTCTATATTAGAATTCAAAAACATTAGAGTAAAACAGAAATGATAAATGATGTGTCTTCTGAAATTTCTAAAATATGCAATTTTCAAACGGCCTATGAAAATTTGATCCCTTATCTTATAAAATGCTGTAGCAGTAGGATACATATACTAAATAACCTTTTCAATATTTTTTATTTGTTTTGTAAATAGAATAAGTCCCTAGTGAGACTCTTTAAACCTAGTTATTAACTTATGTTGAGGACTATTTCATTAGGAAGCTTTTCTTCTCATTTTGGCTATTTTTGATCCAAGAAACCAGGTCAAATACATAGTTTCTTGAATAATTTCTAGAATGAAAACTGTTGAGAAGTCTTTATACATATACTCTGAGTTTAGAGCATTAAAATTATAGTAAGGTTGGATGTGGTGTCTCGTGCCTGTAATCTTAAGTGCTTCAGGAAGCTAAGGTGGGAGGATCCCTTGAGTCCAGGAGTTCGAGACCAGCCTGGGCAATATAGCAGGACACCATCTCTTAAAAAAAAAAAAAAAAAAAAAAGTTTTTTGTTTTTTTTTTTTTTAATTAGCTGGGCATGGTGGCACGTACCTGCAGTCCTAGCTACTTCGGAGGCTGAGGTAGGAGGATTGCTTGACTCCAGGAGCTCAGAGGTGCAGTGAGCTATGATCATACCACTGCACTCCAGCCTGGCCAACAGAGTGAGATCCTGTCTCTAAAAGAAAAAAAAAAAAAGGTTGTATTAAAAACCCAGTCTATGATGCAAAGTGTGTTAGTCTATACGTACAGGTCTGTAGCCTACACTCTGCATTATGGGCAAAATTATGTTGCATCTGAAGCATGAAACGGTGAGTAGCAAATTCATCTAGCTATGGCCTCAGTACATACACTCCTTTGTTTAGCTTATCAGTCATCACTAAAAACATTTATTAAAGACCTTCAGTATATGGATCTGTTTCTCAACAAGTTTAAGATGTAGAAAAATATTACAGAAGATGATATAAAGTTATTGCTAGTCACATATAGTATGATTATTTGTATAGAAATTCAAAAATGGAAAAGTAGAAAACAGATTTTTTCAAAGTATTTTCTAAGTTTAGTTCATAGATTCTTTAATTCCTATAGGAACACAAGATAATATATTACAAATATATAATAACAAGATCAACAAAGACATACCTGTGAAAAGAAGCCAACTGCCTAGAAAATAAAGGCAGCTCCAGAGCCCACTACTCACCCAGGCTCCTTCCAAGATTAGGTACCTAATTTTGTATTTGTAGTTTTGTATTCATTTTCTTTAAGAAAACCCCCAAAAATCATATAAGCTTTAGGCCCCTCAGAACCTGGATCTGCTCCAGTGGGGAGTAAACCATATGTGATTTGCATAAAATGAGTACAACACTTGGCTGAGCTTTTTCGAAAAACTATAACCAGGGAGATATACCAGGTTCCTGGATGACAAAATTTACTGCTATTAAAATGTCAAGTCTCTTGAAGTTTAACTGAGCGTTTCATGCAAGCACAATGAATATTCAAACAGTATTTAGAAAACATAAGAAAACTTTGGAAAAAGCTGGGTAACATTTGGAAAAAAATAAGAGTCACTAAGAAATGTTTGAAAAAGATGATTAATTAAATATGAGGTGCTGGGTTGAAGGAAATATGGCTGTTTTCCTGGGTACAAAACATATTCTAAACCTTCAATAATTTAAACAATGTGGTCCTGGTGCAGGAATAGGCATGCTGACCAAAACAGACATTAGAACATGTAAAAAAAAAATTAATAATCAATAAAAGAGGCAATATCAAGACAAATTCAGCAGGGAAGAGAGGAAGTGTTAAGAAAAATGGTAATGGTACAACTGGTTAGATAATTGGAAGTAAAAATCCATTTTGCTGTTAGTCTTATACCATCCACCCAAATAACCTAAATAAAGGAATGAAATATTTTAAAAGATTAAATTATAGAAAAATTACAAGAAAATATACATTAATATGATTCAAACTCCACAGAGGAATAGGTTTTTTGATTTTTGATTTTTTGTTTTTCTTTCTTTCTTTTTTTTTTTGAGACAAGGTCTCACTCTGTCGCCCAGGCTGGAGTGTAGTGACACCATCATGGTTCACCACTGCTGCAACCTCCTGGGCTCAAGCAATCCTTCTTCCTCAGCCTCCTGAGTAGCTGGGACTACAGGCATGCATCACCTTGCCCAGCCAAGGAATGGTTTTTTAAAAAGCTTAGTAACAATGAAACAAGTTACAAAATAAAATACTGACAGAACTGACAATGTAGAACTGAAAAATATTTGCACACAAAACTCATTACCTAAATTAAAGGCAAGCGATATATGGGGATTAAAATACTTTCTGCAAGTATACAAGGTTAACATTGACCTTATATAAAGACCTCATACAAATCTTTAAGAACAGCACCAAGACACCAATAGATTAACATGCATAAAAGCAGGTATGAACACTCTGGCAATTCCTCAAAATACTCAGCATGGAGTTACCATAGGACCCACCAACTGCACTCCTAGGTTTAGGCCCAAGACAAATGAAAATATGTGTCCACCCCAAAACTTGTACATAAATGTTCATAGAAGCATTATTTGTAACAGTCAAAAAGTAGAAACAACTCCAATATCCATCAACTGATAAACTGATAAATAAAATGAGTTATATCTGTACAACAAAACATTATTAGATGATCAAGAAGAAGGCATTATTTCAAGCTACAACATGGTTGCCCCTTGAAAACTTACGCTATGTGAAAGAAGGCAGTCACAAAAGATCATATGTTGTGGGATTCCATTTATATAAAATATCCAGAATAAGTAGACATATAGAGACAGAAAGTAGAGATTAGTGTATGCCTAGGTCTGTAAAGGGGTTTGGGGGTAAATAAGGAGTGACTGATAATAGGTACATGATTCCTTGTTGGAGTGATGAAAATGTTGTAAAATTAATTGTGGTGATGGTTGCACAACCCTATGAATATATTAAAAAGTCATTTAACTGTTTGCTTTAAACGGGTGAATTGTATGGGGTGTAAGTTATATCAATACACAATGTGTAATATATTATCACAATACTATCTATATGATATCACTGTACATTATAAATAGCTTTATTATAAGATGCTTTTTAAAGTATGCCCAGCCAAATCACAGAAGAAAGCAAGTTAACAAACTTGAGGAAATTATCAGCATTGCTAATAACCAAAGAAATACAAATTAAAACAATAAGGAGATAGTATTAATATTTTTCTCAAAATAACTAGAAAATGGTTTTGACAATTCTCACTGCTGCTAGAAGTATGGCAAAACAGACATTCTCATATACAGCCATTGAAAGTGCAAATTGACACCACCTTTTTTGAAGGCAGTTTAGCAACAGATATCAAGAACTTTAAATGTAGTAATACTCTGCCTCAGTGGTGTAGCTTATAAAAACACTACACAAGAAATTTTTCCTAAATATGAAAGAAAAAAATATTTATATACAAAGACCCTCATTTCAGCATTATATATGACCATGAAGAAATGAAACATCTTAAATGTTTGGTGATAGTGGAATAGTTAAGTGTGCTGTGGTATATGTACTAGATGAAATATTACACAGCAGGGAAAAATATATTACATATTAATATGGGAAAATTGTCACAAGATATCAAGAGAAAATGACAGTACAAAATTGTATGCATAATACTGTTAGAACTATGTTTAACTATTTTCTTCTTTTTTATATTTTCAAATTATCTTTAACAAACTACACTTAAATTTTTCTTAGCATCTAAGAAAAATTAAACAGTAACAACAATGTAAAACACTATACGATGTGTGGTTTATGCCATAATGAGTACCAGATATTCAGAGAAGAGTTTCAAACTCAGTGTTTCAATATTTTATCTGCAGGTGACTGTGCTTCTATGATTTTTTTTTTACCCCAATAAAAGTCATTCGGTGAAACCCAATTTAGGGACACCTCATCTGGCATGTACAAACAAATTACAAAAAAAAACCACAAAAACAAATTAGTGATAACATACCCCCCAATCCATATATGTGATGTATTTTTCCTTCACTCTTTATTCTACAACTATGTTTACAGCAAACATTTAGTCTTCAAACTGTCTCAATCTAGATTTGTTAAATCTTTTAAAACTAAAGATAATATATAACCTACTTTGAATTATCACCAATAGACTCAAACAGGGCAACAACCTCTTTAAGGAAAACAAGCTACTTGCATCAAAATGAGAATACTTTCTACTCTTTTGAAAAAATATCTAGATGGCAACATTCTATGTACAATAGGTAATTTATTTGTGGTTTTATTTCAAAAACTTAGAATATTTGTTTGAAATATATAATTCTCATCATTGGTAGTTTGGCACACAAAACTATTCTAAAAATATAGGTTAGACATATACAATGAAGACTGAGGAAGGACAGGATTTTAGTGAAAAGTTGCAATAATTTATAAATTGTGCTAATACAATTAAACAGAGTATAAATCTTCAGAAATTTTAACTTGATTTTCAAAACACTGGAAGTTTAATCAAGAATCATGAGTACTTCCTGCCCTATGTCCGCTCCATCTCTGTTTTGCCGAAATCCACATAATCAAAATTTTTTATGATTTTCCTTAAGACTATTTTATTGAGATCAAAAACTAAGTAAGTACACTTGAGCTTTAAGTCTAAAACACAAAACTTGTGCGCTGCATCATTTTACCTTGACTCAGCCAATCAGAATCCAATGTTGCCTGGGAAACCCTCTCACGCTTATTACAATAACAATTCTGTTGCTTGATTTTTAAAGCAATAAATACATACTCAGAAATTATTTATATATATATGTATGTGTATATATATATTTTTTTTGTTTTGAGACGGAGTCTCGCTCTGTCGTTCAGGCTGCAGTGCAGTGGTGCAATCTTGACTCACTGCAACCTTCGCCTCCTGGGTTCAAGTGATTCTCCTGCCTCAGCCTCCTGAGTATCTGAGATTACAGGTGCGTGCCACCACGCCCAGCTAATTTTTCTATTTTTAGTAGAGATAGGGTTTCACCAGTGCAAAAACTTATCATCCTGGTTTCTTTTCCCTGATCAGTATGTGAAGGCACAAAGGAATAAAGAGAACCGCTTCACTTTCATACTGTTCTCATATTCATTTCTTATGTGCCAAGAACTTTGGTAATATAAAGAAAGACAAAGAGGAAAAAACATATCCTCTGCTTTTTCTGTATATCCCGCACACCATACATTTCATTACACACCAATGTGTTTGTCAGATTCAACTGCATTGTTATTTTTTATCTTCCTTGGTATATGCAAGAAAAATGGAAACAAAACTTAGTGGAAAACAGAAAACTGTAATAAATGACAAAAGCAGATACTACGTTCTCTGACTGCACCATGATATAACCATAAATTCATAAAATTAACTTTGGAAAAAACAACCACTTGAAAAAGGTTAAATATTAAGTCTCTCCTAAATAACTTCTAAGTCAAAAAGCAAGCAACAAATACAGACTATTTAGAAAACAATGTAAAGAGGAGTAACTAGGTGTATTAGTCCGTTCTCACACTGCTGTAAATATACTACCCAAGACTGAGTAATTTATAAGGAAAGGAGGTTTAATTGACTCACAGTTCCGCATGGCTGGGAAGGCCTCAGGAAACTACAAGCATGGCTGAAGTAGGAGAAGCAAGCACCTTCCTCATAGGGCAGCAGGAGCGACAGAAAGAGCAAGGACGAGGGGAACTGCCAGATGCTTTTAAACCATCAGATCTCGTGAGAACTCACTCACCATCACGAGAACTGCATGAGGGAAATCCACCCCCATGATCCAATCACCTCCTTACCAGTCCCTGCCTCAACAGTTGGGATTACAATTCAAGGTGAGATTTAGGTGGACACAGCCAAACCATGTAACTGCATAGCAAAATCTCTGTCGTTTAAATATAAATCTTAATGACTTTGCTGTTTTTTTAAAAATTAAAGTATACAAACCAAATGTGTAACAAAAAAGAAAAAAACAATAACAATGACCTAAAAAGACAGGAAGAAATAATACATATAAAAGGAAAAATAATAAGAAAAGAAACCACTCCTAGGAGACTTGTGCCATGGATACTATGGCCCCTCACCCAGTCCCCCTTCAGGTTCAAGGCTGTTGCTGGGAGTAATTATTGGCTGTTGATGGCTCACAGCTGAATCCATTTTCTGGTCTTGACCTTGGTTAAAGGAAGTTGCCTCAATACATTTATGCCTCTTCTTCAAGGGTAGCCCACAATCCAATGACTGAATTCAATGCAGCGATTCAAAGACCCAGCCCTGGTGCCTTGGATTGGTACATCTCTGAATGCTCTTTCAGCCTCAATGCTCCCCCTGGAGCCAGCTGAGGCTACTGATGCAGCTGCATTTCAGTTTGGCTTTTTCCTCTGCTCAGTACTATTTTCTCCCTGGCTTCCTCAAAGGAGTTGTTTCTGAGAGCACTCTTCAATAAACTGTACATGCAAATCTCAGAGTCTCAGGGCATCTGACCTGCAGCAGCTAGTGCTGGAAGTGATCCTAGGAAAGTGGCTTTAAAATGAGATTGCAGGCACAGCCAGATCACCCACTGGCAGGCAGGTACTGAAGACCCATCACTGGGGATAGATGGAGCATGGATACCTCTGGCATGAGACAGTGGTGCAAGTATTAAAACATTCCCGGTGTGAGCTGGCGTTGGATACCAGTAAAAGGGAATGCACTGGCAGGTGCAGTATCAGGATTTTGAGAGCTAGAGAAAGTGGTAATTACAAGGATTAGGGAATTGGCTGCTGCTGACAACAGTGGATGCCCTAGAGGAAGACAACAAAAGGCTGAGGTTAATTAATCACCAATTAAAGGCAAGCAGCAAAGTCAGACGGCCTCTTCCACACCATATAAAGAGATTCTCATCTTCTATGAGCCAACACCAAAAGAGGCTAAGAATCAAGCCCGAGCGTCAACAATAAGAGTAACAGAGCTTCGGAAGAGGTTGAATAAGGAGAGGGCCTGTTGGGAAGAAGTTGACCTTAAGGCATGGCATGGTGGCATCCTGAATTCCCACATTCTCCCAGACTCTGGGCCTATAGAAGTGGCCCACTTCATCCTGTTAAAGGCCAGCACTGCTTGCTTGCTTGAAGATGATGCAGTCATCTGCCTTGCCAGGCCACAGGCATTCCTTTCAGATCCACTTCTACCTCCTCTTTGAGCCATCAGATAAATGAGTAGGGTTGAGTCATAACATGAGCCAGCCTGCTGAGAGAGGGAAGAGATGATGCTCTCAAAAGGAGATGTAGGACTGAGCTGACATATACCATCACAAACCAAGACAGGATATTTGGTGTTGGATCAAAGTGAGTAGAAGATAAGGCTGGATAAATGAGGGTCAATCAAGACAGAGCATTGTCCTGTGAAACAGGATTTAACCCTGACAAGCAACCTAGGAGTTGGTGACAACACACTACAAGATCTTAGAAGCTTGTAGAAAACATGGCCACATTATGTGAGAGAAAGTGCTGGAACTTCCATGGCAGACAGGAAAATAAAGGATCAAAAGGTTAGGAAAATGTTCTAGAGTGAATATACCCTGTTGAGTGCCAGAAAACCCACTCACCAATGATAGACTGTGGGAGGGGCCAGAGGACACTGTTTAATAAAGCAATAAAGTCATCCGGATGAGGGGCACCAGCATGTCTGTGAAGGTCAGTGTGGCTGTCCCCTGTGGCCTTGGGCTGATATTGGCGATACTAGTACAGAACTGGGCTCCCTGATAACAATGGGGATGATAGTGTCCTGCAGCGATAAGGGCAGATCGTGGGCTATTATTCTAATGGCTGGCAAGTTTGGATTGAAAGAGGGAGAGGTGTCTGACTCACAGAGATGTGAAGCTGGTTAATGGAACATAGCATCTGTAGGGACATCTTGGATGAGCAGCCAATAAGCATATTACTCAAATTATACAATCAGGATAAATCGAGGCCAAGAGGGGTGGCTCGCACCTGTAATCCCAACACTTTGGGAGGCCGAGGCACGAGGATTGTTTCAAGATCAGCCCAGGAAATGTAGTAAGACCCCCCGCATCCCTACAGAAAATTTAAAAATTATCCAGGCATGGTGGCATGCATCTGTACTCCAAGCTACTTGGGAGGCTGAGGTAGGAAGATCACTTGAGCCCAGGAGTTTGAGACTGCCACGAGCCATGATGATGCACGCCACTGAACTTCAGCCTGGCCATCAGAGTGAGACCCCCGTCTCCAAAAAGAAAAGAAAAGAAATCAACCATGGATCTTCAGGAGATTAAAACCAATCACCCCAATAAAAATGACCATATTCTGCCTCATTTCTGGATCCGAGCCACTACTCAGGCTAGGAACTCGTTAACTGAAGGATAGACCAGGTCCCAGGAAGAATTCTATCACCCACAGCAAGTACATATGATAGATTCCCCCAGTCCTTTTTCCAAAGGGACATATAGCCATTTGTGTGGGTGAACTGGGGGAACAGGAATTCCTGACTTTTCAAGGATTTGAATTCACATTGATACTAAAGGATCCAAAGTGTCATCACATCCCCATTTGCCATAGTTAGAGTGGGCACATTCACAAGCCAGGTAATAAATGCAGTCCTGGGTTCAACACCAGCTTGGGCAACGTAGGGAGTCCTTGACTCTACAAAAAATTTAAAAAATAGCTGGGCATGGTGGCACACACCTGTGGTCTCAGCTACTTAGGAGGCTGAGGTGGGAAGATCGCTTGAGCTCAGGAGGTTAAGGCTGCAGTGAATTATGATCGTGCCACTGCTCTCCAGCCTGGGCGACAAAGCAAGACCCGATCTCAAACCAAATAATAAAAAATTTGAAAAATTTTAAAAACCAAGACATATGATAAAAAACGGTTGTCGTTTTTACTCACTGAGTTTTATAGTGGTTTATTATGCAACAACAGATAATAAGACAGAACTTGGTATTTGGAAATGGTGTCTGCCTTAAGAAAAACTTGCAGCCTTACGTTGGGACCAGGTGGCAAGCAGGAGATGGAAGTCCTTAAAGAGCCCATTATTGAAGCCTTAAAAGACAGTAATGAAATAGCTGTTGGAGTCTGAAGGAAAGGGGACATATTATAATTTATTAACAGGAGGTACAAACCCCACGAAGACAGTGGTGAAACTGTCATCTGCAGGAACGCGGAAAACAGAAAACGTACATAAGGAACTGATAGTTCTGGCTGAGGATATTTATAGGCACACTGTTGAAAGTACTAATTATTTTTATTTTGCTTTGTTTTGTTTTTAGCTGCCTATGAAAAGTACATGAGGAGTAGAATAGAAAAACAAGAGAAATGTACAGTTTTAAAGCAAAATTTAGGGGAAATATAAAGGAATCAGGATTTGGTTTGGTACCCCTTTGCGGGATGACCCTCTATTGAAATTTGTGTGACGTTTTCATTGTGAATAGAGTGGGAATATAAATTTTTGGAAGGAAGACCACAGAGGTGAAGAGCTACATCCTGTCAAGGGTACATACCATCAACATGACTTATCACTGTTGATGTTGATCTTGATCACCTGGCTGAGGTAGTACTTGTCAGATTCCTTCACTTAAAGTTACTCTTTTCTCCTTTCCATACTGAACTCTTTGGAAGGAAGTCACTTAAGGAGTCAGGAGTTGTGCTTCTCTTCCTTGAGGGCTCACTTTTCTTTTCTTCCTTTCCTTTTTTTTTTTTTTTAAATCGTAGAGACAGGGTCTATGTTGCCCAGGCCAGTCTTGAACTCCTAGCGTCAACTGATCCTCCTGCCTTGGCCTCCCAAAGTGCTGGAACTACAGGTGTGAGCCACTGGGCCTGGCCTTCAACTTTCTTTTTAATTAAATGTGCTTAAATCTGTTTCTGGGTTCTGAATTGTTTCCGTTTGTCTGCTTATCTATCCTTGCTTCAATATCACACTGTGTTATATGAGGGGGAAAATCCCCTCAAAATAATTCATATTTTCATTTTTAATCGTGATAAAATATACATACAACAAAATGTACATCTTAGCCATTTTTAAGTGTAGAGTTCAGTAGAATTAGTACATTCATGCTGTTGTACAACCAGTCTCTGGAACTCTTTTGATAATACAAAACTGAAACCCTACACTCATTTAAAAACAACTCTCTATTTCTCCCTTCCCCCAGCCACTGGCAACCACCATTCTACTTTCTATCTCTACGAATTTAACTATTCTGTGTACCTGATACAAGCAGAATTATACAATTCATACAAATCATCAATTTGTCTTTTGTGAGTGATATATTTCACGTAAGCATAACATCTTCAAGTTTCCTCCATGTTGTAGCATTGTCAGAATTTCCCTCCTATTAAGGCTGAATAATGTTCCATTGTGTGTGTGTGTGTTTATCACATTTTGTTTATTCATTCATCATTTACCAAGTTTCTGTGGACACCTGGGTTGCTTCTACCTTGTAGGTATTGTGAATAATGCTGCTATGAACATGACTGTACAAATATCTCTTCAAGATTCTGTCTTCAATTCCTTTGGGTGTATACTCAAAAGTGGAATTACTGAATCATGTGATAATTCTATTTTTAATTTTTTGAGGAATCGCCTGCTGCTTTCCCATGGTAGCCGTATAATTTTAAGTTCCCATCAACAGTGCACAAAGGTTCCAATTTCCCCATATCCTCACCAGCACTTCTTATTTTATGTTTTTTTGGATAACAACCATACTAATGCGTGTGAGGTGGTATCTCACTGTAGTTTTGATTTGCATTTCCCTAGCGCTAATGATGTTGAACATTTTTCATGTGCTTATTGGCCATTTGTACATCTTCTTATGGAAATGTCCACTCCAGCCCTTTGGCCACTTTTTAATTGGGCTGTTTAGTTTTTTATGGTTGTTGAATTGTAGGAGCTCCTTCCGTATTCTAGATACTACATCTTTATCAGATACATAGTTTGTGAATATTTTCTCTCATCTTGGGAGTTACCTTTCCACTCTTTTAATAGTATCCTTTGATGCACAGAAGTTTTAAATTTTGATGTAGTCTATTATCTATGTTTTCTTTTATTGCTTGTGTTTCTAGTGTCATATCTACTCAAACAAATACATAAATCTTTGTCAAATCCAATGCCATGAAGCTTCCCCCTATATTTTAAGAGTTTTATAGTTGTAGGTCTCATATTGAGGTCTGTAATACATTTTGAGTTAATTTTTGCATATGGTATAAAACAATGACCCAACTTCATTCTTTTGTATGTGGATGTTCAGTTTTCCTACAACATTTGTTGAAAAGAATATCCTTTCCCTATTGAATAATCCCAGCACTTTTGTTGAAAGTCATTTTGTTGTAAATATAGGGATTTATTTCTGGGCTCTCTAGTCTTCCTCAATACAATTTGTGATGGTTCATCTTATGTATCAACTCAACTGAACCACAGGCTGCCCAGGTATTTGGTAAAACAGTATTCCTGGGTGTGTCTGTGAGGGTGTTTCTGGATGAGTTTACCATGTGAACTGGTAGATTGAGTAAACAGATTGCCCTCCCCAGTGTGAGCAGGCCTTGTCCAGTCAGCTCAGATTCAAACTGGAACTAAACTATTGGCTCTCCTGGGTCTTCAGTTTGCCAACTGTAGCTCTTGGACTTCTCAGCCTTTCTAATCACTTGAGCCAATTCCTTAAAGGAAATATATACGGTTCCTGTTTCTTTGGGGAACTCAAACAAATACATAAATTTTAAGATAGAAAAACAGCATTCAAAATTGCATATAGAGTATGAGTTCAGGTATTTTTATATTAGAAAAAAGTTAACAAATTAAAGTAATATATATTTGTTGTAGATAACTTGGGAGGTAAAGTGTAAAAAAGAAAAAAATCAGATCCTCTCATTTTGATATATTTCACTCACTATCAAGAAATATTTATAGACCACCTATGTAAGTAATTCAGTCTTATTACAAAATAGGATTATACTTTTTGGACAGTTTTGTATCCAGCGTTTTGTGCCTAATGCCATATTTTAACATTGCCCAAAGGCATTATTTCTGAAGAGCACTATATAAATGTCTGCATAAATGCTTTTTATATATTCTAATGTCTAATGTCTAAACCACAGTTTATTTCACTATTTCCATTAGTGTTTGATATTATCTCTTGTTTATAGTTTCTCACTATTTTAAGTAATGTTGCAATAAATATAATTGTACCGAAATTTCTATAGATATTTATTATTATAACCTTAGGCATTTACCACTTTAATAATAACAACGAATAATTTTGTTTGAACAAAGAAAGTACAACTTTTCTTGAGATTCTTGTACACTGATCCCTTCTTGAATGCCTTTCCTCAGCGGTATTCCTGGACTTTCCACAACTTTAAATATAGCTTTTTTGATATAGCTCTAGATTTTCCTCTTTTTTTTTATAGTTTCAAAATGACAGGACGTTGTTTTCCTCCAATAGAGAACTCCAGATTAAAATTCTTAAGATTTTTGGTTATATTATTTGAGAAATTATTGAGTTCTCTTCTCCTACAGCAACTTTGAAGATCAAGTGTCATCTTGGTTTTAAAATGTATGCTTTATTTCCAAAAATAAAATTGAGTTAACTTAAATGCCATAATCATTTCTAAAAGGTTGTTTTTGTTTTGTATCTTTGATGGAAAGGGGTAAGAGTACTTTTTATTTGCTTATAGGCAAAATTAAACCCTTCTAGTAAATAGCAAATTTCTCATATTTCCTGCCTTAATACCACACATTTTTTTCTTACCAAGTCTATCATAGATGGCTAGGTCATAAGTGAGTAGGCATGGAAAATTGATTTCTAATTTCTATTATTTTTTCTAATCTTCATCTGTAAGTATTCCTCTGATAGGGTGTTAAGGACTGAATGTTTCTGTCCCCACCAAAACATATATTCTGAAGCCCTAATTCCCTATGTGATAGAAGCTGGAGATGGGGCTTTGGAGAAGTAATTAGTGTTACATGAGGTGATGAGGCTGTGGCTGTCATGATTGGATTAGTGTCCTTATGAGTAGAATATCAGAGAGCTAGACATTCCTTTCCCAGGTACATGTGCAAAAAAGGGGTCACGTAAGCACACAGCAAGATGGCAGCTTTCCGCAGGTGAAGAGAAGAGTCAGCAGAATGAAACCTACCTTGCTGGCACCTTGATCTCGAACTTTTCATCCTTTAGAACTGTGAGAAATAAATTTTGTCTGTTGTTTAACCCACCTGGTCTGTGTGTTTTTTTTATTGTAGGCTGAGCAGAGCAGACCAAGACACAGGATTTAGTCGTAAATTCATTTTTCAATACTGATCGACGACAAGTTAAAAATTCACATTTTAGGGATCAGGTGTTGGATCCATGTAATCACCAGAATGCATTTCTCTTTAAGAGTCCAGACTTCTGGCTTAACAAGATTGAAGATGGAAATGATTTTGGGGTAGCAATCCAGGATAAGGTGCTGGAGAGGGTGAATGCCATCAAGACCAAAGTGGAAGCTTTCCAGACAATCATTTCCAAGTACTTCTCAGAATGTGGGGATGCAGTGGCCAAGGCCTCCAAGGAGACTCATGTAATGGATTATCGGGCCTTGGTGCATGAGCGAGATGAGGCAGCCCATGGGGAGCTCAGGGCCATGGTGCTGGACCTGAGGGCCTTCTATGCTGAGCTTTATCATATCATCAGCAGCAACCTGGAGAAAACTGTCCACCCAAAGGGTGAAGAGAAGCCATCTATGTACTGAACCCAGGACTAGAAGGAAAATAAATGATCTATATGTTGTGTGGATAAAAAAAAAAAAAAAAAAAAATCACATTTTAACCTAATAATCTGTATGTTTACAGTTTAAAACTTATATTTTGGTGACTGGTAAAAAAACATAAAGGGGGGTTCTGGGATGTTGATAATTGTTTACAAAGATGTGTTAACTTTGTAAAAATGTATTCAGTTGTACTCAATAATTCGTGTACATTTCTGTATTTATGCTTAATCGAAAAGTTCCCTTTTCAATCATATTTCAAACAATTAAAATATTAAGATTTTTCTTAAAAATGCAGGCTTTAAAAATAACTTAAGATTTAAGTATTTGGTGCGATCTATAGACATAGTTTATTCTCACCCTATTCCTGTAAGCTCAACACTTAGTTTCAACATTAAAAACATAAAATACACTGACATTACCGAAAGGGATTAACCACAAGGACTTAAAATGAAATAACACAGTTGATAAAATTAACATTCTTACTTAATTAAAATGTTTCAAGTTCTTTAACTATTTTCTAGTTAAATGTATTATAGCTTATTCTACCCTCAATTCATTGCTGTTTTCAGTTGTAGCTATAAATTGAAGAACATTTTAGGCCCTGTATCCATCAAAATTCAGAGAAATAAAAGTTTATATTTGCATTATTCATTATCATGTATTATGCATGCAGAAACAGAGCAGTTAGGTTTCTTCAGGCTTTTTTTCCTAAACTTTGCGTTGCATGACATCAGACACAAGTGTTAGAAATGAAAGCAGAGACACATTAAACCATGTGGCTTCCTCCTAGCCTCCATTATTTTCTAAAGAAACACTTGCATTATAAAAATACTTTAAATGAATGACTTCTATGACTTTTGTGACAGATCTTTAATTTTTATCTATTATCTGTTTTGTCCTTTTCTGAATTAGATGAATAGTACATTCTCTAATGAGTTTTTATTTTTAAATCATAGCAATTGGTTCACCTTTTATTATGTTACTTCAGTGAATTTCCCTCTGATTTTGTATATGCAGTTTAAGTATACAACTCTACTAGCAACATTAGGAACATATTTACATACTCAAATATACAACATAGCCTTTTAAATGCTATTCAGCCTTTAATTAAAGGTTTAAATGATCTTGACATATATCTGGGTTTGGCTGGTATTACAGAGCCCAGAAATTAAGGACAAAAAGATGCTCCTCAGAAATAGCATTTATTGCAACATCGACAACCATGACACATTGAAATTTTATAAGGCCAATGCATCCATAAATATTTGTGCAATTCTTCCAAATTGTTGCCCACCTACCTTTTTTTTTTTCTTGAGACAGGGTCTCACTCTGTCACCCACGCTGGAGTGCAATGAAGTGATAACCATGCTGGGTTAATTTTTTATTTTGTGTAGAGATGCGGTCTCATTCTGTTGCCCAGGCTGGTCTCCAACTCCTGGGCTCAAGTAATCCTCCTGCCTTGGCCTCCTAAAGTGCTGAGACTACCGGTGTCAGCCACCCACACTGGGACCCACCTATCTTACCTGCCTGCAAGAGCCAAGGAAATGGCCTAAGCACTTGTCCACATAATAACAGCAACTGCTTCTGCTTACATTAGAGGGGAGTTTTGCACTCATTGTGTCACCTCCATTCCCATTTAATTCTCCTCCATTTTCTGGTCTCTAAATCATATTAATACCCAAAATAGGGTGAAATAGAATGTATTTAAAAATTTAAGATCAAATTTTAAACTGCCACCTAGGCCCCTGGTCAAGTACAAATTCTGGTACTATCTCACAAAAGTGTCCTGAAACAGGGGTCTACGTGGATGTGCCAATTCCCAAACATCAGCTTGGGGTCAAAGAATCCTTAGTCTCTAGACTCCATGGCCTGAAACTATCCTGAATCTGTCTCCTTCCAGATTTTGCCTGCCTCTCTCTCTCATCTTGCCTTCTGTACCTAAATGCTAACAAATTGTTTCCCTAAGACAGATTCCCCAGGAAGACTTCCTATGCACACACAGCTTTCATTTGAATAAAATTGAGCAGCCCAATGAATGCATAAAAATGCCCTTTAGCACGCCACAAATGTGTTGGTTTTTATTTTACCCCCTTTACAAGATTTGGAGCAAAATATTAACGAAACTTCATAAAAACCAATTCAAGTATCATTTTGGTTTTAAATTAACTAATTAGGTAGTTGTATTTTAGAAGAAGGAACTTCCAAGAAGGCAGTACATCAGGGAGGAGCTTGGGCTTGGGCCTGACTACCCAGGTTCCAAACTCACTGTGACTTCCGGCAAATTACTCAGCTATTTACTCAGTCGCACTGTGCCTCAGTTGCCTCATCTGTACAATGGTAATAATAGGACCTGGAAGACTTATGAAGATTACATACCTTTCTCCACGAAAGCACTCAATAAAATAAGCCTTTATTAATATGTCAACTGAGCTGAAATATAACGAATATAAAACAATATATCCACAGGAATAAGATGTATTAGTTCTTACACTTTTCTTCAAAACTGTCTTTCAATTTTCTGTAGTCCAAGCCAAGACAATAATTATTATGATGAAACTATGATTATTTCTCAAAGTAATAAAATAAAAGGAAACTATTTTGAGAGGGCTTTGCATTTGGGGAAATAAAAGGTGGGGGACGTTGAAAGTAGAAAGTTGAAGCAAAGTATGGTAGCAGCTTCACTTTTAATCTTTCTCATCATTCTTTTTTTTCAGGTTTAACAGTCATGCTATTGTAAAAGAGGTTTTCTCCTTTTCCGCATTGATGGGAAGTGTTGCAGGCTTATTCTATTCTCTACTAAATTCAAACGTTTTAGTAGAAAAAGTAAAATATAATATATATTCTTACAATATTGTCCACACGAAAGATTTACTACACAAAAATTATTTCTGAAGGCATTAATACCAGGAACAATTAATGTTTAAGTCGCAAACGGAGATGTTTACGCTGACAGGGAACAGACAAAAGGGCGGCCATGCTTCAACAAAATGTAAGAGTTTTCAGTTTGCAGCTTGAACTTGACACTGTTGAAATGCACGCATTTCGGTGGCCCCGTTACATTTCACGCGTCACGAAGCCAAGCAAGACCAGCCCGGGCCGCTTTCCCCGTGTACGCGCGGGCCTCCGGGGACGCGCAGAGCTGGAGCGGCGGGCGCGCGCGGCAAACGGGCCCGCGCGGCCTCTGCGCGTCCCCGCTCCAGCACCCTGGCGAGGCCTAGACCGCCGTGACGACCCCGGGGAAGGGCTAGCCGCGCTCACCTGCAGCCGGGAGAGGACAGCGGGGGAGAGGAGGCCGCTCTGCACCGGCAGAAAGCGAAGGGCTCGCCGGCTGGCCGCGCAGTGTAAGGGTCGGTGGTTTCTTTGCTTGGTCCCTGGAAATCCACCCCTTCTTATCCCGGAGGCCTGAACTCGATTTCTGCAAAACTTCCCGCACCAGCTCGTAAAATGAGAGCGCGTCCCTGGGTGGGCTCGAACCACCAACCTTTCGGTTAACAGCCGAACGCGCTAACCGATTGCGCCACAGAGACTCCCGTGTCACCTACCGCTTCTGCCTCAGCCTTTATGAAGAATAATAAAGGCAGTGTGTGGCTGTTTCTGCTTTCTGATTGGTACTATCAGAACCAAAATGTTTTACTTCACGTTTCCAACCCTCTTAATTCTATTTTCCACCTTTTAAGCATATCGAAAAATTATACAACAAAATCAAGCAGCATTGCAGATTGCAAAATGTATTAAAATACTGTTGCTCCCCCCCGCCAACTCCCATTTGGAACGTTGTATTTCAGGAAAATAACTATTTCTTATTAGTTTTCTTTTATGAGAAAATCAAAGCTTTCATCTTGTGAACTGAGAAACTTTCCCTTTGTTTCAAACAATTTGCCCAGTGCTTCGTTCGCTCATCTCTCGTGATTTACTTGTGTAGTATTCCCAAGGTCATCTGAATTTTATTTGGCTGCTTTCTTTTTATATTCAGGTATTACTAAACGCATAGATGAAATCCCTATTTGTTTTGGACTAAATACAGTACAATGATTTCACACTAACATTTTGTTACTGGAAAGAAACATCAGGGAAAAAAAGCTACAGGAACATTTCTTAGTTCCAGTGCGTTGTAGTTTATTGCTAAATCTGCCCTCGTCCCTGGAATTAGCCTACACACCCACATCGAAGCCATAGCACTTAAAACACACATCTCGAGGGATAATTAAAACCCAATTTGAGGAAAGAGAAGTTAAAGAAGAAAAACGAATGATTTATACTAACTCCTGAAAATTTTTAGCACAGAAACACTGCAGGTAAACATGCTCCATTCCTATAAATACTTCAATGAAAATCGTTCCCTTTGTGTGAATGTTTCCTGGTGCCTTTTAAGGTACACTTCTAAGTTCCAAACGCTCTTTTTCTCCCTTCTTCTCTCCTCAAATAATTGCCAGTTTCCACTTGAGAACGTGATGTTTAAATTGTTAACAGTCACTAAACCGCTCTGTACAGAATCCCTCCAAAAACAATCGCTATCATGATTTATAGACGTTGTAAGCGACGCGTCTTGGTCCAATCAGCATTTTGAGTTCCCGTTGCATGGTAAGACAACTTAAATTGGCTTTGGAACCAATTAGAAGCCGAGTTCCCTGAAAGCGTTGAGATGTTAAACAGCTGTGAATTCACGCCAAGCTGCACCACGCCACTTTCAACAAACTTTTGGAAGTGCACTTGAAATTTTTGAATTTGAAAAAACAATCTAGGAAATGCTTCTACAGAGTGTATGAGAAGTCTCATTTCATTAGACGATGCTGCTTTGTACTTGGTAATATTTTATGTACCTGTTAATGGGAGCTAAAACTATCAGGTACTGGCTTTTCTTCTCCAAATACCAAACTGAGTGTCCTTTCCTCTGTTGTTTTTGTGACTATCCAGTTAGAACAGACTGCAACGGGTGTGCCTCACTGCCCCATCATTCAATGTTTACTCTTCTGTTTAAAGTAATATTAGGAACGGTTCTACTCATGTAAATCTCTTCAGCTCCAATATCTTTTCCTCACTTCAGTCATCATACTAGCATTTGACTTCTAACAAGAGAGATAATGAGAAACAGTCGATGAGAAAAACTAACTCGGAAAGGAATATTAACTCATTCTAGGGTAAAAAATTGTCTATGTAAGTACAACTATTGGTTTTAAAACTGTCTTCAAGCCTGGTTCTGTAGTTTTTAACATTTTACATTAAATGGCTGTTTCCACGGTTACTTAGCTCTGCCTTGTTTTCCCTCTCCACTTGAAACTACTTCAAAAGAGCATATAAATGTTTAAAATATTGAATGGACTCTGAACATTTTATTCCAATGGTATATATCAAGCACATCTTTTATGCAGAATGATCACTAACAAAAATAAGGGAGAAGAATGCATTGTCATCTAAATCTTTGTGATTATCTCATCTTAGGCCATAATATTTATGTTCAGTTTTTAAAGCCAAACTAAGCCCACTGGATTAATTTTAGAAACATACATTATCTTTTCTTAATTTTAAGATAACCCAAGATAAATGAGTCCTATAGCTTCATTAGCACTTGGGTCTTTATAACTGCTAAAAGTAAAATGAACTGGGCATTTTGCCCCTTTTTTTTGTGTATTATACACAACTGAACTGCAAATTTACTTTTCCCAAGAATATGCCCTATCAATGGGGCTTATCTGTGCAGATTAATGGGCATATATATTTTATTTTCTTCTTGGAGAGGAAGAGAGAAAAGCAAGAAGATCTGTGCAAATAGGATTCACCTGTCGTAACAGGCAAGCCACAATGGACCACACTGATCTAACACCTTCCAGATACCATGAATCCAAGGCTTTCAGATAATATTCTTCCAGCTTCATCCCAACAGCATAGGCAACTCACAGGGTTGCCATTAGCATGATTGTGCATGACCTGAATTCTTCTTCATTTCTGTATTTCAGAAGTATGGTGACGGAGTCGTTAAAAACGAAAAATCCAGTTAAAAAAAATTTTTTTTAATAGCCGGGTATGGTGGCTCACACCTGTAATCCCAGCACTTTGGGAGGCTGAGGCGGGCAGGTCACCTGAGGTCTGGAGTTCAAGACCAGCTGGCCAACATGGTGAAACTCCGTCTTTACTAAAAATACAAAATTAGCCAGGCGTGGTGGCAGGCGCCTGTAATCCCAGCTACTCGAGAGGCTGAGGCAGAAGAATCGCTTGAACCCGGAAGGTAGAGGTTGCAGTGAGCCAAGATCACACCATTGCACTCCAGCCGGGGTGACAAGAGCAAAAACTCCTTCTCAAAACAAAGAAAAAAAAAAGTTTGGAATTGTTTTTTAAATCAAGTGAGTTACAGAAGTCATCCCAATAAGTGGAAGGTGGTGGCACCAGGAAGTAAGTTAACAGACAACACTACACAGATGTCTCTAAGAGCAAGAGGAGAATTATGAAACCAATTCTCAAAACAAATGCAAATCATATTTTACAACTGATTTATAAGTAAAAGTAAATCGAACCCTTCCAACCAGCCTCAAGCTTAAAACCACATTTCCTACTCACCAAAAGTATCCTTCTCATATAAAACTGGAGGACTAAGGTCAGTTATGTTTAACAAGCCAAAAGGAGCATCACAGAAACTAGCATTCTACTGGGCATGGTGGCTCACAACTAGTAATCCTAGCACTTTGAGAGGCTGAGGCGGGAGGATAGCTTGAGACCAGGACTTGAAGACCTGCTGGGGCAACATAGGAAGACCCCATCTTTACAAAAAATCCAAAAATTAGCTGGGTGTGGTGGTGTGTGCCTGTAGTCCCAGCTACCTGAGAAGCCGAGGCAGGAGGATCACTTGAGGCCGGGGAGGTTGAGGTTGCAGCTGCAGTCATTTGTGATTATGCCACTGCACTTCAGCCTGGGTGACAGAGCAATACCTTATCTCAAAAAAAAAAAAAAAAAAAGGCAATCAGCATTAAGGTATATTAGCATATTTCTTTTTTACTATTTTTTAAAATTGTGTCACTTAGTTGGAAAATCTTGTGAAATTATTCAGATAATTATCTCTAAAGAGACAAGGTTTAAGAGAAAAGCTAAAGGGGGGCAAAATAATGCATCAATAATCTGCCTGGTGGGTTCAAACAAAAATTATATATATATTTTTTTACTTTGTGAACCTCTCTTTTGTATATGAAAATACTTTCAAACCATTTTTATACCTTTAATAATGCAGAGCTAAAATTTTAATCACTGCAGATCTCTTTAGTAGAAGAGTGTTATTTACAAACAGTATCAATGATTTCACCTGGGTCCAGACCAATACAATCTTGGATCTAGCTAGAAATGGTTGGGGGGTGGAGGGGTGAGAAGGAGAACTTTAACTTTCTTCAGTATACTGGGGAAACTTCTGCTGAAAGACCTTATGGTTATCTCAGTAAATTGGCTAAGTTGTATCTCATTTTCCATCTCCTGACTACAACGCTATTAGCATGGGAGCCACAGTCTTCAATTTCCCATGATGTGTTCACAGAAACAACTTGAGGCAACAGTTCTTTGCTATTCAATCTCTACAGTAAAAATGCTGATAAATTGGCAGTCCCGCCTATCTTTCTGAACTCAGCTATTAAAAATCAACATTAAAAATTTTAGAATAGATACAAATATCCTCTTGCCATTTGCTTCGAAATAAGAAAGTAAGCAGGTGCCCAAGGAAGACTTGACTCCTCAGCTGTGACTGCCAGAGGTTGTGGGTAGGGAATAGGCCAGTCAAACAATCCACTGAGGAACCCAGAGACACAGGGGAGAAAAAAACAGTGTGGAATGAATTCAACAAGGTAGGCAGATGGAGGAGGAAGAGCACTAAATATTGCATGATTCAGGGAAGTGCTCATTTATTTCCTCCTCTATAAAATTAATAATATTTGCCCTACCTAATTAATAAGCCTATCAGAAAATAACATGTGATTTATGTTTTTTCACCTCTAAAATGTTAGACAAATATGCCATTTAAAATTTTTAAACTCAGGCCAGACGTGGTGACTCACACTTATAATCCAGGGTTTGGGGAGGCCAAGGTGGGAGGATTGCTGGAGGCCAGGGGTTCAGGACCAACCTCGACAACATAGCAAGACCCCGTCTCTACAAAATAATAATAATAATAATAATAATAATAATAATAAAATTAGCTGGGTTTGGTGGCACGTGCCTCTTGTCTTAGCTACTTGGGGAGCTGAGGCAAGACGCTGGCTTGAGCCCAGGAGTTTGAGGTTACAGTGAGGTATGACCATACCACTGCACTCCAGCCTGGGCAACAGAACAAGCCCCTGTCTCTAAAACAAACAAAGTTAAAGATGAACAGTTCTGTTTAAAATAAATGAAAGAAAAAAAATCCTACTTCAATCAGAGGGTATGATTTCGATTAAGGTAAAGAATCTAAGCCTCTTGCATTAAGGTAAAGATGAGTTATTCAGGAAAAGCCACCAGACAGCATCACACACTTCCTGGTGGTCTCCAGGTGTTCCCAGCAGTGGCATAGAGGGCATAATATAAGGATGAAACCAGCCTGGGCAACATGGCGAAACCCCTTCTCTACCAAAAATACAAAAAGTTAGCCAGGTGTGGTGGTGCATGCTTGTAGTCCCAGCTACTCCAGAGGCTGAGGTGGGAGGATCCCTTGAGCCCAGGGAGATGGAGGTTTCAGTGAGACAAGATTGTGCCACTGCACTCCAGCCTAGGTGACAGAGTCAGACCTCATCTCAGAAAGAAAAAAAAAGCAGGTACATTCCACATACCTGCTTCCCTGCCATAACCTAAACTCCAACAAATGTGTACCAAAAATAATACAGCATAATAGATAGCATATATAATGCACATTCACTGTTAGACCCTGTGCTAAATACGACACAGGCATCATTTTTCTCTCACCTACTCTGTAAGACAGGTACTATGTTATGTCTGTGGATAAGGAAATGATGGCTTACAATGGTTTAAATTTTAACTTTAAATCTGTTTAAACTTCAAATAAGTATCCCAAAGTACCACTTGCTCTGTCTTGCTTTTTTTGTTCATCCTGCTACTTGGAACACCCACCCATCTATCTCACCTACTAAAATCTTATTCCTCCTTTAACTTTATCCTCATCCTCTATGAAACCTTTCCTGCTCTAACCAACTAGATGTAATCTTTCCTTCTTGTAAACCCTCTCCCACTTTTTACTTCTCCAAATCTCACATTATATTATAACCATTTCTGTGCTTAATTCCCCCTTCTAATTTGTGTATTCCTTGAGGTTAGAAACATTATTCATCTTTAAACTTACCGTAGCACTTGACTTAGTCAATTATAAAATGTTAAATTGATAAGTGAAAATAAAGGAACTATGTTAAATATTTTTTATGAAAAACCATTGCAGTCAGCCGGGCATGGTGGCTCATGCCTATAATCCCAGCACTTTGGGAGGCTGAGGCGGGCTGATCACCTGAGGTCAGGAGTTCAAGACCAGCCTGGCCAACATGACGAAACCCCGTCTCTACTAAAAATACAAAAATTAGCCAGGTGTGGTGGTGCATGCCTGTAATCCCACCTACTCGGGAGGCTGAGGCAGGAGAATCACTTGAACCTGGGAGGCGGAGGTTGCAGTGAGCCGAGATCATGCCACTGCACTCCAGCCTCAGCAACAAACCAAGACTCCATCTCAAAAAAAAAAAAAAAAAAGAAAAGAAAAGAAAAGAAAGCCAGTGCACTTTACAGGTTCCTAATACGAAGCGGACCAAAAAATTGGCACAAGAGTTTATCAAGGGAGACTTTAAGGAATCCCAAGTTGGTCAAAGAAAAGACTAATAAAAATCCAAATCAGTTATTTGTTAAAAAAAAAAAAAACTTTTTAAAGAAAGTTTTTGAGTTTTTAAAGTTCAAAGTACTGCTATTCCTGAAGGTAATTTTATAATAGCATCATTAAGACTAAAGTGATTTTCTAGATTTATTCATTTAACAAACACTTTGTACAACACTTTATGTTAGACACTGTTGAAAGTCATTTTCAAATATTTACTCATTTAAATTTCATAACAACCTGTGAAGTAGGTTTCAGTATTATTATCCCTCTTTTACAGGTAAGGAAATTTAGAAGTTATGTAACTTACTCATGATCACACAGCTAGTGACAGAGCAAGGAATCAAACCCAGGCATCGTTCTCTAGACTTCTCTCTAAACCACTGGGCCATACTGTTTCTATTTTTTTTAATTACAGAATAACTCTCATGTACTATATAGTTAAATATTTTTAAACAATTTTGAAATGTTAAAAATCTTCCATTCGTTTCAAATGTGTTAATTTTGACATAATTTCAGGCTTAAAAGTTGAAAGAATAGTACAAAGAATTCAACCAAATTCCCTAAATATTGTCGTTACTCTTTTGTCTTTCTTTCTCAATATGTATGACTTTTTTTTTTCTGATCTGTTCTGATCTTTTTAATGAACTGTTGGATTTGGTTAGCTAATATTTTGTTGAGGATTTTTGCATCTATGTTCATCAGGGAGATTGGCCTGTAGTTTCCTTTATTTGTGTCTGTCCTTTTCTGGTTTTGGTATCGGGTAATGCTGTTCTCACAAAATGAGTTTGGAAGAATTCCAACCTTCTCAATTTTTTGGAACAGTTTCAAAAGATTGGTATTAGTTTCTTTTTTTTTTTTTTTGAGGAGTTTCGCTCTGTTTCCCAGGCTGGAGTGCAACGGCATGATCTCAGCTCATTGCAACCTCCACCTCCCAGGTTCAAGCGATTCTCCTGCCTCAGCCTCTAGAGTAGCTGGGATTAAAGGCACCCACCACCATGCCCAGCTAAGTTTTTGTATTTTTAGTAGAGACAGGGTTTCACCATGTTGGTCAGACTGGTCTAGAACTCCTGACCTCAAGTGATCCGCCGGCCTCAGCCTCCCAAAATGCTGGGATTACGGGCGTGAGCCACCGTGCCTGGCATGGTATTGGTTTCTTAAGTATTTGGTAAAATTCAGCAGTGAAGGCATCAGGTCCTGGAATTTGAGGGAGACTTTTTGATAAGAGGCTTTTTATTACTGATTCAATCTTGTTACTTGCTGGTCTAGTAATGAGACCAACCTGCTATTGGATCTTCATGATTCAATCTTGGTAGATTCGATGATTCAATCATGATTCTTCAAATGTATTCATGAAGAAATAAGAATGTTTAGATCTATTGGTCCATTCAGATTTTCTGTTTCTTCCTGATTCAGTCTTGGTAGGTTGTATGTGTCCAGGAATTTATCCATTTCTTTTAGATCTTCCCATTTTTGGTTTATAGTTGTTCATAAGTCTCATGATCCTTTTGTATTTCTGTGGTATCAGTTGTAATATCTCCTTTTTCATCTCTGATTTTATTTATTTGAGTCTCCTCTTTTTTTTCTTAGTCTAGATAAAGGTTTGTCGATTTTATCTTTTCAAAAAACAACTTTATTTCAATGATCCTTTGTATTGTGATTTTTAGTCTCTATCTTGTTTATTTCTGATCTAATCTTTGTTACCTTTTTCCTTCTACTAATTTTATGTTGAGTTTGTTCTTGTTTTTCTAATTCCTTGAAAGGCAAGGTTAGATTGTTTGAGATCTTTCAGTTTTTTTGATGAAGGTGTTTATGTTATAAATATACTCAGAACTGCTTTTGCTGTATTCTATAGGCTCTGGTATATTGTGATTCCATTTTCATTTGTCTCAAGAAATGTTTTAATTTCTTTTTTAATTTCTTCATTGACTCACTGGTTATTCAGGAGCACATTGTTTAATTTTAATGTATTTGTAGAGTTTTCAAAGTGCTTCCTGTTATTGACTTCTAGTTTTATGTCATTGTAGTCAGAAGAGATACTTGATATAATTTCGATTCTTTGAAATTTGTTCAGACTTGTTATATGGACAAACATATGAACTATCCTGGAGAAAGCTCCATGTGTTAATGAAAAGAATGTGTATTCTGCAGCTGTCGGGTGACATGTTCTACAGATGTCTGTTAGGTTCATTTGGTCTTTGGTGCAATTCAAGCCTGATGTCTCTTTGTTGATTGTTTTTGTCTGATAATCTGTCCATCACTGAAAGTTGGGTGTTGAAATCCCCTACTATTATTGTATTGCAATCTATCTCTCCCTTTAAGTCTAATAGTATTTGCTTTATATATTTGGGTGCTTTTTTCATGATCTGTTTGAAAGTAAATTGCAGACATGATATCCTCTAAATACTTCAGTGCGTTTTCTAAATTAATGTATTATTTTACATAACCACAGTACAATGATCAAAGTAAGGACTTTTTTTTTTTTTTTTTTGGTGGTGGGGATGAAGTTTTGCTTTGTCACCCAAGCTGGAGTGCAATGGCATGATCTTGGCTTACTGCAACCTCTGCCTCCTGGGCTCAAGCAATTCTCCTGTCTCAGCCTCCCAAGTAGCTGGGATTCTAGGTGTGCACCACCATGCCTAGCTAATGTTTTTGTGTTTTTAGTAGAGATGGGGTTGGTCTAGAACTCCTGACCTCAAGTGATCCACCTGCCTCGGCCTCCCAAAGTGCTGGTATTATAGGCCTGAGCCACCGTGCCTGGCCTAAAGTTAAGATCTTGACATGGATACAGCATTATTAGAACTAGGTCCCAGTCCCAAGTACAGACCTTCAGATTTCACTAGTTTTTCCCATGAGTTCCTTTGTTAAAAAAAAAAAAAAAAAATCCAGGACCATTACTTGCATTTAGTTGTCATGTCCTTCACTCTTCTTTAATCTATAACAATTCCTGGGTCTCTCTTTCTCTCTGTATCTCTCTTACTTACTATCATGATGTTGATATTTCTGAGGAGTACAGGCCAGTTGTTTTGTAGAATGTCCCTAAACGTCAGGTTGTCTGGTGTTTCCTCATGATTAAATTCAGGTTAGGCACCTTTGCTACCTCTATTGAACACATTTAGCGAACTGGATATTGCAACGTCAATCTGAAACAATGGCAAAATGAAAAAGGAGGCTACAACAACCACAAAGAGGTGTGTGATGCTAATCATGAGTTTGACAGAAGCACAACTTCTCAGTATTCCTCAACTTCATACAATAAGAATAGTCCCAATTATAACAGTCAAATTAGTAATATTCTTGAAATAATAATTAAATTTTTTATTTTAAAATTCCTAACTGTATCTCTTTCTCTCTCTCTCGTATTCCAGGTACATATTCACCAGATATTTCTAATCTGCCATTTCATCTCCTGAGAAATACCCATCAGAAAGGAGAACAACTATTGTATAAAATTGGTTCTTATTCTTTGGTGAGATGGAGCCCTCGATGAATGGCCATCGAGTTTTGTGGTTTGAAAACCAACTCCTTTTACATTTGGTTATGAAAACCCCAGTTTTTCATACCTGGTAACCTTTTGGTAAGCTGATAAACCTGTATTTCTGAAACTGCAAAACTGAGACTCACAGGAAGCCACTGGGGTATATCAAGCTTTACAAGTGTTCCTCCTCTTATCCTGGGTTGCCTCTCACAAAACAGTTCCTAAGCATGACCAATAAGACATAGGAAGCAGAGAATTTTCATAAATTTAGCACTGTCTAAATAATCAGAAAGATCAAAAATCCTTTCAGAGTTGATAGAGGGTTCCTGTATAATTCAGCAAGTGACCTCAGTAGAAACATTGTGCCACAGGCTTCCCTTTGGCAAAACCAGAAAAGAATTTGTGATTGTTTACTTAGAGAAAAAATATTTTCTTATGAGCTAAAGAGCCAAATACAACCGTCTATGGCATTTCCAAGAGAACCACTTTTCCCCTTCATGAGAGCTTCATCATGCTACCATATCTCCTTATCTAGAGAATATTTTAAAGACATTTTTAAAATTAAGAGTGTCAGTAACCAAAACACAAAGACTATAAATTGAATTAAGAGATGCCATAGTCCTACAGTCAAGAGATTTTTCATTATGGGAATCCTTGCATTTAAAGTAGAGGAATTTTAAATCCTTTGTCTAAGTCTACAGGATATAATAAATACATATTTTTTCTAAAATTAATAATTTGAAGGGTTTTGCATGAAATTGAAGACTAACTTTTAAATTAAACTAGTATTATGCATTGTAATAATTGAATGTTTCAATTCATAATTGACTTTTTAAGCTATTTCATAGAATACAGTGAGAAAGAGATTGCCAAAGCCCACATCATCAACATAAGTAGAATTCTGTAAATGAGACCTGCAGATGAGTATTTAAGTTTAGGTTTATGCATACAATTTAGTTATTTTAGATGGGGTTGATGCAGAGATTTTTTTTTTCCAACGAGAGATGAAAGAAAACCCAGAACTGAATTGCCCACAAGTCTTTTGAGTTATGAAGTAATTTGAGAATAGAAATTTCTTCTATGTAATTCACCTTTTCATTCTGGGATTATAGTTGTGGTACTAGAATAAGCATGAGCATATTGTTCAATGGAGTAGAATTGGGAGTCCCTACATCTATGGCCAATGTATTTCAACAAGGGCACTAAGACAATTTAAGGGGAAAAGAGGAGTCTTTTCAACAAATGGTGCTGGGACAACTACATGTACACAAGCAAAGAATGAAATTGGATCCCTAACTCACACCATATACAAAAATTAACTCAAAATGGATCAAAAACCCAAATGTAAAACCTAAAGCCATAAAACTCTTAGAAAAAATACAGACCTTAATTTTTGTGATCTTGGATTGGGTAATGGATTCTTAGATATGACAACAAAAACACAACCAACAGAAGAAAAAATAAAGTGGACATGGACATCACCAAAATTAAAAACTTTTATGCTTCAAAATATACTAACAAGAAAGTGAAAATACAAGCCACAGAATTGAAGAAAATATTTGCCTATCATATATCTGATATGGTTCTAACATCCAGAATGTATAAAGAATTCTTAAAATGCAACAATAAAAAGAAAAATAATCAATTTTTAAGTGGGAAAAGGATTTGTAGACATTCCTCTAAAGAAGATATACAAATGGCAAATAAACACATGAAAAAAATGCTCAATATCATTAGTCATTAGGGAAATGTAAATCAAATCACAATGAGGTGTCCCTTCATATCAATGAGGATGGCAACAATAAAAAAGATGGACAATAACTAGTGTTGGCCAGGACATGGATAAATTGGAACTCTTATACAGTGCTGGTGGGAATACAGAGTGATGCAGCCACTCAAAAAAGCAACTGGTAGCTCCTCAAGATGTCAAACATTGAGTCATCATATGGCCACACAGAAAAGTTTCTGTAATGTCCATGCAGGACATACAGTACTGTCCATAGCAGCATAATTCATAATAGCAAAAAAATGGAAACAATGCAAATGTCCATCAACTGATGAATAAACAAAATCTGATACATCCAATTAAAGGAATATTATTTAGCCATAAAAAGGAACAAAGTATTGATACATGCTGTAAGATGGATGAATCTTGAAAACATTATGCTAACTTTTTTTATGGTTAAACATTATGCTTAAGAGAAAGCAGCCAGACACAAAAGGGCATATATTATATGATGCCACTCATATGAAATGTACAGTATAGTAAATATATAGAAATAGAAAGCAGTAGCCAGAAACTGGGGTAATGGGGAATGGGGAATGAGGGCATGAGGGTGTTTTTTAGGGTGATGAAAACATGCTGGAATTAGTGATGATGGTTACATGAGTCTGTAAATACACTGACTTGTACACTTTAAATCGATAAATTTTATGGTATGTGAATTACATCTTAATAACCATGAATACATTTTAAAATAAAGCATTACTAGCATAGAAACAAAGACACAGAGAATTAGCTGAATTTCCCAAAGTTAGCAGCAGACCCTGCATTCTGATTTGCAAATCCATGTATTTTAATCTATTCTTCACTGTGATTAGCTGCACCTAACCCAATTCCCACAGTGAAACTCTCATCTGGTTTCCGGTTAATTACTGAGATTTTAGACCCAGCATAGTAGCTCATGACTGTAATCTCAGCACTTTGGGAGGCCAAGGCAGACGGATCACTTGAGGCTAGAAGTTCAAGACCAGCCTGGGCAACATAGCAGGACTCCATCTCTACAAAAAAATTAAAAATTAGCTGGGCAGGCTGGGCATGGTGGCTCATGCCTATACTCCAAGCATTTTGGAAGGCCTAGGTGGGCAGATTGCTTGAATCCAGGAGTTCGAGACTAGCCTGGGCAACATGGTGAAATCCCATCTCTACTAAAAAATACAAAAATTAGCCACATATGGTGGCAAGTGCATGTAGCCTCAGCTACTCGAGGGGGCTGAGGTGAGAGGATCACTTGAGCCAGGGAGATCAAGGCTGCAGTGACCGAAGACCATGCCACTGCACTCCAGTCTGGGCAACAGAGGGAGACCCTATCTCAAAAAAAAAAAAAAATAGTTGGCTATGATGGACTGCACTTGTAGTCCCAGCTGCTCAGGAAGCTGAGGCAGGAGGATCCCTTGAGCCCCGGGGTTAGAGGCTGCAGCAGAGAGCCATGATTACATCAGTGCACTCTAGCCTGGGTGACACAGCAAGACCCTGTCTCAAAAAAAAAGAAAAAGAAAAAAAAGAAATTGAAATTTTATGTCAAATCTATTGGAAAGTATTTCCCTGCTTACTCACTGTGTAAACTTCAGTTTACTTGAGATCCAAATTTACTCCTACATCATCAGTTTACTTAGGATCAACTTTTAAGTGAATTAGTAGACATTTACTGAGTACCTCCATGTGCCCAGTACTATGGCCATTGTTCAAAATGCTGAACTCAAGCTCAGTAAGTCAGGAAACTAGAAATACAGGTTGAGAAATCACTGGTCTACAGGTGATAGTTAAATTGGATGAAATTGCTCAGGAAGAACACACAGCGGGAGGAGAGGAGCTAGGCTGGAAGCCAGCGCACCTGGACGTTTCGTAGCATCAGAAACCACCCTACCAGTGACAGGTGCTGATAGGAAGTGATTAGTGAATGAGAGAGGTGAGAGAAAGTTATCCCACCTTATATTAAGCCTTACACCTTATCACAGTGCATTGGTTTTGTTTGTTTGACATGGCTGTCTCCCTTGTTAATCCCTGAGATCCTCAGGGTTCTGACTTGCTCTATTGCAAAAAAGGTATTTAGATAAGTCACCAGGGCCCTCCAAATTGTAAGATTCCATAGATTTTCTCCACTCCTTATTTAATCACTGCATTGCATTTGATACTGTTAACCAGTACATATCTCATTGTTTGTTACAATGTGGGCATAAAAATGGTGCTCCTCTCTTGGAAGCCCAGAAAGAACAGCTGCTTTGAACATAAGGCTGAACTGGCATGGCACAGAATCCTCGCACTGTGTGCTACCGCCTCTCCCCTACCCCCTCCTCCTCCCCACAGTCCCCCACACCTTGCCCTCCACTGTCTCCCCTGCAGAACCAATTCCTTGCATAGCTCTTTGTGATGCTGCCTCTCTGAGGCTCTATCCAGGGGGTGCCACCACAAACGAAAAAGAAAGACCCAGGGTCTCTATTGAACAGAACAACAGTAGGGGAAGAGTCTTGGCTCCACCCAAAACATATCACTTTACACAAGCTTCATGATACCTGTCCTGGCTCTGTCTCCTAGGCAGGACCCTGCACTTTCTTGGCTCTCTAAACATGATGTACTCATTATAATATTTATTATAAGGAATCCAGACCAACCATGGTGGCTCATGCCTGTAATCCCAGTGCTCTGGAAGGCTGAGGCAGGAGGATTGCTTGAGGCCAGGAGCTCAAGATCAGCCTGGGCAACATAGTGAGACCCCATCTCTACAAAAATTAAAATTAAAATTAAAAGAAAATTGACCATCACATATGGGCATGCTTCTTTCTATTCTACACTCATCCTGAGCCATTTCGTCTACTCTTATGTTGTCAGCCCCAATCTATATATTCACAATTTATTAACTTATATTTTTCAGATCTGCTCCTGAGCTCCAATGCCCTATATCCATCTCATCCTTGCACGTCTCAAATTCAGCATGCCAAAAAATGTTATTCTTTCTCCCAAAGATATGTTTTTTCAACATGTCTGCTATCATATACCCTTTAACCCAAGCCCACAGTCTAGGAATCAACCTATCTCTTTCTTTCTCTCCAAAAACCAATTGATAAGGAAATCCTCCTCTCCATTCTACCTCCATAACATATTTTAGATCCAGCAGCATGCTCATTAGTATGTCTCATTTTATAACCCCATCACTTCTCTCCTAAATTACTACCACTAACTTATGGTCTCCTTACCTCCCACCACGCCTTTACTCCAATCTACAGAAAGATGGCACTTTCTCAAATACAGAATCAAATATTTAATTCACCAGATGAAAAATCTTTAGCGACCTATACCATGGGTCTCAAATTTCCCATCAGGTCACCCTGGGACACCACAGGGAACAAACTCACAAGGTTGCTGTGGGATATTTTAAATGTTTGAGAGAAATACAGCCCCACCTATCAAACACCACACAAATGACCACTAATATGTTGTTTAGACTTACCTACTTAACGAATGGAATTGTGAAGTATGTCTTCTGGCTGAGGGCACCATGAACAAATTACGAAGATGCTACAGATGCAGTGAGCTGGAAAGTTTGGGAACCTATGACCTACCAAACATCTTCAAGCCTCCTATGTTGGCATGAACTCACTACTGCTCCAGCCTTGTTTTGATCCTTACTGTGCCTTTCTTTCCCCCCCCCCAGTCCTACACTACAGCCAAGCAGACAGGCTTGGATCTCCCCAAATACGTCCTTCTTGCCATCCTGATTGGTTAGGCCCTGAAACCTAAGAGAGTAGGGACCTGGAGCTCCCAGAGTCTAGGTGTGAGACCGGGTGCCCTTCATGGAACACAGATGAAGTAGATAAACCAGGAAGGGCATTCCAGAATTCTCATGCCTGATGGATTCTGTTTGAGTCGGATTCTACATGGATTCTACATGAGTTGGATTCTAATCTGAAGTTTAAAAAAAAAAAAAAGGTTGAACATTCCTGGGAATTCCATGCATATTTGTCAGGCCAAGGGAAGGGAGGAGGCCAGCTCCCTCATCCCTACCCTGCTTGTGATTTTCTACAGAGCTCTGTATTATTCCAGGGGAGGAGGCAAAGAGACAACCAACCAGGAAAGTGAGATTGCTTTTATTAATGGCTGTATCACCCCTGTCCTTCCCTGAAAAGAGACATCACACCTGAGATCCAGAAATGGCTGCTCCTTTCTTTGTACCCCATTTTATCTCATTCATCATTCTAAGCCTGGCATGGTGGCTCATGCCTGTAATCCCAGCACTTTGGGAAGTCAATGTGGGAATGCCGCTTGAGCTCAGGAGTTCAAGACAAGCCTGGCCAACTTAGCAAGACCCCATTTCTACAAAAGATAAAATAATTAGCCTGCATAGTTCCAACTACTCAGGAGGCTGAGGCAGGAGGATTGCTTGAGCCAGGGACCCCGAGGTTATAGTGAGCTATAATCGTGCCACTGCACTCCAGGCTGGGTGACAGAGTAAGACCCTGTCAAAAAAAAAAAAAAAAACCCACAAAACATATTATTTATTTATTGTGAGACAAAGTTTTGCTCTTGTTGCCCAGGCTGCAGTGCAATGGCGTGATCTCAGCTCACTGCAATCTCTGCCTCCTAGGTTCAAGCAATTCTCCTGCCTCAGCCTCCCAGTCACTGGGATTACAGGTGCCTGCCACCAAGCCCAGCTAATTTTTGTTATTTTTTAGTAAAGACGGGGTTTCACCATGTTGGCCAGGCTAGTCTCAAACTCCTGACCTCAGGTGATCCACCCGCCTCAGCCTCCCAAAGTGCTGAGATTACAGCCATGAGCCACCACACCCGGCCCACGAAACATAATTTTATCACAGTATCTATAACACTCTTTTGCACTTATTTATTCACCTGTCTGCCCCACTAGGCTATAAACTTGTGAAGGTTCAGGACCATGCATGACTCATTTTTTCATTCTCTTTGCCCAGCAGAGTGACTAATACACAGTAAGTGATGAGTGGGTATTTGATGAATACATAAATTTCAAAAAGGGTGTGGCTAAGCCCCACAAAAAGTTCAAGTAAGTTAGAAAATAAACACTGTCCATTGGATGAAAAAGTTCAGAAGTCACTGATGACATTACTCAAAGATATTTTAAGGGAGTGATGGCTTTCAGGGAGATGTAGCTGACAGTGTTTACTGCCTACCCAAAAACCATTCCACTGTTTCTTCTTTGCTTAACTGAATTCCAGTTTGATTTAGGCATTGAGCAAATTCCCTTTGATGTGGAAATGTGGGCCTGTACCCCAGATAAAGGGTGATAATATGTCCCAGTTCTGGCTAATATGATGTAAGAGGAAATCCTTTGGTGGGGCATTTTGGAAAATATTATACTTCCTTGACGTGAGTAAGACTCACCAAGAACAAATTTTCTGCTGCCTTCCCACCCAGAAGTCAGTGTGGTTTTTGTACTTACGGCAGCCATTTTGCAACTATGATATGAAGGTCAACTGAATCACAGAGCTGATATCACTGAACCCCCAAGAAAACACTAGCAACTCTTTATCTACAGACTTCTTGTCACATAAGAAAAATGAGCCTCTGTGTTAGCTGGGTTGTCTGTTACATTCTAACTGATATAAGAAGAGAGAAAAGAGAGACAAACGAGAGACCACTGTTCTTAATGAATATATTACAACTAGTACAGTTTGGTGGCTGCAGGATACAGAGTTTGTTTGGTAATTTTGGAAAGAGGCTGGAAATGGAAAAGCAATGGGTTACAGGGGCTTCTAATGCAAGTGAAGAGAAAGGCTTTAATTTTGTTGGCAATAGGGGGCCATAGAGGTTTTGGGGTAATGTTTTGGAACTTTAAGAAGAGTGCTTTGGCAGAAATCAGCAGGGTCTGTACGTGCCCAAAGAGTGATGCCTCAGAAGCAATGCATTTGGCATAATCATATTGGTATTGTCCACCACGAGAATCACTTGGTATACAAACCTGGCTCACTCAGTTCACACTGAATAAGCAAAACAATAACCACTTGGCTTCATGATGCTTTTCGACCTAAAATAAACACAAGGTATCAAAGCAAATGAAATGTTACATCTTTCCAGTGCTCCATATGAATAATCCCTATGGAAGTTATAAGTAAACAAAACTTCTGTTCATAAAAAGTATCAATGACAGATGTAAATACTGTATAAACTCCTGCCATATAAAAGGAGAAAATGAGATCTCATATATCCTTCCACAATACCAATTCCTGACACTTAGACAGCACAACAAATTAGACACACTTAATAATTATTACACACTAGGCCTGAGATTATTCAATAGTTTTTTAACCGTGTTTCTATAATGGTGTGGAGGTTTTTGTTTGCTCACTTTTTAAAAACATTTTTCACGATTTCATTATAGGAGAATAAATGCTCTTATACATAGTCATAGTTTCAAATATGTTTCTGTTCTTCTCATTTAAATCTACTCAGAAAACAAGCTTACAACAGAAGCCAAACTAGGAAAATCTCTGCTGTGAGTATCATATAATATTCAAACACTGCCCAGGAAAAACATTGGGGAATGGTGTTTTCTTTGCCATCAAAGAAAAGCACGTGAACACCATCTTACAAGATTATTATTGACTAAGGAAAAGAAATGTGTCATTTGTTCATTCTTTAGACTAGGAATTGATGTTAGAGATTTTTAAATAAATTATAACAAGCTTTTAACAATCTACAAAGAACAAAAAGTGTTAATGTTTTCCCATAGTTGCCTCTGATCTTTTTATAAAGAATTGCTGTGGGCTGGGCGCAGTGGCTCATGCCTGTAATCCCAGCACTTTGGGAGGCCGAGGTGGGCAGTTCAACTGAGGTCAGGAGTTCGAGACCAGCCTGGCCAAAATGGTGAAACTCCGTCTCTACTAAAAAACACAAAAATTAGACGGGCATGGTGGCAGGCGCCTTAACTGGCTACTTGGGAGGCAGAGGCAGGAGAATCATTTGAACCCGAGAGGCGGAGGTTGCAGTGAGCCGAGATCGAGTCATTGTACTCAAGCCTGGGGGACAAAAGCAAGACTCTGTCTCAAAAAAAAAAGAGTTGTTGCCCCCTGGGCAGGAAGTTGTTGCCCTCTTCCTATTCCCCCTCCTTCCTTCTTTCTTTCTATCCCAAAGGAAATTACATTTTTTGAAGTTGATATGTATTCATCCTATTGATAGTACTATACTTTCACTTCATATGTATATATCCTGGCCCACATCTTTTATTTATGAAATTCATTATACATAAATTAGTAAATTCTTTCTATATAAGTTATTTATACATTTTGAATATGAATCCTTCACCAAGTACATGCCTTGAAAATATCTTCTCAGTTTATCTTGTAACATTTTATGATATCTTTTGTCATGTAAAAAGTATTTTTAAAAATTTTTATATACAGTCACATGGCACTCAACTACAGGGACATATTCTGAGAAATAAGTCCATAGGCAGTTTTGTCATGCTAACATCATAGAGTGTAATTACACAAACCTAGATGGTTTGTATATGGTACAAGCCTATTGCTCCTAGGCTGCAAACCTGTACAGCATGTGACCGTATTGAATACTGTAGGCAATTATAACACAATGGTATTTGTATAATTAGACACATCTACACATAGAAAAGGTACAGTAAATATACAATATTATAACCTTATGGGACTACTATCATGTATTGACTAACATATCATTATTTGGAGCATGACTGTCATCCAATTGATCATTTCCTTAATGGATTGTGTATTTTAATGTTTTGTTTAAGAAATCCTTTCATACTACAAATTCTATATTTCCTTTCAATTTTTTTTGTTTTTTTTTTTTGAGACGGAGAGTTACAGAGATAACTCTGTTGCCAGGCTAGAGTGCAGTGGCGCGATCTCGGCTCACTGCAATCACTGCCTCCCAGGTTCAAGCGATTCTCCTGCCTCAGCCTCCCGAGTAGCTGGGATTACAGGCGTGTGCCACCACAACCAGCTAATTTTTGTATTTTTAGTAGAGATCGGGTTTCCCCATGTTGGCCAAGATGGTCTCAATCTCCTGACCTCGTGATCTGCCAGCCTTGGCCTCCCAAAGTGCTGGGATTACAGGCGTGAGCTACTGCGCCCAGCCTTCCAATATTTTTTTAATTCTATTTTTCTTATTTAACTTTTTAATTGATCTGAAACTGAATTTGTATGTGGGCAAAAGAAGGGATCTAATTTTATTTTTTTCTTATGAATGTTTGTTTTCTAAATAAGAGAAAATAAAGGAAGCTCAATCCCTCTTTATAATCCGTAAACCCCTTAACAACAGTCACTATGATTTATATTCATCCCATCAATACACTTCCTCAAAGTACTTTGAACATTACTGGTACATAATATATATTTTTTGGAGAAGAGAAACTTTTTTCCAGCCCCCATTGCTTAGACTATATACCAGTTGTCCATCCAAAATAATCTAAGTTGTGCTTAATTTATCCCCCTGAGCAGGAAATAGCATCTTAATAGGATTAACTTGGTATAAGCACTGAATCATTCCAATTAAACTGAAGGGTATTAATCACTTCCCTAACTTTGCCCATTTTTAGAAAGTTCTTCTGGAGAAAAATCTACCTACTCATCAAGTTAGATTCATTTATTTATCTACCAGGAGAAATGCATAACAAAGAAGTAGGAACCTGGACTAAAAACACATTTTAACCTATTTTATAAGACTTTTAAAAATCAACTGTTTGAGTCAAAGAACTACCTGTACGAACCTCAAGTTGATTAATGTTTTTTAAGGGCACCAGTTTACAGATTTAGGCTCTCAATAGGGCCTAGTTGCATTGGTTTAGTTCTTGCCGACACCTATTTACTTTCTCCTTTCTTTTATAAAGAAACAGTCTGAAATTAAGATATGTTTGTAACCTAATTTTAATCAAAGGCAATTAATGAAAACCAAGAAAGGTAATTTTTTAAGGAAACATTCTAAGATGTTTTTGAAGAATACTTCTCTAACACTTTCTGAAAAGAATCTCCTTACAAAATTTTGCTCTTTTCAAACAGTTCCAGGGGCATTAGCATCTCATAGGGATGAACACCTGTTTTGTTTGTTTGTTTGTTTGTTTTGGGGGGGTGGTTTTGTTTTTGTTTTTTTTGCTCGAGGATGGGGTTCTAACAGACCGTGGTGAGAAGATAAAACTAACCAGAAGGTATGAGAATAAACTGACAATTGCAAATAAAGTGAAATATAGTTGGTAAAAAAGAAAACACATAAAAACTTGGGAAGCAAAATCATTTTCTTTTCAAACACTGCATGTAAACTAATTTTTATTTATTTATCTATTTATTTATTTATTTACCACGACTAAGGAGAGGCACTCAGATAGAAAAGATGTCATTGCTTCCAGCTTTTTACTGAGGGAAGCTCGTCACTTGAAATTGCTTCTATTAGCAGGTTCCCTAATAAAACCAAGGCAAGTTCTGCACAGCCTCAAAAAAAAAAAAAAGTTTCTACTACGATTCTGCAGTCAGTATCACCGTCTGTTTTATCTTTAATGTAGCAAGGTATTTTTCATGGTTCCGCTTAACAGCGCTTAGAGACCTTGAACTTCAAAATCAGAATGCATCTTAGAGGAACTATCCCAGCACCACAATTTGGGGACGTGGGGACGTTGTGTATTCAAAAGCATTAGTCTGTTTTGACTTCATCCTTTCTTTAAAAGGATCAAAAGTCAGCCGTAAGTGTAAAGAAAAACTAATTTTAAAAAAGTTTAGCCTTAAAAACTTAACTATCTCAGCGCGTGGGGGTTCCCTCTGTTCAAAAGAAAACAAGAAAAAAAAAAGATGGACATTGCTGTCTTCTTTGCACGCTTCTCTTAAAATCCTCATTGGAAGCCCCCTGGGAAAATGAGACTCCGATTCCTCACCTGTTTAAAATCACGCCACAGCAACGAATCACTGCAAAAGCAAGGTTCTAACTTAAAACAAAAAGAGAAAGTATTCGCTTCTGCGGAGAACCCGAGCCTCCTCCTGGGCGGGCGACGCTCGGCTGCTGGGACCGGGCCGCGCAAGCCTCGGGTGCAGCCGGGTGGGGGGCACCAGGCGCTAGGCGAAGGAGCGCACGACCAAAGGAGATGCTTGGCTCCTAAGATAACACCTTTAAAAAAAGAAGAAGAAAGAAAGAAAAACAAACAAACAAACAAACTCGATACTTAGCCTCAAGATACTTGCCACCCCCTCCCTGCTCCGCCACCCACACACAAAATAAAGTGAGCCGGGCGGGGGAGTGCGCGCCCTGAAAGGGAACAAGAAGCAAGGCGCCTGTGACACAAAATGGAGAAAGAGGAACCGAGAGTGGAAAGGAAGAAGGAAAACCGAGTAAAGGAGGTTATTCATAAGAACAGGAAAGGGGCCGAGGGGTAGAGAACACCCGAAGGAAAGCGCAGGAGGCCCTCGTGAGAGGGCAAGGGGGAAAAGATCGACGAAGTAAGAGCGAAAAGAGGAAAGGAAAGAAAGACTTTCTAGATGCCGAGTCTCCATTTTCAGCAGCGCCATATTCGCTTTTCCTCTCGCCGCTTTTGGCTGGGTTTTGTGTGCGGAGGTGGACAGGCGCCAGCACATTTCTGCAGCTTCAGCAGCTCTGCTCAGACACCTGGGGAGGGCCGCAGGGCCCGGGCGGGGGACGCGCGCTCTTGGCCCAGGCCCGGGCGCGGCCCCCTCCCCGGCCTGGCAGTTCCTGCGCAGCGCCAGCCCCGCGCTCCTCTAGGCTGCAAAGGGGGCCTCCGACTCGGGCCCGGCCCGGAGGGGACACCTCACTCGGGGCCCCGCGGCAGCCCCCAGGGGACGCGGGCCCTCTAGTTTCGCCCACGGTGTGGCTGGGCACGCGTGCCAAGGGGATGCGTAACCGAGAACCGAAAAAGACTAACTTAACCTTCGGGGAGGAAGAGAGGTCGCACGCTGGGGGTACCGGGGCTTGGGGGCGCTCCTGGAGGTGACGGGGTCACCTCCACCTGCGCGGGGCCACTCTCTGGGAGCCGGCGATCGATGCCCGCCGCGGCGCCTGGCCCACGCCCCCAGGCCTCTCGCGGCTCCCGGAAAAACGTCCGAGGTCGGGGCTCGGCCGGGAGCCCCAAGCGGGTCCCCTGGCCTCGGGGCGCCAGTCCGGGAGGCGGCCGGAACTCCGGTCTTCGCGGTTCTCAGCGATATTAGGCGCGGCCAGTGTCTGAAAGCTCCTCGGGGTTACGTCCTGGGGCGACTGGAGGCGGCTCACGACTCAGAAAGTCGGGGCTTCTCGCCCCAGATCCCCACCGCTGGCTTCTGTCGAATCCCCACCTCGGTCCTCGGGTACAGGCGCAAGCGCGCCCCAAGACCATTCTCTTCGCGCCCACCCCCGTTATTCTTCACTTGCACTTGACATCGTTCTTCACTCAAGGTTAGGTCCTCACTAGTGCCAGAGAGGCCCCTGGGTCCCCAGTGCCCTCAGCCCCGCAGCGTAGGGAGCAGCCGACCCGGGAGACAAGGAGGCCACAGCCATGGAGGCCCCAGGCCCGGAGTCCCCGCGCCATCGGGTTTTGAGCCGCACGGCTGGCCAGGACCGCCAGCTCCTTCTCTGTCCCGGTCCTCCGCTCGCAGCCCCGCAGAGGTGACGGTAGCTGGAGGCTGGAAGCGACGGTTTCCTCGGGCCGGTGGAGGGGGAACATGTCAGGGTCACAGCGAAGGAAACCGAGACCCACAGGGGTCCCCGGGTGTCCCGGACGCGTCGCTGGTTTTGCTCCTAGAAGGAAAGGCCTTCCTGCTTGTGTTCCACCGGCTCACCAGGTCCTCCCTTCCTGGCCAACTCTAACCTCAGCTTTGTGCGTGTCACCCGGCCCCGGGATAATCGGATCCTCCCAGACCCGGGAATCCATCAGAAGCGCTACCCGTACTTGGCGCCCTGAAAGTTCCCCAAGCGCGGCGGCCGCGCCCTCCAGTGCATCCACTCCGCTAGCCACGGGCGGCGCATGCCCACCCGCGGCTCGGCTTTGCGTGTTGTAAGCCGACTATTCTATCACCATTGCAGGATAAGCTGGCCTTTAAATTTTCAAAGAACATTTAGATTATTTTCAACAGTTCATGCTTTTTATATCTGTCTTTTCAGACTGCAGATTTCCACAAGGAAAAATGTATCTTTCCTAGACGGCAAAAAGCAGATTTATTTTCCTTTTTAAAAAGTTGCCTTAAAACGCCTATCTCATAGTACTTGGGGATTAAACTGTTTCCCCTAAGAGAAAGTTCAACGGCTAAGCTCAAACGTTAGTCTTGACACCTTTAGTTAAGATGATCCTTTCCCAGTGTTGTTAGTGAAATGTTAAAATCAAAATTTCAAAATGAAGTAGATGTTTTATGTCTTTAGAATATTCCAGAAATTTAAGAACTAAAAATATTGACAAGGTGCAAGGCCTAGTTCACAAATAACATTCCAGCTTCTGTTTCTGTGAGAGTTCTTTTTTAAGGCTATGAAAGATTTTTGAAGTTAAAGTATTCCTAGCTGGAACAGACATTTATCATTTGACAACATATGAAATTTTAAATTGTGCATTGTAAGTCTCATGTTTATGTTATGTTTCTTGGATATATTCCATGGCATTTTGTGCTTCTGTCTTTTATGGGAAAGCTTACAATTAACTTACCAGGTTTTTCTTTTAATTTAATCAGGATTAGATTAAAAAAAAAACCCTAAAGCTACTTAGAAAAAGATATTTTATGGCAGCCAAATACAAAAATGAATAAAGCTTAAAGTAAGTTATTTTCTCATCTCTCAAGGATGGCTTCCTTCTGAAATAAAAATTGGGAGTTGTACTTTGGTAGGTGTTCTTATCCACTCAAATCTAGCCACTGAATGCAAGTGATTAGGTATTAAGGCCTACTTAAAAAAAAATCATTGTGAAGCATTTATTAAACCCTAGAAAGAACATTTTTCTTTCATGAGGCCATGTACTGATCAACTTTCAATGCAGAGCAAAGATCAATGGGTGCCACTTCTAGCATTTCAGGTGTTAAATATTGCTAGGTAATATGGAATTCAAAAGGAAAATCATCTCTATTTGATAGATTTGTAATGTAAAACAAGGCACACAATCAGAGTCTTGGAATTCAGATGCAGAATGTTAAATACAGCTCTTATGTTTTATTCAAAATCCATTTAGAAAGGAAATATAAATGACCTTCACAGCAAGTTTTTGGAAAGATAATACTTAGGAATAGCAAAAAGCTAGTTCACAAATGTCCAGTGTTTGATAGTCAATATATAACACACACAATCTTTACAGAACTATATACTTATTTTTAATAATGCCTGTTGGTATATTTTAAATGGTCCTTATTTGTATTATAAATACCTCAAATTTCAATTATCTGCAATTTTTACATTTTTGAAGTACATTTTCTTAAATCCCAGATTTTGTTATATGTCAGCACATGGAATACATACAGGTATTTCATTCTAACAGAATGAAAATGTAAATGTCTAAAATAAGGTATGTATCATACTATCATAGGAATCAGCAAAGAAAATCATTTCACTATAATTCTATTGGCATTTTAAGAATATTCAATGGAAAACATAAATTTCCAATTTATTAAGACCTTATTTTTGTACCTAATTATTAAAGAGTAATACCATCTATGTTCTCTAACAGCCCCTTCCTAATCCATTGCTTTATTAAATACTCTTCTGATTATGTCTACTTGATACCAAGCATTATCAAACACTTAAATAATTAAATGAAATATTTTCATTTCCCTTTTTGTTTATGCTGTTTCTTAATTTATGAGAAATTGATATAGTTCAAAGATAACAAATGTAAATCTAAAATTAAGATGAACACTTGCATTCATTTATTAAATACATAAAATTCATAGAGGTCCAAGGTCACATGAGCAGTTACTGTGTTGAAAACAAATATTAATATATACAGGAAGTTCAAGGGTTACAACTCTTTATGTTACCTGGAAATGTAGGAGTAGCATTCTCTTTTTAAATTTTTGACATTATCTCTTGCTTTAGGAGAGTTGTATATGATACCAAACATTCTGAGAGTATGTGTGACAGTGCTGGTGGTGTAGAGGTGATGGAGTGGGGGTGGTATTAAAATCATTGTATAGCTTTTTCATCTACATCCTTGTTTGAAAACATTTTTGTTTGTTTGCAGCTAAATATCCGGCAATATGTTCAATGCCTCAGGCAATTCCTTAGGTAATTGTAAAGACCTAAAAGTAAACAAGCAAAAGAACATTGATCAGCCAAAATGTTATAGTTTTCATGTCACAAAAAAGAACTGTATATAAGCCATTGATTTTAAGTGGAATTAATGAAAATTCTACAAAGTACTACAGAAAAATTACATAGTCATATTGCTGAATAAGAATGTATTGCCACAATAAATGCAATATTTTTTAGAAGTCAGTAATCTTTTACAGTAGTTTCCACACTTTGTATCTAGTTTTTAATTCATCAATTTATGATAGTACAAGTGTTCCAAATTGAATTGTTTTTAAACATATGGAATACCCAGATGATTTTGTACATGAGGAATAAGAAGAAACTGTTGGAATTCTTGATTACTAATAATGGTCTCAACACGATAGCAGAATTTCATAAATCAATTATATGCTCCATTTGAAGATGATAAAGCATAATTAACTTACTTGACACCAACACAAACAATGTTTTGTTTCTTCACAGAACAGGCTGTGAGCTATTTTCAATTATTGCACTGAAATGCTGTCCTCTAAAATTAACAAATGAATGAAGCATTTGCAAACTGGACATTGCACTGAGAACAACGTAGAGTGAAACTATCCAGTTGTTTTTCTAATTATATTTTATCTACTTAGATAATAGGAACTAGCAATTACTAATGATTTTTTTTTTAACTAAGCAACTTGGTGGGAAAAAACAACACCTAAAGTAATGTATTATTCTTATGAACAATGTGAAACAAAATTAATCATTTGGAATGGCATCTAGATAGTAGACTTTAATTCTTAATTTAGAGTATTGAGCATAAAATACTGTAGTTTTATTGAACCTTTTACCACGCCATTTCTTACAGTAAAAAAGGAAAAATATAAATGAATATCTAGATAATTAAAATAAACATTTTCTGGTTATGTGAAACAAAGGAGAGTTTTAAGGGGTGGAAGAGGAAGGTGCAGAATTCTTATCTGCCTTCCTAGCAGACAGAGTAGGCAAGTGGCTACTTGATCCAATTTCAAGGACAACTGCAAACAGTGCATCCTCCCCAAATATTTCCATCACCCATTTACTGATGCATTCACCATTTTTGTAGTTTAAAAGTTTGAACCTCAATAAAATCCAAATGCTACTGAGAAAACTCACATTCTGAGCTGTTATTAATTATTTATACCTTTGAATGAGTATCAGAGCAAACGTTGCTGGAAGAAAAAGTTTCAGGACCTTGAATAATTAATATGAATGGGAGAGGAGAACTTGAGGAAGGATGTGCAGAGAAACGGCTGAATTGCTGAGCAACAGAGAGAAACGTTTTTGTGTAGTTTTACCTGTTCTAAATCAACTAACTAGATAATGCCCTATTTTAACATAAACATTTAATGATGCATAACACACTTCATTTCATACTGTTCCCTATAGCTGGGCAATGATTACTCCAAGGTGTAATGGAAAACATGAATTAATTAGAGATTTCAGGTACGAAGGTGACATGAATGTAAAATATACAGATCATTAAAATCATGTCTATAAAATAGAAATTAAAATATGAGTTTTGTAATGTATTTGACAACCAGATAATTTGTCTATCCACATAAATCAAACTAACCAGATTATTGCCATATTTCAGCTTTACTATGAACTGTGTTAATAAATATCATGACTAAATACTATCTCTTAAAGCATTTTGTAATAGATGTAAGGGTTTTTTCCCCTTTTGGTTATAGTAATAATAAATTTGCACATTGTGTGGAAATCAAGATCAACTGTTAAGATAGCCAAGCAATCATGTAATAGTTCAGTTACTTCAAACGTAAAGTAGGCTCAGATTTATTTTTTCCTAACAAACTGGTTCTAGTCCACTCAAGATTCTATCCAAAAAGCAGTATTTAGCACTTTTCAGGCTAATTCCAAACAAACGAAGATTACCAGATCATCAGTTTAGCTTCACACATGAAATTGAAAAATGAATTGCTGGTCAAAATGCTAAAAACACAAATGTGAAATTTATATGTGTTACTTGTTCCTAAATATTGAAAAAATATCAACTAATCATCAAGTTTGCCAAAGCAAAAAAAATTGAAATATAATTCCTAGTTAATTGGTTTACCATTCATTATTACTTCTCTTTGAATTCAGTAATGTATCAATGATTAAAGATGTGCTTCAACAAGTTAATTCTTTAAGTTCAAATAACTGGAAACCATTTTCTCAATGGTGCAGCATTTCTTAATGTCAGTTCAAGATGTTTGGAGACATATTGCTGATTTTAGAAGCTGATGTGTGCTGATTTATGAAGGAATTGTTTAGCTTGTACTCTGGGCTCTGATCAAGGGAGATACACTCTCAGATACAGCCTGGCATTTAAGGGTACCTCTTTCCTAGCTGGTTATCTGCTTCCTGAGTTCAGTTGTAATAGCTTGCGAGCTTCTCCCATCCCGTATGACTGGATTCTGATTTCTTATTTTCTGATAGCAGGGTAAACTTTGTTCTCACTTATTACTAAACGTTGACTTGACAAATAAATAGACCTCCTGCATTTTAATGTTTGTCTGTTTTTGAAAAGATTCTCATCTGTTTCTCTGATCACAGCCTCCCGATCCCAGTGCATGCAAACCCAGTGGCTCAGCAAACAGTCAATGCTATTTCTTCCTGGTAGCGTGACCATCTGACCACCTGCCCCTCAGTAAGAATAGGGACCTGTCCTCTGTTGACAGGGTTTCCCTCTCAGCTGTGCCTGATGCCAGGCTGTCTAGGAATGGGAGTTCCAGCAGAACAGACCAGGAAAAATAGTGCCTTTGCAGTACCTCACAGTTGTGCTAGAACTTCTCTCAATTTCCCTTATTAACTAGATTAAAAATGAATAATATTTTTTCAGCTTGTTCATTGCCAAAGATTACCTTCCACCACCGGTTTATCTGAGAACATGGCCAATTAGTCCATCTTTTTTTTTTTTTTGGAGACAGGATCTTGCTCTGTCACCCAGGCTGGAGTACAGTGGTGCAATCATAGCTCACTGCAGTCTGCAACTCCTGGGTTCAAGCAATCCTCCCACATGAGCCTCCGGAGTAGTTGGGACTAGAGGCACTTGCCACCACGCCTGGCTAATTGTTTTTTGTTTTAAATTTTTTGTAGAGATGAGGGGGGTCTCGCTATGTTGCCCAAGCTGGTCTTGAACTCCTGGCCTCAAGGAATCCTCCTATCTCTCTCTGCCTCCGAAACAGCTGTGATTATAGGCATGAGCCACTGTGCCCAGCATGGTCCATCTTCAGCTGAAAGGAAATAGAGGAACTCTCTCCCACATATTCCCATTGTCCCAGGGCTGTGCTAGCCCTGGCAATGACTGGTAAATTCTCTTCTTAGGATTAGATTTCTGGGTGGTAGAATATGAACACTAGAAAGGTCTGGACAAAGGCATCAGCATCCTTGGCCTCGTCTTGGCCTTTAAGCTTAAAAACTGTAGGGAGCACTGTGACTCTATCTTTACTAGTATTAGGTCCCCTAATCCTGGGCCACTGGCTTTGGCCCTGTGGCAGCTTTTGCTGAATTGCAGCACATCTTTGAAGCATCTCTACAAGCCATACAATTATAGAGAGCCAATGCTAGACTGTGTTTTGCATAGAAACTGAAATATATGTTAGTGCTTTAATTTATCATCATGTTTTCTGCCACACAGATCTCTCTGTTTTTACCAGTACTCAATACCTCTCTAAAGGATTCTTAATTAAATAAATGGTTGGCAGGGCCTAACCTTACCACTGAGTATTCTGCTTCCTTGAAGATGTGGTTTGGTCCTCTTATTCTCAGATTTACCAGCTGTAATCGATTCAGATGGAGGTGTGGGGAAGACCTTCCTATACCTGTTTTTAAAATCTATTTTTCTAAAATGTAACATTACTTCATGTATTCCTTTTAACAAGTTTATGAGGAGGGTGTTATCAAACCTATTTTATACCAATGCAAGCATTTGTTCTCAGCTAAACTAACAACTCACATTTAGCCAGGTCTTGTACAAAGTGTGCAAAGTACTTTAAATTCAAAAACTCTGGGAAGTAGGTAAACTATTAGGACATTTTACAGAGGAAGACAGGCTTGGCATCATTAATAAAGTGACAGATACTTACAGATGTTACTGATGGTCTCCATGTTGTCAAATCCAGAGGATTCTTCCTTGTCATGGTCTTACTTAACCACCTAGCACCAGGCAACCCTCTTTGACTGACATCACAACTGCTCGCTCTTTTTTCCTATCTCCTTGATCTTTTTTTCTGTCTCTTTCTTCTTTTTTTTCTTTTTTTAAACAACTCTAAAGGAAGCAGCTCATTAAGACAGTCGTGGTCTTCTTCTCCGTGTTCTCCACCCTCTTTCCATGGATGTCCCCAAACATTCTCATAGTTTCTATTACAATCTGTATGCCTACAATAACAACACTTATGCCTCTTTCATAGATCTCTTCTCTGAGCATCAGTTAATGATCCAACAATCTACCTGAAGCTGCAACCACCTGGTAGATGCTTCAGGATTGTCTAAAAATCACATAATATTCCAAAGCTGAATCCTTGACCTTCTGCCTACAATGCAGTGAATGGGATGGCATCACCCTTTATCTGGCTGTGTAAGTCAGAAACCTAGAAGTCATTCTTCTCTTTAAGATGCCTGTATCTGATCCATCAGCAAGTTCCAGCAATTTCATTCCAAATATCTCCTATCTTTCTAATTTTCTCTATCTTAACAGCAGACATACTTTTTTTTTTTTTTTTTTTTTTTTTTGAGACATGGTCTCAGTCTGTCACCCAGGCTGGAGTGCAATGGCATGATCATAGCTCACTGCAGCCTTGACCTCCTGGGCTCAAGCCATCCTCCCACCTCAGCCTCCCAAGAAGCTGGGACTACAGGCATGCACCACCATGCCTGGCTAATTTTTTAATTTTTTGTCGAGACAGGGACCCACTATGTTGCCCAGGTTGATCTTGAATTCCTGGACTCAAGTGATCCTCCCACCTTGGCCTCCCAAATGCTGGAATTACAGGTGCGAACCACCGCACCTGGCCTGACAGCTGCCATATTAGTTCAAGCCAACATCAACTTTTCCAAAGGGGTCTCTCCTCTGCCTTGTCCCTGAAATCTGTTCTTCCTCAAACTATTGTAAACATTTATTCTGTTTTTTAGCAAAATTTTTACCAAAATATTACAGAATAAATTTTACAGAAAAAGTGCATAAATCATAAATATGCAGCTTGATGCTGTTTTATAACCTGGACACCCCTGTATAACCAGCACCTGGATCGTGAAATCGATCAGCACCTCAGAAGCACTCCCTCATTCTCCCTCCTAGTCATCACCCCCAAAGGGACCCACTCTTCTACCTTCTATTGCCATCAATTAGTTTTGCCCATTTCTGAACATTATATAGCTGGTATCAACAGTTTTTAAATACAAATTATGACACAACTGCCTAAACCTCTCAAAGGCTTTCTTTACACTGATAGTAAAATACAAACATGTTACTGTACTCCCAATACTATCTGTCATCTACATACTTCCTTAGGTTCATGTCCTGTCATTTCTCCCATTTTCTCAATATACTCCAGCTCACTTGTTTTTTGTTTTTGTTTTTGGGTTTTTTTTTTTTTTTTTTGAGTCTCCCTCTGTTGCCCAGACTAGAGTGCAATGGTGTGATCTCGGATCACTGCAACCTCCACCTCCTGGGTTCAAGCAATATCTCCTGTCTCCGCCTCCCGAGCAGCTGTGATTACAGGCGCCCACCACCAAGCCCAGCTAATTTTTGTATTTTTAGTAGAGACGGGGGTTTCACCATGTTGGCCAGTCTGGTCTCGAACTCCTGACCTCAGGTGATCCACCCACCTTGCCCTCCCAAAGTGCTAGGATTACAAGCATCTAGGTCTTCTTTTTATTCCTTGGATATGCTAAGAAATATCCAAAGGCCTTGACACAGGGCCTTTGCATATGCTGTTTCCTCTGCTACAATGCTAGTTCCAGCATAGCTGGTTTCTTCTTGCCCTGAAATTCTCACCTTAAACATTACTGCCCCAGAGAACTTTCCACGGCCATCATATCCCATGTACTTATCCCACCCTCCTGTCATGGGACATGGCTTCTGTGTATCAGGGATGGTTAAGTGTCTTTTGTGGCTTGGCAAATGAGAGGCACAAGAAGGTTTTAGCCGCTGTGCACACGTACAATTTGTGGGGGTATTTGATTTGGTTAAATTTGGTTAACAAGAAAAGTGGAAGAATTAGAAAAGAGATGTCAAACAGAGGCCAGGTTCAATGGCTCATGCCTATAATCCCAGCACTTTGGGAGGCCAAAGTAGGAGGATGGCTTGAGGCCAGGAGTTCAAGACCAGCCTGGGCAACATAGCAACACCTCATCGCTACAAAAAGTTTTTTAAAAAATAGCCAGGTGTGGTGGGTGCATGCCTGTAATCCCAGCTACTCGGGAGGCTGAAGTAGGAGAATGGCATGAACCTGGGAGGCGGAGCTTGCTGTGGGCCGAGATCGCGCCACTGCACTCCAGCCTGGGCGACAGAGCAAGGAGCAAGACTCCATCTCCAAAAAAAAAAAGAGAGAGATGTGCTGTTGCAAGTCCTGGTTTACTCTCCTCCACCTCACACAACATGGGCCCAGGCCTGGGGAGGAAGGCTGCAAAGGTATCTTCCTTAGAAATCGTTCCTTAGTTTCACAGAATGCTTCAGTTTCAGTGGGATTTTTGAATGAAATGCCTCATATAGAATTTAGGTTTCCCCTTAGAGAAAATAATGTCTGAGATCTGGGGAGGTGGCTCACACCTGTAATCCCAGCGCTTTGGGAGGCCAAGGAGGGAGGATCACCTGAGATCAGGAGTTTGGGACCAGCCTGGGCAACATAGTGAGACGCCAACTCTACAAAAATTTTAAAAATTAGCTAAGCATGGTGGTATGCACCTGTAGTCCCAGCTACTTGGGAGGTTAATGTGGGAGGATCGTTAGAGCCTGGGAGGTTGAGGCTGCAGTGAGCCATGACTGCACCACTGCACTCAAGCCTGGGCAATAGAACAAGCCCTGTCGAAAGAAAGAAGGAAGGAAGGAAGGAAGGAAGGGAGGGAGGGAGGAAGATAATGTAATGCCTGAGATTATTCATATGAAAGTATTCCATGAGCCCCAAAAGCTTGCTCTCATGTAGTATAAGCTTGGAGAGAACACAAAAGTGTAATTATTTGTATTTACAGTATAAAAGGAAGTAGAATTTGTTCCTGTTTGGGGTTTTGGTTGGGCTGTTTTGGTTGGGCTGTTTTTGTTGTAAAAGGCAGAGCCTGGCTCTGGTTCCCTCAGCTCACTGAGGTATGAGTTTACAGGGGACAGAGGCCATGTTAGCTTTGTCTGTCCTCGAAGTTCTTCCAGATGGATTCGCTGACTCCCTGATTATCACTGGTGTTGGCTACTGAGGCTCATCTTGCCACTGCTGCAACCCAGCTTTCCTCCTCCTGCCACCCAGTGCTGGGCAGGAGAAGAGGCCCTTGGAAAGAATATTCTACCATCAGGGACCGTGGCCTGGCTCTTTGTGCTCAAGCCAGTTACTTGATTTGCCATTCCCCGCTCAGGACCTACCTGGAGGCTCTCATGGCATTTCTCTACTCCAGGTTGGAGTGCAGGGGTGCAATCACGGCTCGTTGCAGCCTCGATCTCCTGGGCCCACACTGTATTCCCACTTCTGCCTCCTGAGTCACTGGGACCACAAGTGTGCACCACCACACCTGGGCTGCTTTTTAAATTTTTTGTAGAGACGGGGTCTCACTATGTTGCTAGCCTGGTCTCAAACTCCTGGGCTCAAGCGATCTGCCGGCCTCAGCCTCCTGAGTAGCTGGGACTATAAGTGTGTGCCACCATGCCAGGCTTACCTCATGTCTTTCAAATTTCACCTTCTGCTGAAGACTGCTTCATTCACGTAAGTTTTTCATATCAATTTTCTTACAGGGGGTGAGGAGAGGGATTTCAATGGCCCGTTTACCCTTCCAAGCCTACTCATGCCAACCTATGAATGTATTGTCCTTCCAGCTGGGGCTGGGACAGGGGATGACGAGGCCATGCAATATGTGTTCCCTTTCAGGAGGTACGGGGGGTGATGCATCTTCTTTAGAAGCAACTGTGGTTATAGCAGGCAATGTATTTGACCTTCCTAGTTTATTCTCATCAACAAAATTAAAGCCCTAGCAATGTAAGAATAGATACAAAATATATACAGTCATGTAGCTTTTTTACTTGATATTTTTAAATATCAGTGCTAGGATTATAGAATATATTATAGAATATATAGATATAGATAGATAGATGATAGATAGATACATACATAGATAGATGGATATGGGCTAGATGCAGTGGCTCATGCTTATAATTCGAGCACTCTGGGAGACCAAGGAGGGAGGATGGCTTGATGCCAGGAGTTCTAGATCATCCTGGGAAACACAGTGAGACCCCCACCCCGACCACCATCTCTACAAAAATAAAATAAAATACCAAGCGTGGTGAGGCACAGCTGTAGTCCCAACTACTCGGGAGGCTGAGGCAGGAGGATTGCTTCAGCCCAGGAAGTCGAGGCTGCCATGAGCTGTGATTGCACCACTGCACTCCAGCCTGGGCTACAAGTGAGACCTCATCTCTAAAAAAAATTTTTCATTGAAAAAAGAAGATATTCTTTTTTAAAAAATAGCTCTGATTTGAAATGCTTATTTGATCCAGCTGTGGAGCATTATTTACTGACTCAAGAAGTTAATATATTCTTTAGAAGTATTAGTATTCTAATAGTCTATTCCTGCAAGCAGTAAAAACCAGAACATAATAATTTAGTTTTGTACACCTGGACTTTGATGGAAAAGAGGCTTGGGAGATGAGAAGGCATGGAGAGGCTGCTATATGTTCCAGCTGCAGTGTCCAGAATAGATGTTAGGAATTTCCAACTGTCTTCTGCATTATTTAACATGAATTTAACCCAACTTTTCCTTTGGCTCAATGGAAAACAGGTTTCAAGGGAGCAACAAAAGTGTTTTTATCTTCCTTAGGTATTTCTGCAGCAGTGAGAGTAGGAATTTTCCTACCTTCTGAATTAAAACAAGATTACACATTTCCATCAGTCATATCTAGCAAAAAACATAGATGACATCCTTGATTTCTTCCATCCCCTTCTCTCCCGTTTTCAGCCAACCCATCGTCAAGTCCTGATGGTTCTAGTTCCAAAACATATCCTGAGTCTGACCGTGTCTCTGCATCTTCACAGCTAATACCTCTGTCCTAGCCTGGCTGCTGCAATAGGCTCTAGATTAGGAATGCATCCAGCAGCAAACAGAAAGTTCAACTCTGGCTGTTTTAACAAATAAATGTTTATTCGTCTCAAATAAAAATAGTCCAGGGGAAGTCAATCCAGGTCTGGAGCACTGGCTCAACAATGCTATCGGGGACCCAGCTCTATCTTTCCTATTATCCTTAATGTGTTGACTTTTGTTCTCATACTTGTCACCTCACAGTCTCCATGTGGCTGCTACATAGCCAGGCATTGCATTTGGGCTCCAGATAGGAAGAAGGGTAAGGACAGAGAATGATTTCCTTCAGAAGTTATTTTCTGTCTATTCAGGAAGGGAAGCCCTTGCCAGAAGATACCAACTCACATCTCATCAGCCAGAACTGGGTCCAAACCAATTCTTAGACCAACCAATATCCAAAGGACTAAAATTACTGGGGTGGTGATATGGTTTGGCTGTGTCCCCACCCAAATCTCATCTTGAATTTTAGCTCCCACAATTCCCACATGTCATGGGAGGTACCCAGTGGAAGGTAATTGAATCATAGGGTCAGGTCTTTCTCATGCTGTTCTCAAGATAGTGAATAAGTCTTCTGAGATCGGATGGTTTATTTATAAAGAGGAGTTCCCCTGCAAAAGTTCTCTCTCTTTGCCTGTTGCCATCCATATAAGATATGACTTGCTCCTCCTTGCCTTCTGCCATGACTGTGAGGTCTCCCCAGCCATGCCGAACTGTGAGTCCATTAAACCTCTTCCCTTTATAAATTACCTAGTCTTGGTTATGTCTTTATCAGCAGCATAACAACAGACTAATACAGGTGGGATATAGTAGACTCATTACACAATATCTCCCCCAGCCTTCTTCTACTGTGCCTTCCTGTACTGAGAAGCTAAAAACTACCTTTCCCAGGCTCCCCTGCAGCTAGGGAATGGAGCAGAGTGGGGAGAAAGGTAGGGTACACCTGTCTATTTTGTTGATGTCAATTAGCAGAGGTAGGGTGGTTGTGGAGTGATTAAATAGGTGCTTCTTTACGTCTTCTTTGTAAGATGAGTTGAGTCATTATTAACTCCATTAAGTTTGTCACATTTTGGCTTTTGTCTCCTGCTATTTCAATAAAAACTGTTGCGAAATTAAGTAACCCACAATAGAGCACTTCATAGCATATATGGTTGATGAGTGGTGCCTGAAGCAAGATAAATTTCTTTGGTCTCAGAACCACAAATTACCAGGCTTCTTTCTCCAAGGGCACAGCTGCTGCTGCTGGTAATGGTGGTGGTGTGTGTGATTTCTCTAAATTACCTAGGCACTGAGAATTACAACTAATGGTGTTTTTTTCCCTCTTGACTCTTAAGAAGTTTTAAGGCAAATGCATGGATTTTTCCTGAAAGTATAGTCTTCTTTGTATATATTTTGTGTGATAACCTCTCTTCTGATTCTGTCTTTTCTACTCTTATTTCCCTTTTTCTTGGTTCCTTTACTTATTTTTATTTCACTTTGTTGCATATGTTTTTTTCCACATGGCAGAAACCCTTTCTGGAAATAGATAGGATTATAAGACTATGTCTGCTAAAGGAGAAAAACTATTAAGTAAAGACATCTGGCTTCCTTTCCAACTTGGGCCTGGCACAATGGCTCCTGCAAAGAAGGGTGGAAAGAAGAAAGGCTGTTCTGCCATCAACAAGGTGGTGGCCCAAGAATACACCATCAACATTCAGAAATGCATCCATGGAGCCGGCTTCAAGAAGTGTGTCCCTTGGGCATTCAAAGAGATCTGGAAATTTGCTGTGAAGGAGGTGGGAACTCCAGATGTGCGTGTTGATACCAGGCTTGACAAAGCTGTCTAGGCTAAAGGAATAAGGGTGTCCCATACCCATCCATGTGTGGTTATCCAGAAAAAGTGATGAGGATGAAGATTCACCAAATAAGTTCTATACTTTGGTTACCTATGCACCTGTTACCACTTTCAAAAATCTACAGACAGGCAGGATATGGTGGTCATGCCTATAATCCTAGCACTTTCGGAGGTTGAGGCAGGCAGATCACTTGAGCTCAAGAGTTTGAGACCAGCCTGGGCAACATGGTGAAACCTCGCCTCTACAAAAAAAAAAAAACACAAAAAATGCCGGGCATGGTGAAACCCCATCTCTACTAAAAATACAGAAAAATTAGCTGGGCATGGTGGCCCACGCCTTTAATCCCAGCTACTTGGGAGGCTGAGGCAGTAGAGTTGCTTGAACCTGGGAGGTGGAGGTTGCAGTGAACCGAGATTGCGCCACTGCACTCCAGCCTGGGCAACAGAGTGAGACTCCATCTCCAAACAAAAAAAAACCCAGGTGTGGTGGCTCACGCCTGTAATCCCAGCACTTCGGGAGGCCAAGGCAGGTGCATCACCTGAGGTCAGGAGTTCTAGACCGGCCTGGCCAACATGGTGAAACCCCATCTCTACTAAAAATACAAAAATTAGCTGGGTGTGGTGGCATACATCTGTAATCCCAGCTACTTGGGAGGCTGAGGCAGAAGAATCGCTTTAACCCAGGAGATGGGGGTTGCAGCAAGCCAAGATCACACCACTGCACTCCAGCCTGGGTGACAGAGCAAGACTCCGTCTCAAAAAAAATAACCAAACACACACACACACACACACAATTAGCTGGGCATGGTGGCACATGCCTGTGGTCCCAGCTACTCTGGAGGCTAAAGTGAGAGAATTGTTTGAGATTGGGAGGTCAAGCCTGCAGTGAGCCGAGATGGCATCACTGCACTCCAGCCTGGGCGACAGAGCCATATCCTGTCTCAAGAAAAAAAAAAACTTATAGTCAATATGGATGAGAACTAAGCAGTGATTGTCGAATACATGAAATAAAATTATAAAACCACAAAAAAGTAAAGACATCTGAGCTCCCAAATTAGAAAAACTATCACTAATGCTACATATCATAAATAAAAATTGGGGAATAGACACTTTATGGCTATAAAATAATGTTAGTAGAATATTTTAAGTTGGTCTCAAACATGAATCTCTACTTTCTTTCTCAAAAAAAAACAAAAAACAGAAACAAAAACAAAAAAGTACAGACTTTCCTCCATATGCTTGCCATAAACTATGAACAGGATGAGTGTAAAAGATGGTCAGTATTGGCCTTAAACCATATTACTATAGTGAGAAAGACTCCACACATCACAGAATTTAACTGGACATGTTTGCACCAACACTTTAAAGAAGATAAATGCATATAGAAATGTTCCGAACACTGGTAGGCAGCACTGCCAGGTGAGAAACCCACACCCAAATGACAGCAGTGACTTCTGAGATGATTTAGAGCGGGACCACAAACTAGACTGTGGAGCGATGTGTGGGCAGCAGGCAGTGGTTGCACGCAGCCCTGCTCTGACTGCAGCATCCTGGCCCCAACCAGAAGCTTCCCAGGCTGCCATATTTTTAAAACTAGATGAGATTCCTTTACAGCATTTGAAGGATTCTGCTGTTGTCAAGCCAGTTAAAAATGTGATTGGCCATCCAATTAACAAATTCAAAAGCACACAAATGTCTGTTTTATGAAATGCAATAAGACGCAATGATTCAGCCTCATGGCTTTCTAATCAGAGCAAAATTTTTACCCCAAATAATAATTAACCTGCTTCATCAAGTTTGTTTACTAAACACAGTTCCTCTAAAAGGTTTCTGCTTCCCATTCCACTCGCAGTTCAAGTTCATTCTCAAACGCATTTATTAGCATTGAGTCCATTCAAAAGAGTGAGCTGAAGGCCATTTAAGAGGCATTCTCTTAAAATGAGAAAATCTCAATTTTGAGTAAAGGAGAATTATTGAATAAGGGAGTAACCTGTTGGAGACTTTCCTCCTTAAAATCAGTCCTTGCTTCTCCAACGCATTCACAATAAATTCCAAAACCCGGCCGGGCATGGTGGCTCACGCCTGTAATCCCAGCAGTTTGGGAGGCTGAGGCAGGCGGATCATGAGGTCAGGAGTTCGAGACCAGCCAGTTTGAGACCAGCCTGGCCAACATGGTGAAACCGCATCTCTACTAAAACAACAAAAATTAGCCGGGCATGCCTGTAATCCCAGCTACTCGGGACGCTGAGACAGGAGAATCGTCTGAAGCCAGGAGGTGGAGGTTGCAGTGAGCTGAGATCACGCCACTGCACTCCAGCCTGGATGGCACAGCAAGACTCCATCTCGAAAATAATAATGATAAAATAAAATCCAAAACCCTTGGTGTGGCATACACGATTTTTTATTATCTGAACCCTGTTCTTCTCCCTAGCTGCATCTCTGGTCACTCCTCACTGCCCTGCAAGATGGGACCATACTGAATTACATGTGGCTCCATAAATACGCCTCACACTGTTTTGCCTCTAGATATCTACACAGTAACCCCAGAACCGTAGCCTACCTCCTCTATCCACTTTTCTTGCCTAACGACTGAGGCCCATGATCTTCGCCTCCACCAGGGAACCTTCTTTCACCCTATTTTTTTGGTACCTCATTGTATCCCATACTCGGTTGTACTCCTTAAGCTGTCCTGAAGTTGTCTGTGTACTCTTCTGGCTCCAACTGTAAGTTCCTTAAAAGCAAGGATTGTGTTATGTTTATCACTGAATCTCTAGCACCCAAAAGAGTCCCTGGAACACAGGAGGTGCTAGATACATATTTGTTGAATGAATGAAAGCTATTATTCTGAAGGAAACAATATACTTGCATAAATAGTTTTGCTGTATTTGGGGAAGAAAGTATTAATTTATGGACACAATTTATGTCTTATCAATATTCAGGTTTCCTGAAAAGTACCTAAAAAGTATCATGCAAGTTGGTAATCCTACTACTTGCATTTTTGTCCCATGTCAAATTTATGAAAACTTCATCATAGCTTAAATGAGAAATGTGTAAATCAAAATATTCTTTTAAAGAATAAAAATGCTTTCTAAATAGAGCTCGCTATTAAGTTAAAACTTGAAACAACTCTTAGTCATAGTTCCCTGTAGAATAGGAGACTAGCCGGGCGCAGTGGCTCACAGCTGTAATCCCAGCACTTTGGGAGGCCAAGGCAGGCAGATCTCTTGAGGTCAGGAGTTCAAGACCAGCTTGGCCAACATGGTGAAACCCCATCTCTATTAAAAATACAAAAATTAGTGGAGCATGGTGGCACACTTCTGTAATTCCAGCTCCTCGGGAGGCTGAGGCAGGAGAATCACTTGAACCCAGGAGGTAGAGGTTGCAGTGAGCCGAATTCGCACCACTTCATTCCAGCCTGGGCGACAGAGCAAGACTCCATCTCAAAAAAAAAAAAAGCAAACTAGTTGTATTTTTATTTCCTAAAGAGTGAAGGGCTCTTTTGCAAGCTGAGAAGAAAAATATCAAGAATAAAAGCTGTCAGTCCCTTCTCTGACCTGATGCTGATAATAATGATGATGATAATAATTTGTCATTTTAAATGTGTACTAGATACCAGGCACTTTAAATTACTGAATTACTTCATTCAGTTCTTACAACAGTACTACGATTACCTTCATTTAAAGATGAAAAAATAAGTTTTGGAGAAAAGATTCATGCACCTGTGCACACTCACTAACTAGCAGACTCAAGATTGAAGCCCAGGCAGTCTGACATCAGAGCTTAGATCTTTATTGACTTCTGGAAAATGAAATCTCACATTAAGAAACATAAGATGCTGGCTGGTGCAATGGCTCATGCCTGTAATCCCAACACTTTGAGAGACCAAGGTGGGAGGATTGTTTGAGACCAGGAGTTTGAAACCAGCCTGGGCAACATAGCGAAACCCCATCTCTACCAAAAATAAAAATAAAAATGTTAGCCAGGCATGGTGGTGTGCACACTTCTGTAGTCCCAACTACCTGAGAGGCTGAGGCAGAAGGATCACTTGAGCCCAGGAGTTAGAGGCTGCAGTGAGCCCTGATGGTGCCACTGCACTCCAGCAGCCTGGGTGACAGAGTAAGACCCTGTCTTTAAAAAAAAAAAAAAAAAAAAAAAAAAAAAAGAGCTACGTCTGAGTTTTGGTGAACTCCTACTCTATACATTATATAACATTACCAGTTATTGATTAGAACATGGTCTAAAACTGGGTTTTCTGGGCTTCCATTCAATGGGTTTTAGTTATGAAAGTATTAGAAATTATGTTCTATATTGTTTATCTACTGCTGCAAAACAAGTTACCTCCAAACTGTAGCAGCTTAAAACGACATTCTTTATCTCCCAGCTTTTGAGACTGGGGACTCTGGGGGCTGCATAACCAGGAGGACAGTTCTGGCCCAGAATCTTCCATGAGGTTACAGTCAAGCTGATGGCCAAGTCTATTTCAAGGGTCTACTGGTGCTCAACAACTCCCTCGTGCAGGTGGTGGGAGGCCTCCATTACTTATGGGATGCTGGGTTGGGCCCCAAACTAATCAAAGAGGAAGACTTCCCTGAGTTCCTTACAGCACAGGCCTCTCCATAGGGCAGCTCACAACATGGAGGCTGGTTTTCCTCTGAGTGATCCTTGAGGCAGCCAGAGACGGGGCAGCCAGAGACTGGGCAGCCAAAGGGAAGGAAGCAGCAGTCTTGTAAACCAGTCTCTGAAGGGATGCTTCATGGCTTCTACTCTGTTTTAGTCATTGGAACTGAGTCACAAAGTCCTGCCCCGACTCAGGGGATTTTGCAAAGGCATGACTACCAGAAGATGAGGGTTACAGGGAGCCATCCTAGAGGTTGCCTACCACACATGCTTTTTTTATTGAAACAGGGTCTCCCTCTGTCGCCCAAGCTGGAGTGCGGTGGCTCAGTCATAGCTCACTCACGGCAGCTTCCAACTCGTGGGCTCAAGCGATCCTCTTGCCTCAGCCTCCCAAAGTGCTGGGATTACAGGCATGAGCCACTGCACCTGGTCCCCCACATGCTTTAATATGCTAAAAAGAGAGGAATGTCTTAGTTTCATCCCTAAGTTCTAGGTTTCCATTTGTTAGTGTTGGCTTTTTCTCTTTAATGAAATGATTAAAAGATTAGAGCCAGGCACAGTGGCTCACACCTGTAATCCCAGCACTTTGGGAGGCCAAGCTGAGGTCAAGAGTTGGAGACCAGCCTGGTCACAAGGTGAAACCCCATCTCTACTAAAAATACAAAAATTAGCCAGGCGTGGTGGCACATGCCTGTAATCCCAGCTACTTGGGAGGCTGAGGCAGGAGAATCGTTTGAACCTGGAGGCAGAGGTTGTATCAAGCCAAGATTGCACCACTGCACTCTAGCCTGGGCAACAGAGTCTTGCTAAAAATAAAATAAAATAAAAATTCGATAGACTTCAAAGATAAATCTTAGCTAATGAAAGAACCCTTTAACCAGAAGACAAGACTGGAAAGATAAGTAAAATTTAAAATATTTTCAATTCACAGTTACATCACAACACTAGTAAATTTTTTCACAAATATTACATTCCATCCCGCCCGCCCTCCTTTTTTTTTTTTTTTTTTTGTTTGTTTGTTTGTTCGTTTCTGTAAAGACAGGGTCTCACTCTTTGCCCAGGCTGGTCTAGAACTCCTGGCCTTGAACTATTCTTCCGCCTTGGCCTCCCAAATCGCTGGGATTACAGATATGAGCCATTGCACCCAGACCCATTATCTCCTCATACAGTTCAAATGTAGGTCTAAGCTATATTGGGTCCCAATATAGCTTGCACTATATAAGAAATAAGCAAAGAGCACTTTAAAATAACTGTAGGGTGTCAATTCCTGGATACAATTGGGTGTCTCTCATATTTCTATTTTATGTCTAATTTCTGAAATCAGTATGACAAGTATCAAGGCAGAGACTCCTTCAGAACAATCTCAGAAACATATATGTAAGATAAATTTGAGAACAGGAGTGTTACGGTCTTAAATAATGCTATTAATCCTTTTAAAGGTATTTTAAATTAGCTGTTTTAAAGATAAGAGAAATATACACTTTAAACCTAGTGGTTAAAATGAAATGGTGATGTTTCCAAATTTTAAATCATTTTGGAATGTCACATATTTTCATGCTTGGAAACTCAGTCTCTATAACTTACAATGACATTATCAGAATAAGTAATCTTTTGTTCTGCAAGTTTATTAATGACCATGACCAAAAACCTTAGAATTCTGATCTGGAATAGCATGAGTCTCATTCATAAGTGTGGATGTATGAGTCCGTATAAGGGACTATAAGACGTTTGCCCTTGACATTTTTTTTAAAATAGTGCCACTCATGCCAGGCTGGAGTGAGTGGCACGATCTCAGCTCACTGCAACCTCCAACTCCTTGGTTGAAGGGATTCTCCTGCCTCTGCCTCCCAAGTAGCTGGGATTACAGGCATGTGCCGCCACGCCTAGCTAATTTTTGTATTTTTAGTAGAGACAGGGTTTCACCTTATTGGCCAGGATGGTCTCGATCTCCTGACCTCATGATCTGCCCGCCTTGGCCTTCTAAAGTGCTGGGAATATAGGCGTGAGCCACTGCGCCCGGCCAGCTCTTGATTTATTATAAGGTGAAAATTATACACGCTTCTGAATTTTTTCTAATTAATCAGTTAGTCATTATTATCAACTGACATGTAAGTTTAACCCACGAACCCTAAAGTCAAAAAATAATTCTTTTCTTTTTCCTATTGCAGAAAATTTGTTAGCGTAATTTTTTCCAATTGTGAAATTCTTAACAGTATTGTAAATGTTATAAACATGTTGCAACTCCAGAACCTAATGCTGCACCTAGAACACGGTAAGCTTTTCCAGCTTCATCTGTGACCTCCAGAAATCAAACCTGAGTTAAGGCTTTTCCAGGCTGATAAAAATTTGCCATTTTTATAATAATATTTTTATGATAATAGAAATTTAGACTTAGTTTTGGCTTTCACAGGAAAAGAAAATGTTCTCTTCCTCATGTCACCTAATTAGATAGTCATCTTGTATAAAAGCCATGAAAGTTTTACAATACTATTTGGAAAAACAAAAAGAATTACACGTTGAACACTTTTATTGCTGTTAATATCCAGTCATGTGAAGCCTCATTAATTTACATCTTGTGAATTTTGAGTTTGTTATAATTGTTACCATAAACGTATTTTCATTTTCACCTTTCTTTCTTTCTTTTTTTTTTTTTTTGAGATGGATTCTCACTCTATCGCCCAGGCTGGAGTGCAGTGTCGTAATCTCGGCTCACTACAGCCTCTGCCTCCCAGGTTCAGGCAATTCTCCTGCCTCGGCCTCCCAAGTAGCTGGGATTACAGGCACCCATCAACACACCCAGCTAATTTTTATATTTTTAGTAGAGACGAGGTTTCTGTCCAGGCTGTTTCATCTGGCCTATTTTCACCTTTCAATTATCTATTAAAAGGGCTTATAACTATTTCTTACATATAAATTAGATTCCACATAAAAATGTTTTTAGGCTGGGCATGGTGGCTCATGCCTGTAATCCCAGCACTTTGGGAGGCTGAGGCAGGTGGATGGCTTGAGCCCAGGAGTTCAAGACCAGCATGGGCAACATGGCCAAATCTCATCTATAAAAAAATACCAAAAAAAAAAAAAAAAATAGCTGGACATGGTGGCACGTGCCTGTAGTCCCAGCTAGTGGGGAAGCTGAAATGGGAGGATCGCTTGAGCCCCTGGAGGTCAAGGTTGCAGTGAGCTGTGACCATGCCATTGCACTCCGATCTGAGTGACGGGAGTGAGACCCTGCTCAAAAATAAATAAATAAATAAATAATGTTTTTATACTTCAGATAAACTTCTTGGACTCTGTAAGTATTTTATTCAGGAGTACCTATGCTTGCAGCATACAGTAGTCTCCAAAGGATTGCTACCCATCAATATTTATCAACTTAGCACTGAGAGAAACTGTCTTAATGAAGATGCATTTCTTTACATTGTAATTGAGTCTTGCATAGACTTCTTCATAATTTTTTCTTCATAATTTATCTGGTTTTATTTTCTAAAAAACTTGACATTATTATTCAATAAAACATGTTGACAAAATCTGTAATTCAAAAAAGGCTTCATTTCAGACAAAAGCGGATTACCAGGCTTTTCTAAATAGTGTAAAATTAAGTTTATCAAATTGTCTTCAATTTCTAATTTTAAGCTGATTTTGTATGTTAAGTGAATTTTCAAGAAAGAGTTATCAAAGTATGGTTTTGTTTTTATTTTCATTGCAGAGGGATCATACCCCCAGAAATCACTTTAAAATTGGCCAGGTGCGGTGGCTCACGCCTATAACCCCAGCACTTTGGGAGGCCGAGGCGGGGAGATAACCTGAGGTCCGGAGTTAGAGACCAGCCTGGCCAACATGGTGAAACCCCATTTCTACTAAAAACACAAAAATTAGCCAGGGTGGTGGCAGGCGCCTGTAAACCCAGCTACTCAGGAGGCTGAGGCACGAGAATCATTTGAACCCGGGAGGTAGAGGGTGTAGTGAGCCAAGATCGTGCCTCTGGACTCCAGCCTGGGTGACAGAGTGAGACTCTGTCTTAAAATAAATAAATAAATAAAAATAAAAATAAAATTGAGTGATATAGGTAGACAATAGGCATTCAGTTCATTTCAAAATGATATGAAAATAAAATTAGACGTATATGTTACATAAACAAAATATTAAAAGAAATTAGTTTATATGTCACTCAGAGTTATAGAATATACTTCTGTACCCAACCAATCCATCCATCAATAAGTACCTACTGAATATCTATTATGTACCCAGCCCTTGACTAGGCTGCTATTTGGTGATTATGTACTATAACTAACTATAATTAAATATCAGTATATAAATATATATTCCTGAATTCAAACAGCTTATAATTTAGTTAAGTACAAACAATTAAACAGCAGAGATCATTTTAAATGAAATTAAATTACGAAAAGCATTGTAAATTATAAATGCAGTTTCAGAAAGAAAGCAATTAATAAGTGCCAATGTTCTACCGTAAAATTACAAGGAGAGGGTGAATTTCAAGTAGGCAGTTAAGAGATGAATAGGATTTCCACAAGAAACTTAGAGCAAAAAGTGGTATCAGCTGGAGGAAGAGAAAAAACAAAATAACAGGAGTGGGAGTTAACAGGGCTCACTCCCATGCAGTGAGGAGTTTAACGGGATAGGATTGAAGGTTCTTCTTGGGAGTGGGAGAAGTTACATTTCGATAGCCACAGGAGGAATTCACTGAAAAACGACACAGAGGAATTCAGATTTGACACAGAAAGGAGTAGAGGCCCACCACAGGTTCTCAAGCAAAAGAGTAACAGTGAAAGTATATTTTAAGGAAGCTTTCCACCATTGTCTTAAATAGAAGTGTAACTAATGAAATAATTAGGAGCCTCTTATTTGGCAAAGATGTTAAAGAAGACAGAAAGATAAAAGTAGAATCACTTAATTTCTGTTTTCTCAAGTTCAATTACATTGTCTTTATGCCTTCCAAAAGAATAAAGATGGCCGGGTGCGGTGGCTCATGCCTGTAATCCTAGCACTTTGGGAGGCCGAGGTGGGCAGATCATATGAGGTCAGGAGTTCGAGACCAGCCTGGCCAACATGGTGAAACCCCATCTCTACTAAAAATACAAAAATTAGCCAGGCATGGTGGCACGTGCCTGTAATCCCAGCTACTTGGGAGGCTGAGGCAGGAGAATCACTTGAACCCGGGAAGCAGAGGTTGCAGTGAGCAGAGATTGCGTGACTGTGCAACAAAGCCAGACTCCATCTCAAAAAACAATAATAATAAAGATTTGAAAATAAAACATTAGAAGGAGAGCGAAGTCCAAAACAAGTGGGAAGAGTGTAACAAAGGACCTATTTCCACAATGCCATATGCAAAAAATATTGATTGAGTGCCTTCTACTTGCAAAGTACTTGATATGAGGCTATGGAACATAAACCAAATCCAGTTCATGTGTCCAAGGAGCTTACAAGATAGAAGTGTTAAGGAATGCGGCTTGGTGCAGTGGCTCACGCCTATAATCCCAGAACTTTGGGAGGCCAAAGTGAAGGAGGCCAGGAGTCTAAGATCAAACTGAGGAGCACAGAGAGATCCTAACTTTACAAAATAAAATTTAAAAAAATTAAAAATTAGCTGGGTATGGGATTCCACGCCTGTAGTCCCAGCTACTCAGGCAGCTGAGACAGGAGGGTTACTTGAGCCAGGAGTTCAAGGCTGCAGTGAGCTATATACATACACCACTGCACTTCAGCCTCGGCGACAGGGCAAGACTCTGTCTCAAAAAATAGTGTTAAGGAATGTATATCAGACATTTTTATAAATGTCATAACAGAGGTGCAGGTAAAATCCTGTGAGCATTCACAGAAGAATAAAATCACCTTTCAGATACAGGATTCGGATCAGGTTTCACGGAAGAGGCAAAACTTTTTGTAAATCTCAAAATGGGTATGTTGTCAGAATGGAATGGCAAAAGAGCCTGGAAAAAGTAATGTTTATTCTGTGTGGTCTGTGTCTGCTAAAATTCCAGAGTTACTGTAGAGAAAGGGAGAGAATGGATTTGGGAGCCAATAGCAGTGTCTGCCACACCTGGCTCATATGTATACAGACTGCAGCAGGAAGGCAACGTCTGGCTACGATGCACAATACATGTGTGCCCTTGGTATAGCTCCTTAGCAGGAATATTCTGGCTAGTAAAATAACAGAGTTACTCAGGTGGGATAGCATGGTTGTTAATGGTGGAGGGTGTCCAGGTTCTTGGCATCTTGAACAAAGAATTCGTCAAAACGCACAAACAAAACAAGGAAGGAATGAAGGAATTTACTGAAAATGAAAGTACACTCCGGCCGGGCGACGTGGCTCACGCCAGTAATCCCAGCACTTTGGGAGGCCGAGGTGGGCGGATCACGGGGTCAGGAGATCGAGACCATCCTGGCTAACACGGTGAAACCCCGTCTCTACTAAACATACAAAAAAATTAGCCGGGCGTGGTGGCGGGCGCCTGTAGTCCCACCTACTCGGGAGGCTGAGGCAGGAGAATGGCGTGAACCCGGGAGGCGGAGCTTGCAGTGAGCCGAGATAGTGCCACTGCGCTCCAGCCTGGGCGACAGAGCGAGACTCCGTCTCAAAAAAACAAACAAAAAAGAACGTACACTCCACAGTGTTCGAGCGGACAGCGGGACTGAGCATAGGGGCAAAAAGGCCCTGTTACAGTTTTTGTGAATTTAAATTCCCTCTACTTAGGGTACACCCTATGTAAATGAAGAGGATGAAGTGAAGTTACAAAGACATTTCCTGATTGTATGCCCTATGGAGAGGATATTTCCTGTTATAGCTGAAGTGTGAATCTGGCCTTAGGTTCCCTGCCTCCAGACCCTATTTTCCCGCCTCATGGTGAATGTGTTATGAGGTTACTAAGATGGGGAAGACAGGAGAACAGAAATGTATCTAGCAGAGGGACAGACCTGAAGAAGTGGAGAATATCTTGTGAGATTTCCCCCACCTTTTTCATTCTTGGCTATGCCCTGTCGCCTGCTGAGCCTCTTTTCATATTCGGTCTGGAATGCTAAAACCTCCTTTTCCTCATTCCCTTTGTTATCTCTATATCTTGTTCCCTAGAAATAAAGATTTGAACTTTTGCATGAGCTGTACTTTTGCTACAGACCTTCTATTATCCAGCTACAGTGTTGACATACTTAATCTCCTTTAATGGGACAAGTAATGAACTCAATTAGCTGGAAAACCTCCATGCAAAGAGAACAGACAACTCTTACCATATAATTCACAGACATTTCCCTTGATTCACATTATTCCTGCATTAAAGACCTTCTACGACCCCGAATATCAGTTGGTTACTCGCTAAAACTGACTGTAGAGCAATTTCACCTTAAGCAGATTTACTTAACGAAACACTAATATGTAATTAATTGGACTGAGAATTTGATTTGCATACTCTCAAGCAACAATTTTTTATTATTTAAAAACAAAACACTTGACATTCTAGAAGGGGCTACAAAGACATCCCCAAAGGTCAATTAGTCCTACAACTGATTACCTAAATATTTAATAGCACTCAAACACAGTACTAAATGGGCTCTAATTTGTTTGTGAAAAGAAACAATGCCACTTTACACACGGCTGCCAAGTTTTCAGTAAACAAAGAGAATATGGTCTTGGGAAACTGATGAATCTAGTTTAAAATGCGACAAGATCTTCCTGTGCTCCTTCCAAACATGGCAGTGATTTTCCACTAATTTTCTACCTGATGCTTTTTTCCTTTAAGTCTACATGTTGATGCACCCCAAGGCTCAGTCTTTGAATCGGTCTCTTTCCTAGGTTGTTCTCAAGTAATCTCTAGGCTTGACAAACTTCCTCTGTACTGACAGCTCCCAATGTTATACCTATAGCTCACACCTCCTCCCTGAACTGCAGTCTCAAATATATCCCTGTCTATACAGTATGGCATGAATATCCAGCAGGCATCTCAAATTTACTGTGTCCCAAATGGAACTTCTGATTTTTCCCCCAGATAAAAACTGTAAATCCCACTCTCTTCCCCATCTCAATAAATGGTAACTCCCTCCTTCCAAATTGCTCAGGTCCAAAGCCTTGGTGTCATCCTTGGCTCTTCTCTCTTCTCCTGCACCCCCACATGTAACCTCTGAGGAGGTCTTATTGGTTCTACCTTTATAACCTATCCAGACACCAATCCCTTCTTACCACCTCCATCATGACGTACACTGCCATAATCGCTCCCCTAGATTCTTGCAATAGTCTCCTAACTGGCTTTCCTACTTCAGCCTCTCCTCCAACCCTTACACCTAATGTCTACTTTGAATAGAGCATCCAAGAGGATCCTTTGAAAATCTCCTCTGCTCAAACCCTTCCAGTGTATTCCCATCTGGGATAGAGTCAAAGTCTTCATGGCTGTCTCAAAAGTCCTCGATTGGTCCCCCGCTGTGCTCTGCCTGGTCCCCCGCTGTGCTGTGCCTCTGCTCTGGCCACAGGGGCTTCCTTGCTATTCTTCCAACACTCCAGGTGTACTCATTCCTGGAGATCTTTGCCATTGTCGCTCCTCTACCAGGAATACTCTTTCTCCAGGTGTCTTCCTAGATATCTTCAGGTCTTGGACTAAAAGTCACCCTCTCAATGAGTCTTTACCTGACTAGCTTATTTAAAATTGCAACTCCCACCTTCACCCCAGCACTATCTTCCATCCCTTCTTTACTTTTATCTATCGCACTTCTCATCTTCCAATATATATTTTACTTATTTATTTGTCTATTGTCTGTCTCCCCTCACTAGCAGGTAAGTTCCGTGAAGGCAGATAATTTTGTTGGCTTTAAACACCTAGAACAAAGCTTGGCATAAAGTAAGTACTCAATAGATTAATGTTAAATTAATAAATAAGTAAACAGTGATTATTTATGACTAACTAGGGGAAAAATATAATTAACAAGGATGTTTTCATGAAGGATAGACTCCCTAAGAGCAGTCACTATACCTTTTCCTTGTTTTTTTTTTTTTTTTCGAGACGGGATCTCGCTCTGTCACCCAGGTTGGAGTGCAGTGGTACAATCACAGCTCATTGCAGCCTCAAACACCTGGGCTCAAGCGATCCTGCCTCTTCAGCCTCCAAAAGGGCTAGGATTATAGGTGTGAGCCACCATGCCTGGCCATTTTCCTTCTTTTTGGCTCCATCATCTAGCAGAGTTGTGTCATATTGTAGATATTCAATAAATACTTATTGAATCTAGTTGAATATTTGTTGAAGAGCACAGACTGAAGCTTGTGTTCAAATCCCAGCTTCTCTGGTTATTGGCTGTGTAAGCTAAGGAAAAGCACTTAACTTCCCTGTGCCTAGAGTCTTCATAAAATAGGAATAATAATTATAATAGTAATTATATGTGGGGTTGTGTGAGGATTAAATGAGTAAATATTCTTAAACTACAGAATGGTGCTTGGCACAAAATAACGGATGATGATGATGACAACGACGATAGTCCTATGAAACTTATCATGAAATGGCAATTTCCTGGTTAAGCTTAAACCATTTATGTATTTTAAAAGTGAAAAGACTACATAAATTGAATGAAATAACCAAGTAGCATGTCACTCCCCAGCTGAAAATCTGTAAATAACTACTACTGCCACTGTGACAAAATCCAAACTTCCAATCTTGCATTCAAAGCCCTCTACAGGCCGGGCACAGTGGCTCACGCCTGTAATTCCAGCACTTTGGGAGGCTGAGGCGTGGATCACTTGAGGTCAGGAGTTCGAGACCAGCCTGGCCAACATGGTGAAACCCCGACTCTACTAAAAATACAAAAATTAGCTGGGCATGGTGGTGGGTGCCTGTAATGCCATCTACTTGAAAAGCTGAGGCAGGAGAATTGTTTGATCCCAGGAGATGGACGTTGCAGTGAGCCAAGATCGCACCACTGCATTCCAGCCTGGGTGACAGAGTGAGACTCTGTCTCAAGAAAAAACAAAAGAAAACAACAAAAAAAAAACCTTCTACATTTGTACCCAACATTTAACTTAAAAGTTAAAGGAACAGAAAACCAAATGCTGCATGGTCTCACTTATAAGTGGGAGCTAAACACTGAGTACATAGGGACACAAAGAAGGGAACAGCAGACACTGGGGTCTACTTGAGGATGGACGGAGGGAGGACAGTGAGGATCAAAAAACTATCCATCAGGTACTATGCTTTTATTACCTGGGTGATGAAATAATCTATACACCAAACCCCTGTGACATGCAATTTACCTATATAACAAGCCTACACATGTACCCCTGAATCCAAAATAAAAGTTAAAATAAAAAGATAACAAGATTTTTTCTTTTTCAAATACCAAGGAAAGTAATTCCCCACAAATGTATAAGGATGATTTTTTTCTAGGGATGTAAATAATGCCTCCTGAAGCACAGTTTGATTTTCTTTCTTTCTTTTCTTTGAGACGGAGTCTCACTCTGTCGCCCAGGCTGGAGTGCAGTGGCGCGACCTCGGCTCACTGCAACCTCTGCTTCCTGGGTTCAAGCAATTCTCCTTGCCTCAGCTTCCCGAGTAGCTGGGATTAGCCACTTGCCACCACACCCGGCTAATTTTTTCTATTTGTTTTGGTAGAAGCTGGGGTTTCACCATGTTCACCATGTTAGCCAGGCTGGTTTCCTGACCTCAGGCGACCCACCCACCTCAGCCTCCCAGAGTGCTGGGATTACAGGCATGAGCCACCGCGCCCGACCAGCACAGTTTGATTTTCAAAGAACTTTTACATAGTCAATTTATTTACAACAGTGACCACACTAAAAAGAAACCAGAATAGGAGTTGGCCTCATTAGGAAATATGAGGAAAGTAAGATTCAAAGACAGTAAACGATTTATTTGAGGTTTCATAGCTAGCAATTGGTGTATCCACGATCAGAAAACAGATTCTTGTGAGACTAAATTCAAGGACTCTTTTTTTTTTTTTTTTTTTTTTTTGAGATGGAGTTTCGCTGTGTCACCCAGGCTAGAGTGCAGTGGCGCAATCTCGGCTCACTGCAACCTCTGCCTCCGGGGTTCAAGCGATTCTCCTGCCTCAGACTCCTGAGTAACTGGGATTACAGTCACGCGCCACCACGCCCAGCTAATTTTTTTTTCTTTTTTTTTTTATATTTTTAGTAGAAACGGGGTTTCACTATGTTGGTCAGGCTGGTCTCCAACTCCTGACCTCGTGATCCACCTGCCTCAGCCTTCCAAAGTGTTGGAATTACAGGCATGAGCCACCATGCCCGGGCCAATTCAAGGATTCTTTTACCACAGCCTTCTATTGATAAATACTGAATTTAACAAGTAGGTTTCAAATTCCTTGTAGTGCTAGGCACATAATAGATGCATACTATGTGCTTAGTAACTGTTTAAGGTAAAAAAAAAATGTATTCTTTTCCTCTGGCTTACCAGATTTGTCACAGAACAAAGATAATTCATATCATTTGGCAGAAAATAAATTCATCCCCGAATCTTGGTAACTATCCTACTCATTATTTCAGCACTTTCTTTTTTTTTTGAGACTGAGTCTTGTATCGTTGCCCAGACTGGAGTGCAGTGGCACGTTCTCAGCTCACTGCAACCTCCACCTCCCAGGTTCAAGCGATTCTCCTGATTCAGCCTCCTGAGTAGCTGGGACTACAGGCGCACACCACCACCACGCCAGCTAATTTTTCTATATATATTTTTTAATAGAGTTGGGGTTTCACCATATTGGCCAGGCTGGTCTCCAACTCCTGACCTCGTGATCCACCCACCTCATCCTCCCAAAGTGCTGGGAAATATGGCGCCCAGCCATATTTCAGCACTTTGTAAAGGTGCAAAAGCAATTGTAATGGGCCCATGATTTCTATTGATATTCTTATTTATCATTTGTCCTTCTAACAAAAAGTCACATTATCTATCTCCCAGGAGTTATGCAAGATTAATGCCTGGGTTTCATGACTTGAGAAATTTTCTTCTGAACCAAAGACTAAATCATGAGACCTTATAAGATTTTGTGTTGCCTTCTATATGTGTGATTCTAATCTCCTCTCCTCCTGAATTTGAAGGATCAGAGATCTGACTGTAAATTGCCTTACACAGGGGTTTAAAACCTTATGCTTTCACATTCCATTGCATACTCCTAGGTATAATAAAATATAGAAAGTAGGATGATATTTATATTCAATGACCTATGTTTTAAAAAAATCATGTTTGTAACTGAGCTACGAACAACAGCCTTAGAAGAATTTGGAAGAGTCTATATAATAGATTTTTATCTTTTCTATTTCAATCACACTGAGATAAGTAGTAGTTTCTCTAAAGCCTAGAAACATCCAGAAAACCTGTTAGTGTTTCCAAGCCTGATATGAAGAGACATCACAAACTTTTTGGAAGAAAAGAACTTTAGCCTTTTGGCCCTTTGGGTTGTTTAAAGGAATGGGTACAGTCTTTTAAAAGTGGCTCAGTTGCCTGCTGTGATTGATCTCATAAAAGGGGTGATGTTGGGCCAGGTGCAGCGACTCAAGCCTATAATCCCAGCACTTTGGGAGGCCAAGACGGGTGGATCACGAGGTCAGGAGATCGAGACCATCCTGGCTAACCTGGTGAAACCCCGTCTCTACTAAAAATACAAAAAAATTTGCCGGGTGTGGTGGCGGGCGCCTTTAGTCCCAGCTACTCAGGAGGCTGAGGCAGGAGAATGGCGTGAACCCAGAAGGCGGAGCTTGCAGTGAGCCGAGATCGCACCACTGCATTCCAGCCTAGGTGACAGAGCGAGACACTGTCTCAAAAAAACAAACAAACAAACAAAAAAAGGTGGGTGATGTTTTCTCCTATAGGGTACTTATGATGATCTTCCTGGCTTTCCAAGGTAGCTACTCCAGTAAAATTAACCTACAGGGATTTCTTTTTATTATCTTTTTGCTTGTTTGTTTGTTTGTTTGTTGAGACAGAGTCTCCCTCTGTCACCCAGGCTAGAGTGCAGTGATGCGATCTTGTCTCATTGCAACCTCCACCTCCCTGGTTCAAGCAATCCTTGTGCTTCAGCCACCCAAGCAGCTGGGGTTACAGGCATGTGTCACCACACCCAGCTAATTTTTGTATTTTTAGTAGAGACAGGGTTTCACCATATTGGCCAGGCTGGTCTCAAGCTCCTGGCCTCAAGTGATCCACCTGCCTCAGCCTCCCTAAGTGCTGTAATAGGCTGAGCCACTGCATCTGGCCCACCCTGCAGGTTTTAAAACATGTAAATCCAGGAAGCTCACTTCCCTCATCCTCTTCTCCCCAGACTCTACTATTGTTCTCTACATTTCATTTATCAAGAACATATGATGAAAAATGTGATCCGATAAAGGGAAACACACAGCACCTAAGTTTAGTGGACACCATGTTGCAAAGTTGGGTAGAGAATACATTGTCATTGTTGTACAGGCTGCCACTGTAAACTGTTGCTCCCTGGCACCTCCACACTAGGGCGGGAGTCCAAACTTGTGAGTGGGCAGCTAGCCATGCCAACAGATGGGCACAGGGATGATAGCCAAGGGACGATGTATGTGCATCAAGTATAGGTGTTCAGAACAGGAATTCCAACTGAGAAGATCAAAATGACTGTCTCAAACTTATGGTTAAGAGCTTGTCAATTCATGCCTGGTTTAATATAAATGAATTGGAATTGAAGAGAATCGGCATATTTTGACAGAACCTCAAATTTATTTTTTGTAAAAATATAAATTCAACTTAGACATTTGCAGTAAATGGCTTAGTGGCATTTTCTGAGAAGAAAATGTTTCCACTTTTCCATTTTTCATGATTGTTAACCTTCCCTTAAAGATATATAGCACTGGACTCTTTTATAAAATTAGCTCATTACTTTCTCATTTGTTATTAACTCCTGAAATGCATTCAACTCTAGTGCTTCAATGTCACCTATAATTCTTAAGGAAATTTGTCCTAGCAGATCAATTAAATTCAATTTCCTAACTTGATCTGTTAAATCTCAAAAAATGCCTGAGATCTACTTTACATTCTTCTGAATGCAAGAAAGATAATCCTAAAGGGATGCTTTATCAGTGTTTTAAATTTTTATTTCTAATAATAATTTCAATATCTCAAATCCTAAAATTACATAATTTGAATTACAAACGGGAGGAGGGACATGCAGGATTGAGATTTAGAATCCTTTAAGATCATTAATATGAACAGAGAAGAGAATATATGGCTTATTTTACTTAAGCTTATATTACTTAATGTCTTGTATTAATTATATTGCTTATATATATTGCTTACATGATATTATGTTATACTTGCTTGGATTACTTCTCTGTACTTTTTTCCTAATTAGTAGAATTAAGGAATTGGACTAGGCTACCTCTGAGGTCCTCTCCAGCTACAAATTCTCTATTTCTCATGCAGACAAATGAAATGATGCTCTCCTTTCAAGCTAGGAATGGAAATTCTGAGTGGAAGTCTCTCCATGGCTTATTGTAACCCCAAAAGAAGACAGAGCATGATGATGACTGCTATACAATCCAAACTGCTCTGCGTGGCTAAGCTTTTTAGAAGTAGGGAAGTCAGGATTTATCCTGAGACTCTTGAAGATCTTCCAGAAACAGGTTTCCCCATCACCCAAAACTTCTCCATAACAATATTTTAAATTTTTTATTGAAGAATAATATAAGCAGAAAAGTGTATAGCTATGAACTTTCATAAATTGAATACATGCATGAAAACAGCAACAAATCAGAAAACAGGCCAGGTGCTGTGGCTCACACCTGTAATCCCAGCACTTTGGGAGGCTGAGGCAGGAAGATCACTTGAGGCCAGGAATCTGAGGCCAGCCTGGGCAACATAGCGAGACCTTGTCTCTACTAAAAATTTTATAAAAGAGGGCCTTTCTGCTCAGAAGACCCCTCTCTCTCAATAGAGAGAGCTGTTTTTCTTTCTCTTTTCTTCTGCCTTTTAATTCTTCTCTCCTAAACTCCTTGTGTGTGTCTGTGTCCTAAATTTTCCTGGCGCGAGATGACGAACCCTGGGTATATACCCCAGAGAATGTCACCGTATCATATTGGGGACCTTGTCTGGGATACCAAGGTACAGCATTCATCGAAACAGTGAGTAGAGGAGCAGATTCCAACTCTGTCCTTTCATTTGGGGCTCTCGGCCTCCATTTTAAAACCAAATCAAACCAAATACTGGGCCCCCTTCAGCCATTTAAAAATGATTAGCGTGACTGCCAGCCTTGCAAGACTTGGGGGACAGGCTTACTGGGGAAAACATGGAGAATCCCCCAGCACCCACGGGTTGCTGGGCGTGTTGGCCGTATTTGAACCAGCTCCCTTTCACGGAGAACTTAGCCGTGGCGTAGGCTGGAAAAGGTCCTGGAACAAACAACTGAGGATTTATGGCTGGGGCTACCCCCCCCGCCAACCCCAGTGTTATCCAAAGGTTTCTTTTTTTTTTTTTTTTTGAGACGGAGTCTCGCTGTGTTGCCCAGGCTGGAGTGCAGTGGCACGATCTCAGCTCACTGCAAGCTCCGCCTCCCAAGTTGAGGCCATTCTCCTGCTTCAGCCTCCCGAGTAGCTGGGACTACAGGCGCCCGCCACCACGCCCGGCTAATTTTTTGTGTTTTTAGTAGAGACGGGGTTTCACTGTGTTAGTCAGGATGGTCTCAATCTCCTGACCTCGTGATCCACCCATCTTGGCCTCCCAAAGTGCTGGGATTACAGGCGTGAGCCACCGTGCCCAGCCCCAAAGGTTTCTTGACTGACCCCAGCCTCCGACTGTCCGTCAGGGTGTCGGCAACAGGATCTCCAACTTTTCTATCATAATTTCCTCCTTTCCTGCCATATGTCTTACCCCTCTCTCTCAATAGAGAGAGGTGTTTTTCTTTCTCTTTTCTTCTGCCCGTTAAACCTCAGCTCCTAAACAAAGCAACAACAAAAAACTTAGCCAGGCATGGTGATGCGTGCCTGTGGTCCCAGCTACTTGGAAGGCTGAGGCAGAAGGATCACTTGGGCCTGGAAGATGGAGGCTGCAGTGAGCTATGATTGTGCCACTACACTTCAGCCTGGGCAACAGAGGGAGACTCTGTCTCAAAAAAAAAAAAAAAAGAAAAAAAGAAACAAAAACTAGCATATTATCTGCACCCCAGAAGGCACTGTTTTCTTCCAGTGCCTCCTCAAAAATGCCCATTATCCTAACTTCCAACAACATAGATTCATCATATAACATGTACTCTTTTGTATCTGGTTTCTTTCTTTCACTCAACATTATTTTCATGAGGTAGACCCATATTGTTGCATGTAGTTTTAGAATGTTCATTTTCATTACTGTACAGTATTCCATTTGTTTATCTATTCTACTGTAGATGGGCATTTGGTTAATTTCCAGCTGTGGGCAATTACAAGTAGTATTCCTATAAACTATGAACATGTTTTTGATGAACATATTTATGCACTTATTTGTGTATACACTGAAGACTAGATTTGCTGGGTCATAGGTTATGCATATGGTTTAGCTCTAGTAGATATTGCCAATTTCCCCAAGTAATTATAACCAATTTACACCTCCATCACCAGTTTTTGAAAGCTCCTCTTGCTCCACATCCCTGTCAAAACTTGGTATTGTATGTCTTTTTTCATTTTAAGTCTTCTGGTGGATATTCCAATGTGTTTTTTATAATTTCTTTTTATTTTGATTATTGAGGTGAAAGTCACGTAACAAAATTAACCTTTTTAAAGTGAACAATTTAGTAGCAGTTAGGACGTTCACCATGTAGTACAACCTCCACCTCTATATAGCTCCGGAACATTTCATTACTCCAAAAGGAAACTCTGTATCCATTAAGCAATGGCTCCACATTTCCTGCCTTTTGACCTATCCCTTGCCACCCATGGATCTGCATTCATCTCTATAGATTTACCTATTCTGGATATTTCATATAAATGGAATCACACAATATGTGGCCTTTTGTGTTTAGTATCTTTCTCTTAGCATAGTGTTTTCAAGGCTCATTCATATTGTATCATGTATCAGTATTTCATTCCTTTTATAGCTGGTTAATATTTCCTGGTGTGTATGTACTACAGTTTTGTTTATCTATGCATCCATTGATGAATATCTAGGCCATTTCCACCTTTTGGCTATTGTGAATAGTGCTGCTAGGAATCTGTGTGTGCATGTATTTGGTTGAGTACCTCTTTTCCATTCTTTTGGGTATATACCTAGGAGTGGAATTCCTGGGTCATATTGTAATTCTATGTTTAACTTATTGAGGAACTGCCAAGCTTTCTTCCACAGTGGCTGAACAATTTTACATTATCACAATTGGCCAGGTGCGGTGGCTCACACCTGCAATCCCAGCACTTTGGAAGGCCAAGGAGGGTGGATCTCTTGAGGCCAGGAGTTCGAGACCAGCCTGGCCAACGTGGTGGAACGCCATCTCTACTAAAAATACAAAAAATTAGCCAAGCTGGTGGCACATGCCCATAGTCCCTGCAGGCTGAGGCATGAGAATCGGTTGAACCCAGGAGGCAAAGGTTGCAGTGAGCCAAGTTCACACCACTGCTCTCCATCAGCGAGACTCTGCCTTAAAAAAAAAAAAAAAAGAAAAAAAAATACATTCTCACCATCACTGTACTAGGGTTCTGATTTCTCCACATCCTTGGCAGGAAATACACTTATTATTTTCAGATTGTATTTTGTCTGCTTTTAAAATTATAGCCATAGCCATCCTAGCAGGTATGAACCTTACTGTGGTTTTGATTTGCATTTCTCTAATAACTAATGAAGTTGAGCATATTTTCATGTTTCCATTGCCCATTTGCCCATCTTCTTTGGAGAAATGTCTGTTCAAGTCCTTTGCCTATATTTTAATTGGAGTGTCTTTTTGTCATTGAGTTTTAAGAATTCTTTCTATGTTCTAGATACCAGACACTTATTTGTGAATATTTTCCCCTATTCTGTACACAGTCTTTTCAGTTTCTTGACAATGTCCTTTGACATTAACACAAAAGCTTGTAATTTTCATAAGTCATCCAATTTATTTTATTCTTTTGTTGCTTTTGCTTTGGGTTGTCATATCTAAGAATCATTGTCAAATTCAAGGTCATGAAGATTTACACCTATGTTTTCTTCTAAGAATTTTATGCTCTTATCTTTAGATTATTGATCCATTTTGAATTGATTTTTATATATGGTAGGGGATAGCCTAACTGCTCTGGCTAGAACTTAAGGTGTACTGTTGAACAGGTATCCAACTTTATTATTTTGCACATGTATATCAAGTTGTCCCAGCATCATTTATTAAAGAAAGTGTCTTTTTCCCATTGAATGGTCTTGTTGAAAATCAAATTTTCACAGATTTATACGTTTATTTCCATACTCTCAATTCTATTACAGTGGTCTACATGTCTATCTTATGTCACTACCATATAGTTTTGATTACTGCAGCTTTGAAGTAAGTTTTGAAATTAGGAAGTGTGAGTTCTCCAATTTTGTTCTTTTTTAGTAGTTTTTCACTCTTCAGCGTCCTTCACAATCCATTTGAATTTGAGAATAGGCTTTTCCATTTCTACAATAATTATCATTGGAACGTTGATAGAGATCACATTGAATCTATAGACCACTCTGTGTAGTATTGTCATCTTAGCAGTATGAAGTTTTCTCTTCCATGAACACAGCATGTCTTGCCACTTATTTAAATCTTCTTTAATTTCTTTCAGTAACGTTTTGTAGTTTCCAGTGTAATAATTTTTCATCTCCTTGGTTACACTTATTCCTAGGTATTTTATTCCTTTGGGTGCTGTGGAAAATGAAACTGTTTTCTTAATTTCCTTATTGGTTGTTTGTTGTTGGTATATGGAAAAACCACTGTTGACCAGGCACGGTGGCTCACGCCTGTAATCCCAGCACTTTGGGAGGCTGAGGCAGGTAGATCACCTGAGGTCAGGAGTTGGAGACCAGCCTGGCCAACATGGCAAAGCCTTGTCTCTACTAAAAATACAAAAATTAGCCAGGTGTGGTGGCATGCACCTGTAGTCCCAGCTACTCGGGAGGCTGAGGCAGAAGAATCACTTGAACCCAAAGGGCGGAGGTTGCAGTGAGCCAAGATCACGCCACTGCACTCTAGTCTGAGCGACAAAGCAAGACTCCGTCTCAAAAAACAAAACAAAACAAAACAAAATTGTTTTTTCTGTGTGTTGATCTTGTACTTTGCAACTTTGCTAAGTTTGTTTTTACCTCTACTAAAATCTAATACTAAGAGCAGATTTTAGAAGAGCTAAAAACAAATATTCTTGTTTGTTCTTGTAGAGTCTTTCAGAGTTTCTATATATATGATCATGTCCTCTGTGAAAATAGTTAAGTTTTGCTTCTTCCTTTCCAATTTGTATGTCCTTTATCTGTTTTTCTTGCCTAACTGCTCTGGCTAGAACTTAAGGTGCACTGTTGAACAGTAGTTAATAAAACAGACATCTTTGCCTTGTTGCTGATCTTAGGGGAAAAGTTTTTAGTCTTTCATCCCATTGAGCATAATGTTAATTATGAGTTTTTTACAAATGCCTTTTATCACAATGAAGAAAGTTCCTTCTATTTCTAGTTTTCTGAGTGTTTTCATCATGAAAAGGTGTTGGATTCTATCAGATGGCCTTTCTACATCAATTGAGATAATCATATGTGTTCTCCCCCTCATCCTATTAATGTTATGTATTACATTGATTAATTTTCTTATATTAACCACACTAGTATTCCTGATTTTTAAATTCCACTTAGTCATAGTTTTGAATCCTTTTAATATCCCATTTCATTTGATTTAATAGTGTTTTTTGAGGTTTCTTGCTTCTATATTCATAAGAAATATTGGTCTGTAGTTTTCTTGTGGTGTCTTTGGCTTTAGAATCAGAGTAACACTGGCCTCATAAAATGAATTAGTAAGTGATTCCTCCTCTTCTCTTTTTTGGAAGAGTTTGAAACGATTTGGTGTTAATTCTTCTTTAGATGTTTGGTAGAGCCAATGTGGTTTTAATTTGCATGTCCCTATTGTCTAATGATGTTATCTTTTCATAGGTTTATTGGCCATTTTTACATAATGTTTTGTTAAAGTCTGTTCAAGGGTCAGTCATGGTGGCTCATACCTGTAATCCCAGTACTTTGGGAGGCTGAGGTGGGTGGATCACTTGAGGTCAGGAGTTTGAGACCAGCCTGGCCAACATGGCGAAACCCTGTGTCTACAAAAATACAAAAATTAGCTGGGTGCAGTGGCATGTGCCTGTAATCCCAGCTACTTGGGAGGCTGAGGCAGAGAATTGCTTGAACCCAGGAGGCAGAGGTTGCAGTGAGCTGAGCTTGCATCATTGCACTCCAGCCTGGACAACAGAGCAAGACTCCATTTCAAGAACAAAAAGTCTGTTCAAGTCTTTTTTCCATTTCCTATTGGTAGTCTGTCTTTTTCTTGATTTGTAGAAATGTTTACATATTCTGGATGAGTGCTCTTCAGATATATGTATTGTTATATATTCTCCCTTTTCTTTTTTTTTTTTTTTTTTGAGATGGAGTCTCACTCTGTCACCCAGGCTGGAGTGCTATGGCATGACCTCGGCTCACTGCAACCTCCACCCCCCGGGTTCAAGCGATGCTCCTGCCTCAGCCTCCCGAGTAGCTGGGATTACAGGTGCCTGCCACCACGCCCAGCTAATTTTTGTATTTTTAGTAGAGACAGGGTTTCACCATTTTGACCAGGCTGGTCTTGAACTCCTGATCTCGTGATCCACCTGCCTCGGCCTCCCAAAGTGCTGGAATTACAGGCGTGAGCCACTGCGCCTGGCCATATTGTCACACTTTACGGTTTCTCCTCTTATTCTGTTACAGGTGTCTTTCAATGAACAGAGTTCTTAATTTTAATATATCTTGTTATATCATTTAAAAATTTTTTTTGGTTAGCCCTCTGTGTTGCAGGCAGGCCATCTTTGCCTATTCCAATATCATAAAGATCTCTCCCATGTTTTTGTCTAAAAAGCACTATTCGCATGTACCATTTACATGTACTCTACATGGAACTTATTTTTGTATAAGGGGTGAGGTAAAGGTTATGGTACATTTTTTTTCCCATATAGATACCAAGCTGACTCAACATCAATACTTTCCTCATTGCCCTGCTATGTCACCTTTACCATAAGCCAGGTAATCATGTATGTATGGGTCTGTTTCTTGATTATTTATTCTGTTCTATATGGCAAGTTTTCTTTTTTTTTTTTCTTGAGACGGAGTCTTGCTCTGTTGCTCAGGCTGGAGTGCAGTGACACAATCTCGGCGCACTGCAAGCTCCACCTCCCGGGTTCAAGCCATGCTCCTCCGTCAGCCTCCCAAGTAGCTGGGACTACAGGCGCCCGCCACCATGCCCGGCTAAATTTTTGTATTTTTAGTAGAGACGGGGTTTCATGGTGTTAGCCAGGATGGTCTCGATCTCCTGACCTCGTGATCCGGCCGCCTCGGCCTGCCAAAGTGCTGGAATTACAGGTGTGAGCCACCGTGCCTGGCCTGCAAGTTTTCTATCTATGCTTGAATACCATGTTGTCCTAATGACTGTAGTTTTTTTTTTTTTTTTTTTTTTTTTTTGAGACGGAGTCTTGCTCTGTTGCCCAGGCTGGAGTGCAATGGCGCTATCTTGGCTCACTGCAACCTCCACCTCCTGGGTTCAAGCAATTCTCCATCTCAGCCTCCTGAGTAGCTAGGATTACAGGCACCTGCCACCACGCCCAGCTGATTTTTTTTTTTTAATTTTTTTTATTTTTAGCAGAGATGGAGTTTCACCATCTTGGCCAGGCTGGTCTTGAACTCCTAACCTTGTGATCCATGCCCCTCGGCCTCCCAAAGTGATGACTGTAGTTTTAAGTCCTAGCATCTGAAAGTAAAAGTCCTCCAATTTTGTTCTTCAAGATTGTGTTGGGTATTCTTCAGCCTTTGCATTTCCACATTAAATTTAGAATCAGCTTCTCAATTGCTGATTCTTTAGTAAAAGAAAAACAACCCTGCTGGAGTTTTGATTGGAACTTCGTTGTAGCATAAGGCTTTGGAAGCTGCAAAATAAATAAATAAATAAATAAAGGATACCTCCAGCATTTGGAAGCATGATTTAAAAAAAATGTATTCAACAAATATCTTTTCAGTGCTGGATTTTTGTCATGTTCTCTATGAGGTGTGGCAGTGAGTAGGGACACAGTGGGAACAAGACTCAGTACCCGCACTTGAGGGCTCAGGGAGCAGCCTTGCTATTTTCTAAATGTGACACTGAGACTTTCCACTGAATTGATGCAGTCTGTGTGTTGCTTTTTAATCATGACAGTTTTATAGTGGCTGAGATTAGACACCTGCTGAGGCATTTTATGATCATTTATACGTGTCTTCCTGACGAGACTGAGTGCTTTACAAATCCTCATGAGGTTTCACTTAGGAAATAGAAGTTCAGATGTTGTTAAGTTCTTAATATCTACCCCTGAGCACTTTACAGATTATTTTATTTAATTCTCAATAACAACCTCATTGAACAATGAAATAAATATTATTGTCCCCATTTTTACAGTTGAGGAAACTGAGGCTTAGAGAGGTCGAGTCATTTGCCTAGGATCATACACATAGGTTATGGATCTAGAATTTAAACCCAAGTCTTCCAAATTTCAAAGCCAATGCTCTTAGCCACTACAAATCAAAGACAGAAATAATGTAACATTCTCGTCCCTGTGACTTAATTACTTGCAATGTGAAATAATGTAACATTCTCATCCCTATAATTGAATTACTTGCAATGTATCTGCACATCCATTGTTGTAACAAAAGGGCCATATTAATGGAGTCTTAAAAATAGACACAGGTGAGTTTGTTCATGTTTCTGCTGCACTCCATAGAGGGTGGTGGTGGTGGTGGTAGTGGTGGTGTTGGTGAGATAAAACAGCCAGAGTCTAGATGGGACTTCGTTATTATATGGTACTTTAACTACATTATCATCTGTGGTCACCAGGCATGTCAAGTGTAAATTCTCCTCCTGGGCTTTCCCAAAGGTGCCCATGGTCGTTAATCAGGGTAAATATACACTGTAAAGGCAAATACCTTGTTTGGAAGGATTATTGGAAACTGGCTTAGAGCCAGTTTAAATCTAATTCTTGAGTGCAATGTGTTTTGTAGGAAAGAACAGAATCACTCCATTACTTCGTTTCATCTTAGCTCAAATGTTACCAGCTCAATAAGGCATTCCCTGACCACCCTTTTTAAAAGTGAAAACACCTCCCCATCTAGAATGCCCTATCCCCTTTCCTAGGTTTTTTGCACTACAGAATGTGTTTCTTTCTTGTGTATCATGTTACTTATTTACTTATTTCATTTATTGTCTGGTTTTGTTTGTGTTTTTTAAGATGAAGTCTTACTCTGTTGCCCAGGCTGGAATGCAGTGGCATGATCTTGGCTTACTGCAATCTCCACCTCCCCGGTTCAAGTGATTCTCCTGCCTCAGCCTCCTGAATAGCTGGGACTACAGGTGCACACCACCACGCCCGGCTAATTTTTGTATTTTTAGAGGTTTCACCATGTTGGCCAGGTTGGTCTCGAACTCCTGACCTCAAATGATCCACCTGCATCAGCCTCCCAAAATGCTGAGATTACAGGTGTGAGCCACCGCACTTGGCCTCTTGTCTGCTTTTCTTTCTTTTAAAACAAGCTCCATAAGGATAGAGATTTTTGTCTGTTTTGTTCCTTGCTGTATCTCAAGCAGCTAGAACAATGCCATGTAAGTGGCTGATACACAGAAGTATTTATTGAATAAATAAAAATGTGAAATAAAGTTTGTTTGGCTTTTTAATTTTTAGTTTTTTAGAGACCATAAAAAATATTGCTCTGTTGCCCAGGTTGGAGTGCAGATCATAGCTCACTGCAGCCTCCAGCCCCTAGGCTCAAGTGAGCCTTCCAACTCAGCCTCCTGAGTAGCTAGGACTACAGAAAAGTACTACCATGCCTGGCTAATTTTATTTTAATTTTTTTGTAGAGACAGGGTCTCACTATGCTGCTTAGGTGGTCTTGAACTCCTGGCCTCAAGTGATCCTCCCACCTCAGCTTCCCAATGTGCTGGGATTGCAGGTGTGAGCCACCATGCCCACCTTGAAATAAAGTTCTGATATGAGTTTGTCTCACCTAGACCTGATAGGATTATACTGCATTTAGTTCCTCTGTGGCTAAGAGCATAATGGAAAAGTAAATTTAGAAATGGAAGAAATCTTCATACTGACTATTGTAGTAAGAGCTATTATGATGGGAAGGGCCACATTCAGAGTCCTTAGAATGTCCCCTCTTCCCTCCCTCTACACTAACAAGTCACCCAAAAGCAATATCCTATCCCTAAGGGATGCAGGAATGGAGATTCTTTTCACATTGCTGTTTAACTCACCAGTATAGTAGGCGAAGCTGACAGACATCTTGAAAAAGAAAATATTATCAAAAATTTATTCAAGACAGTGATCCTGCATTTATAAGATGCACTTATTGTATATACATTACTCAGGGGTAGCTGGCCTTGTAGAATGGTGGAACGATTAACACCTAATCATCAAATTAAACACTTAATGATACATGGTGCCCTGTCTTCTGGAATGCAGCAAATATTCTTAACTAGCAAACAATTCTCCCACAGCTAGAACAGGTGGATTTGGAACCAAGAGGTAGAAGGGAGAGTGAAACTTTTCACTACCATCCCTAATGACCCACCTGCAAAATGTTTGCTGACTATCCCTGTGACAGTGGGCTCTGGCACAGAGCTTTTAGTACCCAAGGGAGGAATGCTTTTACTACAGGTAAACCAGATTATAAACTGAAAGTGTCACATGGCCAGTTCAGGTTTCTCATGGCAGCAGGTAACAGTTCAAGAAAGTTATTACATTGCTTTCCAGTGAATACTGCTGGCTATTAAGGAAAAGTAAGATTGTCACTAAATAAAGAGTAAGAAAAGAGTATGCACCAATTTTTTTGTTTTTTTGAGACAGAATCCTGCTGTGTCACCCAGGCTGGAGTGCAGTGGTGCAGTCTTAGGTAAGACTGCGGTCTCCACCTCCTGGGTTTAAGCAATTCTCCCACCTCAGCCCCCCGCGTAGCTGAGACTACAAGCGTACACCACCGTGCCTGGCTAATTTTTGTATTTTTAGTAGAGAAGGGGTTTTGCCGTGTTAGCCAGGCTGGTCTTGAACTCCTGACCTCAAGTGATCCACCTTCCTGGGCCTCCCAAAGAGCTGGGGTTACAGGCGTGAGCCACTGCATCCAGCTGCACAAATTCTTAAAGATCCGTCAGGTCACCTCTTAATACTATTTTGGTAGTGGTGAAATTATAGAAACCCCACATATGCAGGACCATTAAGGGCTCCCATCTTTCAGGAATGAGGGTATGAGTTATCCCTTTGGGTTCAGAATCCCAACCAGCTGAAGTGCTAAGTGAAGGCAAAGAGAATATGGATTGTGTAGTACAGGAGGAAATCATAACTTCTACCCCAGCTGGTGATTCATGATGTAAATGAGAACTACTGGCCAGGCGCAGGGGGTAATCCCAGAACTTTGGAAGGCAAAGGTGGAAGGATAGTCTGAGGCCAGGAGTTTGAGACTACCCTGGGCAACCTAGCGAGACCACCAAAAAACAAAACAAAACAAAACAAAAAACACACACACAAAAACTATTTTCTTTTTTCTTGAGACAGGTATTAACTATACATTTTAACGAATTTCTCTTTTCTTCCTACTATTTTATATAAGCTCTAAATTAATCTAGTGATTAATTTTATAGCTTGGTCCATAGATTCCAGATTATTGAGATGGGATGGCAATGACACTAGAAGAGATGTACACAGCATCCTGAGACCCTGACTTGGAGCTGGATGAGTTCATAATGACACTGGGCTGACCATTTCCGGGAAGGAGGGGAGCACATTTTCCATTGGACTGGAGCTCACTCATTTTGTGAGTTAGAATCATTTATTTCCTTCCAAGATTATTTTTCTTTCTCTCCCTCCAAACCTCCCTCCTCCCTTTTCTTTCTTTCTTATTTTTCTTCTATCTTCCTTCTAGTTTTAGAAGTTTAGGTGCACGGAAAGATTGTATACTGATGTAAGGCGGTCACCGGGAGGAAATACAGAACTGGGCAGACACTTGTTCTTCTCCTGGCCACCCAATATCTCAATTCTTTTTCTATATTTGGAGAATCCCTCTCATTATGAGGCAGAGTCTGCTACCTACTAAGTTGAAAGTGTGAAATACTTGTGTTTTCTTTTGCTTTTGTTTTTTGCAGATTCCGTGTCCTTGAGTGAGGGCTATGATCAGATGTACCTACCAAATCAAAGTCTTGGGAGCTAGCAACACAAGGACACAGGTTCATGGTGTTCTGGTGACAGATGCCAACTATGGATGCCTCCTAAACTAGCAAGAGCGTTGGCTGTAGATGTACCCTCCTGTGCCCAAAGCCAATGCTAGTGGCAGGGTCAGTGTCTAGCTATGGTATGATGCTATCTTCTCTGAAGCATTGCTGTGGATGACTTGGGGTGCTGTTTTCTGACTAGGTGGCCCTAAAGCAGTGGTGTGCTAGAGCCAGCTATACCAGCTTGCAAAAGCTGACTGCTAAATTTTCAGAGAGGCTGTGAGCCAGTTTTTAAATGTAATACTGAGAATGAAGTTATATAAACATACAATTAAATAAATTATATTTTTAAAAGGTAGCAAACACTCAAAATCCATCATGTCCTAGTTATATTACTATTATATATGGATATAAGATTATTTACATCCATTGTATCTTTAGTGGTACATCTCTTCCCAATTCCATGTTCAATGCCATCACATTGGGAGCTTGAGACTGGCTGCAGCGGCAATATGTACACCATGAAAATTGGCAAACGCTATACACATCAGGGCTTGATTTCTTACTTTGTTGATTGTCTAGACTTTAAGTGATGAAGAAATGTTAATAATAGAGATTAGGCCGGGTGTAGTTGCTCACACCTGTAATCCTATCGCTTTGGTAGGCTGAGGTGGGTGGATTACCTGAGGTTGGGAGTTCAAGACCAGCCTGGCCAACATGGTGAAACCCTGTCTAGTAAATACAAAAAATAGCCAGGCATGGTGGTGGGCACCTGTAATCCCAGCTACTCAGGAGGCTGAGGCAGGAGAATCACTTGAACCATGGAGGCGGAGGTTGTGGTGAGCCGAGATCGTGCCACTATACTCCAGCCTGGGCAACAGAGTGAGCCTCTGTCTCAATAATAACAATAATAATAATACGGATTAAACTTAAATGTGTGTCACGTCTACAGCCATTACTTGTAAATAGCACAAAATTTAAGGAAACACATTTTTCCTGGGGAGTTAGTTTCACTGCCCAAAAGTCTCATTCTCTGATCCAGAGATTCTGAGGCAACCTATTATCCTTCAAAAATATCTTTTTCTGATTAAGTGTCAGAGTATGTTTCTGAGGACTAAAAAAACTGATGGATGCACTGCTCTATCAGTAACAGGACAGGCATCTTTTCAGTAATTTGTGACAAAAATCTCCACAATATGCCTTAGACTAAGGGAGGGCAAGATTTTCTTTCCTTGTAAAGCTTCCCAGCTTGTAACAAGAACATTCCAGCCCTTTGAACAGTAGTCCAATTCCTATTTAAAATTGTGGGTCTATACATTACAATCGCAACATCTTTTGTACATATTATGACGTATCCCTTGTGCCCCTAAATTTAAGTTCATATTCTAATGTGGGAGTATTCTGCACATTTTTGAGGAATTGGACTGCTCATATTAAAATTAACAAACTTTATTTTTTGAGACAGGGTCTCACTCTGTTGTCCAGGTTAGAGTGCAGTGGCATGATAATAGCTGACTGCAGCTGCAGCCTCAGCCTCGCTGGCTCAAGCAATCCTCCCACCTCAGCCTCCCAAGTAGCTCGGACTACAGGTGCACACCACCACACCTGGCTAATTTTTAGATTTTTTTGTAGAGACAGGGTCCCACACTATGTTGCCCAGGCTGGTCTCCAACTCCTGGGCTCAATTGATCCTCCCCACTCAGCCTCCCAAAGTGCTGGAATTACAAGTGTGAGCTACTGTGCTTAGCCAACAAATATTTATTGAGCACCTATTATTTGCAAAAGACTATGGCAGAAGTCGTTGGAGAACAAATCTCAAAAGTTTTGTTTCATTTTTGAGGAACTTTATTATTCAGTATGAGAGATGACATATACACAATGACTGAAGTTCAAAACAGCACATATTGGGAAACATGAAAGAGCTTCAAACTGCTATGAAACCTACCAATTTCAGCAAGATAACTAAGCAATATACCATTTATAACAATAAGCCAAGCTTGATAATAAATGTTATTCAAATATCACAGTATATTTATATAAATATATTTATATACACACATATAAATATGTACATATTATATACACACATATAAATATGTACATATTTTATACACACATATAAATATGTATATATTTATATACACGTATAAATATGTATATTGTATATATATATATATATATTTTTTTTTTTTTTTTTGAGACATGGTCTCACTCTATCACCCAGGCTGGCTAGAGTACAGTGGCACGCTCACTGCAGTCTCAACCTCCTGGACTCAAGCCATCCTCCAACCTTAGCCTCCCAAGTACCTGGGACCACAGGCACGTGCCAACACAACCAGCTAACTTTTCATTTTTTGTAGAGACAGGGTCTCCTTGTGTTGCCCAGTCTTGAACTCCTGGGGTCAAGGGATCCTTTGGCATCAGCCTCTCAAAAGTGCTGGGATTACAGGCGTGAGCCACCTCGCTGGGCCATAAAAGCATCAATCTTAATTGTTTTTCTTCAATATAAGAGGAAGACTGATATAAGCCTCGGAGCCAGACAGACCTGGGCTTGGGAAGCTGCTCAGCAATTTGCTTGCTCTGGTTATCAGTCAATAGTTCAATCCAGGAAGCAGAACTCTTAGGAGTAATATGGAGTAAAGGATTCATCATAGGGATTACATTTGTGCAACTGTGGGAGATAGGATAATAAAGGTCTGCAAAGGAGGGGACAGTTGGAGGAGCAGATAAAGCACTAATCTGGGAGCATGGATTGGAGCCCATATGGGGCTCAATGTTGCCTCTGCTGGAGGGCCTGAAGCCACTGAAAATGACAAGTAGGACGGGCTGTTGGCAAGGAAAACTGGACACAAAGTGGTGGAAAGCCAGAACACCTGCTTGCAGTAACACAGGATGGTGGCTTTGTACTGTCTCTCATTGCACCTAACCTGGCCCAGGATTGAGAGCACCTGACGAAGATGGGCGGGAGCGAAGGGACCTGTGACTGCAGCCGCTGCCTCATGCCAACAAAGCGAGTCAGGAGATCAGCAACATTGCTCTGCGTGCAATGGCTGCTGCTTCGCTTCTGCATTCCAAATCATGCACAGAAAGCTCTTGTGGCCAATTCTAAACAGGAGCCATACAAGTTCAGGGAATTCCAGGAAACATAGTTTCAGCTTAGCTAAGCTGCCGCAATATGAAGCCACCATATTCTGTTACTTGAAGTAAGAAAACAAAATCCTCTTAGCCTCAGTTTTCTCATTTGTGAAAAAGGCATATTAGTACTTATTCTCAGAGTTGCTGAGAGGATGCATATCTTAAGGCATAGCTCCCTAGTATGTAGTGTATTATTTATCTCAATTAATTTAATTATTTATCTCAAATTAATTCAAAGCCTTCAATGCCAGTTTTATAATTTTTCTAATTACCCTCTTGATAAGATTATCATTAATAATTTGCTATTTTTAAAATAAATTAGGCCAGGTGTAGTGGCTTACAACTGTAATCCTAGTATTCTGGGAGGCCAAGACAGGAGGCTCACTTGAGGCCAGGAGTTTGAGATCAGCCCGGCCAATATAGCATGACCCCATCTCTATAAAAAATTTTGAAAAGGAGCCATATATAGTGGCATGTGCCTGTAGTCCCAGCTATTTGGAAGGATGAGGTGGGAGGATCACCTGAGCCCAGGAGTTTGAAGCTGCAGTGAGCCATGATGGTGCCACTGCGCTCCAGTCTGGGTGACAGAGCTAGACCCTGTCTCTAAAAAACTGAACTAAAATAATAGTATCTAATTTTCTTGAAATATGTTTTAATAATAAGTTTAGTCTGTCAGTTCCTTGGGTCATAAATGATTCTTAATATTATTCAGAGAGAAACTCAAATGCGGCTAACATTTGTATTTATGGACCCAAACTTGAAAATAGGCCTATGATTTGTATAGTATTAGTGCTCTTCTGTCATCAACAGCCTGGTCCTTCAACCTATGCTGATTGGTATTTTTAAATTCCTCTGCAACTTTTGTGATCTCTTCTTATGATGTTTTCTCTTTCTTTGTGGTTCTTGAGATCAATTCACAAGGAGATCACAGTTCTCAGATCCTAGAGTTGCCAGGATTAGCAATAAAAATATAGGATGCTTAATGAAATTGGAATTTAAGATAAACAATGAATTAATTTTTATTATAAGTATGTCAAGTACAATATTTAGAACATTCTTATTTAAAATCATTCATTTTTCATTGGAAATTCTAATTTAATTAGGCATGCTATATCTCATATGGAAATCCTATCTGATTCTCTTTTCCTTCTGGGGCACGCTGGCCTTGCTAATTCAGGAATCTTTTTTATTGTCATCCCTTCTAATGCTATTTTCACCAGCAATTCCCATAGCAACTCACTTAACACTCAACATATCCCAAGAGGAAGCATGACCCGGCCCTGTACAATGGCTACCTTTTCCATCCAACCACCTATGTCTGCAGTTTTGCCATTCTTTCCATCTCTCCACAAAGAATCTTAGGTTCATTCTTGAGTGCCCCTACTTCCAGACAGTTACTGAGTCCTGTCAATTCTTTCTTTAAAGTGACTTCCAAGGGTTCACTTTCCTCCTTTTTGCTACCTTCACCTCTGCCCTGACCCCTATCTGCTAGATAGTCTCCTTAACTCCAGTCTCCTTCTTTGATCCTGTCTAAATCCTACTCATCTTCCTGAACACTACTGTTTCACTGTACTGTGCTGCTTAAGAACTTACAATTGTTTGCTATTGTCTATTGTATTAAGTACTATGACTAGTGAAAAATCTTTTGCTCTTTGAATGACACCATCAAAGAAATAAAAAGACAAGTGGCAGTTCTCTCAAGAAAAAAAATAGATGACCTGAATTGTACTATATTCACTTCAAAAATAAATTCATAGTCTAAGACCTCGTAACAAAGAAAACTGCAGGCTCAGATGACCTCCCTGGTGAATTCTACTAAATATTTATAGAAAAAATAATACCAATTGTACACAAACTCTTCCAGAAATAAAAGAGGAAAGAGGTCAGCATTACCCTGATACCAAAAGCAGACAAAGGCATGAGAAGAAAAGAAAGTGACAGACCAATTTGCCTCATGAACGCACACACACAAAACTGCAACAAAATATTAGCAAATCAAGGCCGGGCACGGTGGCTCACGCCTGTAATCCCAGTACTTTAGGAGGCTGAGGCAGGTATATTGCTTGAGCCCAGGAGTTCCAAGACCAGCCTGGGCAACATGGTGAAACCTTGTTTTTACATATATATGTATGTATATATATTCACACATATATATATGCAAATCACATCCAGCTATATATGAAAAGAATAAAACACCAAGACCAAGTGAGCTTTATCCTGGGAATGTAAGTTAGTTTCAAAATTTAAAAAGCAATCAAAGTAATTCACCATTTCAACAGATGTATGATCATCTCAATAGATACAGAATAGGACTTTGACAAAATTCAACATTTACTCATAATTTTGAAAACCACTACCAGCAAACCAGAAATATAAGGAATATTCCCATGTTGTTCAACCTAAGAAAAGGCATTTATGAAAAACCTGTAACTAATATCATACTTAATGCTCAAAGACCAAATGCTTTCCCTAAAGATGAGAAACAAGGCAAGGATGTCACTTTCACCTTCCTATTCAACATCGTACTGGAAGCCATAGCCAGTGCAATAAGGCATGAAAAATAAATCAAAGATATGCAGATTGAAAAGGAAAAAATACTAAATAAAACTATCTCTATTCACAGAAGACATGATTGTCTATACAGAAATTCCCAAAGAATCTATAAAAAAGCTAGTGGAACTAATAAGTGAGTTTTAGTGAGGTCATAGGATATAAGGTCAACAGACAAAATCAATTGTATTTGTATATACTTGTAATGAAGAAATTTTAAAATGAAAAAATTTAAAGTATCGTTTCAAATAGCACCAAAAAGCATAAAATATTTAGGTATGCATCTAACAAAATATGAAATCCGCATGCTCAACTATAAAACATTGAAGAGAGAAATCAAAGAAGATGTAAATAAAAGTGGAAATATACCATGTTTACATATCGGAAGACTCAATAGTGTTGTCATTTCACCTCCAAAATGATTTATAGATTAAATGTGATTCCAATAAAAATCCCACTAGGTTTTTTTTGGTAGAAACCAACAAGATGGGGCCAGGCATAGTGGCTCACGGCTATAACCCCGGCACTTTGGGAGGCCGAGGGAGGTGGATCATTTGAGGTCAGGAGTTCAAGACCAGCCTGACCAACATGGTGAAACCACATCTATACTAAAAATATAAAAATTATCCAGGCAGTAGTGGTGCACGCCTGTAATCCAAGATACTTGGGAGGCTGAGGCAGGAGAATTGCTTGAGCCTGGGAGGCAGAGGTTGTGTGAGCCAGTCTGGGTGAGAGTGAGACCATCTCAAAAAAAAAAAAAAAATCAACAAGATGTTTCTAAAATTTATGTGGAAAAGCAAACAAAATGGAATTGCCAAAACAACTTTGAAAAAGAAGTACAAAGAAGATTCACATTATCTAATTTTAAGACTTACTATAAATCTACCATAATCAACACTGCGTGGTATTGGCAAAAGGACTGATGAATAGATAAATGAAACAGAATAGAAGATCCAGAAATAGACCCACAACATATGGTCAGTTGAAATTTGAAAAAAGTACAAAGGTAATTCAGTAGGGATGAGATAGTCTTTTCAAAAAATAGGGCAAAATAATTGAACATCCATATGCAAACACACAGAATAACAACTTAACTCACATTTCACACCATACATAAAAATTGACTTAAAATAAATATAATGTGTGAAACATAAAACTCTAGAAGAAAACATAGGAGAAAATCTTTGTGACATTGGTTAGGGAATGATATTTTTAAATACAATACCAAAAGCACGATTCATTAAAAAAAAAAAGTTGGACTTAAAATTTCTGCACTTTGAGTGACATTCAAATGAAAAGACAATCCATGAAATATCTACAAAAATATTTGCAAACACATAGCTGATAAAGGACAAGTCTCTAGAATATATAAAGGACTCTCAGAACTCAGTAATAAGAAAACAACTCAATTAAAAACTTGACAAAATATTTGAATAGACAATTAGTGAAGATATTTGGATGAGAAACAGGCACATAAAAAGATGCTCAACATATTAGTCATTACAGGAATGCAAATTAAAACCACAATAACATACTATATATCTATCAAAGTGTCTAAAATAAAAATAACTGATAATACCATATATGAAAGAGGATGTGAAGCAACTGATAGTCCCATACAGTACTGGTGGGAATGTATACGATGTAGCTACTGTGGAAAATAGTTTGGCAGCTTCTTGTAAAGTTAAACATACACACATCATATAACCCAGCAATCCCACACTTTGGAATTTATTTAAGAGAAATGAAAACATTATGTATACACAAAACTAGCACAGAAATCTTCATAGAGGCTTTATTCATAATTGCCAAAAAGCTGGAAACAATCCATATGTCCATCAACTGGTGAATGGAAAAACAAACTGGTATGTCCCTACAATGGAATACTATTCAGCAATAAGAAGAAATGAATTGCTGATATATCAACAGGGAGAACCTCAAAAATGTTATGCTAGGTAAAAAACCAGCCAAGTGTGGTGGCTCTTGCCTGTAATCCCAGTACTTTGGGAGGCCGAGGCGGGCAGATCACCTGAGGTCGGGAGTTCGAGACCAGCCTGACCCACATGGAGAAATCCCGTCTCTACTAAATATACAAAATTAGCCAGGTGTGGTGGCACATGCCTGTAATCCCAGCTACTTGGGAGGCTGAGGCAGGAGAATCACTTGAACCCAGGAGGCGGAGGTTGCAGTGAGCCGAGATCACACCACTGCACTCTAGCCTGGGCAACAAGAGCGAAACTTCGTCTCAGAAAACAAAACAAAACAAAACAAAAAACAGACACAAAAGACTACATACTGCATGATTCCATTTGTATGATGTTCTGGAAAAAGCAAAACTACAGTGAGATGAAGTAGATCAGTACTCTCCTGGGGTCAGGGGTAGGGCAAGTATAATGACTGCAAATGGGAAGAGGGAAACTTGCTGGGATTATGGTGACACTCTACATCTTGAGTGTAGCGCAGTTACACAACTGCATACCTTTCCCAGAACTCATTGAACTGTTCGATATTTTGGAGTTGTAGAATTTAAACCTCTACATTCCAAATCATGTGTCCTCCATTCCATGGTAAATGAGGGTTCTTACTGTTTTTTTTCAATTTGGCCAGTCTTCTCAGTGCCTTATGGACTTTGGGCTCTTTGTAGATAGATGTTTCAAGCAGAGTCAAAAGTACCACAAGTTATGGATCACTCAGACTAGAGTGTGAGACAGCAACTCCCTGAACCCAGACGAAGGATGTGCCAGAGAAAAATACGAAGACATCTCGATTTTGCTCCCTGAGATTTTCTAAAGAGCTGCTTACCAAAGGAAATGATTCAAGAAAAACTGGAGGAAGAACCAGTGAAAAGATAGGGAATGGAATGGCCCACTATGCCTTCTAAAGAGAGAGATGTTTACAAGCAGGCTGACCATAATGAACATTGGTGGGCTCTAAGATTCTTGAGGGATCAGGAGGTGAGAGGATAAGAGAATTATTGTCATCAAGGCCTTTGAGGGCATCATATGACTGCTGTTATTAAAAGAGCTCTGTAAGGTTCACTTTACAGTTCCTGATAGTGAAGAAGTGCCAGGCAGCACCCAGAAGGTTTTCGTTTTCATTTTCTAAACAGGGGCTTATGTGCTTGGGGTCCTCAAATGGTTACATCGCATGTGCACCTGCACCAGTAAAACCTCACAATTATAGAATTACACAATTTGGTTAAATTACCAAATAAATACCAATAATGGTGCATGTGCCTTAGGTCTTAATACTTTTCAAGAGCCATGTGAAAGAGATGCTATTATTATTTCCACTGTACACTTTAGGAAAATTAGAGAAAATAAGTCTTTAGTCCAAGGTCATAGAACTGGAAGCAAGTGGGATATTGGCATGAGCCCCGTTTTCTGTACTCCATGCACTATACTGCCTTCATTCATTGAACAAATATTCTTGACTATTTATTAAGTACCAGGTACTTGTCTAATAAAGGACTCTCTATGAGAACAGTAAAGTAAAAAAGTAAAGAAGTTACAACCTATGGTGCTTTTTTTACAACCCATATTAAAAATCCTATCAACTTCAGTATACTTTAAGAAGGTATTATAACTTATTTATATAACTTTATAGTAATCCTTACAGTTATTAAGATAAAAAACAGCTTGTTAAGCAAAGTTATTAAAATCTCCCTATTAAATAAAATTGAATACATTACTGGATAAATGCTCCCCAAAAAAGAGTTTTTTGATATTTCTTTTCAATAAATCTTGTTACAAATGAGTATGTTTTTAGAAAAACTGATATTCCACTTGAAACGAAAGATAAACACTGATACTTAAATTTGCCACTTAAACCCTTATATTTTCCAAAATTATCATTCATATAATTATTGAGATATCTTAAAGAAAAAAGAATGACTATTTTTATTCAAAGAATGGCGCAATATTCTTATAATACTCAGAGAAGTACTGGCTACTCTCCTATTATTATATTTAGCTGGAATGATTTAAAATTTTTGGCTAACATATAACTATGCCTAAGAACCTGATGACATTTCTATGTAAAGTTTTTTTTTTAAAAAACCATCTTAGGAATCATATTGAATATGTTTAAATCTAGCCAAGTTTTTATCTTTATACTTTTCTTAAACTTTAATACCATAAAAGAAAGCTAAGATAAAAAGCTTAAGCAAACACAGTTAGATTGTCTTTATACTATTTATAGCAATGGACAGATACTTAAAGCTTACTTAGCTAAAGATTTAAGTCTGTTACTTTATGACATATGCTTTCCCCCAACCCCTGTTAACACGGCAGGATGTTTGCAAAATGACTACTCTCCTGTAGTGACTCTTGATTTTAACCTAACAGACTATCATTATGACTCAGTTTGAACATTTGTCATCATAGATGTCATAGTTTCTACAAACAGACAAATATTGATCATAGCAACTTTTAGAAATAGAATAAAACCAAAATGAAATTAAAATTAATTTAAAAGTATTCGTTTGAAACACTCTTTTAGGTTTCTAGAAGCACTTTAATTATTGGTTAAACTGACTTCTAAACATCTGTATTTTATATTTTTATTTATGTTCATCTTGCTACAAAAATAATTTAAGGCAACTTTCAAAAGTATATAAAAACATATATGTAAGAATATTATTTTCCTTCTATTATAACTGACAAGTGCAAAATCAGTTTTTTTCCAACATTTCCAGTATACACTGTTGAAAGTTCTTTATAAAGAAGAATGTATATTGCTATTGAAACTTATAAAACAAAATATTTATGTCTTTATTGATACTTTTGGTCTTATAAAACTTTTTTATTTCAATTCATAAACATTTTAATTATTGTTTAAGCAAAAATAAAAGTTTTCTTATAGTTCTATCAACTACTCACCTATATATCACAGTTAGGCCTAATTTAAAATTTTCTGTCATTTTCAAATTCTAAGAAAACCATTTGAAAATTCAGTTTTCTTAGGGCCTTGTTTACCCACATATTTCCATCTACATTGTTATTCTTTACCAAATTTCTCCTGTTTTTGGTCTGTAATTTATAGAGCACTAAAAGTCAAATAAAAGTTGCCAATTATCTGATTAATTTTGATTTAGAATACTGCTGCTCTAAATGATCCCGCCTATTTCTGTTAGCATTAAAAAAAAAGAAAAAAGAAAAAAAGAAAAGAAAGTTGAGTAATTACGCCAGTAATTCAGGTCCAAGTTTCTAATTACATGGACTAAACTGACTATATAAATACAATTCTCCCTTTCACCTGTTGCTAGTCATTATTTTCTTGGTGTTTTGTTACATTAAAAAGATTTTATAAAACTTGCCTCCCCATCCCCTTTCATAAAATATAGATTAAAATGCTTACACAAAGAAAATTAATTTTGAAAATAACATTTGAGAGAGTTAGAAAAACATTTATGTTTTAACCTTAATAAAACAATGAAACAAAAGTTCAGGGAAAAACTGAGTATATGGGAAGAAACACAGTGGAAAAGTTTAATCTATTTTTTTAGGTGCTTGTTTTCTCAAAACTCTGTAAAATTACTTTCTAAACATTCACCACGGTGTAAAAATCAGCTACGTATAAACAGTTCAAAGTATTTTCTGAATAGTTCTAGCTATGTAACAAATGTGAAAAAGCTGAACACAATTATTCTACTAGGATTTTTCAAAATGTAGTTTTTAGACTGACTTATCCATAAAATGGCTTCAAGTCTATATTTAATTTGAAAAGGGGGATAAAATCAGTATTCTGTTGAATATAACAACAATAATAGAAAAGTTAAATTCTTTTTTTTTTGAGACAGAGTCTCACTCTGTTGCCAGGCTGGAGTGCAATGGCACGATCTTGGCTCACTCAACCTCCGACTCCCAGGTTCAAGCAATTCTCCTGCCTCAGCCTCCCTAGTAGCTGGATTACAGATGCATGCCACCACGCCTGGCTAATTTTTGTATTTTTGGTAGAGACAGCGTTTCACCATGTTGGCCAGGATGGCCTCGATCTCCTGACCTCATGATCCACCCACCTCGGCCTCCCAAAGTGCTGGGATTACAAGCGTGAGCCACCGCGCCCGGCCCAAAATGTTAAATTCTTAACCAGTATCATTTTAAATATTGTACACAATTATAAATATTAAAAATCTTATCTAGGCTTTCACTGCCATGTAAGCTCTTTTGAAATATTAATTTTGGTTTAAATGCTTACTTTAAATGAGTTAAAGGTACTTTAGCTGTATGGTCTCCTTAACTGTTTATAATGTATTTAATGCAAATCATCCCTTCTTATATACATAACTTCCATTCTAAAATGCTTCATTTGACAAGTGAATATAGTTACATTTTTCAGTTTATAAGCAATTATACTGTTACTTGGGTTTTAATCTACAAAAACCTTTATTTTTGTTTTCATTTTTGTTTGTAAAATTATAGTTCCTTAAACAAAATATACTTATTCGTACACATTTTAACATGTAAAAAGCATGTTCTCAAAATACAAACTTGAAAAAGTTACTGGCTTTCAACAATAATATCCCACAGCATAGGCCCATTTGTTCCATTTTTTTCTGGAATTCGTGAAACCAACCCAAACTCCAATTTCTAAGGTATGAAAAAACACAGAGATTCCAAATCCAGACCTAAAAAACGAAGAGACTCTGTTAGACATTCTCTGCTGTTGTAGTCTAAATGTAGGACATCTTGAAACTGATTAGATTCTGGACATAACAGATGATCTTTCAGTCTTTTTCAAGCCTTACTATGAAGCTTAGTTGAATTCATTGTAGCTAAAAGAATCTTGGATTGTGTCACAGAAAATAAACACTAAATAAGCTTTCTGTGACACTTCTCAGGTCCTTTCTCTCTTCCTTCCTCTTCCTCTTTCCCCCCTCTTTCTCTTTCTTCTTCCCTCCTTCCCTCCCTCTTTTTAAAGATATAAAACAATTTAAAGGACTGTCTGCGTACACATGGAAGAATTAGATACAGTCATCAATGTAAACTTGTTTCATGTCTCTTCTTCACTTTACCCTCCTACAGCTAAGCCATGGGCCATCCTGGCTGATACCAGATCAATGATATAGGAAACTGAAGTGGTGATGTTTATAATTTTAGTAGAGAAAAAAAAAATCAACCTGCTGTTGAGGAGGTAACTGTGCTTATTATCTAAATGGTCTATTTGATGGCATTTATTAGGTGATTGGCCAGTTCCTAATTTTCATATAAATTAACTAGTGAAGATAGAAATTATGTGATTTAAGAATCAAACTTGCTTTTTATAATCCATACAAAAGATAAGTGAATCATTTAAATCACTTACGGAATTTAAAGGAAAATTATTTTTTATTTGTCTGTGCAGAGAAATTCTAAGACACATAATGCAACCTGTTCTTTTGTCATTAAATGTTACATGGAGTATGATTGCTTTCTTTCATTTCTTCCTAACTTCCTTCCTTTAACTTAAAATTTGCCTTCATCTTTTGCCAAACTACATTTGTTTATTTTCATTTCTTTTTTACAAATCGATTTCTCATTTCTTCTTAGATGAAGACTTCACAATTTTGGTCTTTACAACTCAGATATTCCCCATGTGACATTAACTGCTTTGCTTAAAAATAAGGGATCAAACTTCCTAAAATACATTTCAACATGCTACACTGAAGTCCTAAAGAGTAGACATGACTTTTCTAATATCCACGAAATCCTTTTAAAACTATGGACTGGTTAGATACAAAGATGTGATATTTAAAGTTATAATTTCATTCTTAGGTCTGCTCCTTTAATTTTGCCATTATCTTACACTCACTCAAGTAGCTAACAAAATCATGGCATGACAACACTGATGACAGCTCCCAAATTTCACTTTAGAAATTAAATAGTATTTTTTTGCCAAGATTTTGACTACAGAGTTTCTTATTTGCAAAGTTTAACAAAATTATGGTTTTCTAGGCCAAGGTGTGCAGATTACTTCAGGTCAGGAGTTTGAGACCAGCCTGGTCAACATGGCAAAATCCTGTCTCTACTGAAAATACAAAAATTAGCTGGGTAGGGTTGCATACACCTGTAATCCCAGCTACTTGAGAGGCTGAGGCATGAGAATTGCTTGAACCCAAGAGACGAAGGTTGCGTGAGCTGAGATCATGCCGCTGCACTCCAGCCCAAGCGACAGAGTGAGACTCTGTCTCAAAAAAAAGAAAAAAAAAGAAAAAATTACGGTTTTCTAATTTCAGGAAATGTTGTGAGATCTTATACAATAAACTCAATTTCTTAGTAGCATGATAATTTGACTTTTTAAAACTTAGATTTAAAATATTTAATTTTTCTTATATTTTGAAGTTTTATGTTTTATATTTCCCAGATAAAACTTATGAAAATGAAATATTTAAAATGGTACCGGCCGGGTGCAGTGGCTCACGCCTGTAATCCCAGCACTTTGGGAGGCAAAGGCGGGCGGATCATCTGAGGTCAGGAGTTCGAGAGCAGCCTGGCCAACATGGAAAAACCCCCATCTCTACTAAAATAAATAGATAAATAAATAAAATAAAATGGTACTAAATGATGACAATATTAAATAGAAATTGTACTATTTACTATTTAATATAAATTTATTCAAAAACGTTTTAGAGGAAAAATACAAAACACTTGTGCCAAATCATAAGCATAAGTTATCTGTTTTAGAGAACATTGTATCATTAATTTTAAACCCTGTGGTTGCAGTTTATTTAATGTAATTTGTATTTCATTTCCCTCACACATTTTTAAATCCACATATGCAAATTAAACTATACAATGTGAGAAAAGGTTATATTTGTCCATATCAATTATTGCAGCAATGACCGTTTAGAAATAATTAGGGATTGGATTACATGTTTAAATTGAAAATAAAAGCTTTGCTGTCCCCTCTGAATACTCAATTTGATGTCTGACAGTGTGATATAAGATGCAATTTGAGACCACTGAACTCTGTGATCATGAATGTGCAAAAACTTGACCATTCAAATTCCAAGTCACAATCTATGCCTTGCCAAGTTATTTAATAAAAGAATATAGACAGGTTTTATAAACTTCACTGAAAGAGTTTTTGACTTATACTCTCAAGTGTCATATATAACTCAGTTAAATACTCCTTCCAACTGTCCATTTGTGGTTAAAATAGCTTTAAAACAGTAAAGCCTATTTTCATTAACAAATATCTCAGAGTTTAAAGTAACCATCAAAGCATCGGTGTTAGGGAACACAGAGAGGTTTCCTATTTAGAGGTAGTTTCTAAAGTGTTCTAAACTTTCTTCTCTGAGCAGGCAGGGATAAAACAGATCCCCACTAGAATATATAATAAATATATAAGCCAGTTAAAACTAGTCTTTGTCTCGATGGCACTTAAACTTATTATTTTTTCTCCCCATGGAGTTCCATGAGCTCTTCAATCTAAAGGAATATCTTCCTTCAGCGTTCTTTGCACAAAAGCAAAAGTACTTATACAATCTGAAAAAGAAAATATTGTAATTCATAACACTAACAAATGCAGCAATGAGGTCTGTGGGAAAAGCTGACCACACAGATCCGGTAAAAGCCCTAGCCTATTTAATTGTAATCACAATAAAGGGACCAATATTAAGTTTGTTTCTAAAAAAATTAACCAGTTCAAAGGATACAATGTACTTGAAACTCTAAAACATTGTTTAAAAAGGTAACTTCTAGTTCTTCAAATGATTTCTAGATTCTCAAAAAGAAAAATAAATTTATCAGCATTGTCTACCTAATATTTGCAGTTTAGGAGGCCAGATATATTGTTAATGTGTAAATTATATATATAATGTGAAGATGGTTGCATCTGTATTTTGTTGTTTTCAGCTGCACGTAATTGTTCTTTTAAAAGGCTTTTGGGAGGCCAAATTTAGTTTACTGGCTTTGAGCATGCAGAATTTTTTAAAGTTTAGTCAAAGTTCCAATGCTGTTTTGAGTAAAGCAAAATTTTAAACAGTATTTTCATACTTTCAGAATATGTTCATATGTAGTTTTTCTAACATAAAATGCATTGATCTTTATGGCTGTAACCAAGAGAGTTTACATCTGGGTAGTCATGCCTTTTGATGATCATACTTCCATGTATTTCAATGACTTGTCAAAGACACACGTTTGAAACACTCAATCCTGTGCCTCCTTCAAAGGAAGTTTAAATAAATATACCTGTAGTAGGAAAATTCCGTTTTTCTAGCATTAGAACACATTATGGTGAAAATTTTTGTGAGCTTAAAATGTGCCCATCACTTAGGCCTAACACATGAATATACTTAGGCCTAAGAGGAGGAAACATCCTAAGAGAAAGTACTTATACATGGGCAACAAAGTAATATGACAGCTATTATGGAAACAATCCTTCTGAATTTCCTAACTTTTATGCCCACAAATTCACAACCACTTGTGTTTATTTTTCTTTTAAAATAATATTTTAAAATCTATGTCCATGATTAATACTCTCTTTTTTGACACTAAATTGAGTATTAGAGTTATTAACTCAAATTCTATTAGAGTACTGATAATCAACGTTACACTAGGTCATAAAATACATGTGTAATAAACATAATAAGCTTGGGTGTTGTTAATATTGTTGAACATTTACACAACTCTGTCCTGACTATTCTCTATGTAATCAGGTATCATGAAGTTTTTCAACTGACATTTTACTACTGATGAGAAACAAATTAGGAAGAGTGATGGGAAGAAAAGATGAACATGATTAATAGGTGCTTGTTTCATAAAGACTCTAGGGAGACTTTTAAATCCTTCACTGCTACTATATTCTCACCGAGTGAGGAGCCACTGCACGTGCCTTTTAAAGCTTTCAAAGGAGGGCTGAGTGGTTACTCAATCTGTTACTGATGCTGTTACTCTATTTGCATCCTGTTGTGAAATGAGGTACACTTTATGTATTGGTGCCAAGGTAAATGTCAACTGTATCCATCAAAAATTTTTAAAATAGACATCTAAGTTAGAAAAAGAAAATAATGTTTCACTTTGGGTCTAATGTTGCAAATAATCGCTCCTGAAGACTAAAACATCTTTGTTGTTCCGCATCCCTTCCCTCCACCCTTCAAGAACTTGCATTTTTTAACTTTTCAACTGCTTTTGATTAAAAATACCTAATCTACTTTGCTTCACGGGTTTTTTAAAGAATCATTCTTGTTCTCTAAACCAACTTCGTAGAAATAGAGAGGAAGTTAAACTTTATACAGTATTTGAATCTTTAAAGGTATGAGCATCCTAAACAGTAACTCACTTCTAATAAAGATCTTGCCATCCCTAACTGTACTAAGGTAGCTGTTTAATAAAAACATATTTATGCAGATTCCATAGAGCAACTAAAACTGGACCCACAGATGTGGTGAGTAGCACAAAATGTGTATGGCAGTTGGCATTTATTTGCAGCGGCATATAAAATTGTTAATAATCCTGTCAAATCTGTTCATGAATAATTTATTAATCCGATTGCTGGAGTGCAGTGCATACAGGAACTCTATGTATGCGTGCATGTGTACACACCCCCCATGCAGGAAGGACACTACTGCCGTATTCCAGAAATGACAAAAAAAAAAAAAAGTAAAAATAAGCAAGAATCACATAATTAGATGTCTTACAGTCTCATAAAAGGGCAGTGCTGCGAGGTTAAGCTGGTGAGCTAAAAAACAAACAAAACAAACAAAAAACCACAAAAGCAAAATCCAGTTGCCTGAGATCGGAGCTCCCCGCAGGATTCGCGCAGAGCGAGGAGCGGGAAGGACGCCGTTTGCGGGAGGCGGGGGCCGGGATCCCGACACCGTCCGCAGTCTCCCCGGGGTCTCTCAGGGAACCGAGCTGGTGGCCGTCCGAGGTAACCGCCGAACCAAGGAGAAAGCGCCGAGCGCGTCCACAAAGCGCCCGAGGCCGCCCTTCTCGCCAAGGCTCGGCAGCTCCCGCGGCCTGCGCTGGACAAGCAAGAGCTGGACGGAAACGGTGGGAGGCCGTAGGCGGTGGCTGGGGGCGCGGGACCCGCGCGCGGGCGCGGAGGCGGGCGGGGAGGCCCCGCAGCCCGCGCCGCCGCCAGCCGTCCCGAGCCGCGTGCGCGCGCGGCCGCATCAGCTGAGCGCGCGGCGCGTGTCACGTGGTGTGCGTGTCGAAGGTCACGGCGCGCTCACAATGGAGCTCTCGGAGTCTGTGCAGAAAGGCTTCCAGATGCTGGCGGATCCCGGCTCCTTCGACTCCAACGCCTTCACGCTTCTCCTCCGGGCGGCATTCCAGAGTCTGCTGGACGCCCAGGCGGACGAGGCCGTGTTAGGTAAGCCGCTCGGCTCGGCTCGGAGCTGGATCCGCCGGGGTGGAGGGGCGCTCGGAGAAGAGGAGCCGGCGGAGCGAGAAGGGGAAAGCCCCGGGAAGAGGAAGTCTCCGGGCTTTGCCCTTCGCTCCGGACGGAGTGTTGGGGACGTGGCTCTGCCAGGACTCGGAGCAGACTCTGAGCATTGTTTTGGCCCCACTTGGCACCTGCATAGAGCCAACTCCACGTTCCTGGCCCGGTTTCCCTCCCAGTCTCTTTGTTCTTTTGTAAAGCCGGTGTTCAAGTCTTGTTTGTGGCCTAAACATCTAAGGTGTTTAGCCTTGTCTGAGGCTGCGGCTGTTTTGACAGTTGGACTTCATCTGGGGAGCTCCCTGCAATTCAGGCTTCCAGGGCAAGGCTAGCAAAGGTTTAAAAGGGTCTGTTTCCGAAGTAATTACTAGGTCAGATAGTGTTGACATTTGCCAACTTAGAGCATACCTCAAGTTGCTGTGATCACTCCAGCGCTCTAGTTCAGCATGTTTTACACAGGTTCTACGCCTAGAACCTTAAACTATGATGCACAATACTTTGTTCCGCCCCAGTTACCAGGATGCGAGTGTCTTTTAAGCGATCCGGTCAATGACTGCGGAGGTGCAGTGTCAGTATGGATTGAAGACATATTTTAAGACAGATCGCTTTTAGATGATTTTCTTAAATATAAATATCCCAACAATTCAAATTTTTGTTTTTTTTCTGTAGTTTCATGAACTAAACACTTGTACAAAAAGTATGAAAGTGGAAGTTCTTAAACGAAAATAGTAACCACCACCTGGGTTAATCTCAAAAAAAAAAATGACTGTCAAACCCTGAAAGTACTAATATAATTTTGAAATTTGTATCTTATATTCTGAACTCATGCCCTACCTTCTACCCCCTTGATGTATTTGTTCATGGAGCCAGTTACCCTAAACTCATCATTTTTAGGATGGAAGTTTATTCTAAAATTGACACAATGTAAAATATTTATCTTGTTTTTCCTTTGAATTTACTCCAGTGTTAGAATGACCATTGCATTGTTATATTTTCTTTGGGGGCTATAATATTTTTAATAGTAAAAATATTAAGGCAAAATAAGTTAATTGAAGCTAGTAATAGAGTTCTTGTTGTGTTCTTTTTATTGTTTTTCACTTGATCTTGTTGCTCATCTCATTTACTTATAATTGACTGTCCTTATAGTTGATTTTTTTTAATCTTGTTAAAGGGTTTTTAACCCCAAATTAAAATATCCTCTTTAGGAACATGACTGTAAAGAATTTATTATCATAGGCATCACTGGAAGTTAATTTATTTTAGATCATCCAGACTTGAAACATATCGACCCAGTGGTTTTAAAACATTGTCATGCAGCAGCTGCAACTTACATACTAGAGGCAGGAAAGCACCGAGCTGACAAGTCAACTCTAAGGTACAGGATTTATTTAAATATCCATTTATTTTCAAATACTAACTTAATGATTTCAATTTCAGTTTTAAAAATGGAGACAGAACTTTGGCTTTTTTTTTTCTTTCTTCTAGCACTTATCTAGAAGACTGTAAATTTGACAGAGAGCGAATAGAACTGTTTTGCACGGAATATCAGGTTACTTACTTTAAAATTTTTAATTAACAGTACTATTTTTCTTTTACTTTGTTTGTAAAGATTTTTTTTTTCTTTCTTTCTTGCTTTCTTTTTCCTCTCCAGAATAATAAGAATTCCCTAGAAATCCTACTGGGAAGGTAGGTACTGTATAAGGTGTCAAGCTGAGGCACTTTTCACTTGCAGGTATGAATGGAGAGTGTTGGTGTGAAACAAGATCTTCGGGATCTTGACCCAAAGAAAAGGAGCCAAAGGGCATGTCAAACAATTGAAGTTAAGCTAATGTTTTTAAAGATCGTTTATTGAGATGATTTTGAAACGCTCCTGTACCATTCAGAATTTAAAAATAAAGTTTAACAATGGTTTAAATTCAGAATGGATTAAAATGGAGTTGGGGGTGGAAAGTAGAGCCATTCTTAGTAAATATAAATAACTGAAAAGTTCTTCTGAGGAGACTATGTACAAAGTTATCATTGCATCTTTCAGTATAGGCAGATCTCTCCCTCATGTAACGGATGTTTCTTGGCGCTTGGAATATCAGATAAAGGTAAAGTTTAAGAAACTTCTCTAGGGGGGGATTTAGGGAACTTCTTAAAACCTAGAGTTAAAAGCTGTTACGTGTTTGTTGTGTTATTTTAGACCAATCAACTTCATAGGATGTACAGACCTGCATATTTGGTGACCTTAAGTGTACAGGTATTTATAGATAAGTCTTATCCAATAATGAAATTTATAATTTCATTGATTTAAATAAACAGCGTTTTTTGTTGCGTGTTTTTTTTCCTGCCCTAGAACACTGATTCCCCATCCTATCCAGAGATTAGTTTTAGTTGCAGCATGGAACAATTACAGGTACAGTATTAGGATCTATAAATATACCTGTCTTTTTATAAATGTTTACTTGAGAGTTATACTCTTGGGAAGTTCAAAAGAAAATTAATCTAACCATTTGTCAGCAGATAATGAAGACTGGTTAAGGATTTAATGGGAAAGGGGCATCAAAAGTAGTATTTTAAGATAGGCTTCACTTGAAATTAAGATGTTATTAATAGAGAATTGGTCTGTATTTGCTGTTCTTGCTGATTGAAATAAACTTCTGTAGTGTTTAGTGTAAATTTCTTCTATTCATGATGAGTTTGATCCAATAAGATAAAGCAAAATTAAGAGCATGGCTTTGAAAATGTCTTTGCTTTCAGAAATTGAATTAAACTGTCAAAATTGGATTTTGAAACTGTTTTTTAATGACTTTATAAAGGGGGAAGTATACATAACATTCTAAAACTGTTTATATTGCCCATTTAAGACTGGGGAAATTCAAAACTACATTTATTAGTGGATATGACAACGAATTTATTTCATAGTTTTTAAAAAATGAAGCTCATTACTGGAAATTTAAGTGAAATTGAATTTTTCAAAGGCATCTTCTGCAGAGTCGTTTTAATGTAACTATGAATCAAACTTTCAACTTTCAGAAAATGTGTATACAGCATAACCTTTGTTAGATAACTTGAGAAAATTCAGATGTATCTGGGCGGTTAAGGATCCGGTTAGAAATCATGTTTCAGTGTGAGGGCAAATAACCGATTTGAACATGAGGTATTTCCGAGGAAACGCTTCTTTTGCCCGATAGTAGTTTGTCAAAGGTTAAAATCTTGTTGAATTTTAAACTTGTTTGGAAGGTGTGTCCTGATTTCTTTTCTTGCATCTTTCTTGAGCTTGGATACTTCTTTCCATGTTTTATCCTAAAAACGTGGTATTGTATACACGTCTTTTAGGACTTGGTGGGGAAACTTAAAGATGCTTCGAAAAGCCTGGAAAGAGCAACTCAGTTGTAACTTGGGGAAGTTAACGATCCGCCCGAGTGCAGAGGAAAACCAGAAACGCCTTGCCTTCTGCTGAACCACCGTTTGTGCGAGCTGGATGTCCTTTTCAGTAGAAAAGAATTTTCCTTTTGAATTTATACCATTCATCAATTTTGACACTTTAAAAACGTGTGAAAGGGTTAAGAGGGAAAGATACTGCCCAAGTATTTGAATCGTTTAGTAGTAACTGTCCATTTATCCTATTTTGATCTTTTTCAAGTCTTCTGAAAGGAAGTAGACAGTATTACACCCTGAATAAATAAGGTGTTGTTTTCCACAAAGAGTGATGATATTTTGTTTGGATCTGAGTTCGTGTGTTAATTATTACTTTGTGTGAAGCTAGATAGGAGTAGTGTGAACTTTTAACGATAGCCTTTTCTCAGGATTAAAGTTAAACACGGAGGAAACGATGCGATCTCCTGGGTCTGTCGCAGACCCCTGCTTCGGGGCTCCGGGGGCGGGCGCGGGCGGCTGCCCGGCCCGTTACCTGCGCCCGAGGGCTCGCCCACAGCCCGACCCTCGGCCGCCCAGTCCCGGCCCGGCGCGGAGCCCCTGCCCGGAGCTAGCCGTCGCCCGCGCGCGCCCCGCCTCGGCCGCCCGCGGGCGGGGAAGAGGCCGGCGCGGCCGCGGGCTGGCGGGCAGGGGCGGGCGCTGTTGTTTCCGCGAGCCCAACTTGGGCGCAGGTTCCGCGCCGCGGCGCCGGAGCCTGGGCCGCAGCCCGCGGGGCCGGCCGGGGGGCGGCGGCCGGGGGACGTATGCGCCCCGGGAGGAGGCGGGCGGCCGGGAGAAAGAAAGAACGTGGGGCGGGGTGGGCTGCGCGGCGTGCGGGGCCGGAGCGGCGGCCGCGCGGAGCAGGGCGGCGCGTGTGGCGCTGTGGAGAAATGTCTCCGCCGCCGCGGCGCGGAGCGAGGGAGGGGGCCGGGCGCGCGGCGCGGAGGGGAGGGGGCGGCCACGGGCCTGACTACACCGACACTAATTCCCAGGCCGCCCTTAAGGAATGAGGGGAGCACGTGACCCGCTGGGGGGGCGGCGGGGGGAGGGGGCGGGCGGACTCCGAGCCATTTTGGAGCCGGTGTCAGTTTCCACTCTGCCTTCAGCGGTGCATTTTTTTCCACCCTCCCCTCCCCCTCCTCCCCTCCCCCCGCTCGCACGCACACACACGGCGCCCCCCGCCCGCCCGCCTCCCCCACAGCAACTATGAAATAATCCTAGTATGAGAGGCAGAGATCGGGGCGAGACAATGGGGATGTGGGCGCGGGAGCCCCGTTCCGGCTTAGCAGCACCTCCCAGCCCCGCAGAATAAAACCGATCGCGCCCCCTCCGCGCGCGCCCTCCCCCGAGTGCGGAGCGGGAGGAGGCGGCGGCGGCCGAGGAGGAGGAGGAGGCGGCCCCGGAGGAGGAGGCGTTGGAGGTCGAGGCGGAGGCGGAGGAGGAGGAGGCCGAGGCGCCGGAGGAGGCCGAGGCGCCGGAGCAGGAGGAGGCCGGCCGGAGGCGGCATGAGACGAGCGTGGCGGCCGCGGCTGCTCGGGGCCGCGCTGGTTGCCCATTGACAGCGGCGTCTGCAGCTCGCTTCAAGATGGCCGCTTGGCTCGCATTCATTTTCTGCTGAACGACTTTTAACTTTCATTGTCTTTTCCGCCCGCTTCGATCGCCTCGCGCCGGCTGCTCTTTCCGGGTACGTAGGAGGCGAGGCGCCCCCGGGACGGGGCTGGGGGCCGGCGGGGGCCGCGCGGGGCTCGGGGCGACCGCGGGTGGAAGGGGAGCCCCCCCCGCGCCCCGGCCGCGCCGCCGGGAGGGCGCTGACAGCGTGGGCGCCCGGCCCCGCGCCCCGCGCCGCCCGCCCCGCGCCCGCCGGCCCCGCGCGCCGCCCTCCCCGCGCCCGCGAGCGCGCGCCCGCCGCCGCCCGCCGACTCCCGCGGCGCCGGGACCGACCCGCAGCCCGCGCCGCGCCGCCGCCGCCAGCAGGGCTCGGCGCCGCTCCAGCCGCCGCCGCCCGCTCAGCCCCGGCGCGCCGCGCACGGCCCCACGTTTTACTTCCCCGCTCCCCCGGGCGCCCCTCCGCACCCTCGCGACGCACATGGCCCCCGAGAGGAGCACTGGTATTTCCAGCCTCGGCGGCTCTCCCGGCCGCAGCGCCCTTTGTTGAGAGGTAGTTTTGGATGAAACGGGGACGGGTTCCTGAAATCGGGAGCTGCTTGGGTCAAGTGGCTTCCCTCCTCTCCCGAAGAAAGGGCTCTGGAGGGGCTCCAGCAGCCAGAGAACGCCCCCATTTTATAGGGACGGGTTGCGTGGGGGGCGGCCATCCCGCCAAGGTGGGTGTTAGGCTGGAGAGAGCCCCGACGGAAATGTTATTAACTTAAGTTGGGGGGACACTTGTCTGAGATTGGATGGCTGGTAAGATGGCGGTTCCCAGTTGTTTCCAAGGTCTCCTGCATTTGTGTTTAAAATGCTAAAGTTTTCAAGGTGGTGTGTGTTGGGAGTCTTGGATAAGTGCTCTGAACATCACTTGGGAGGTGCTCCCTGGGAAGTGGGCATTTCAAATTTGGAGCTTTTTGTGGAGTGAAGATGGTGACTGGACGTTAGCTTTGCAGGAGGCTTGCTTTCTCACTACTACTTTTTCTCCTTTTTCTTTTTTCCCCTTTGGGAGACTGCAACTTTTCTCTCGACTTCTACTAAGGGATGCACTCAGCATCATGACTCCAGTCCACTATCTTTTACAGGTTTTGCTAAATGTCAGCATAGGTCATTTGGCAAAGGGATGCTTTAGAAAAGAGCACTAAAAAGTTGATTGCATATGTTTACGCAGTCACTTGGGCTTGACAGTGATATGGCATGATCTTTTTCCCAGAGATTTACAGTTAATAATTGGAAGTAAACAAGTAGAGAGACTTTGATCATTACCACTTGCAATAAAAGGATTTAGTGGGCTTAGTGGTCACGGTTCAATATATGAAAGAGAAGCATGTATTAACCCCTTCCCTTAATGTGGGCAAAATTCCGAGCATATTTATCCAAATGCAAGTGTAGGTTGGTGGTGTGTACAACGTTATGAGTAGTTCAACCTATATTTTATAGGAACCTTAACTCCCATGTTCTGGAAACACATTATAAGCTACACTAAACAGTTGATATTTAAGGATGCAAATTATTGACAGTATATAACAAGTTATGAGACTCTATATGTTAACATTTGAGTTTTAAGTAGACCGATCAGAAATCCCTGGGATTGATTTTATAAACAAAATTATAATTTTTTAGATTTGAGTTAATTCCATACATCTACCCCAAAGTGTAGTCAGAAGTGTTTGAAATAACCTACTTGTGTGAGTCTTATGCCTAGTAAATATCTTTAAAGCCATATACAAGTCACTTTGTATGCATGTATACACATAAAGCTTTTGTAAGAAAATTAAGCATTTAATTGTACATGATAAATCCATTAATACTCTATCACTAACTTCTTGGATGTATGTTAAGTGTGCAGATAGGCTTTCTCCCCAGGAGTCAACCCCAACTTTACCCATGCTTATGTTGGGCTGTGAACCCCAACTGGGGCTATGGAGTTCATTTGCATTTCTTAGATTGCAGTAGGCAAGCTGATGGTTAACATAAGAACTTGCTTCTGTTTTCCTTCATTTTGACATTCCTGGTGTTAGGCCTCCACCTAAAAACTGACAGCCCCAACTGAGTGTGTTACAATGGCAAGTTTTAACGGTTGAGTATTTTTACCATGATATGTTTGGTGCATTTTTGTTTGCTTAACTGGCAGTTTCTGGGTTGGAACCTGGAAGGTTTTCACTTCTGAGGTGGAAGAGATTGTTTCTCAAATCTTATCAAGCACGTCAAACACTTTGGAAGTCTTCATTAGGTTGCCACTACTTTCAAAGGGCATAAAAACATAACTGATTTTTATATAAGTAACAGTGGTATTTATTAGCATTATAAATGGTCACAGGATTGTGGCCAAATTCTTCTGAACTGAGGTAGAGGAATTGTGTGAATTAAGACTTAAGATGAATTTGAAAGACTTTTGGTCAAGTACATGTAACTTAAATGCTCAAAGCCAACCGGTAGATAACCCTCCACTGAGGTTTGATTGTTCTCCTTGTTAATACTTGTCTTTGTGTGGTGTTGGTTTTCTGCAAGCTAGAGGAGAAATAAAGGCAGCTATTTTTATTGGAGCCCCTTCATGAACTTCGTGATCGGTGGTTTTTTAGTGCAGTATGCTTTCACAGGCAAACAGAATTATCAGCTTGCTATCTTTCTAGGAAAGATCCTGTGGTTTCACAAGGAGAATTTTCTTTAAGCACCAAGAAGTCTGTTCTTTAATTTACCAAGTATTTGATTTAAATATTGCTACTCTTTAGGGTCATTGCTCTACCTACAACTCCTCCGTGCCCCGCTTAGATTTATGTTAATATGTTGACAATATTCTCCAAAACAAGTAATCCAGAGATAACTGAGGAGTCAGTCACACAAGAAGTTTTCTGGTAGAGGTCGCCAGTTGCCACTGTGGTCACTTTCATAAGAGAGGCTTTGTTTTGTTTTTTACCATTTTCTAGAGGTTAGCTCTTAATTTCAGCCATTGAGCTGTGTTGATTGGTGTTTCCCTTTACTGCATTGATACACCTTAGGAATTAAAACCGCAGGTACATCTTACTGCAAGTTTCAAAAGGTCCTGGATTTCCATTCAAGGAAGATTTGAGAATGTACTTCAGTGAGGTCTGGAAGCTTAGTCTTATATCAGGTTCTGAAATGAATGAAGGAGGGGGGTTGAAGTTTATTTTTCAAGAATACTACACGAAGTAATTGACTTCCCTGACTGTCGGCTGGTGTATTGTTGCTGACAGTTCCCCATTGTGACTTTCCTGTAATAGAGATATCTGTTGGGAATATCATTTCATCGTATGGGGGGTTTTACATTTGTTTTTCTCTCCTGTCGCTGCTCTGGGTTGACAAGCTGTTGATGTAGCGTTGGAAATGGGCTGGTCACATGGTTCTGTACATTGTACCGATTAAAGTACTTTTTCTTGCCCCCAGCATAGTTTGTCCAAATGAAACACTGGGCTTTGCCCTCTCCTCCTCTTGTAAAACAGATTTCAGTTTTCAGCCTTTCCAAAACTTTGTATCGCTCATTTAATCTACAGGAGAGCGTCACATTAGAGAAGGAAGTTTTAAAGAGGTTCGGTTCAATAAACATCTCTGCAATTTGAGCCCTGACGGTTTCGGGCTAAGTGCACAGTTGGCAATTCTCAAAAAATCCCTTCGTGAAATTTCTGACCGAGTGATTGCAGACAGGACAGACCGAGAGAGTCGAGATCTGAAACCAGCTCTGCGCACCAAGTCGACGTGGAAAGAGGCCCCCGGAGTGTCCGAAATGGCCGGGAGTGCGGTTTGCATTTTCCTTTCGCGGGCGCTGCCGCAGGCTCCGGGGTCCCCGCCGCCCAGGACTGGGTCCCCGATCCCCGCTCCCCAGCGCTGTGGCCTCGTGGGGCTGCCCCGCCCCCCCGGCGTCGCCGCACCCACCCCGCCCCCGCGCCGGCCCCGCCCCCGCGGCGCGCCGCCCCTCCCCCGCCCGCCCGCCGCCCCGCACGCCCGCCGAGGCTCGGGGCTCGGGCCGGGCTCTGCGCGGAGTTGCAGCGGTGGCCGGATGCCAAGTGTAAGTGTAAGTTGCTATGGAAACCCCGACCGAGGCGAGTTCCGAATCCGGAGCGAGACGGAGCCCCGGGCGCCGCCGGATCCGCCCCTCGCATCCCGGCCCCCGGGCGTCCGCCGCGCTCAGGCCCCGGCCCAGGCCGACTGGAGGTGCTCCTCCTGCGGCCCCAGCACCCGGCTCCGGAAATGCCAGGGATGCAGGGAGGGCAGAATTGTTTTCCCTGCGCGTCGCGTAAAAACGTGCCAGGTTCTGCTTGCTGGAACCGTCTAAAACAACCGGAACCCCGGATTTTCGCTTGCAGATTCTTGAGGAAGTTTTATAATAAATTCGGAGACCTGGAACAAGCCCTAGTGGTTGGTAAATATCCGCGGGGATTGTGTGGCGTCTGCAGCAGCCTTGGGGCTGCTGGGCTGGAGGACAAATGGAAGAAAGAGACCCTAATACGCTCAGCTCCCAGCCCCCACCCCAGACTTTCTTCTTCCTACAGGAATGATCTGAGAGACCAGAAGTAATGTTAGTTGGATCCTTTTGCATCAGTTTGGTAGAACTGATTCCGATCTGATGAGTAAATTCCTTCTGTAGAAATGTTAGGACAGCCCAGCTGTACAGTGTTAACTGAGTTTTATAAATTCAGTGTTTGAGGGTTTGTGATTACTAGATGATCTCCATTCTTGTTCTGTGAATTATGGCCATTATTTCTGTGTCTTGCAGGATTTTTTATCAAGCAGAAATGCATCGAACAACGAGAATCAAGATCACTGAGCTAAATCCCCACCTGATGTGTGTGCTTTGTGGAGGGTACTTCATTGATGCCACAACCATAATAGAATGTCTACATTCCTGTAAGTACCGAGCTTTAGCTCTCTTTTGTATCATGCGTATTTCACAGTTCGACCTGGAATTTGAAAACTATTAATGATCCTGCAATCTGTGGAAATGTTGGTACAAAGTGGTGAAGTCATTTTCTTCTCTTGCATCTAATGACTTTTTGTTAATATGTATTGATTGTATTACAAGCATGCAATATATGTGTTCTGAGGATATGAATTAGCTTATTTAGTTGGAAATGCCTTTCACCATCTTGTTTTCTACTAGTTCTGGGTTTCTAACACCAATGCTTTATCCACTCATTTCTAAACATAAAAAAACTTCACATGTTCTACTTCTAGTCTGTAAAACGTGTATTGTTCGTTACCTGGAGACCAGCAAGTATTGTCCTATTTGTGATGTCCAAGTTCACAAAACCAGACCACTACTGAATATAAGGTAGGAAACTGTTTAAATTCCTTGTTTGTAATTATTATTGGAGTTGTATAATTTACTGAAGGCAACCCTCTTTATTTCTTCACAGAAAATTTACTCTTGAATACATAACTAATATGTGTGTGCTTTGTGGAGGGTAGCCGTTTAATTTCTTGCCATATTAATGGTGACCAAGTTTAGACAAAGTTTAGTAGTATTCAAGTGATTTTAAGATTTTTTTTTCCTAACTGTCCTTTAAAAACTGAGTTAGTTCACCTTTTTTGCATTGCTTTATGGACTTCATGACAGGCAAGAATAAATATTTAAAAGGGCTTCCATTCCTCTTTATTCTCTATTCATATTAGCTAGTTTAGTAACTTGAAAGGCACACTTCTTTTCACTGAGCAAATGCGAAGAATTTATTAGTGAATATAAAATATTTTTCTACTGATTTAAAAAGTGCTATATACAGAGAACTTTTATTCTTGTAGTTTTTATCTTATCAATATAGTTATAGACAGCATCACAATCAAGTAAAATATTATAGCACAAAAAAGACTATAGAAACTTATGAACATTTTTAGTTCTTGCCATCTGAATTCATAGTTTTCTATTTTAATTATTTTTCAGGTCAGATAAAACTCTCCAAGATATTGTATACAAATTAGTTCCAGGGCTTTTCAAAAGTGAGTAACTTGCTTAGAAAATGAATTTAAAGAGATTATTCATTAGTTCTTTGTGTTATGCCAAATGTTTACATCTTTTTTCCCCATTCAGATGAAATGAAGAGAAGAAGGGATTTTTATGCAGCTCATCCTTCTGCTGATGGTAAACCTTTTAGGGGAGGGAAGACATTTTATTTGGGGGGAGAGCTTATCTAGGAATTAAAATGTATTAAAATTGACTACCACTGCCATCCTCTTATATATAAAATTTATTAGGCATCTGATTTTTAAAAATTACATTTCACTATATCGTTATAGCTGCCAATGGCTCTAATGAAGATAGAGGAGAGGTTGCAGATGAAGATAAGAGAATTATAACTGATGATGAGATAATAAGCTTATCCATTGAATTCTTTGACCAGAACAGGTAAAATCTTTAGGCAATCTATTTTATGCTAATGTTTTATTAGATTGTTTCACTAATAAATTTTCTCTTTCTTAGATTGGATCGGAAAGTAAACAAAGACAAAGAGAAATCTAAGGAGGAGGTATGTTTCATGTTACAAAAACATATAGAAGAAACATTGTTTGGATTCCAGATTTTATCAGGGATTGTGTTGACCTTTAGAATATTCAGCTGTTAAATAGAAGAAAATGGTCATGTTTAATGTTTAAGAAAGGTCTACATGTGATATTTAATAATTAGAATTTATATATGATTGTTAGTCTTACAAAATATTTTAAGTAGTTCACAGTTAATACTTTGGTATGCTTGAAGCTTATTATATTAGGAATCTGTTCATTTAGTATTTGTAATGATAGTAAACTCAGAGTGTAATTAGTTGAGAGGTTGGTCACCTCCAATTTTGTTTGATACTAGTATCTTTTATATTCAAGCAATCAAATTGAAACTTTCTTCATATCTTAAAGCAACTGAAAAAGTTACTTTTCTAAATGTACTTTTAGGTGAATGATAAAAGATACTTACGATGCCCAGCAGCAATGACTGTGATGCACTTAAGAAAGTTTCTCAGAAGTAAAATGGACATACCTAATACTTTCCAGGTATCTACTTTTATATTCTTCTTGCATTTTATATAGATTTTACAATTTTAATTACATTTTTCACTTTGGATTTTGAACCCAAAAAAGCAATAGAAAAAAATGTAAAGTTAGTGCTAAAGTTGAAATTTATCTTAAAACATTTGGTATACATTCTTTTTTATGCTATGAAAACAAATCCCTTAACACTCTCTAGAAATAATTTTTTCTCATTTGAAGTTTCAGGAGTCTTTCTTTGTTAAAATGTTTGGAGAATATGTTTTTTAAAGCACTTTTGGATTATACTTAAATGACAAAAAATGTAGATTTACCTTTGTTCTTTTATTACTTAATAAAAATATTTTTCACTAGATTGATGTCATGTATGAGGAGGAACCTTTAAAGGATTATTATACACTAATGGATATTGCCTACATTTATACCTGGAGAAGGGTAAGTAGCATATCTGTTGTTAGATTATGATGGTAAACTATATTTAAAGAATTAAGAGTAATTTTTTTCCTTTTAACTTTGTAGAATGGTCCACTTCCATTGAAATACAGAGTTCGACCTACTTGTAAAAGAATGAAGATCAGTCACCAGAGAGATGGACTGACAAATGCTGGAGAACTGGAAAGTGACTCTGGGAGTGACAAGGCCAACAGCCCAGCAGGAGGTATTCCCTCCACCTCTTCTTGTTTGCCTAGCCCCAGTACTCCAGTGCAGTCTCCTCATCCACAGTTTCCTCACATTTCCAGTACTATGAATGGAACCAGCAACAGCCCCAGCGGTAACCACCAATCTTCTTTTGCCAATAGACCTCGAAAATCATCAGTAAATGGGTCATCAGCAACTTCTTCTGGTTGATACCTGAGACTGTTAAGGAAAAAAATTTTAAACCCCTGATTTATATAGATATCTTCATGCCATTACAGCTTTATAGATGCTAATACATGTGACTATCGTCCAATTTGCTTTCTTTTGTAGTGACATTAAATTTGGCTATAAAAGATGGACTACATGTGATACTCCTATGGACGTTAATTGAAAAGAAAGATGGTTGTTATAAAGAATTGGTTTCTTGGAAAGCAGGCAAGACTTTCTCTGTGTTAGGAAAGATGGGAAATGGTTTCTGTAACCATTGTTTGGATTTGGAAGTACTCTGCAGTGGACATAAGCATTGGGCCATAGTTTGTTAATCTCAACTAACGCCTACATTACATTCTCCTTGATTGTTCTTGTTATTACGCTGTTTTGTGAACCTGTAGAAAACAAGTGCTTTTTATCTTGAAATTCAACCAACGGAAAGAATATGCATAGAATAATGCATTCTATGTAGCCATGTCACTGTGAATAACGATTTCTTGCATATTTAGCCATTTTGATTCCTGTTTGATTTATACTTCTCTGTTGCTACGCAAAACCGATCAAAGAAAAGTGAACTTCAGTTTTACAATCTGTATGCCTGAAAGCGGGTACTACCGTTTATTTTACTGACTTGTTTAAATGATTCGCTTTTGTAAGAATCAGATGGCATTATGCTTGTTGTACAATGCCATATTGGTATATGACATAACAGGAAACAGTATTGTATGATATATTTATAAATGCTATAAAGAAATATTGTGTTTCATGCATTCAGAAATGATTGTTAAAATTCTCCCAACTGGTTCGACCTTTGCAGATACCCATAACCTATGTTGAGCCTTGCTTACCAGCAAAGAATATTTTTAATGTGGATATCTAATTCTAAAGTCTGTTCCATTAGAAGCAATTGGCACATCTTTCTATACTTTATATACTTTTCTCCAATAATACATGTTTACTTTAAAAATTGTTGCAGTGAAGAAAAACCTTTAACTGAGAAATATGGAAACCGTGTTAATTTTCCATTGGCTATGATGGAATTAATATTGTATTTTAAAAATGCATATTGATCACTGTAATTCTAAAACAATTTTTTAAATAAACCAGCAGGTTGCTAAAAGAAGGCATTTTATCTAAAGTTATTTTAATAGGTGGTATAGCAGTAATTTTAAATTTAAGAGTTGCTTTTACAGTTAACAATGGAATATGCCTTCTCTGCTATGGCTGGAAATAGAAGCTATTTATTATGAGCTTCTACAGGTATTTTTAAATAGAGCAAGCATGTTGAATTTAAAATATGAATAACCCCACCCAACAATTTTCAGTTTGTTTTTTGCTTTGGTCGAACTTGGTGTGTGTTCATCACCCATCAGTTATTTGTGAGGGTGTTTATTCTATATGAATATTGTTTCATGTTTGTATGGGAAAATTGTAGCTAAACATTTCATTGTCCCCAGTCTGCAAAAGAAGCACAATTCTATTGCTTTGTCTTGCTTATAGTCATTAAATCATTACTTTTACATATATTGCTGTTACTTCTGCTTTCTTTAAAGATATAGTAAAGGATGTTTTATGAAGTCACAAGATACATATATTTTTATTTTGACCTAAATTTGTACAGTCCCATTGTAAGTGTTGTTTCTAATTATAGATGTAAAATGAAATTTCATTTGTAATTGGAAAAAATCCAATAAAAAGGATATTCATTTAGAAAATAGCTAAGATCTTTAATAAAAATTTGATATGAAAAGCACAATGTGCAGAAGTTATGGAAAACCTATAGAGGATTACAACAGGTAAACGTTAAAGAGAATACATTGCTCACTTATAGTGATGTGGCTAAGAAGTACGTGCTTTGTTGTAAAATTGCTTGAAAGCCCATTGAAAGATGTATCTGTTTATTTACAGTCTTTGAAGTAAAAGTTACCAATGTTTGCCAATTTTGGTGAATTTAACTCATTTTCTAGGCTTAAGTTTTTCATGATGTTTAAGACAAAAGTTAATGGAACTGTCAAGTGATATTTTTACCTTGGATGATCATTTGTATGAAGAATGAAAAAATATTTTTAAAAGGCTAAAAACTTTAAATGCTAGTGGACTGTCATTTGACTTACATAAAACCAAGTTATCAACATGGAATTCAAACTTTACATCTCAATCTCTTTATGATGAATTTATTTTTGAAATTGCTTATTAATCAGATACTGCAGTTATGGCTTACTCAGCACTAACCATATGTGAAAATGTTTCCATTTATTTGAAAAATGATTTTTTTCCTCCTACTCAATTAGAAAATGGCATAAGCTTAAAAGCATATTTCAGCCAAAATTTTTTCTATTAATGAAAGATTATGTTTTGTATTCTTAAATAAGCAGCTATTACAGTTTGACAATTGAGATTAAAAACCTTTGCTAAATTACCATGTTAGAAATTTTCAACCTTATGAAAACCCATATCAAAAGCTGCTAACTTTGTAACTTTTAGTAGTCAAAGCAGGGTACAGGAAAAGTCAGCTTTAAGTTTGACTTTTGCTTCTGAAAATATTCTAGAACACAAAGTTAGTGCTAACAAAATATTTCAGAGAAAATGCCTAAATTGATTTTACAGATTTTTAGCTTAAATGCAAAGAGAAAAATGAGGCTGGTTGCTGTTCTGTAAATAGTGATCTATCTTGCTTTACACATGCATACCATTTTACAAGTACTTTTTGCTTTTAAAATTGCCGGCCGTTAATTGCACTGCATTGAAAAAACAACTGTCCTTCAGTTGTCTTAACCTTCCAACCATATTGCTATTTCCATATCCATACGTGATAATATTTGGACCTCTGGAGGGAAAATGCAACAGGCAGAGTAAGCTGGTAGGAACTGTCCTTCATCCTTTCCTCTTTTCCGAATATTTTGAAGGTGCAGTTAATTTGTGAAGTCTTGTTACACTCATTGTATGGGCCTATTAAGGTTTTGTTATGAAAACAATAGGAACTTAAATACCCATGTGAAATGCGCCTTGCATTGACCAACACGAAAGGAGGACGTTTGGTATTTTAAAATAGTTTATTTTATGGTATCTTTTGAGGGGATAGGATTTACTTTTAGAAACAATCTACACATGGAATCCAGTCTCTTAAAATCCTGGGGTGAAGCAATTGTTAATTTTTCCATTCCTCTTTGTATTTTAAAGTTTTGATAAATGTTTTAGATCTTTTTCTTCCTAATATACGAGGAATGATAGTTGGAAATTCTGATTTAGTTTAGTACTTAGTCGGAATGGAGGCCCCATAAGATTTTTAAAATACTTTGGCTGTTTTCCCCACACAGTCTTCATTGCATTTTATCCAAAACAAAAAGGTCTTGATCAAATTATATGAAAAACAACTAGACATCATTTTAGATCTGTGCTGCATCTAACAGTATACTAATTAAAACCTTTCAAAAACCATCTATGCCTCTAAGACACTAATTTGGTGCAAAGATCACTGAACCCAGCTCCAACTTAAAGCTCTTGAGATACATCATTTCACTTGAGGATGTTTCTTCATGTACAAAATGAACACTAACACAGGTGATAATTTCTAAGGTTGCTCTAAAAAAAATAGACTCCTCAAAAAAAAGCCCTTGAACTAAATTAGGACCACAGACTTCAAAGCGACGAGACGAGTTCTTTACAAGGAATAGAAGGAGATATCCATATATTCCAGCCTTGCAGAGAATCAGATTTGCAAATACCCACCGCGAAGACCTTGAGCCAGCCGATCTCCCTGCAAATCTCAAGATCGCCCAGTTTTGATTATGAAAGTCTTCGAAAATGTTTACACAGTTGAGTGTTTCCTGTTTCCGCAGTTAATTTTTTTTAACGTTTTTTTTCTTCTTTTGGTTCTTGAAACGGATTTCCTTTATTTGCACCAGTTTCTTTTTCTTAGTGTGCAATTTCTAGAGGTCTCACATGAAGAACTTCACTATCAACTCTGTCTTCATCAAGTCGACGACATCAAAAGTCATGTCATATTTATCACTGGAAAGGCTCCTCTGTAGGACTCTTGTGAGAAGAGTTCTGGAGAAGTTCAAGTGGAAAACTCATTCGGAAGTCGCTTTAGCCCTCCAAATAAATAGTAAGCGCTCAATAAAAACTTCCAACAAAGGAGTTAGAACTACTCTCGTTCTTCAGCCCCTAGCCTTTAAAAATGTCCCTTCTGAGACTATCCGAAGTCACTTTCATAAATAGCAGGTGTTGTTCCCTACATTTCAGTAAAATGCTACTTCTTGCTCTGATTGTCGGGTCATCATGGAATGCACACTTCACCGTGGACGTGATTTCAACGTTGGTGCGGATTTGGAGATGTCCAACTCTCTGTCCTCAATTAGCCAGAACTCAAGTTGAGACAAGAGACTTGGGAGGCTGCAGACCCAGGTGATACGGAAGCGCGTCGGAAAGTGGGATGCCAGGAATGGGATGGTGGCCGAGACCGACACCGAGGTTAGTGCAGGTGGAGAAGTAGGTCCAGGAGCCCAAGTCACAGGTCCGAAGTCCTCAAGAGCGGAAGATCTTCCAACTAAGCCGGAGAGCGGGGCGCACCGCACGGCGTGGAGCATAAAGCCCGGGCGAGGGTGATTAGGGTGGGAAACTCCACTGCTTTCCAAAAAACAGGTTTCTTAGGTTCTAGTGCCCGGTGGAAAGGGCACAGTACACCGGCCTGGGGGAAATCACCTGACTTCTCCTTTGGTAAAGGACCCCCTTACCAGCGCTGCCTCTCTGGTAAGGGGGTCCTTCACCAAAAGACATCTTAAAGAAGAAACAGCCTCTCTCCTTTTCCTTATTTTCTAATTAGCATCTTACAGAGGAATGGAAACAGCTACAGCCCAGTCCCCTGCTCGCAACTGCGCCACCCCACTTCGGCCCTGCTGGGCGCGCGAGCCAAGGCCGCGGGGCACCGGGAGGCCATTTTGCGCGTGCGCTGCTCGCCTCGCGCCGCCCTCGGCTCTGCGGACTCGGATCCCGCCAAATTTGAACGCGAGATTGTCAGGCCCTGAGGGGCTTGAGGGGCGGGGGAACGACGTCGCTCTCCAAAGTTGGACCCCGTGGCGAGCGGCGGCGACAGCCGGGTGCTCGCTGCCTCCCGAGGTGCTCCCTTTTCCCGCCGAAGCCCTCCACAGCGGCAGGCCGAGGCGCAGCGACGGGTCCCTGTACCCCGAGTTCAGCGCGGGCGGGAAAACGACCTGCACCCGGGGAGGCAGCGGCTTCGCGGGCAGAGCCCACGGGAGCGCGCCCTGCTAGGAGCCAGGCCCGATAGTCGCCTTTCTTTGTCCTCCTCCCTCTTCGAGTCCAATCAATGCCCTTTCTCCTTAATGAACGAGGTGTCCTTGGAGTTTGGGGTTTTGTTGGATGATTTTAAATAAAATTATTAAGTTATAAAGTGGCCACCCTGAAGGTTCCCGAAGGCGACTTCATGTCTGTGACTGGAAAGGCCTAGAGGAGAGGGTCCTCCCGCTGGGCTCGTTTAATAGAACGCGCTCGAATCCCCTGGGAAAGAGCCTTGACTGGGTGACAGGGCTGAGGAGGGGTGGCTGCGCGGCGGGAATCTCAAGATCTGGGCAAAGGCTCGCGTCTCGGGACGCGAAGTTGACGCCAAAATGGGTCCCCGGACAAGGCGACCCTGGGAGTGCCGGCGCCCCCGGCCGGGCAGAGGAGCGGGTGGGCCGAGGCTGGGACATCGCCTCCGAAAGCTGCCGGGACGCGGCGGCTTCCTGCAGAGCCCGCGCCTGCCGGATCCCCAGAACACAGAAGCTTCTCGGACATGGGAGCTCCCCGTGCGCCCTAAAACCAGGAGAGGAAGGGACGACTTGGGGAAAGGGCCTGGGGAAACAGCGGAGAAGTGAAAGCGGCCTAAAATGGGCGACGGCGGGCGAGTCCTCTTTATCAGTGCAGCAGGCTGCCGGAGCCGCCATTTGGTGGCGGATCTCGGTAGTTCAGTAGCACGTTGTGCTGAACGTCACAACTGGCTTGTCTACGTGGCATCGTCATTTCTTAACCGCGGTTTTACGAAATGCAAATTTCCCCCTGGCCTTCCTCCTCCGCGGCCGTCGACCCCCCTCGGCGCTCCGGGTGGACGGCTCCGGGGCGCGGCTCGTCCCTCGGGTGGTGCAGCCCCCGCGGCCCGAGACCCGGGGAGGGCCGGGGGTACTTTCTGCGAGGCGCCTTCCCCCCGGCTTCTGCCCGCGCCAAAGCCTGGTGGAATCCAGCGCAGACCTAAAGGCACGCTTGACATCCCGATTTTTCGAGACTAGGACGACTCTGAGCCAGCAGCTTTCCTCTCCCTCTCGGGGAGAATCTCATTTCCTTGGGGTGGTGAGGGTGACGGGCTTTGTCTTTTGGCCCCGCGTGTCCGTTCCCCGGTCTCCCGCCTCACCCCTCTCCGAGGTGAGGAGGGGAAACGACGAGCTTAGGCCTGGCGGGAAGGAACCTACCCGACGAGAGGGCTCCGCGGGGAGGGTCGGTTGGAATCCCGCCCTAGCGCCTCCTGCTCTGCCCGGTCCCCACCGGGGACGGGGAATGCCAGTCATTTCTGTTGAGTGCTAGCAGGGCCGGTGTCACCACCTCGGGTGGCCGAGGCTTCGAGGTTTTCATGAAAAGCCCCCGAAGCGTGAGGCGCCCGCCCAGTGGAGAACAAAGGGCCGAGGGGCGAAGGCGAGGCGAGGCAGCGCGCGCGGCTCCCTTGGCTCGACCTAGCTGGGAGTCGGGGGCGCGGGCAGGGCTCACTCCCGGCCTAGAAACGGGAGCCCGCCGCCCCCGCCCCGCAGGCGACCGCAGGGATCCCATTCTTGGAGCCCGAGCTGCCATGTTGCCTTCGCGGAGGCCGCCAGTCACTTGACGCTTCCGAGACAGCGAAGCCCCCAACCCGAGAGTCCTTCGGCCGTCTTTGCCGCACAGCTGCAGTCAACGCCCGGAGGGACTGCGGGACGCGGGCGGGAGCGAGAGCCCTGTGGGCGGCCAAGCCGGCGCGGCCGCGCCGCGGCAGCCGCTTCCCTTGCCACCTTCGTTCCAGGGGCTGCGGGGCTGCGCGCTCGGCAGAGGCTCTGTTGCCAGTAGCAACCACACGACGGCGATTTGCAGCCAGGGCCGCCGCCGCAGCCGCTGGTACCTCTGCCTCCTCCTACACCTCGGGCTCGAGTATTTGAAACCCTGGGGGTTGCCTTCGGTGACATCTCTCGCCCCCACCTCCGGTCCTCAGTCTCCAAAATCCTCAGCTCTGCTCAAAAGCCAGCGCCCCCGGCTGGGCCCTGCCCCCACCGCAGACAATAGGAGCGGCTGGGAGCGCACAGGGCGGCGCGCGCCGCTAGCAGCGGGCACCTGAGCCCCCCAAATCCGGGCGCGTCGCTGAGTCTCAGCCCCAGGTGCCCTCTTCGCGGAGTTGATCAGCAATTCTTTTTCAGTGGCCAATTAGAAAGCTTTTCTTGACATCAGAAATAAGGGTGGTGCCAAAGAAAGAAGTCAAACGCCCACTCCCTTTCTAATAACATCGACACAAAGAAGAGCTCATGGTTGCGTCTGCGCTTGGTAACAGTGGCTTTCCTCTGGGTTAGAGCCACAGGCACAAGCACCCGCTGCTATCTTTCTTCTTCGCCTACCATGAATATTTTGCATGAAATCCAGAATGTAACCATTTGCGTTGGCTTAACTGTTGCATCTGGATACTAGTTATTTATCAGTGGATGGAACACTTTTTTTTCCATTTCATTGGATGATCCGCATCAACCCTTGGCAGTGTGGACTGCGTGGTTTGAAACATAAAGAAAACGACTGGCATTAACCCTTGAGGGATCTACTTTTTCTGTGGCTCTAGAACACCAATTTAACTTTTTTTTTTAACAAGAGAACTCTTGTTAATGTTTTAAGCAGGTTTTATTGAAGAAAAGTCCTTAAAGTATCTAGCTAAGTCTTTTATTTAGCTACTGGGATAACTCGGGAAATATGTGCATTGCCAAATTTCTTCGCTCTTAATAATTGTCCCGGCTTTGTTAGCTGAGTGGTCTTAATGGGTTAAAATTTCTTGTAAATCACAAATGTGCTGAAATTTCCAAGTTTAAAGCTCCCTGAGGATAAGCACCTGCCTTATTCATCTTTGTAAGCGTCAGAGTCCTTTGAACATAACAAATATTTGTCGGACTTCCAGGGAATTTCAGAAGTCTCAACAACTCTTATTAGGGAAAAAACCTAACTTACTGATAACTAGCACAAAGCTTGGATATCCTTAATGAACTCAATGAAAAGCTAAACAATTTCCAAGCTGGTAGCATTATCAGATATTCTCATTCATGAATATTTAACTTAATTATATTTCAAATGCCATAGATTGTATGTTAAAATATCTGACAGATGTTTTCAGGATTCTAAGGAGAATGACAAATTGTACATAAGAACTTGAAACTGCTAATTTCCCATCTAGTGTCTAAAAATTTGGTTAAATAGCCACAAGTAAGGTGCAACTTTAAAGTGCTTTCATACTTTCTGATAGCACAGACATGTCATTAACTGTCTTTATAGCTGGACAGGAATGCTTAAGGATCTAGCGTTGGATATTGCAAATCTACTAAGACAAGGCACCTTGAAATATCCTCTTTAATTTAAATAAGCTTTAAAGCACACTGAAAATAGTATGTCTCAATCACAAGTGATGGTAAACTCAAATTAATGCCTCCTGAAATGACTCTTAGGTATATTATTAAAAGAGGTTCACCTTTAAGCTTCACAAAATATCAAGTTCATTAAATAAGACAGTTTACCTAAAAGAAGAAAGCACTGCTTGGTTCCTAGAGGGAGCATAACGACCTGTAGCTTGCCAAACCACCCCCATCAGCACCTTAAAAATAGGAAAGCAAGGCTTTAGTGAAAAGTTCCTTTCTACGGTCTTTCAGGAAAGAAAAGCTCCAACAACTTGCTTTGGACCAAGTTAAAGAGATTATCTCCCTTTTTCATTACGACTGTCTTTCAATGAATTGAAGGATAAGATCAAAGTGCATTCATATTCATGTGAATTATCGCTATTGACTTGAATAATGATGGATTTCATTGTTTTATTTAAACTGAAACCAGGAACGCTGCTGCTTTTGAGGCTACACCCCTAAGGCTGTAGAATTTCTTCTCTGAGGACTCAAAAGCCAAGCAATTAGGTCTGACAACCACGTCATTTCCATAATGTACTTCTGTACAGAGGACTTTTTATTGGAATCGGTTACATTTCTATAGAATCTTATTACCACTCAATTTTTGACTTCTTTCCAACCTTCTCAACAAAACTCCTAAGTTCGGCAAGTACACTTCCAAGAAACTTATAAGTAAATTTTACTGAGAAGATACAGTGATGTTTCAGAAGCTTTTCTTAATAGCTGTTCATGAATCAGACAAATTAATGTTATCAGTAATTACCTCAAGAGAGTGTTTTTGTTTTGAACATGATACATTACAGTTTTTCTAGAGTAACTGAAGAACTCAGTTACAGTAAGCTTGGGAAAATGTGTTTACCAGCTGTTTCTTTGTAAATATGCCTCATGACAATTTTCTTAAGACATTTTCATTGGGGTTTTCCTCAAACTGTCCCATCATTTTCTAAGGAGATGGAAGTTACTAGATTCAGTGGAACTCCCCCTCACTTTCACCAAGTGATCACTCTGCTCAAATAATTCTTATTACAATGCTTATCAGTTTGGAGAACACTTTTTAGGAAATTCATTACAATAAAGTAAGCTTGTCATTGAATTCTGCAAGCAACCTTTAAGATAGACTTAGGAAACTGCATTTTCCTGAACTTTAATATACACAATTTATATAGCCTCTCTAAACCTAAAAAGAGACTCTAGTGCAACAAAAGTCTATTACATTATCATGGTCTGCAGTGGGTTCTGGGAATATCCTTTCCCAGAAAGAGAACTGATTCAGTTACTTGGTTTCTCTCTTAAACTTTTGCCATACATTTAAGGCATTACACATAAACCACATTTTTAAAAAATTCAATGTTTTTCTATTCAATTGGGCTACAAGAGATCTCTATTTTCATTTACCCATTGTGTGTTTTTAGTTTTGCAAGACACTCTTTAAGCCAGGAATTTATTAGTAAATTGTTTCTCTTTGGGATATGACTGTATATATATTGAAATTATTTGCATACATTCAGCTTTACTTGTAAATTTCCAAGACTGTTACCCTTGACTTATAAGCAAAATGATAAGCAATTGCATATTATTTCACCAGGGCAAAAAAAAAAAAAAAAAGCATTCCTTGAATAAAAAGCATTTCTTTATAATTCAATTCCTTAAGACCAGATTTGTCTTACTGATGGGAAAAGTATTAGTATTTTCTTCATATACGTAGTTCATCTTTTATATTGTTCATATAGGAACTTTTATTTTTTCACCGTAAAAAAATTAGGTAATATTGGAGTAGGAGGTAAAGTAATCCAGCTTTAGCAATATTTAGATGTTTTCTCTGAAATGTCAAAAAGCAAGGGTCCAAACTGTAGTGCAAGCATCTCCTCTGAAAGAATGAGATGTAGTGTCACCGTGTCCTCGAATTTAGCCTACGTGTTAGCGGAGCTCACTCTCTGCTCAGATAATCTCTGGGGAAAAAACGGACAGATAGAGTGGTTAAACAGGAAAACACTATTTTTTTTTTTTTCAAACGTTTGAGAAAACTTGAAAACCATCTCTCGGTACTTTTGCAGTAATTTCCAGGAGTCAGAACATACAGTCCATTATTCTTCAGAGTAACCAATGCACAAGACATTTTGGCTTGGGACTTGATATCGCGAAATGACGTCAAAAAAATTAAAAAAAAAACGAAGCTCGCACATGCGCAATGAGGTGCAGCTGCTTTTTATCTTTTTGTCTATATCAGCTATTGGCTCCTATCCCCGCCTCTGGGATCCGGCCTGCGCCGCGGGGTCCTAGGGGGCCAGCAGCTGTAAGGCGGTGCGGGATTCCGCACCCTACTCCAGCAAGAAAGAGCCTGAAGCCCCTCCCCACCTTTCCCGGCCAGGGCGCTCTTCTACGTCCCGCGCGCGGACAGCCGGGGCGAAGTAGGCCGACCGGCGCGGCCACAGCGAGTTTTCTGGCAGCGCTAGCGCCGCGGGGCCTGGGTTCCCGGGTTCCGGTCTCCGCCGGCTCCGGGCTCGCCCCCGCGAGTTGGCCGCACCGTTCCCCCGCCCGCGGGGCAGCCGCTCCTCCGGGAGGCTCCGGCAGGGACCTTCGCCCCGGCCCCCGCGCGGCAGTGCGGCTCCAGCTGGAGGCCTGGCCCGGGAAGCAAAGCGAAAGGACAGAGGCCTCCTTCCTCGCCAGCCGCCCGCCGTGCCTTTCCCAGCTCAGGCCGGCGGCCGGCGGCGCGGAGGGAGCGAAAGAGTCGGGGCCTGCCCGCATCTCGGCCGCCCCACCCGGGTCCGCCCCGGGAGGCCCCGCGGGAGGGAACCCCCGGCCCGGCCCGCTGGGCGCTTCCGCACTGGCGCCCTGGGGCCGCGCGCCCCCGCTCCTTCCTCCCGCTACACCCGCTGGGCCCCCGCCCGCGCTCCCGGCCTGCTCCCAGCGCCGCCTCCCCCGTTAGAAACTTCGCAGACACCGCGAAGTGCTCGTTGGAGTTGGAGAAACTTAGGAAGAATGGGAAAAGCCGAGGAAGTCGGGGAGGACCACGTTCTTCCCTTGCCCTCGGCCCGACACTCCTGTCCACATTGGACGCGGCAGCCTGCCAGCGCCCAGGAGAGCCGACCCGGTGGACACCCCGCTTGGGGACCCGCCGGCGTCCGGCTTCGGCTCGAGGCGGGCGGCCAGCCGCGGCGCAATCCCCGCGGGACACGCACCTAGGAGATGCGTGGCCCGGACGCGGGCTTGGTGGGCTCTCTAGAGTCGTTTCTTATGTGGCACTTTCTGTCTTTGTCTGCTGTGTCCTGCACTGATTAAAGGGTGGAGAAGATAGTACGGACCTTCTCTGACACAAGTCCAACAACGCCAACATTTTAAAGGGGTGGGAGGTATTGAGCGGGAGGGCTGACCGGCATCTGGAGCAGGGCCCTTAGTGTTTTCCAGCTCGTGATGCAGGCTTTGGGCACAGTTTTGAATTACTTAAGAAAACGCACGCAAGTCCAAACGGAAGATATTTATATCACACTCACACACCAAGCTCCAGTAATTTGTTTTTATGCATGTCACCACCGCCTTAGAAAACGGCATGCTGCATTTCGGACTTATACATTGAAAGCCCCCATTTTTAGTATCAATCACTTTGCACTACATGGTGCCTTTTGGGGAAGCAAAATTATTCGTGTGTGGAATCCCCCAATCACGGGTTTCTTCGGAAGTGGAAAAGATTAGTTTCATCTCTTCATCCTCTGAATTACTGGAAAGGAAGACAGGTACAGGTATATATTTAGGAGTTTGGGGCCAGTTAAACCACTGTCATCTTGACATTGACCTTAACACTAAAAAGAAAAACTTTAAAATGCAAAGAGTTGACTTTAAAAGGTTTGAAAAGCGAAGAATAGGGAGTAAGGCATAAACACAAAACATGCATAGAAATTTTAATCTTCCCTTCCCGGATGGAAGTGTGCAAGTCTCTTCTGCTCTGCTGACAAACTTGATGAAATAACTGGGTGGTCGGCTCAGACCTAAAATCCTGACATTATTTCCCAAAAGAGGTGCGATGCAGCATTTAAGATAGTCATGTTTACTTTCATCATTATAGGTAATATTTCTGTTCCACTAACTTGCTTATGGACTAAGTAATGCCTTTATTTTTAATTCCAGTATGTAACTATGGAATTATTTTAGTAATTTTAAATTTAGTGTTTGCAAAATGATTAATGTAGTCTCATAACTTCAGTAATTACATGCAATTGCCAGTTGAATGCCTTCTTAAATGCTAACAATGATTTTGGGGAAAAAATTATTTTAGGGGAGGGAAATTTCACAGCTGCATAGAACTCAGCTAATTTTTATTAAAAACAAGAAGCCTTTTGTTATTTAAATGATGTTTTAGGTATTCTCACTTCTTCGCCTACTTTACCATAAGTCCCTCATCTTTGCCCCCAAAACACTAATAGCACTTAGAGCAATTACAGCCCTTAAAACAGTGGCAGACTGCAGTACATGCCCATTGAATGAATGCAGGCTGCGGTATATATGCTGGTAGAATGAAGTGATGTCTATCTGCTACTAGACTTCATGTCCTGGAAGAAAGGCACATTCTTTTATTAGCAAGGTGTTTGACACACATTAATAATGAATACGTGTTAGGCTTGATGCAGAATATATATAAACACTTGATTCAACTCAATGACAGTTTTAAAATGCAGATGTTAATATCTAATTAGCATATATAAATCTTTAAATTTTAAAATTCAGCTAGGAACTGAAGAAAAAATACATGGGTGTTAAAATTAGCAAAGCTTCTTTTAGGTATGTATAGCATATATTCCCACGATAATAGGATTTTCTGAATTCTCAAAGGAGGTATGCAAAGAGAAACAACAAGATTTTAAAACTGGCTTTATTTTGTTGTCATTTTCAGTCTCATTTTCATAAATAAAGGAGGAATTATTTGAAAAAGTGATTTTGAAGTTACATATTGTGATTAGCTTTTTACAAAAGTAGCCAAAGGCTTCCAAACCTTTCATGGAAACACTTTTTTGCAAGTTGTTCAGCTAATGGTTCATTCTCAATCAAATGTATAGTCTTATGTGCCAGTTACATTGTATATCTCTAAAGTCAGCTGGTACTTTAAGAACAGTAATCTTCCTGTAATACTTTTTAAAATACCGAAGTATCCCTTTGAATTGTTTTCTTTTTCATTGCTTAACTGTTAGTTTAGAGGTGTGTATGTGATCATGGGACATTCATTTAACTTTAGAAAACAGAATAGTATTTTGTTTTAGAGTTAGTACATTGAAAAATGGGTCAGAAAATACAGATTGGTTTTCTTGTCAGTAAAAGTAATCTGCCATATTTTATGCTTGAATTACTAATAATTTCACTTATATGCATATTATAATCACTCTGTGTTACATACATTTCTCCATTTAGTTTTTAAGATTTTTTAAGAAGGAACCTAAAATAAAGAGCAAAGATCTAGCTTCTTTAATATGTCCAATTTCAGATACGAAGTAGGCATCCTACATTATGTTTTATCAGGAATAATACAATTTAACTAAAAGATATTGTTAATAACAGATACTCAGACTCTAAAGTAATTTACATAGCCTTTGAACGTATGTTTTCGAAGAACTTAGTAGCATCCCATACTGTGTTATGTTTATAGGTTTAGACCTCTCCCCCTCTATTGAGCTCTTAACACTTTTAAAATGGAAAACAAATAGTAAAGCAGTTGCTAAAAATGGCAGTTGGAGTAGCTTAAGAGTTTGAATTGTTTGTTTAAGGACTGAAACCAAATATAAAAACTTTTAGTTTTAAGGGGATTTTTTTTCATCATTCAACAAGGAACTGAAAATTACAAGGCTAATTTGCAATCTTAATTATTTACTCAATCTGTTTCCTCCCACGTCTCTAAATGGGAACGCACAACTTTAATTTTAAAGGACATATTCCCATAGGGAAATATAGGTATCACTGTAAAACTTAACGACTTTGAGTTAAGTAAAAAATTGTGGCCATCACTGGCTTTTGAGCTGCAGAAGCAGAAGACATGTACCTGTCCTTCGGGGGTATTAGGGACCCGACTAAACACACTTATTCTTCTCTCTGATTGCTGGACCATTCCCCAACTATTTGGAGCTCCACAAAATATCAGGACTTCATCAAGAGCTCAGTGAAGGGTGAGATCTCAAAGATTAATATAGAGGACTCATTCCAAATATAGAACCAGTTAAGTTTGCATGCTCCCTTCTGTTGAAGAAATATCAAGGGGTTTCCTGTCTTGGCACTACTTAGCAGCAGCTGCGGCTATGTATCCACTTGACATCTGGTGAAATTGTAGTTTTTGATGGAGGAACATTTAAAGTTGACAACTGTCATTGAAACAACTGGTATATAGTTTTCAAAGACAAGCTAGAAACCAGTAATAGACTAAGTACTTCAATTTTGTTAAAAGAAACTGGGTAAAGGGTTCAAGTTACGTAAGATAGGGAAGTCTGGTTTTCCAGGTAAAGGTTCTCTCTCTTTTTCTGTTGGAGATGTCATTCATCAACATAACGAAGCCTAAATTTAAAAGACTAAGACAAAATATTTACAAATCACATAAAAGTGAGGAAACAGCAAAATTAGTAGTCATTAGGAGAAAGCCAGGGAAGACAGGACATTCATCACATCCTTTCCTCATCTGCTTTCCTCACTGAGTCTCTGAGTGCTCATTAAATGCTTTCAATACAGTGTAATTAAGTGTAAGAACATGGTTGTCATGCTCCTCCAGGAATCTTGAAACCAGGAATGCCAGGTATATAACAGCGGGTTACAAAAGAAAACACGGATTCTTAAATCAGTGTTTTACTGTCAGTGCAGTGTTAAATGTCAATGCAACACTTAAGTTGCATTGACATTCATGTGTTGATCAGATTGTACAATGTAACGTGTGAGATTTCTCGGGACCGTCGAAGCTCAGACAACTCCAGGGCTGCAATTTACTCGTCTGGCTGCCCTCGAACCAGGCTCCCTTGGCGCGTGGGGCTCTCCCGGTGATTGGTCCCGACCCGTGCCGCAGTCAGGATACCACGGCGATCTGGGGTCGCTTTGTAAGGAGCTCCGACCTCCGGGCAGTGCAGGGATACTCGACGGCGCGCGACGTCCCGGCGGCTCGGCGAGCCTGGCGCGCTGACAGCCCCAGCAGTCCGAGTCCTCGAGCTCGGGCGTCTTCGCGCCGCCGCCCCGCTCAGTGCGCCCAGGCACCGCGGCCGTGACGTCACGCCCGGGACTGGCCGTTGCAGCAAGACGGCCGCGTTCCGGTTCCGGTAGGTTGCCCGGGAGACGCGCGTACACAGAGAAGCGGCTCCCGTCGGAGGCCGAGTCGTCGCCACGATCGCCCCCTTGGTGGACTCGCAGGCCGAGCCGCTTCCCCGCAGAGCTCGAGGAGGGCAGACGGCGGCGGGGGCGCCATGAGTCAGAGGCAGGTGCTGCAAGGTAGGGCCGAGGCGGGCGGGTGCCCTAACTAGCTGGCGGCGAGGAGACCCGGGTGCGGTGGGCTCCACCGACTCTCTCTCCCGCAGTGTTCGAGCAATACCAGAAGGCCAGGACCCAGTTCGTGCAGATGGTGGCGGAGCTGGCGACTAGACCCCAAAACATCGAGACGCTGCAGAACGCAGGTGAGCTCGGAGCCCGAACCCGCGTCGTCCCCCGCGCACTGAGTCCCCGACGCCTCCGCCCCGCTGCCCTGCCCGTGGAGCTCTTGGGGAGCCGCAGGGTGGGGACCGGAGTTCGCAAAAGCATCCATTCTTTTCAGCGGGTCTTTGGGGGTCAGGCCGAGAGGGCGAAGCTTCCAGATGGGTGTGGGAGGTGCGCGTTGTCCCTATTTCCATCTTCATTGCACACAGGCAAGTGTCAGGTTGAAAGTCGAGGCCCTAGGAATTGCCTGGAGTCATTTTACGTGAATGGGACTCTACCCTAATGAGACCCATTTTATCCAAGTGCCATTTTGCATGCCACCCTGCCTTTGATCACCTTCGACTTCCTCACAGCAAAGCAATTCCAGTGGTTTAGACGTGATTTCTCGTCTTGCTTTAGTGAAAGGGGAATGATATGCTTGAATCTTTTCCAAGAAATTCCAAGTAGGTAGAGACCAGACTTTGCGAAATCCTTATGGCACGTTCATTCTACTCCTCAGTCCGGACTCTTGCAGATGTGAGAGGGGGAGAGGGAGGGAGAGAGATCTTCTTATCTCATAACATAAACTGATAAGAGAAAATGGTTCTTCTTCTTCCTCTTCTTCCTCTTCTTCTTCTTCTTCTTCTTCTTCTTCTTCTTCTTCTTCTTCTTCTTCTTCTTTTTCTTCTTCTTCTTTTTCTTCTTCTTTCTTCTTCTTCTTCCTCTTCTTCTTTTCTTCTTTCTTCTTTCTTCTTCTTTTTTTTTGGATGATTCTACCACCATCTGAACTGTAAGGTAGCATTTTATCACTACTGTGTCATGAGAAATCTTCAGTTTATAGGATGTGATCTTTAAAACTAACACATAATTTAAAAAATCAACATGTTGACAGCAAGAATACTCAGGTGTAATGATTACTCTGGGTTTCTTTGAGGGGAATTACTACTGCACCTATGTGATACTTCGTTTTGTCACTAGGATTTTTGGCATTTATTCCTTGTATGTTTTTATTGGGGGGCATGTATTTACAATAAAGTATATTTTATAATCTTCTAAACGCATTTTAGTTTGAAATAATTGTAGATTCACAACTGTAAGGGATAATACAGAGAGATCCCGTGTACCCTTTACTCAGTTTCCTCCAATGGTAACATTTTTCAAAACTGTAGTGCAATATCACAAGGAGGACATTGACATTGATAAAAATTCGTTGATCTTATATAGGTTTCCTCCTTTTAATTGTTCGTGTGTGTGTGTGTTTTGTCCTGTAGAATTTTATTCCGTGCTTATCCACCACCAGCACAGTCAAGATACAGAACACTTTCATTGTCACAAGGATCCTCTCTGTTGCCCTTTTATAGCCACACACACCTCCTGCTATCCCTAACCCTGGACAACCACTAATCTGTTCTCCATTTCTAAAATTTTGTCATTTCAGAATTGATAATCCTTTGTTCTATAGTTGTTTTATATGGGTTGATTTTCTGTATTCTGTGTGTGTGTGTATGCACCCGTACTCCTCCAAGTACCCAGAACAATACCGGGCACGCAGTATTTCATATACACAGACTAACACAGACTAAGGTATTAGAACATGTTACCTTTTAGAAGTGCATTTAAAAGTAATTTTAAAGGGTAAACTTTTAAAGTTTTTTCTCTCAGTCCCTCTCAATGACCTTTGTGAATGGACACTTACTACTTAACAAAGATTTAGTTTCTGGACAATATGAATATAGCCAAACTAAAACTTTTAAAATGGGAAAATAATTGATATCATTTTTAAATTTTAATACTGAGATATTAAATTATACATAACTTTTAAGATATGGAGTATCATGTTTTAGTGAGTAGTGGCAGGTTAGCTCCTCCCATAAGAGTGCAATGTAGACTTCACAATGGAATTTAATCCAAATTGACTGTATAAGTGGCTTAGATATAAGATTCTACACTTATGGTCTGGCTTAGGAAAGACGAATATGAAAGGAATATAACTTTATGTTTTGAAATTCTCTGCACTTGACTAATATCTGGGTAGCATGCTAAAATGTTTCTTTTCCTGAGGAACTTATTTTTAACAAATTTCATGTTATCGAGATTCAATTCAAGCATTCCTTTAGCAATTTTAAATACAGGCATAATGAATATTTCAATGTATTTATTCTTTTGATTAAAAAAGAACCTGTAAGCTTTGTTATGAAAACTTTTCTTTCTTTTTTTTTTTTTTTTCTTTGAGACAGAGTCTTGCTCTGTTGCCAGGCTAGAGTGCAGTGGCATGATCTCGGCTCACTACAACCTCCACCTCCCAGGTTCAAGTGATACTCCTGCCTCAGCCTCCTGAGTAGCTGAGACTACAGGTGTGCACCACCATGCCCAGCTAATTTTTGTACTTTTAGTAGCGACGGGGTTCCAGCATGTTGGCCAGGATGGTCTCGATCACTTGACCTTGTGATCCACCCGCCTTGGCCTCCCAAAGCACTGGGATTGCACCCGGCCAGTTTTCTTTCTTAATAGTCAGTTTACTTAACCATTCAAATGATTTGTTCTTTTAAAAAATTACAATTTTAAAAAAGTGCTTTAGAATGAGCTTCAGTATGTGTAAATCAATTATACATTATGGTCAAATTTTTTTCAGTCAAATGCCTTCATTTGGTAGCTTCAGATACCAATGCATTTTACTCCTGACTTTGACATACTGTCTACATACCTGGAAGATTTTGTTTGTTTTCTCATTTTTCCCTCCAATATGCTAAGTAAATATATATCATGGATCCAAGATAATGTAAAAAATATTTTCCATATGGGCATAATGATCAAACCAGTAATTCCCTTGTTAAGAATTTTTGAATTTATTCTATGTGAAAGGAATATTAAAGGTGAAAATTGTCAATGGAGTTTTTATTTCATTTTAAGTCTCCAATCTTTTTTATTGTGTTTTTATACACTAATAAGAGAATTTGCTTTATTAAATATGTCCAAAGTAATTGCCAAAGCAGACAAAGTATGTTGCAAGATCTTTTCTTCAGAGTTATTTGGAAAAGATTAAGTTTGATTTCTTTCTTTTTTGTTTTCGAGACAGGGTTTCACTCTGTCGCCCAGACTGGAGTGCAGTGGTGCTATCTCAGCTCAATGCAACCTCTGCCTCCCAGGCTCAAGTGATTCTCCTGCCTCAGCCTCCTGAGTAGCTGGGATTATAGGCGCGTACCACCACACCTGGCTAATTTTTGTTTTGTTTTGTTTTTTTAATAGAGAAGGGTTTTCACCATGTTTGGCCAGGCTGGTCTCGAACTCCTGACCTCAAATGATCCACCCGCCTCAGCCTCCCAAAGTGCTGGGATTAAAGGCCTGAGCCACCACGCCTGGGTAGTAAGTTTGATTTCTAAACAAAATTATTACTAGAAAGAACTGTGTACAAAGCATCTATAACCTTGAGGTGTTTTTTTTTTCCTCACTGAGGTTTTATTCCTCTAAATTAAAAGAACTCATATGAACAATTAAAAAGTTTAATGTCTGTTATAAAATTTCTTTATGTACTCTCAAATTCTATATGTTTGAACCATTACCTCTTGCAGCTATTTAAAAACAAATTTTCATACTTCCCGTGTGAATAATTAGTAACACATGACTGTAATAGTAGAGATAATACATTGTTACTTCTACCAATTGTAAAATTTCAGCAATTGGAGGTGTTTTGTTAGTTATAAAATATAAGAAACATGTTTTGTGGCTTACTGGAACAGCAGGCCACTTTTAGTTCTGTTTAGGAGGTCTTTTGAAATACACTAATAGAAGCTCCAAGAAAATGACTTTTAAACTTAGCTATATAAAATACACTTTTCCTGAACCAGCTATTTATATAAGTGGGGTAAAGTTTAAAATATTACTCAAAATTTTACATATTACAACCTATAGTAGAACATAGCAAATCAGTAGTTATGCACATTTTCAGAAGAGTAGGAATAAATAAGTTTGCGTAACACTTTAAATGTGCACCTGTATGAAGCTAATTTTCAGATTGAGGCAACTTAATGGGTTCAGAATTCAAGAAAATAAGTCAAATATGCTGTTGACATAAAGTAATTTTAGATTACATGTATCTGGAGCAGGGTAAAAGCTCCAGATTAACTATCTAGTACCTCTTAATATGCTATGAGAAGGAAAAGCCCTGAGTAAGCATTTATCATGTATTTAAGACATACCTTGATATGTACATGCGCTGTGATCCTCTTACAAACCTGCTGTTTCAAAGGATATTGAAACTGAAAAGAAAATTAACAAAGCAACTACAAAAAATTTAACCAATCATGCTATGTAAATTTGACTTTTTTTTTTTTTTTGGTATAGAAGGAGTCTTAGCAGTTGTGAATATGAATGATAATTAACTCAAAACACTGACTGCTTTTTAAAAGATAGGGATAGAGAGGTTTGCTACATATGCTTAAGTGGAAAATATGCCAAGGAGCTATACACATTCTGGCTTTGTATTCACCAAACAATAAGTTCTAAAAACAAAAGCTTAGTCAGAATTTTATTCTGTGTTCCAAACCACTGTTCCTACATGGGCATTGATCTGTTTTGTTAGCTGAGCATTGGTACATAGTAGAAAATAATAGAGTCAGGGTTAGGCTCTCATTGTTTCCTTAGAAAAAAAATGGACAATTAAAAAAAAATCTAAGCTGTAGATGAGCCTATAAGAAGGCTTACAAATAGCAAATTTCATAGGTTAAATTTTGCAGATTAAAGTTTTGATATTTTCAAAAGTTTTTGAAAAGTTATTTAGGTATGCCATAATCCTACTTTACATTCGAATGAGGTTTCAGGACCTTTGCACTTCTGCCTGAAATCTTTCCCTATACTTATTTGACTAACTAATTTCTACTCAGTCTTTATGGCTCTGTTTTGGTGTTGATGCCTCAAGGAAATCTTGCCTGAGCCCTCACAGTAAATTAAATCTCTTGGTTTATGGTACCCTTGCTCCCAGTATTTTTGTTTTCCCCACTAAACCCACTAACTCCATTATGCTATGCATAAATTCCATGCATAGCATAATCAAAATGATTAAATAGGATGAAGGAAGGAGTAACTGAATGAGGAAGAAAAGTTTTTGGAAGTAGTAATTGTTTTCACATCCACAGGTTGGATAATTGTTCTCTTCACAAAGTGAGTTAGGCCCCAAACTGGAACTAGAACTCATTTTTAATACTGCCTCATTTTGTGCTCTTTCTACTTTAACTTGTAGGTATTAGTAAACTGTTTTATGTGATTCTAGGAATTCCTAATAAACCTTGGTTTTAACTGTTGAAACAAGTCCTGTCTTTAGGTATTTGAGTACCAATGGCTGTCCAATAACTGGAAAATTTGGTGGCTTTGGAGGTCTCTTTGAGGACTATCGTGGAGTTTGAGTGGAGGCCAGATGCAGAGGGCTAACTTTAATTGATAAATTCTTCCAGGTTTGAGGGAGTGGGAGTAGTATTTAGTGTTTAAGCTGGCCTCAGAACTCTAGAGGGCCTTTAGGCTTCCTTGGACTTCTAATTAGAATCTTAATCAAACCAGGAGCTCTTTAAACGCACGCAGAGGAAAGTTTGTAATCCACTGGAAGTTGGGAACCGAGGTAGTCCTGCAGAGACTACCTTGGACTGAGACCCTGTCTGCATGAAGTGCAGGCTAGAGGAGAATTTTTCAGAGCCCTGGGCTGTCAGCTGCCTGTGACTTACTGACTGCTCTCCTGGGCTCTTGAAAACACCCAGGGGTAGAATACAGTGAAGTGGGAGTCACTTGGTGTTTGTTGATTGATTGATGTGAGTACATACTTAACATTTCTTGCTTTTTAATCATGCTTTGTGTAAAGTACTTTTTGTTCATGGGGGCAGAACTTTGGGATTTCTATTGAGTGGTTGTACTGGCCTTAGGAGAAATTCAGGGCTACATCTTGAGAAAAAATTTGGCCTTGTCTTGTAGTGCGTGGAATGGCCTGTGTGAATACAAGTCAGGCCTCCCTAATTTTCAAAGTGAAATATTGATTTTCCCATATACTCCATGCTTTCTTTCATAAGGGTGGCTCAAGTTAAAATTTATTGTTTATTTAGTTTCTGTTAAAAGTCTTGCTGTGGCTGGGTGTAGGGGCTCACGCTTGTAATCCCAGCACTTTGGGAAGCCGAGGTGGGTGAATCACGAGGTCAGGAGATCGAGACCACGGTGAAACCCCGTCTCTACTAAAAATACAAAAAATTAGCCGGGCGTGGTGGCGGGTGCCTGCAGTCCCAGCTACTCGGAGAGGCTGAGGCAGGAGAATGGCGCGAATTTGGGAGGCGGAGCTTGCAGTGACCCGAGATCGCGCCACTGTGCTCCAGCCTGGGCGACAGAGCGAGACTCCGTCTCAAAAAAAAAAAAGTCATGCTGAAAACAAGTGATATTTGTGTGTGCGTATATGTGTGTGTGTGTGTGTGTCTAAATGAAATGATCTCTATTCACTTTTCTAAATATTCTGTGTTCTATACCTGCGTCAAGTTAGAATCACTATTAAAGTATATTCATAGGCTAGATTATATTAGTTTCCCATATAAATGTCTTTGTAGACTTAGTTTAATAATATATCACCCTTTTTTTAAAAAAATTGAGGGATTACTTTAAAAAATAGATGCTTAGATTTTCCAGTAGCTGCTATAAATCTGTGAAGACATTTTCTGTCTTGTTAAATTCTTAATATGAAGATAAACTTGCATATTCCACAAATATTTATTTGTTTATTTATTTGAGATGGAGTTTCACTCTTGTTGCCCAGGCTGGTGTGCAGTGGTGCAATCTCTGATCACTGCAACCTCCACCACCCGGGTTCAAGTGATTCTCCTGCCTCAGCCTTCCTAGTAGCTGAGATTACTGGCATGTGCCACCACGCCCAGCTAATTTTTGTATTTTCAGTAGAGACGAGGTTTCACCAGGTTGGTCTTGAACTCCTGACCTCAGGTCATCCACCCGCCTCGACCTCCCAAAGTGCTGGGATTACAGGCATGAGCCGCCGCACCCAGCAACAAAATATTTATTAAGTATTACATGGTATAGGCATAATATATAATATATAGGTGCTAGATATGAAATTTCAGGAAAAAAAAGTTCCTGCTTATTTTTATTTCACAAAGTGTTCTCCTTTTTACTTTTGCTGCCAGGAAACTCAGTGCTCTGTTCAGAACTCAGTTGCAGCAGCTATCTTTAACCTACATTTCTGATAAAATATCAGTTCTCCTCCCCACTACATAGGGGAGGTGGGACTGTACCTTTGTATACATATATTAATATTTTGGAGTAAACTATTTCAAATATTTTACAGTAGTGAAGTGTGAATAAAATAAAACATTAATTCTATCTAAAGATAGATTTTCAAACTGATTGCCTTCCATACATTTTCTCTTCACATGTTACCCATGAAAACTCTTGGAGCAGATAATCCTGTTAGTACTGTCCTGTTTATTCTCTGTGCTGCCCCATTCCTGATTGCAGTCTTCTTCAAACAGATGGATGTAATTAGGTATTTACTGTAAAAGAGAAAACACATTAGTAAGAGAAGGCAGGACTAATTCAACATTGGCAGCTCTCTAAAAAGACTTTCAAATTAAAATAGAGTTTTGTCTATATGGTATGGGGTGATTTTAGGTGAGGAAACAGTTTGAATGACCCACTTGAGTTCCTTAAAAGTTTATGAATTTATGTTAAAGTGCTATGCATGTACCTGACTTCTTGTGCCTAAAAAGAAAACAACTATGAACATAATATTACCCATTTTGCTTTTATTTTAACTAAAATTTACCTGAAAAGAGAGAAAATTGCACATTAATTTCCACAGCTGGTTTATTCATTATTCTATTAACATTTATTGAGTGTCCAAGTATCAGATGGATGTTTAGATGCGGACCATGCAAAAATCGGAGGCATAGTCCCTGTGCTTAAGTGGCTTATTTGCTAATGGAAAGACATATAAATAAATTATCATTTATTCGAAGGGCACCTTACTCAAGATTTGGGAATGAGGGATATTGTTCAAGGGAGACATCTAGGAGGAGGTATATAATCACACAGATACTGTGCTGAATTTCCTAGGAGTTAGCCAGATAAAATGGCATTCAGGTAGAGGGAACGTTATGTGTAAAGGCACAAAGACAAGAGAAAAGGTGGTACTCATGGAAAAGGCCAATGTTTAGTTATGACTGGAGCTCAGGTTAATAGGGCAAGGAGAGGAGAGTCAGTCATGGTTGGAGAAGAAACAAGTCTAATTATGAAGGGCATCGTATGAAGTTTAGATTTCTCCTGAAATTGATGGAAAGCCATTGAAGTGTTTTAATTGGAAGAGTCTTGGGATCCACTTTGTGTTTTAGAAAGGCAATTTAAGCAGTCTTTTGGAGAGTAGATAGGAGGGGATTAAATCAGGATCAGGAGACTGGGTGCTCATTTTTGCTATAGCAGTCATGTTGGATAAGAAATGTTAAAGGGGTAACATCTGCAGGACTTGGTGACTTAGGAGTAGGGGTTGGGGCAGGTAAGGTGAGAGATGACTTCAAGGTGCCTCCTGGACTTCTGGTTGCTTGGACACATTAGCACCATTCATCTGTAGAGAAAGGATGCAAAGAGCAGAGAGAAATGGTGATTTTACTCTTCAGTGGTTGAAGCGTGTCTGAGATACCCATGTGTCAGTGACTGTGGTGATGTAGAGTGCTAGGGCTCAGGAGACAGATAGCTGGAAAGAAAGATTTGGATATGTGGAACTAACATGTTAATTTGAAAACTATATTAAAAGCCCATTTTATATTTCCTCATGTAATTGTAAATATGTTAAGTTCCAATCATTTTATCTAGAGTATAATGCAAATCCAACTTCGCATAGCTTTCATATTCTACATTCTCACTCAGTTGAGAATCTCACAGACAGATGGTGGTGGCTGGGACCTAATCAAGGGACAGCTGGCTAGGCACGGTGGCTCACGCCTGTAACCCAGCATTTTGGGAGGCTGAGGTGGGTGGATCACCTGAAGTTAGGAGTTCGAGACCAGCCTGGCCAACATGGTGAACCCCATCTCTACTAAAAATACAAAAATTAGCCAGGTGTGGTGGCAGGTGCCTGTAATCCCAGCTACTCGGGAGGCTGAGGCATCCGGGAAGCGGAGGTTGCCGTGAGTTGAGATCGCGCCACTGCACTCCAGCCTGGGCGACAGAGCGAGACTATGTCTCAAAAAAAAAAAAAAAAAAAACAAAAAACAAAGAGTCAGACAGTTGCACTAGAAAAATGAATTAAATTTTGGTTTCATACAGTAACAATGGAAGACAGTTATGATTAATGCTAATGGTAGAAATAATGTGAATTCAACAGACTATATACCCTTTGGTATACATTCCAAACCTGGCACATAGGCCATAGACTCGAGCCATGAAGAGCATCTACCTCATTGGATTGTAATGAGGGTTACATGGGTTACTGTTTGTAAATTTCTTAGAGAGGTACCTGGCGCATGGGAAATGCTATATAAGTGTTTGCTAAATAAGTGAATGAATTTATGATGTGCTGGTCCCCATCCCACCTTCCTCTCAGCCCTTCCACTAAAAAATGATATATCAGATATGGTAGTCCTTTACTCACAAACAACTGAATCAACACTGAATCACCAAACAAAACTTGGAAGATACTATAGCTAATGAGAATAAATTTCAGAGGAGAAAACAGATTATTCTTGCTCATAATAGTTTCTTGAATTATTTACTATTACAATTGAATTCTATGTAAAAAGGCCATACTTTTTGTGATTCATTCTGACACTTTAGATAAATTACAAGACTTTTTGTGTGTTATAAGGGATAACACCCTAAATCACAATTGACTTTATGTCTGAAAAAGTATTTCAAGAAAACAAGGCAAACAGATATGTGATACCAAAATTTGTGATTTCTTAATCAAATGCAGGAACAATGGCCAGAGGTATATAATCAATAAAGGCTGGGAGAAACCAAATCAAGGCCTGAAAATTCTTATTCTAAAAAAAGGCAGGGGAGGAACACAAATAATTTTAAATAAAAAATGACCAGTGAAGGAAACGAGAACATGTTATACAATTCATCAGTGTTGTGAAACTTGGTTCAGTAAAAATCATCATATAAATATCATAATTTGTTATAGAAATATTTAAAAATCTATTAGAGTAAGGATGGTAAGTATAATTAGACTTACACTGTAACAGGAGAATATGTAATGGTTGTAATAGTAAAATCAAAGTGGATGGTAGTTTCTAGGTCCATTAGCACAAGTGTTGGGCTAGCTGTATATTGAGAACAAATTACAAATTACCTATGCTAGGTCACTTGAAGAATAGAAAAGAAGTTTAAAACATAAGCTCTGGCCTAGAGAGGTTTATTATTTTACTGAGGATATAAGACATTTATTCACACAAACTAGAGAACCATTTGACATGCTGTGTCAAGGATGGCTGCTGTGCTGTGCTTTGCACAACTTCAGGGGTGCCATTTATATCAATCTATGTGAACGGCATTCCTTCGATTTGTGCAGTGCACATCCTGCACAGCTATACATGGTGGACCTGGAATTATTCAAAGTTTTCATTTTTATTAATTTCCCTGAGAGTAAGTGGGGCAAACAGTAAAGCTCCCCAGTGACTTTCCTTTCCCCTTAAAATAAAATCAGAAAATCTTAGTTTGGCCTACAGCCAAATTTGATCTGACCCCAAGTAAACTTCTTAGCTTTATCTCTTGCTACCTCACTCCTCCCATTTTATGTTTCAAGCCAGTATGAATTTATTGAGGCTTCTTCAACAGTGGGCAACAACTATACATCCTTTGACCAAACCAGAAACTTGGAAATATCACTGATTCCTTTCCAATAATCAGTTTGTCTTCTGAATATCTCCTTAGGCCTTTCACTTTCACCTTTCCTTTTGCCATTACCATTCTCCAGGCTATCTTCATATCTGGCTCGGTAACTATGATAGTTTCCTAAGTGGTCTTCCCTGCCTCTCATCTTGTCCCTTGTCATCCTTTTTCCCTACTGTAATCAGAGTGATCCTTCTTTACAAACTGTGACTTTGATCCTGTCACTGCACTGACATCAATGTTCAGATAAAGTTCAAAATACTTAAAATAGGTTATTGGATACTTCAGGACTTTTGTCTCTATTTATCTCTTAGCCTTCTTTCTCCAGCTTCCTGTCTCCCTTCTTGCACTATAGTCACACTGCATTCTCAGTTTTGTCAACATATGAAACTCTTTTTGCTCTTTGTTTATACCATTCCTTCTGGGTGCAATACTCTTCAATCCTTTCTCTCTCCAACCCCTCCAGTTTTTCAGCAGGCAGGCAAAGTCTGCCTGAGAGCCTTCAGATCTTAACTTCAGTGTCACTTTCCCCTGTGTTGCTTCCCCATGTCCCTCCAAGTCTGGGTTAGATGCTCTGTTGTATGTTTGCAGAGCTCTCTCTACTTCTCCTATAGTGGCATACATCATAGCATGTTGGGATTATCTGTCACAACCCCTTTAGAAGTTCCTTGAGGTCAAGGACAATTGTGTTTTTAATACTGTGTATATTCTTGATAGATATATCTTGAATGAATTACTCCTTCAAGAGTAATTCAAAAATGTATGGTAAAAAAAGCCTCTAACTATGAGACCATTGAACCTTTAATAGTTCTTAATTACAATGGATGGTATTAATTAATGAGTCATTCACTAATAATAAAATTATGTGGATGAAAATATAGTAAATTTAGGGAACTGATTTTTTTTCTCTTTTTTTAATTATTATTATACTTGAAGTTTTAGGGTACCTGTGCACAATGTGCAGGTTTGTTACATATGTATACATGTGCCATGCTGGTGTGCTGCACCCATTAACTCGTCATTTAGCATTAGGTATATCTCCTAAAGCTATCCCTCCCCCCTCCCCCCACCCCACAACAGTCCCCAGAGTGTGATGTTCCCCTTCCTGTGTCCATGTGTTCTCATTGTTCAATTCCCGCCTATGAGTGAGAATATGCGGTGTTTGGTTTTTTGTTCTTGCGATAGTTTACTGAGAATGATGATTTCCAGCTTCATCCATGTCCCTACAAAGGACATGAACTCATCATTTTTTATGGCTGCATAGTATTCCATGGTGTATATGTGCCACATTTTCTTAATCCAGTTTATTGTTGTTGGACATTTGGGTTGGTTCCAAGTCTTTGCTATTGTGAATAGTGTCGCAATAAACATACGTGTGCATGTGTCTTTATAGCAGCATGATTTATAGTCCTTTGGGTATATACCCAGTAATGGGATGGCTGGCTCAAATGGTATTTCTAGTTCTAGATCCCTGAGGAATCGCCACACTGACTTCCACAATGGTTGAACTAGTTTACAGTCCCAGCAACAGTGTGAAAGTGTTCCTATTTCTCCACATCCTCTCCAGCACCTGTTGTTTCCTGACTTTTTAATGATCGCCATTCTAACTGGTGTGAGATGGTATCTCATTGTGGTTTTGATTTGCATTTCTCTGATGGCCAGTGATGGTGAGCATTTTTTCATGTGTTTTTTGGCTGCATAAATGTCTTCTTTTGAGAAGTGTCTGTTCATGTCCTTTGCCTACTTTTTGATGGGGTTGTTTGTTTTTTTCTTGTAAATTTGTTTGAGTTCATTGTAGATTCTGGATATTAGCCCTTTGTCAGATGAGTAGGTTGCGAAAATTTTCTCCCATTCTGTAGGTTGCCAGTTCACGCTGATAGTAGTTTCTTTTGCTGTGCAGAAGCTCTTTAGTTTAATGAGATCCCATTTGTCAATTTTGGCTTTTGTTGCCATTGCTTTTGGTGTTTTAGACATGAAGTCCTTGCCCATGCCTATGTCCTGAATGGTAATGCCTAGGTTTTCTTCTAGGGTTTTTATGGTTTTAGGTCTAACGTTTAAGTCTTTAATCCATCTTGAATTAATTTTTGTATAAGGTGTAAGGAAGGGATCCAGTTTCAGCTTTCTACATATGGCTAGCCAGTTTTCGGGAACTAATTTCTTTAGCATTTTTGTTTATCAAGCACTTGATGGTGTTTATTTTGTTCTAATCTTCCTAGAACTTTAGAAATTTTATCTAATTCTTACAGTAACTTTGTGAGTAGTCCTAGAATTTGAGGGAACTGAGGCACGGAGATGTTAAGTAGTCTTGCCAAGGTCCCTCAGCTAGGAAGTGGCAGAGTCCAGATTTGAACCCAATTAGTTTTCCTCTAGATTCATGCTTTTAACCACCTTACTCTGTTGCCTCTCAACATGGACAGTCATGTAACCTTCCTTCTATTTGTAAAGCATGAAGTTTCTATTATATTATTTCTTATTGGACCCCAGAAAGAATGCCTGAGTCAGATGGTAATATTGACAGTGAAAGGTGAATCCTTTACTGTGTAATTGGTTAATTTTGTGCAAAAATCACTTGTTGTAAAACTTGAATGAACTGTAGTAGCAGTTTCATAGTAAGTGGTTACATAGAATGTAGCTTTAGATTAAAATGAAGCATACTGTTGGAATTTGAATTTTTAAAGCTTTGTAAAATTTATGGTAACAAATATCTAACATATTTTATAAATTTATGATTTTTTTTTTGAGATGGAGTCTCATCCACTCTGTCACCCAGGCTGGAGTGCAGTGGCACCATCCTTGCCCACTGCAGCCTCCACCTCCCCGGTTCAAGTGATTCTCCTGCCTCAGCCTCCCAAAGTGCTGGGATTAAAGGTATGAGTCACAGCACCCAGCTGGGTATGGAGTTTCTCTTAGGGATAATGAAAAAGTTCTGGACATGGATAGTGGTGGTGGTTGCACAACACTGTAAATGTACTCAATGCCACTTAATTGTACACTTAAAATGGTTTAATTGATAAATTTTGTTAAGTATATTTTGCCACAATAAAAAAAATTTAAAAAGCAGGTTAGAGGTAACCAAGGCAACAAGATAACTTTACTATGACATAAGTGGACTGAAGGCCCAGTTTGCAGAAACTGTTTGTTTTATTTTTCATTTAACTTTTATTTTGAGTTCAGGGGTACATGTGCAGGTTTGTTACATAGGTAAACTTGTTGTGGGGGGGATACTTGTTTTTAAAGGAACAAAGTTGCAATGTTAAATGTCTTTGTAAGACAGCAGACTGATGTAATATGTATATAAATTATATGCTTTAATGTAAGAATGAATGAGGTGTTTTTTGTCATTGGAAAAACTTGACATTTTCTTCCTGATGATTTCTATATGTCACTGGCATGCAAAATAAAATAATTTGGCCTGCATTGTGTTATAACAAATTAAATGAAAGAGTTGTGATTGTTTTGAGGCTATTTTATAATCTCCTTCACTAGACTATTAGTTTCTTGACAGTAGGTGTCAAGAAAACTTAAGTCATGTATGTATCCCTATTGCTTGCTATGTGGTTAACCCTGATATCTTTTTTGAATGAATGACTGTGGACAGGATCAGTGTGGCTATTTTTTTTTTTTTTTAATTTTTGAGTGTCTTCTTGTTTTCGTTTTTTGTTTTTTTTTTTCATAACTGTATTGCAATGTGGGAATTAAAAGCAGTGTTTTCAGGCCAGGTACAGTGGCTCACACCTGTAATCCCAATACTTTGGGAGTCCAGGAGTTCAAGACCAGCCTGGGCAACAAGGCAAAACCATGTCTCAAAAAAAAAAAAAAAAAAAGGTAGTGTTTTCAGTATAGCACTAGAATAAGAAAAATAGGCAAGGAACTCAAGCTATAAATTATGTGTATGGGAGCATTGTATAGATTTATCTTTAAGTTAAATTTCAAAAATATTTTCACACAATTTAATCAGTTTTTATAGAGCAGACAATTGTTTTATGGATAATTGAGTTTAATATGTGAATTGTTATTTTTAGTATTGGATATAATATTACATAGTATATGTTGGGTCCTTCAAGTGAGCCCCAGTGATGTCGTTTGCTCCTTACTAGAGGCCTTGTTTATCAGATATTGTGGCAACTATTCAGACTGCTTTAATTTGTGAACTCTAAATTTCCATGCATTCACTCACCATGGATCTCTGGATACCTAATGGACAGGCAGGTAAGAAAAATTTCTTTTTATTTCCTTCCTTCCTTCCTTCCATTGTCACCATTTTTATGCAGTTTCCTTGCATATTTATCTGTATTTTTAAGAGAAACTTGTAGTTAGAATAACAAAGTCTCCATGTTTAATATGTGTGAGAGGTAAAAACATATCTCTTTAGAGGAAGAGAAGCACATGGGGACTGATAATTATGAAGCACTAAGAGGCAATTTAAGGACTAGAAATTTGGGGTACTATTTTTGACAATTTATTTTCTTTTCCAATAAGGTTATTCCAACAGATATTTCAAATGGACACTTTAGCTTTTATTAATATAAATTTGTAGATTTGAAAATTTTTCAAAATTCTCTTTGTGCTACTGTCTAAACTAAACAATATAGGAAAATTATAATAGAGCAGAAACATCACATATAAGCCTAACTTTGACATTGGATATAGAAATAGAAGGAAGAGAATTGTGAGTCATTTTATTGGCCTTATATTAATATTCAGTGAGCCAGATGCAATAGAAACATGGAGAAAATATATAAAAAGAATTCCAGCCAGGTGTGGTGGCTCATGCCTGTAATCCCAGCACTTTGGGAGGCCAAGGTGAGTAAATCACTTGAGCTCAGGACTTTGAGACCAGCTTGGCCAACATGGGGAAACCTCATCTCTACTAAAAATACAAAAATTGTCCAGGCATGGTGGTGCATGCCTGTAATCTCAGCTACTTAAAAGGCTGAGGCAGAAGAATCGCTGGAACCTGGAAGGCAGAGATTGCAGTGAGCCAAGATGGTGCCAGCCTGGGTGACAGAGTAAGTGAGACTCCGTCTCAAAAGATAAAAAAGTTCCCTTGGGTATATGGAATAGTTAATACCTTTTTGAGTGGGCAAAATATTTTACTTCTAAATTATAAACTAAAATTTTTTAAAATCAGGAGATTTGTGGTAGATTAAATACTATAATAAACACTTAAAATTAAATATTAGAATGCCAGGTAAATTAATTCATTCTTAAATCCTTAATATGTGTTCAAAGCTCTTTAGATTTAATTCAAAATATAATTCAGGCCGGGCGCGGTGGCTCACGCCTGTAATCCCAGCACTTTGGGAGGCCGAGGCGGGTGGATCACGAGGTCAGGAGATCGAGACCATCCTGGCTAACACGGTGAAACCCCGTCTCTACTAAAAATACTAAAAATTAGCCGGGCGTGGTGGCGGGCGCCTGTAGTCCCAGCTACTCGGGAGGCTGAGGCAGGAGAATGGCATGAACCCAGGAGGCGGAGCTTGCAGTGAGCCGAGATCGCGCCACTGCACTCCAGCCTGGGCGACAGAGCGAGACTCCGTCTCAAAAAAAAAAATAATAATAATTCAATATGAAAAATTTCAAAAGATGATAAACCACTGCCTTTACATAATATATCAAGTGGGCACATAAATATATATATATTTATTTATTTCATATATTTATTTTATATATTTATTCTATATAAATATATATAAATATATATTTATTTTATATATTCTATGTAAATATATATATGTATTTTATATATTTATTTTACGTATATATATTTATTTTATATAAATATATAAAAATATATTTATATTTATGTGTCCACTTGATATATATGTATATATGTATATATCTATATATCTCCCCCCAAAAACAAAATAAAAAGCCCAGAATAATCAGGAAAAAATAACATGAAACTTAATTGTGATTCTTTAAAGCTATTCTAAGCATACTTGTTTTGCCTCATTAATGCATTTATTATGAAACTTTAAATATATGTTAACAAATTTAGCTTTTCTTTTTTAGAGCATTGACTTATTTTAATTAAAATTGTGCATATTTATTATAAAAAATATGAAGTAAGGCCAGGCACAGTGGCTCATGCCTGTAATTCCAACACTGTGGGAGGACAAGATGGGAGGATCTCTTGAGCCCAGAAGTTTGAGACCAACCTGGGCAACATAGTGAGACCCCCATCTCTACGAAAAAATGAAAAAAATTAGCCAGGTGCAGTGAACTCAGTTATTTGTGAGGCTGAGTGGGAGGATTTCTTGAACCTGAGAGGTTGAGGCTGCAGTGAGCCATGATTGCACCCTGCACTCCAGCCTAGGCAACAGAGCAAAACTCTGTTTCAAAAAAACCCAAAAAAAAACAAAAAATAAGAACGTAATGCTCGACGATAATGACAATACAATGTCAGGCCAAGCCCTGTGACCATTTTTGAATTGGGCACAGGGCTTGGCCTGACATTTCTTCAAAGAAGATGTACAAATGGCCAATGAGCACATAAGATGCTCAACATTATTAGTGCTATGGAAATGCAAATCAAAATCACAATGAGACACCAGCTCATCCATATTCAGATAGCTGTTATTTTTTTAAAATGGAAAATTACAAGTGCTGGTTAGGATGTGGAAAAATTGAAATCCTTGTAAAATGATGGGAATGTAAAATGGCTCAGCTGCTGTGGAAAACAGTTTGGCAGTTCTTAGTGGTGATGTTCACACAACATTTTGGATGTACTTAACTCCACTGAACTGTAAACTTAAAAATGGTTAAAATGGTAATTTTTATTTTATTTGTATTTTACTCAGTAAGAAACCAACAACAATGAATCAAGTAATAAAGCAAATTACAAAGAGATGGACAATTTTTTTGAATCCACGTTTCCTGAAATAACCTGTGTTAACATTGAGTAGTCATGCTAATACCTTGTTCTGTGCTTTAAACTTTCGTTGTGGATATTTCAGAAATTATCTCTATCAAACAGTATAGATAATAATATATAAGCAACACCCATGAACACTGGATTTGTTGAACATGAGCTATGACCCAAGTGTGGGCAGGGGCTCTGTGTGCCTGCAGCGCTTACCAGCCTTCGTGGGATTCACACCTGCAACGGTGATAGAAGATGATCTAACCTAGCCAACTTAGGCATGAAACTAATGACTAAGTAAAACCAGAAACTAGGAAAATCCATAGGTCACATCATTAAATGTGTCTGTGATAAGCATCACTGCTCTCTGCTTAGGTTATTTGCTAGTACTCTTTTATTTTGGTCTAATCCTAAGTGTTACTATAATGGCTTCTCGGCCTTTGGCTAAGATCAAGTGTTTAGGTGTTATTGTAAATGTTTTCTTTTTGCTCTATTTCAAATGTTTCTGCATATAATACTATAAAAGAATACTGGTAATATTTGCTTTTGTGTATAACTAGGATATATTTTTAAAGAAAAGATTTAATGATATCTAATTGAGTAGACTGGTGTAAATTAAAGTGTAGAAAGTCAAGGGGTACTTTGTTATATTTTGAATTGTGTCATTACATTTCTTGTAATCTTAGACTAAAACAGCATCATTAAAACAGAAATAGCAGTCGACTCTTTTGCAGAATTTACAGTAAGGCAAAGTTAATAGAAAGAGCTGGAATATCCAGTAGAATGACCACAATGCAAATACTGTTGGCATCTCTCTTCCCACCTCCTCAGTTTTCAATATGTATTATTTAACAATTATCAATGAAAAATGTATAAATTATAACCTTACTTTACCATTCATTAGTTGTGTGACAATTAACCTTTTTCAGCCTCAATTTTCTCGTCTGTAAAATAGACATAATAGTAGGGCCTGCTTCATAGTTTTGTTATAAAAGTTAAATGAATTATTATGGAAAAAAGTCCTTAGAACAGTGCTTGCATATAATAAGTCCTTGATAAATATAAGCTACTTTTACTATTGTTGCTGTTGTGGTGATGATGATGATATACCTACTATGCATTCAACCCTTGGATGAATATGATGAGCACTAGTAGTACCGTTCCTCATCTCCAAGACATTTATTTGGAGATAATATGCAGGTGAGGCCTTGAAGCAAGCCTTGAAATATAAGATTTGCAAAGTCTGGGGGGAAGCCCTATCTTTTTTGTGTTAAACATCATAGCATACTCTACAACCTTTCTCTGCATGCCTCATAATTATCCCTATCAGGTAATATAGACAGGACTTGCTGAATCAGGGATTCTTACCTAAATCCAAAGCCTTTCTTATTTCCATGCTCTACTGCATGTTTAACAATGATAGCTTGTATTATTCTGTGTCTTGGCCAGTTAGGTACTTCTAAATTTCCATTAGTTTATGGTGAATAGTTTTATTTTTACTGATTTTTTCCCTTTAATTTTACTGTCTGCATATATACTGAATTGTATTTTTGCTTTTTAATTTAAATTTTCCTGATTTCTGTTCTTTCATAATTTAACTCAGGTGTAATGTCTTTGCTGAGAACTCTTCTTCTGGACGTGGTCCCAACAATTCAACAGACTGCTGCTTTGGCTCTTGGGAGACTGGCCAATTATAATGATGACCTAGCAGAAGCTGTTGTGAAGTGCGACATTCTTCCACAGCTTGTTTATTCATTGGCAGAACAGAATGTAAGAATTAAAAAAAACTAGTTATGTGTTTTTTTGTTTTAGATTTTTAAAAATGTGACAGTTTGGATACAGTTGCAAGCCTGTAGGCATAAAATTAATAGGTTAACACAATCTTCAATTATCTGAGCTGCATGTAGTCATATTTTCAGGGTATTTTGCTTTGGTGCTGATAACCACCATTTATCTATTATTGATAATATAAGGAGAAAATAGATTTTTTTAGGCGGAATTATACATAAAGCAGTATTTCTATATATGAGAGTTTTAAACAAAGCTATCAGATCTGTCTTAGGGAAGTATGTAGACCCTAGGCAAATAGTTGATCTCAGCAGTCCTTATATGCTGGTGAAACCAAGTTAAGGGAAATAGTGAGAGACAGCCTTGAGGCAAGGGGTAGAGACGCAACCAAAAAGAGGAAGAGAATAAGTATGTGTAATGGAAGGTTTGATAAATCTTTTTTACCAAGTTATAGGCATGTCAACTCTGTTAAGCACTATCTAAAAGTGCCCCGTTTTTTCCCCCTCCTATCTGGTACCACTTTCTATTTCTATACAATGCCAGCTATTTGGTTTTCACAGTAGTTAAGGACCACTTGTAGGTAGGTTTTGGACTGTTCATTCTATTCTGTTAGTTTATCATAACCTAGAGCTTTCTTGACATATCTTTGGGATTAAATTCCTATTTGTGTAACAAAAAGACAAGCCAATTGAAAAACGGACAAAGGAATTAAATAGACATTTCTCCAAAGAATATATACAAATGGCCAAGAAGCATGTGAAAAGATACTCCACAGCATTAGTCATTAAGAAATGCAAATCAAAACCACAATGAGGTATCACTTCATACCTTTTAGGGTGGCCATAATAAAAAATAAAAAGAAAATAACAAGTGTTGGTGAGAGCATGGAGAAATTGGAACTTTCATACATTGCTGGTAGGAATGTAAAATGGGGGAAACCACTGTGAGAACACTTTGGCAGGTCCGCAGTCAGTGAAACGTTTGTTACCACGTGACTCAGCAATTCTATTCCTAGCTATATATCCAAAAGAATTGAAAACAGATGCTCCAGCAAAGCCTGCACACAAATATTCATAGCAGCAGCATCCACAATAGCCAAAAGGTGAAAGCAACCTAATTCAATCAACAGATGAATGGGTAAACAAAATGTTGTGTATCCATACAATGGATTATTAGTCATAAAAGGAATAAAGTACTGATAAATGCTACACCATGGATGACCCATAAAAACATATGTTAAGTGCAAGAAGCCAGACACAAAAGGCCACAGATTGTATGGTTCCATTTATATGAACTATCCAGAATACGTAAATCCATAGAGACAGAAGCAGATTAGTGGTTGCCAGGGGCTGGAAGGAGAAGGGAATGGGAATTGACGGCTTTATTTGTAAGAAGTTTCTTGTTGGGTTGATGATAATAGTCTAGAACTATACAGTGGTGATGGTTGCACAACATTGTGAATGCACTAAATGCCACTAAATTGTATGCTTTAAAATGGTTAAAATGGTAAATTTCATGTTATGTGTATTTTGCCAGAATAAAAATAAATCCTAATGGTGCAGAAATTTTCCTTATATTTATAGATCAGAGAGTCACTTACTAATGCTTGTTATAGCTCTACAAGGAGTCACAGAAATTTTATTTTTCTTGTGGATATTCCTTCTATCATCAAATACTGTTGGGCTTTCTTCCTCTTGGACTCTTAGCTCTTTCTTTTGAGAGCAGAGTCTGTATTCTGGTATCCCACGTAGAAGATTTTCTGTAGAAGTTTTCTAAGTTGAAAAAATGTTAATTAGTTGTAGAGAGACAAAAAAGCACTACAGCAGAAAAGTGAGGAGGCAGTGAAAACATGAAGCCTTTGCACAAGCTTCTGTCTCCCTCACCTCCCAGCCTTTAAGTCATTTCTCACAGGAGATTTAATCTCCTCTTTATGAGGTACAAAGTCCTGTGGTTTTGCTGGGCTTTTTTTTTTTTTTTTTTTTTTTTTGGCGTTTCTTTTGATGAGGAATGGAAGAGAAGAGTGTTAGGAATTTGGGGGAAGTGAAAATTAGGAGAAAGAGGGAATGAGATCAGAAAGTGTGAGTTATAGGCACTGGAATTAATAGTGACTATTGATACCCATAAATGGTCTGTAAATTTGACAATTCTGCAGTATAAAAAGTCAGGTTAGCTAAGGTAATGAAAATAAATGTATCACCATTTTTTCCCCACATTTGTAAGGAAATAATCTATGGAAACCTACTTCAAAACTCTACACTAATATTTAGAGTAAATTAGTAGAAATTTGGTTACTTATATAATTTAAGAAACTAAAGAAAATATGTCAAATCAAAAACATCAGTACTAATATAGCATATTTCTTATATTAGCAACATATACTGATTTTTAAGATATACTATGTTTAAGATGTACTTGATGTGTTTTTTCTCCTGTAATTTTCATTGTATCAATATTATAGTCTATGTGAATAGAATGCTTTCAAAACAGGTGCTGTAGTCAACTAGTCACTTTTCAGTAGTCACTGTGAAGAAATAGAAACTTAGAATGTAAGATAGGGGTTTAAGTGGGTTTTATTAATAACAGAAAGAGTTAGGAGACCATCACTGTGTCATTATGCTAACCATAAAACCATAGTGAGTGTCACAGCCACATATTTCCTATACATTTAATTTTTTTAGCGATATGAAGAGAAACATGTTAATCTTGTGTTTCAGTTTCATTTACTCATTCCTTAGTGAGATACAATGCATCTATAGGAAATATAAATATGAAGCCGTATTTAAAATTTACAAAATGGTAAGTAATTTGCTTTTATCTTAAAAAAAAAGCATTTCTATAGAAAATAACTTATATCTTATTGTTTGGCTGATTTATTTGCCAGGAAAAGTTTTAAAATGTGTCATGAATGTTTTGCCTTTATGTTTATTTGATGATTGTAAGCACATTTTGGAACATGGTTGTTACTTCAGAATAATTTAGGATGCCAGAAAGATTAGTTGACGTCATGAAAGGCCTACCATGCTTAAAGACTGAGGGCAAGTAAAGGAAATGAATTAGTTAGTTGACAGTGAGCTTAGTTGCACATACTAACAATCTAAAAGTTCCCAAGGGTCAAACAATACATTTTGGTGTAATGCGGATACATAAAATTTCGTTATTTTATGAATTTGTGGAAAGTATGCTTATAATTTTATACAATTTCCAAATGCAGGCTTCAGGGTAAAACATTTGAAATACAATGTAAAACCTACCTTGTTTTCAGTTGAGTTACTGAACAGAAGCAATGAGGGCACATCAAATAATCAAAATTATTTTGCAGGATGTTTTTCATCTTTTATATTCAAAAGCTGTTGAGCTTTATTTACAGTAATGTTATTTTTATGTAGTTTTGGTCTATTTTAGATTTTGGTTTTCTAAGTACTCAATTCATTTTGAGTTTTGTCTGTTTGACCCTTGTAGCGCTTCTACAAGAAAGCAGCTGCCTTTGTGTTACGAGCAGTTGGTAAACATTCTCCCCAGCTAGCTCAGGCAATAGTCGATTGTGGAGCACTGGATACGCTGGTCATATGCTTGGAAGATTTTGACCCTGGAGTCAAGGAGGCTGCAGCCTGGGCACTTAGATATATTGCAAGACATAATGCAGGTAATTTAAAATATGCAGGAGCATATTTTAAAATAGGATTATTACAATTCAGATTTATTAGGTAAATCCAGTTTTGCTTAGTAAAACATAGGTGGGGTTTTAATGATGTTTCTGTACGTGGTGAGAAGTACGTTTTGAATGATGGCCAAGTTGTTTGGATCATATATTCACAAAAAAACCCCTATATATTTCAGTCTTTATCTTAGCAGAAGGGAAATTTGAAGAGGTGGAGAAAAGGAGAGAGGGGTGGCAGCGGGTGGGAGAGTAGGCTTGAGTCTCAAAGGCCTTGGTAAATTGGTTCAGTTATTAGGTTGGTGCATAAGTGGTTTTGCCATTAATGGCAAAAACCCCAATTTCTTTTGCATTAACCTAATAAATTATTTTAGTTAGTCACCCTCTTGGGGTCATTTGGTCTTCCTGCCCATTCATGATAGGGAGTTCCAAACCAACCAGGAGACGTAGCATGAGTGAGTGATGTTGAGGAGATACGGACATAACTTCCTGGAAAATATTGGTATTCAACTCATACTGGGCAGGGAGAAGAGAAAGGAGCATGTTCTCCTATAAACTGACAGCTCAGTGGGGTCATCAAGAAGGGACCTGGGCTTCTTGTGAGAGGATTGTGTCGACGCACCCAATCGGTAAAAAGTACATGAGGAACATAATTTTCCCCATCACTTTATGGAAGTTGCTTATGAACAAATAACATAAGAAGAAAATACAGTTTTAAAATAAACATATGTAAAAATGATCAACTTTGCTAGTAATCAACAAATTCTATACGAAAACATCAATGAAGATCTTTTTAACCTGTTATTTGAGTGGGGGGTGGTGGCAGAAGAGTAAAGCAGCAATATAGCCAGGTGATTAAGAGCACTGTGGCATTAGACAGGGGCTGAGTTTAGTTTAGATACTACCATTTAGTCGCTGTGTGACCTCGGACATGGCTTATAAACCTTCTGAACCTTAGCTTCCTCATCTGCGGAAGAGGATGACTAATAGTGGTTACATCAGAGATTTGTTGTGAGGATGATGACACAATACATGTAAAGCACTTAGGTCGGTGCTTTGGCATATGGCAATACTCAGTAAATGTAACATATTAGTATTAATAATGAATGTCAGAGTGGACAATATGACGTGTGCACATTGGTGGAGGAACTACAAATTGTATAAACTGGTGGAGAGCAGTTTGACAAAACTATTAAAGTCATTGCCCTAAAAAAGCCTGCTTTGAGAATTCATCCTAAGGAAAGAATTCCACAGGATGGAAAAGCTATATTCATGCAAATGTTATTATAGCATGATTTGTAAACCCCTCAAATATTTGACAGAAATTTAGTGGATAAATTATGGAACTTAATGAAATTTGAGGCAACAAATTTAAAAGGTAATTATGAACCTACATGGTAACATGGAAAAGTGATTATAATGTTAAAAAAGATATAAAATTGTATATTACAATTACAATAATGTAAACATAAGTTTTTATGTGGATATAATTACAAAAAAATCATGTTTGTATTCCTGAGGTGGTAAAATTAAGGAATTTTTTCTTCATGTTCCAGATTTTCAGTGTGTGTCTATGTCTAAAATATTAACTGCTGTGTAGTGAGTAATTAGTATATGCCTGGCTCTGTGCTGTGTGCTTCAGACACATTATCTCATTTTGATTGCAGCTACCCTTGGGTGGGCATTACTCTCCCTGTTAAATGGAGAAATAAAGTGGACTTTAGAAAGGATATCCAAAATTATGTTAATGGTGGAACTGGAATTTGAGTCTAACTGTCTGACTGTAAAGCCTATGTTAACTACTATACCATACTGCTTCACTAAATACTTCCTGAAACAGTATTGAAGAAAAACTTCAAAACAGAAACAGGAAGAGGCTCTCCTATGGTTATATTTAATTTGGTTCTTAAAATGGTGACATTATTACAGACAAAATAGAAATAAAACAGTATAAAAGGCAAGTTGAAAAAGACAACTCTTGTCATGCTTAGAATTATTCAGAATTAAATTACAAATTATTAAATTATTTTCTTAAATCTAGATTTTGATTTTCCAAAAAGGTTCACCTTAAGACTATTGTTTAGTACATGTTGATTGAGAAAACTACAGCAGGGTTTTCAATCAAAAGCTGGTTATCATGGGAAACTACATGAGTATATTTAGTAAGTTTTTTTTTAAGTCAGAGGGACACATTACAGATTATAACATGAGTGTTGGAAAAGAGCTTTGAGGGACAACTGTATAGATACTCTCTCAGGCAGGTGCCCCACAGATAACATTTCCATCCCTTCATTTTGTTGAGTCTGGGGCAAAATGATTATAGTTCATAAACAGGATCTGTCTTAGGGGTCCCATTCCAAATTCTTGGTATAATCTGGCTCCCACATGGAATTTCCACTGTAATTTCAATATTTCACAGTAGTTAGGGGCCTGGAACCCAGAAGCCCCCAGAAGAGATTATTGCATAGATTTCTCAGAAGGAAAGGGAATTGTTACCTAGTAAACCATAAAAGTTATCACTCACATCCATATCAATGAAAATGGAGGATTTACCTCCAAATAACCTGATTTCTTTTTTTTTGAGATGGAGTCTTGCTCTGTTGACCAGGCTGGAGTGCAGTGGTGCCATCTCAGCTCACTGCAACCTCTGCCTCCCGGGTTCAAGTGATTCTCCTGCTTCAGCTTCCTAAGTAGCTGGGATTACAGGCACGCCCCACCATGCCCAGCTAATTTTTGTATTTTTAATAGAGACGGGGTTTCACCATGTTGGTCAGGCTGGTCTCGAACTCCTGACCTTGTAATCCGCCCGCCTTGGCCTCCCAAAGTGCTGGATTACAGGCGTGAGCTACTGCGTCCGGCTTTTGTTTGTTTTGTTTGTTTTTTGAAAATAACCTGATTTCTTAATGATTTCCTAAAAGCAAAATATATTGAGATTAATGAATATTAGTGGAAAACTGTTTGGTTAGACAGTTTAAGAAATATAAATCTTAAATTGAGATGCAAAAGAAATAATATGTACTTTTAAGGGCAATAGAAGGAAAAAGTTCTGTGTACAGGAAACAAAATTAAAATAAGCATAGAGAGAAGCCGATGGGCATTACCTGACTTTTCCTTGTTTGAAAAATACAACTTCTAAAACTTATTTCTATGTAAAGATTTTAAAGCATTTTACAGACAGCCAAAGGGAACTTGGGGCTGACAACCAGAAATGGTGGGTTTTTTTTCTCCAACTGTGTACAAATCATATCATTAAGTTTTATGATTGAATCACCAGTTATTGAATACACATGGTAATGTTTACCTCTGACTTTGCAGATAAATAAGTGATTTCTTTCTAGTTTTTCCTGCTCCTTAGTGACAGCTGAGGTAGAATTCTTCTCAGATAGGCTTTCACTTTTCTTACTTTTTGTAACCCTTTCCCACTCTGCAGAATTCTTCTTTTGTTTCCTCATTTACACAACTTTTTTTTAGTCTGTTGTTATAATTGTTCTCTTTTATTATTAGCTATTGTTGTTAATCTCTTACTGTGCCCACTTTATAAATTAAACTTTAAAAAGTTTGTATAAATTTAAGGGGCACAAGTGCAGTTTTGTACATAGATATATAGTTATTCTATTAACATATTTATTTATTCAACCAATATGAAATCTGTCACTGTTTCCAAGGAATAGTCTTGCTTTTGGAAAGGGTGCCTGGAGAGCCTGTGCCAGCTGGAAGCATGATGGGCAAGATAGGAGGGATGGTGGGATTCCCCAGCCACCGGGCTTCCTCAGCTGATGGCTCAGCTGCTGGGAGGTGGGTGAGGGAGGCCACTGCAGGAGGTCCAGGCCCTCCTCTCCTGGTCCCCAGCAGCCTCCCTCAGGCCTTGTGATTGAAGTCCTGTGGCTCTGTGGAGGGTGCTTCCAATGAATGGCCGTCTGTGGAGACAGTGGCCGCAATGAGAGCACTTGGGACTGAGGTGAGAGCAGCAGCCTGGCTGCAAGTGTGCGGAAGTATTTTGTGTGAATGGTCTTCCACATTTGGGCTCAAAAATGAGTTTTAAGTGTTTATTTTGGGAGCTTTAGCTAAAAAAAAAAAAAAAAAAAAGTGTTTCTTTGTGGTAAACTTTGGCTTATCTCAAGCCTGGCAAAGAGGAATACATTTGATTAGACATTCTACAACTTTTAAATTATTGATGTAATTGTCACATAGATGAGCAGACTGAAGTAGAGAGGTTAAAGGATTTATTCTGGTCACACAGCAATTTATGGTGGAACTGCTTGGCAACTGCTCAACACTTCCAGAGATTCTTGCATTTCACACTGTGAGGGAGGAATGTGTACAAGATCTCATCATTCTTTTTTAGCTCCTTGTAATATCTGAAAGTCTTGCCAGATACCTCTGTTTCTAATCTCCGTTGGCCGCTTTCCACCCGGTTGACTCTTCTTTCTCTTGTGGACCTGATTTCTGTCCAGCTCTGTGGCAGTTGGGAGATGAGCTTGCTGCACCAGAGATGAGCAGTGCTTGCAGGGTCTGGCTGATGTGGATGTGACGGAAACATTGAGTCCATTGTATCCTCTTTACTAGATGGATAATGTAAGCAAGGTCTCAAGATGAGCTGGCAGCCCGATTGTTTTCTATCTTGTATTGAATGATGAAATGATAAAATGAAAAGTTTAAAATTCAGAATTCTTTTGAATATTCTTCTTATGCCACCCATGTACAAATATCAATAGCTTAAATAGTGCAGAATAGGCTTAGGAAGCAGTAATTAATTAAAAAATCTCACCTACTTATTTATGGTGAGAACACAAAATCTAGTCTTAGCAATTTTCAAAGTAATTAACTTTTAAAAAACCCAAATATTAATGACAAATATCAGAGATAAGAGCTAAGGACTTTGAATGGTTTTTCTTAGAGGGGGAATGGATGGGGAGAAGGGACTAGAACCTGGTAATTTAAAATTATTTTAAAGGCCCTGCAGACAGCCGTCTTTACTGACGCCTATAGATTTCGGTTGGTTCCAGTAACATCTTTTGCTTCTTTATCTTTCTTTTCATACCTTTTTTTCTATTGTAGGGGGTTGAGGAACACAAACATAGAGGCAAATGAGGTATGTGGGATAACATATATTATATATTTCATTTATTTTGACCCTAACACTTATTTTCACAAATATCTTTGTATTTTTTAGGTGCTAGTGAAAAAAATATAAAGTGAAAATAAATATCCCTCTATGTTTTTTGGGCATAGAGGCCAAATGTGCTAAACAAAACAACATTTTAATTAATTATAACCTTGTTTTACTTGGTAGTTACCTAATTGGTTGGTTATTTTTAGGGTTCAGTTTGTGTGCTGGTAAAAAATGTGATTCTTTTGTGTTTTTATTTCTTGTAACATTTTTAGTTGGGAACTCTTGGCTAATAAAATCTTCTAATTTTTTTTAACTTAGAATCTGGAGCAACAAAATGTAATATATAAGCTCAGATTCCTAAGTTACTGATGCCTCTTTTTATATGAGGCTAGCAATTCATTTATTTAACAATGTCATCATCATGGTAATCATCAAAATGTACTTGAGGCATTTATGTCTGTGTTCCCATATCTTTCCCACTATATGAAGTACAATAAATTGGCTAAGACCTCATGTGTGGGACTTTATAATCTAAGGCAGAAAAATTAATACAGATGAGCATGCAGGTCATCTAGACAGCTAGGCAAACACTGACACAATGTACAATACTGTATTAAAAGCATATATAATGCATTGGGTGACTATACATTAGAGTAAATGAAAGATGAATTATAACTGGGCACAGTGGCACGTGCCTGTAATCCTAGTACTTTGGGAGGCTGAGGTGGGAGGATCACTTGAGCCCAGGAATTCAAGACTAGTCTGTGAAACACAGTGAAACCCTGTATTGTAAAAAAAAAAATAAAATAAAAAAATTCACCAGATGTTGTGGTGTGCACCTGTGGTCTCAACTATTTGGGAGGCTGAAGTGGGAGGAACACTTGAGCCCAGGAGGTTGAGGCTGCAGTGAGCTATGATTGTGCCACTGAACTCCAGCCTGGGCAACAGAGTGAGACCCTGTCTCAAAAAAAAAAAAAAGATGAATTATGAGTTACCTTTTTTGTACAACGGCAAAAAAGAGGAATCTTTACTTTCTCAAGAACTTTGTTACATCCAGATAACAACTGAACAGTCCTTGGCGTAGAAATAACAGGAGGAAGTGATACATGCAGTAGTAAGAGGAAGGAAAGTGCTTTGTCCCACAAAATACCTCCTCTACTTGATAACGCCTACAATTCTTTTAGTTTAAATCTTTGTTTTTGGCTTTATGCAAATACCTGTGGGAGAAATGTCATTAAGTGTATGTGTGCTAAATGGATAAAGAGAAGGATATTTTGTATACTGGTGGTTTGGAAATAAACCAAGTTTGAACAATGCACCATGACATGTTTCTCTATCGTTTCTTGAACTTAGTTTGTTTTCCAGTCACTGGCGTATAAATCTGCCTAATACCTTTTTGATATTGGGGGGAGGAACCCACTTTTATTTACATTTGAATTTCTAGAAATACATGAAGCAAAATGTACTTGACTAAAATTTGAAAGTACTCCAACTGAGCATTTCACAAACATCTACAAGAGAGCTTGCTATTAGAAGCTCAGGACTTGGTTAGCATAAGAATTGTACCTTGAGATAAGACATGTTCATCATCTTGTTTTCCCATAGATTTTTAAATCCACAGTCTACAGGAAAATAGGAGCTGTATTCTCATCATGTTAGCTGACTGATTTTGCACAGTTAATTTTTGGAGCTTGGTTTGCTCTTATCAGGGTTTTAGATGAATGAACTAGTTTGCTCTAAAAGTGTGGAATAAGTTAATTGCCTCAAAGGATTTTCTTTTTTTTTTTGAGATGGAGTTTTGCTCTCGTTGCCCATGTTGGAGTGCAATGGCGTGATCTCAGCAACTTCCGCCTCCCAGGTTCAAGCGATTCTCCTGCCTCAGCCTCCCAAGTAGCTGGGATTACAGGCGCCTGCCACCATGCCTGGCTAATTTTTGTATTTTTAGTAGACATGGTGTTTCACCATGTTGACCAGGCTCGTCTCAAACTCCTGACCTTGTGATCCTCCTGCCTTGGCCTCCCAAAGTGCTGGGATTACAGGTGTGAGCCACTGTGCCCGGCCACCTCAAAGGATTTTTGAAGATAGGACCTCTAGCATTTTTGGTGTCACTGTGCTATAACTAGCCACAGACCATTTCTCTGTATCCCTTTTGATCTCACACTACAGTGTTTGCAGTATGGTAGCCTCTATTCACATGAGACTTTTGCACACTTGAACTGAGGCTAGTGTGCATTGAGGAGCTACATTTTTTATTTTATTGCCATTTAATTAATGTAAATTTAAAAATTGATACTCAACTTAGTTATTTAAAAATTTGTAGGTATAATTGGAGCAACTTGGGTATGTGACTCTACCTTTTCAACTGTAAACTTTTTGAAATCTAAATACTTATTGAGCATTTTTGATGAAAATTTAGTGGCTGAATTGAGAAATGCTGTAAGTGCAAAATACACACTAGATTCCAAGGCTTAGTGTGAAAAAATGTAAAATATCTCACTAAATGTTTAAAATATTGATTGCATGTTGAAATTATGTTTGAGATATATTGTGTTAAAGCATATTAAAATTATTTTCACCTATTTTTACTTTTAAAGTGTGGCTAATTTCGAGTTTTAAATTACGTTATGTGGATAATATTTCTGTTGGGTAGCACATAAAATTACTGTGTCTGTGCTTTGTAGATATTTGTTAAAAGGCAATGTGCTAGTAATTCTGTGATCTTAAAAAGACATATGTGTTATTTTTGTTTATACATATGTGTATACAAACATACATGTATACCAGTATACATGCATGCATGTGCGTATACTTGTGGACGTGTGTGTGTGTGTGTGTGTGTATGACCTGTAGTAGCCAGCCTCCCACATCGTGTGTCCTGGTTTTCAGACCCTTGTTTAGTCTTCTCCTGTGTTATACCAGGGCTGGTCTGTGTGACCAGCAGAAGTCATGGTATGTCACTTCCTGAGAACAAGTTATAAAAGATAAGAGGCCAGGCACAATGTCTTATGCCTATAGTCCCAGCACTTTGGGGGCCAAGGTGGGAGGATTGCCTAAGGCCGGGAGCTCGAGACTAGCCTGGGCAACATAGCGAGATCTCATCTCTTAAAAAAAAAAAATTAGCTGAGTATAGTGGTGTACAGCTACTTGGGAGGATGAGGAGGGTCACTTGAGCCCAGGAGTTTCCGGCTGCAGTGAGCTATGACAGCGCCACTGCACTCTGGCCTGGGTGACAGAGTGAGATCCTGCCTCTGGAGAAAAAAAAAAAAAAATCAGTGCTTCTTTCTTGGGCACTCTGTCTTTCTTGGGCCACTTGCTCTAGGGGAAGCTGTTACATGGACACTTAGGTGGCCTATGGAAAGGTTCACATGGTGAAGAACTGAGGTTTCCAGCAGCCAGCAAGGAATGGAGGCTTCCCAGCAATGACGGGATTGAGCTGGAAGCAGATCCTCCCCAAGTTGGGCCTTCAGGCGACTGCCCCAGCTGACAACTGGACAGCAACTTTATAATTCTGAGCCACAACCACCTAGCTAAGCCGCTCCTGAGTTCTTGACCCACAGAAACTCTGAAATAATAAGTGATGTTGTTTTAAGCTGCTCAGTTTGGGATTGTGTGTTACATGACAATAGATAACTAATATGTAATCTGAATGCAAAAGAGGTTCATTACACTGTATAATAGCAAACAACAAAACCAAACCAAACCAAAAATTAATTAAATGTCCTCAAGTGGGAAACTGGTTAAGTAATTGATGGCATATTTGCTCAGTGGGATATTAGGCAACTGTTAAAAATGTTGGGTTAGCTGAATCCTCAGGAATAAAAGTAGCCAGTGGAAACCCATGAGGGTGTGAGAACCACTCACGGGAGTCACAGCAAGCACTGCTGACCAGGGACCACGTTTATAAAAACACGACATCGACATATTACCCTCCCAATGTTTTATTTTTATTTCCTCTTTCTGTTTTCTCTCCTTTACCTGTTCTAGAGAATCCCATCAGGGTACCTGTGGCCTTTTGCTGTCTAGCCTTCTCCATCAGATTGTGCTCCTTGAAGACAGGGACTTCTTACCTAGCACTGGGCTGGAGCAAGGAGTGAATACCTTTGAAGTCTGAATAATAACATGCATTTTCCATGGTTTTTAAAACTGTTTCTATTATTTATTTTAAAAATTATTTTTGTATATTAATTTAAAAATTGTTATGTATTTACGGGGTACAAGTACAGATCTTTTTTTCTTTTCTTTTCTTTTTTTTTTTTTCTTTTTGAGACAGAGTCTGACTCTGTCACCCAGACTGGAGTGCAGTGGTGCAATCTCAGCTCACTGCAACCTCCGCCTCCTGGGTTCAAGCGATTCACCCACCTCAGCCTCTCGAGTAGCTGGGATTGCAGGTGCATGCCACCACGCCTGGCTAATTTTTGTATTTTTAGTAGACACGGGGTTTCACCATGTTGGCCAGGTTAGTCTTGAACTCCTGACCTTAGGTGATCTGCCCACTTCGGCCTCCCTAAGTTCTGGGATTACAGGCGTGAGCCAGTGCGCCTGGCCATGAGTACAGATTTCTTACATGCATACATTGCATAGTGGTGAAGTCTGGGCAGGTTTTTTTTTTTTTTTTAAGCAAAATGCAAAGTTATAGGTAGAGTGAAACCACAACTATGGTTGCAAATGCTATATAAAGCAGGTGGAAAACAAATGAAACAACTTCTAGATTCAAAAAGCATTACTTTGTAAAGATGTAATTCCAATTATTTTAGTTATTTTCTTCTTTACTGGGACACTCCAGACCCTCTCTGTAGTTTTGCGTTACTCTATTCAGCTTGGTCTCAGCTGTTAAAGGTCTAATGCTAAATTAGTGGTGGGGATGGGAGCTAAAATGACTTCAAATTTCCTCAGCCTATTGTTGTTCAAGGCTATAACCAAGTGTTTTTTTTTTTTTCTCACTTTCCTTTTGTCTGCACTCCACTTCTTGACTTTTTCTTACCATGTTTTGAAGCTGCTTTTTACTTGAGTCCTGTGAGAGCAGCCTTCCCTCCCAGCTGATTGCAATTTCTTACTAAAGCCCTGTTAACTCCAGATCAATGGCTTATTTGACTCACTTGACTTTTTAAAGAGCCAGAATTATTTCGCCTTTAAAGCAAATGTATGTATGTATGTTAACCCTTAAGCTCTCAAAGCAAATGTATGTATGTATGTTAACCCTTAAGCTCTCAAACACTCAACCCATGTGTTAGGGTTAAACTAATGGCTCTGACGATTGGGTGGAGGGAAGCAAGGTAGAAATGATGAGAGTAGGAAAAATGACATTTGTGTGTGTGTGAGAAATAAAAATCACTCGAGACTTTTACATAGTAATATGCAAATTCCCCCTTTATGCTTTTCTCACTTCCACCTGCAATTGGAGATGTCAGTCTCTCAGCTGAGAATGATAGCTCTAGTGAGTCACTGTTGCCTATGGAGGGATGTTGTCTTGCAGATGTGTTGGTGTAGAACAAAGCTTTTTGTGGTAGCAGCCTCCATGATGCCTGCCTCCTCTTATTCACATCCTTGTGTAGTCCCCTCCCCCGTTGCACCAATGCACTATAGCAGAGGCAATGCTATGCCACGTCCAGGCTTAGATTATAAAAGACTGAAATGTCTTTTATAATCTTGAGTCTTCTCTTTTGAATCACTTGGGTCCTCTCTTTTGAATCACTCACTTTGGGGGAAGCCTCATGATGAGCAGCCTATGTAGAGGCCCATAGGGCCCGGAACTAAAGATTCCCTTTAACCCTCCCATGAGTGTGCCTGGACACATATCCTCAATTGACTGCAGCCCCAGTTGACTTCTTGATTGTAGCCTAGTGATAGGTCTTGAGCCTGAACCTGGCAGGTAAGCCACTCCTAGATTCTTGACCTACAGAAACTATGAGATAATAAATGTTTGCTGTTTTAAGCTGCTAAATTTGGTGTGATGTTACATAGCAGTAGATAACTAAACCAGTTGTAAACAGCTGGGTTAGACCAAAACCTAAAGAGATTTTTCTTTTCTTGAGACAGGGTGTTGCTCTGTTGCCTAGGCTGAGTACAGTGGCATGATCACACCTCACTGTAGCCTTGACCTCCTGGGCTCAAGCAATCCTCCCACTTCAGCCTCCCGAGTAGCTGAGACTACAGGCGCGTGCCACCATGTCCAGCTAATTTTTGATTTTTTTTGGAGACAGGGTCTCTCTCTGTTTCCCATGCTGGTCTTGAACCCCTGGAAGCAAGTAGTCCTCCCACCTTGGCCTCCCAAAGTGCTGGGACTACCGGAGTGAGGCACTGCGCCTGGCCAACAGATTTCTTTTACTTTGGAAGTCCTATTACCAAAATCATACTGGAGTTACCAGTAAGTAACCAGCTTTGGTAATTGCAGCAACATATTTGTTATTATAATTTCACCCAATCATGAAAAATTTGGTTGAATGGGATGAGTAATTATTATTAACATAACATTAATATCATATAAGTGGCAGCCAATTTTAAATGTAGGTTTTGTTTGTTTGTTCGTTCATTTTGAGACAGGGTCTTGCTCTTTTGCCCAGGCTGAAGTGAAGCAACGTGATCTTGGCTCACAGAAACTTCTGCCTCCTGGGTTCAAGGGGTCCTCCCACCTCAGCCTCCCGAGTAGCTACAGGTGCTTGCCACCATGCCTGGCTAATTTTTGTGTTTTTTTTGTTTTTTGTAGAGACGGGGTTTTGCGCTGTTGTCCAAGCTGCTTTTGAACTCCTGGCTTCAAGCAATCTGCCTGCCTCAGGCTCCCAAAGTGCTAGGATTACAGGCATGAACCACTGTACCCAGGCAAAATGTAGATTTTTTTTTTTTTAGACCTGCTTTATTTCAAAAAGCTTTTGAAGTGATACAGCTGTATATTTTTATGGCAAAAACCAGCCCATTTTCAAACTGATAAATAGGGCCACCTAACTGCAAAGAAATGATTAATTTATAACTTTCTTGTATTTTTTAATGAAACAAAATATAACTTTGGTAGGGCTTAGAGACAGTTAAAAGCAGTGTTTGAAAAAAAATTAAAAAGCAATAAAGTTTAAAGAGATTAAGTTCCAGAGGAGTTTTTTTAATTAGTGTGCTGGATACATATTTTTTTCTTTTTTCTTTTTGGAGAACCTCTTCATTTTGAATTCTTTTTATGAGTCCTCATGATCACTTGTTTGCTCAAATTCTTCTGTCTCACATCTCCACTATGAGGTGAAAGATTATTCGAGTATCATATGTTTAGAGTAATCCTTTCTTAAGAGTCAATTTTTAGGTTTTTATTAATTTCTTAGAATTCTCTGAATTTTCTTACATAACCACAATAGTGGTTCTTCCTCTGTGACCCCAAACATGACTTCAAAAATTAAAAGTAGAAAGAACATCACCTTTCCATACCCAGAAAGCCCCCCACAGGCTGTTTTAGAGGGTGTAAGATTTAAGCCTATGTTTGTAAAATGGGGTGGTTCAGGCTGTAGCAGGCCCACAGAGGGGTGTGTTTTATTTGGCCAGCACTATGTTGTCTCACACAGTGTTCTTAAAAAAAAAAAAAATTGCCAACACTTAAAAACCAGGCAATTTCACATTTAAAAAAAAAAAAGTCCTGACAATAGTAGGCCTATATTCCTACATAGCAACACTGGGCTGAAATTAAGAAACTGCTGCCCCTTGTAGATGGTCCCTAGGCTTTTGCACTTCACTACTGCTCTCCCACTCCCCGACCTTTTTTTTTTTTTTTTTTTTAATGTCCTCTGGCTTCATTTATTTTAGTTACTTTCCCGGGCCCTGTGGGCATTTGCATTGACCACTTCTGATCTAAACAGACAACTAGCCATGACATAATTGAGAGAGGTTGAAGTCATTGGGGCACTATTAAAGCAAGATTACTTTTGTCTTATTTACCTAGTAACAACCATACTTATACTATGCTAAGGGGCATTCCTGTCTGCTCTCTTCCCTTCCAGTCAACATAGAGTTATTTCTAATGTTCCACTCATGCAGCTTTAGATAGTACTAATCTTATGAATGTTGTTGATCTTAAAAGTCCTCCTTTTAATTTACGTTCTCTTTTTGTTTTAAACTTAAGCCTAAAGTCATACTGAGGTTTTTGATTATTCTAAGTTGAAGATTTTGATCCACTTAAATTGCAACACTTCTCATGCCTGTTACTGACAGATCACTGCAAGCTTAGCCCTTCGTTAGGAAAAAAACCAAACAAACCAAAAACCCAGATTCCAAGAACAGCACAGAATGAAATTCTTAAGAAAATGCAACTGTGTGAGAAGCAAAGTCTTGTCACCCCAAGTTTTTACTGATCAAAAAATTGTATGCACATAACCCTCATAAATGTTGTTGGAAAGAATTATGGAAAAACTGAGAGAGGCAGAGAAGTGTGAAAAGATGACGCTTCCCCCTCCCTTGTCACAGTACCACAGAGGAGGCTGCCTCAGTTTCTTCACTCAAAATGAGCTACTCCTAAGCCACATAAAACTCATTATTCCTTTACTAAAAAACAACTGATCATCAAATTTGGCAACTGTACATTTTTATCTACATATATGCAATAAACAACTTTAATTATTATTTGGAAATAAGGAAGGTGCTATTGGATAGTTTCCTCTGACAGTTTGCAGTAAAAAAAAAGGTTAAAAATAAATAACCCCTAATGTTTAAAAAGTGTAATATTTTAACTTTAATGAGGGTCTGAATTAAGGCAGCAGGGTAAGTGTGAAAAAGTAAATGAATATTATTTCTAGTATATATTATTAATTCTTTGAAGAAGAATGATACACTCTTTTCATATAATTTATTTTAAAAATAGTGATAGAGGCAGGATGAAGTAGCCTGTTGGATGTGTAGTATGTATGATGTGCATTATTTAGGTGTGCCTTATTAAAGAAGACATATATTCCACCATCTTTTAAAATAAGAAACTTTCTGCTATATTAAAAATTAAGCTAAAAATTGTATATTTGTTTTTTTTCTTTGTAACAATAATGTTAGTACAGTTAGGCCCAGCAGTAGCTATATGTATGGGCGAGAGACATGCTTATATTTACTTTTTTAAAACTCACATTGAATAAAATTTGGCAAACAGAGAAAAAATATACCACCCATAGTACCATCAACCCAGTATAAATGCTGTTAGCATGTTGATATAACATGTAGCCTTTTCTGTTTGCATTTTTAGACATAGGTATAACCAGTTTTTAATCTTGTTTGTTATGTAACAGTATAGGATATGTCACATATTGTGTAATGGAAGATATATTATAAAAATTTTTTGAAGATTTACTTAAAATTTGAAATGAGGCAATGATATTCTCAGGGACTGAAGATAAATTTCTTGGCTCACTGCTTTTTTTGGTCAACCTTTTTTGAGCATCTAAGTTGGTACATATCAATCTTTGATTTCATAAGTGTGATAATTGGACATCTAAAAACTCATTTCCATGTTTGAGTTTAAAATGAACTTCATGAGATTTCTCCTATGGGAAGTGATTTTTAGGTGTGCAGAGTTTTGTATGTGTTTTGGTTGCTGCTGGTTTTTTTCGAGTAAAAAATACAGAAAAACCTGGGCGCAGTGGCTCACACCTGTAATCCCAGCACTTTAGGAGGCTGAGGTGGGTGGATCATGAGGTCAGGAGTTCAAGACCAGCCTGGCCAAGATGGTGAAACCCTGTCTCCACTAAAAATACAAAAAATTAGCTGGGCGTGGTGGCAGGTGCCTGTAATCCCAGCTACTCGAGAGGCTGAGGCAGAGAATTGCTTGAACCCAGGAGGCGGAGGTTGCAGTGAGCCAAGATCACGCCACTGCACTCCAGCCTGGGCAACAGAGCAAGACTCCATCTCAAAAAAAAAAAAAAGAAAGAAAGAAAATACAGAAAAAAGGAAGAAAAGAGGAGAAGGAAGGAAGGTTGGAAGCACTTCCTGAAATGATACTTCTGTATACATTTTCCCTGAACACTCCACAGACCTGATTCCTGGCTCTGCTCTGTACTTGTAGTGGCCTGTTCATGTATTCACTCTGAGCAGGGTTTTCTAGAACAGAACAATGTTTTTATTCCCTTTCCCCAAGATCTAGCCAAGTGTGCCCCACATAGTAAGCACTTAATGAACATTCAGTGAGTGAAAGAGGAGAGAAAACCATGTACAGACACCAAGCATAAGAGAGGAAGGAATTATATCAGGATGTTTTTAGCTGTAAGTTATAGCATGTAAACTACAAGTGGCTTAAGCAATAGGGACATTTTTTAAATTCACATGACACAAAGTTCAGAGTAAGGGCAGTTCCAAAGCTGGTTTTGCAGCTGAACAATGTCATAGAGTACCCAGATGTTTTTCATTTTTGTACTCAGCCATCCTCAGCATATTGGTTATTTCTTCCATTATAGTTGCAAGATGGATGTAGGAGTTCCAGATGCTATTTGCAGACATGACCATGTCCAACAAAGAAGAGGTGGTATTTTCTGCTGTGTATCTCAGTTTATTACAGAGCTTTCACAGTTGCTTCCAGCTGACTTCTGCTTAGGTCTAGGATTGGCTCACAAGCCTATGCCCTAGCTGACGATGGCTATTGGGTAGACACCAACAGTGGCTGGCATAGAAACACCAGAGGAAACAATAATGGGAAAAAGAGTAGTGATAGGTCAGAATGAAATAGGCTGTTGGATGTGTAATATGTAGAGTCTACATTATTTAGGCCTATTGTATTCTTATTATATCTGTATATACATTCACTATCTGATATTTAATATTAACATATGTTTGAAGCTAGGAGAACAATACTTCTAAGTAAAAAGTGTGCTACTCAAGAGCGGTAGAACCATATACATTTGGGGATGTAAACTATATGAAATTGCAAGTACAAAATTGCTAGGCCCACTTTAGGTCCTTGGAAACTTCTTTAGCTTCATGGCAAATCTTTTTCCACTGCCATCCCCGGCCTTCCCCACATTTAACATTGCTACTCTGGAGAGAATAGAAAACTTGGGTAACAAGTTAGAAGAACAGAATTTGCTTTCTTAATAACATTATGTTATTCTAAGGAAGAAGGACATTGCACTCAAGAATTACTCAAGGAACAGGTCAAATGAATGGGAATTATAAAGATAGATAATAGATGTTTTTTTAAAAAGCATCTTGAGTTTTTGTTAATAGTACTTTTAAACCGTTGTAGTTTGCTACATATTCTTTACTCTTAGAAACTGGATATAAAAGTGAAAATACATCAAAACAAAATATTCAGCCCACTAGATATATATATTCCAGGTGTGCTTAAATAGGGACATATAAATTATTACTATATGACACTTGTATAATTTGGATAGAGTCGAATTCTTAAGCAGAATGTTAATTATCAGAAAATGAGTATTTTATTTAGAAATTATATGTAATATAACATTTTATATTTTTTTCCCATTTCCTTTGGATGGGTGTGGGGCTGTGGTGGGGGAAGAGAAACAGTGACCACCTGTGTCACCTGCTGTCTTCATGGTCTTCAGTCTATTGCAGTAGCATCCCAGAGGCTGTTTCTGAGGAACCTGTTGTGTTGCTAGATTGATACTGCAGTCTGTTGGCTATTGTCTTCTTTTTTAAAAACAGAGCAAAACAAAATATATTCCTCTCATCTACCTCTCGTTCTTGAGATTACATAAGAACTTCCCATAGTATACTAGCTTTTACACCAAATTTTAAAAATTGAAACATACCTTTGCCAATGAATGTAGTGTTAATTTGCAGAAGTGTGTCACTGGCGCCGAGTTGAATGAGCCTGTCACTTAATAGCCTTCCATTAATACTTGTTTAATGAAAGAATGAATGAACTGTTTATACAATATTGGGACTTCTAAGATAATTATGATAATTTAAGGAAAGCAAATATTGGACACTAACCTGTATTTGCTAACATTTTCTTTTAGAAGTTGTGATATTACCAATACTTTGAAAAATCAAACACTGTATTATCTTCAAATTAAAGACTTTAAGTGATATGCTAAATAGAGCTCTTAGCTTGACAGTTAAGACATTTATATATAACTAAGGCACTACACATCTGGGAAAATAAGAACATATTTTGAAAGGAAGAGATTCCACAAATGGGTGTCTGTGATTCAGTAAGAGGGGCCGTGAATACAATGTGAGTAGAATCTGTAACTGTGTGTGGTGCTTTATGCTTCTCAAAAGGCAGTTTTTTCATGATATTATATGGGTCTGCTTGCCTGTCTCCCATTATCTGTAATTTAAAGTGTGCTATTTTTGTAGCTGTTATTCTTGGACATACAAGTAAATCAACATGTATGTTCAAAAGATATGCACTTGATTTATGACAAGAGTAAGATAAATTTATTCTTGTATCTAAACATTAGCATTTATATACAAAAGTTTATTGATTAGTAGTAGATCTCATTTTTGAAAGTATTTTTATATGTACAATGAAAAGGCAGCTTTCTATTTTGTATGAAATTTTTAAAAAATCTTTTAAAAGTACTACAAGATAAAAGGAATTTAAAAATTGACATTATTGGCACAAGATTGATGTTAATGTTTACTCACGTAAATAGCGCAAAATACTGCCTAATTAGTGTGGTTGGTAAATTTTTGGTACTTAAATTTTCTCTGTTATTGTAAACCATGCATAAAATGCTTGTCTATTGAGAAGTGCAGAATTGTCAGAGCTTAAACAGCTGACATCTGCTTACTCTCTTAAAAAAAAAAAAAAAGAATAACAAGCCATTTCAGCCTAATCTACCTCAAATGTGTTCATGTAAATGGAGGTCCATCTATTGACCTGTATTCTTTTCAGCTCGGGATTGGTCCACATGGTTTATGAAACCAGGAAGCCTGATTTGAAATGCAGATGTTGAGAGAGTGAAGTACACCCTCCCCTTTATTCTTTGCTGTATCTGTCAGGGTGAAAAATGGCTTGCACAAGGGTCAGTCACCCATACTCACTTAATTACTTTTCTTGGACCCACAGAACTGTCACAAGCTGTGGTGGATGCGGGAGCTGTTCCTCTTTTAGTACTCTGTATCCAGGAGCCAGAAATTGCTTTGAAAAGGATTGCTGCTTCGGCCCTCAGTGATATTGCAAAGCATTCTCCAGAGTTAGCACAGACAGTAGTGGATGCAGGAGCTGTTGCTCATTTAGCCCAGATGATCCTGAACCCTGATGCTAAATTGAAGGTATTTCAAAATAAGGTTGAAAAATACATCAGCCTTCTTATAATGTAAGAAAATGGAAATGTGTACACGTGAATATTTTGCATCTAAAAATAATTAGCAAATTATCATTGAAAACAGATATGAATATATTATGTATTTGGTCTCTTAATATGTGAAAATAATACTGTAAGGATTAGATAAAGATGTGATTGGGGAAACTATGTACAAGATCAGAAGTAACAACAGTGTTAACATTAATAATTAAAATACAGAATCACATAATAATTAAATCCTGGTTTGGAAAAGACCTAAAGATTTTTGAACCCACCACTATAATATTGTTTCTTATGGAAATTGCAATATTTATCTTAGCCTTTTTTATAGCTTTCTAAAATCTGATTTTTAGTTAATAGTCACCAATTATACTTTTATATTCTAATAGTTATATCCTATAATGTTTTAAAATTGTTAACGTTAACTAAGCAATGGAACATTCTTTGAAATGGTATCAGCATCATGTCAAAGATATTGTTCTGCTTGATGATTTTTGTACTAAATGATCACCTGTCTCATTATTAGCAATTTCAGTGTTGCATAATTAAGAAGTGGTATTCATCCAGATGTCATGTTATTTAATCATCTGTAATAGATAGAGTTTCAAAATATTGAGAACTAATTTGGAAATTAGGAATTTTTAGAACTTGGGTATAAGACTTGAATGTGAATATCTCAAGACTCAGAAATCTTAGGCTGTTTAGGCATGTACATTTTTTTCCTTTTATAAAGGAATTTGAATATATATAAAACTGTTTACATTACATCTGAACTCTGTAGTGGATGCTATATAGTGTTTTGTTGTTGTTGTTGTTGTTTTTTTGCTTCACAGCATCAGATCCTTTCAGCTCTCAGTCAGGTTTCAAAACATTCCGTGGATCTGGCAGAAATGGTTGTTGAAGCAGAGATTTTTCCAGTTGTACTTACCTGTCTGAAGGACAAGGATGAATACGTGAAGAAAAATGCTTCTACTTTAATTAGAGAGATTGCAAAACATACACCCGAGGTGAAAAGAAACTTCAAGGCACAATAATATGTAGTAGTTAGTTTTAGTTTTTAAATAAAACATCAATTTGTTTATAGGGCCTAGGGGTTGTGGCACATGATCTAGTTGAGTCAGGATTTCTCGTCTTCTACTGGGTAGTTCTTTGTTGTGGGGAGCTGGTCCTGCACATTGTAGGACGGATGTTTAGCAGGATCCCTAACCTCTGCCCACTAGATGCCAAAAGCACCTTTCTCCCACAAGTGGTGACAATCAAAAATGTCTCTATACTTTGCCATGTGTTCCTCAGGGAGCAAAATTGCCTCCAGTTGAGAACACTGGGTTATATTAGCAGAGTTTGAGCTTGAAATCTGTTTCTAGTCATTTCCAACTTTCCATTTGTAGATTGTGAGGACAATGGAACTTTGCCATCCTTACTATTTGATGTCAGCTGGGAGTAGTGAGAGCACTATTATAGCTCCAGGTTGGGAGAAATCACAAAGGTCCCCTGGCCTACTGTGACCACTCCAGTAGCTGCTCTTACATGGTGATTTCCCGCCCTGAGTTCCTAGATGGGAAAGAAATAGAGAGAAAGCAAGCCTGTGTTGATTCTGAAGTATCTTTTTTCTGTGTATATTTTGACTAATCAATTTTTATTTCATTAAACTTTAAGTCCTCATTGTTTATTTCATCTAACATCTTTATTTGCTTGAGATTTTTCAAAATTAAAGTGTACTCAGCTAGTAATCATTACTAGCAAAGGGGGAATAATTAGGTTAGAATATTTCAAGTCCGACATTGTCTTTCACCATTCAGTGATTAATCTGCTTCATACTCACCCATTGTGATGGGGGGGTTTCAGTAGTTAGTTATGAACTAGCCCTAGGCTTAGAGTCTACATGAGGAATTTTGACATCCATTATAATAGGGATAAAAGTTGTGCCATCGATGCATGAAAAATTGGACCACAGAATAAAGCTCCTCACAGTTTGTGCATTTGAACTAGCAGGTTTATTGTGCTTGTATATTTCTTTAATAAATATAATAATTTCACTAAATGATAATTCAATTTCACCAGTTGTTTTTAGGTTCTAAATAGAATGTGGCAATATTAAACTGTATTTAAAGACCATCATAGGGTCCTGGTGATCTAACTCTTGTTCCCATCGCTTAGCTTTCACAGCTGGTAGTTAACGCAGGAGGGGTTGCTGCCGTGATTGACTGCATTGGGTCCTGCAAAGGGAACACACGGCTGCCTGGCATCATGATGCTTGGTTATGTAGCTGCTCATTCTGAGAACCTAGCAATGGCAGTCATCATTTCTAAGGTTTGTTCTTGCTTCGTTTTCTTCCAGTTGCAGTAAGAAATTCTAAGACAGAACCACAGATTAATGTTCTCCAACAGAATACAAAATATAACTGACTGGAGCAAAAAAATTACCTGAAAAAAATTTTGATTGTTTCAATGCTTATTAGCAAGTTTTATTAGCAAGGTAATGGGAAGTTTAAAGTTTTACTCAGCGTTTCTGATCAACAGAATATCAACTATTTTGAGCATTAATATTATCTGTATTTAAATATTAAGTTTATTTGTATCTTGAAGGATTAATTGTACATATCTACAAACATGTAAAGCTTACCTTGGTTAGAAACACCTATTTGTAAATGACATGCCCAATAGTCATTTTCAGTATTCTGGGAGGTCTATGTACCCCTGCATTACCTGCCACTTGAGTGGGAGATGACAATGGCTAGGACATCCCTTTTTATCCACTTTCTCTTCTTCAACTTTTATTAACTATTTCTCTTCTTAGATTTAGGCAATTCAGAGCACATGTCAGTGTTTTTGTTTCCTTGCTCTAGGGCTTTTGCTTTATCTCAGTTCACAATTTTGTAAGAACCCCTCATCTAGTGCAGCCCTGGCACATAGTAGGTGCTTACGAAATGTGTGCTAATGAATAAATATTGATCTCTGGACGAATGCTTCAAAGCCTGTGTGCTTACAGTGTGTGCAGTGACCCTCTGGGGTGTGGGTTTCTTATCAGCATAGAAAACCTGCTGCTGTATGTTAAACAGAAATGTGGATTTTTTTTATCCCTTACTAATCCTCAGAATAAAAAGGAGCCTCAGATCTTTATTTTCTACCTATTTCTTGATAATTCTTTGCTTTACTCCCTTTTATCCTGCTCTTTTCCTTTTGTTCTTCTACTACCACAGACTGTGATAGTGACTAGAGCAATAGTGGTGCTTTCTGAAGGGTCACGGTAAGGATGTTACCAGGTTTTTGATCCTTGGTTCTTTTGTGGATAGTCATGAAGCTTATGCATGGGAAGAATGATGAAAGAAGCAGCAATTGCCGTTGCTTCCCATATGCCTTCCTGAAATTAACCAGGGAGCTCTCCCCTTCTTTGGTCTAAGGTTGCTGCTGGCCTTTCCCACTTGGTTTGTTTTTCAGATAGAGATCAAGGTGTTGCTTGCTGAAACTCCAGCAGTTTCGGGCAAGCCACATAGTATGGTAGCACTCTCTGCTTTTCCTGTGTGGTACTATAAAGACTAACAATAATACCTAACATTTAAATAGTAATTTTAAAGCAAATTTGCATTCCTTATCTTATTTGTTATTCATTATAATTGAGGCCAACAAGTCAGAGCTTCGGGGATGGAGTAGAGGCACTGTCTCCTTTTCCTCCTGTTTCTTCAGTCTTGTTACATCCTGGACATGTGGGCTTTCTGGAAAGTTGCTTTATTCTGAAGACAGGTCTGACCTTTAATACTGGCAGACATACATTTTTAGTTGTAGGAAAGAAGCCAATGAAGAAATATAGCTGACCTCTTCAGGAAATTGGTCTTAATAACCAAATTAAAAAAGCAAAGAATAAAAGTATATATGATGATTCTGGCCTTTGCTGTGGTAGCATAACCATGTGATCTTTTTTTGTGGTACCAAATTTAAGGTGATTACCATAATCTCAAATTAGTCAGAAAATTACACCTATACAGAATTTGGAATTAGAATTTGATTTTTTAAAATTGTTCCTTGGGTATACAAAATGTAATGTATTTGAGGCTCTTTAGTTTATTCTGTTTTTATTGTTTAGATAAAATTGAAGCATAAGATGCAAAATGTAAGCATGTGCTGTGTAATAAAAGTAATCGTTGTTTTGACATTCAGTCATGTTAAAGTGGAAAGAACTATAATTTAAAAGTTGACCATAATTGATGGAAAATTATTTATGTACTGTTTCAGGAAAGGTGTTAGTGAATATATTCCACTGACAAGGTACTTAGGATTCTTATTGATTTATTTTATTCTCAGGCTTATTATATCAGGTTTATTATATTTGGTGAAAAGACTATTTCTTTAAAGATTCTAAACTTTTTAACAAAGGAAAATAAATGATTTTAAAATTCTAAACATTTTTAGTTTGTCACAGTAAAATCTGGCTTTGCCTATTTCCTAGTCTGTGACATCTGTTGTCTGGTTAAATACCTCTCTATTTGGGGGGTAAAAGCTAGTAGAGAAATTCTTGGTTTAGTTGAATCGTTACCGATAATTAAGGTAATTTAGTTCTAGTCATCTTATTGACTTAAGAAATGACAGCCCCTGTGATGTGCTCATTTATTGAACCATTTAAGAAAAAAAAGGATCAAGGCCGAAATGATTTCTTCTCATGTTTGAGAGACATGGAAGACTCTTTAATCCTGCTCTGGTTTCATAACACTTGCTCTTTTGATCCACGCTGCAGGGTGTACCCCAGTTGTCAGTCTGCTTGTCAGAAGAACCGGAAGATCATATTAAGGCTGCAGCTGCTTGGGCCTTAGGACAGATTGGAAGACACACTCCTGAACACGCACGGGCTGTTGCAGTCACAAATACTTTGCCAGTTCTGCTTTCTTTGTACATGTCAACAGAAAGTTCTGAGGATCTCCAAGTAAAAGTAAGTGCTTAATTCTGTTTTATGAAGATTTTGGCTCATTTAAAAAATATGTCATTTCAAATCTCTTTGTTTTCATCATGGACAATATTGTTTTATGAGTCAAGAAATACAAATTTATCAGAATTGACTTCGCTCTTCTTTGAAAATGAGTTACCCTGTCTCTAAAAATCAGTGATATATTTTAGAGAAAATTCTCTATGGGTGCAAAGTTGTTTGTAAAATGAATGGTTAATGCAGTCTACATTCCTGTTGACTCTTCTTATGTAGTGGGAATTGAAGAATAATAGAATTTTTTAGTTTGAATTTGCTGGAGAGACCTCTAGTTCATTTTACATTTAAAAGTGGAATCCAAAAGAATTTAAGGTACCTTTCAAATGTATCATATAACTAGTCAGAGGGTATTTTTGAACCCGTAATTTACGTCTTTAATTCCAAGGTCACCTGACCTTTTAATTATATGTCTTATATTTGTTTCTTTAAAAAATTGTCTATAAGACTCACTAAATTAAATATTTTTAAATCATGCATTTTTAAAAGGCAGATTTTCTGAAATATTACTAGCTACTAAAATGCTTCACAAAACATGAATGCACAAAACATGGATTATTTAATGATTTTATAATTTAAAAAAAAAGAAATAAAATGTTTTCCAGCATAGTTCCTATTAGGAAAACTTGTAAGTTTTTGAAAGCAGCTTGTAAAATTGACTTGGATTGAGGGAAGTTCACAGAACAGACAATAATTTAACAGTAAATTAAATTACATTTAAATTTTAATTAAAACAGTAAACAAATAGGAAAACAATTTGGTGAAACTTAACTTTAGATGGCATAATGAGATGGGAAGTTTTCTTGAACTATACACTTAAGGGACTCTGAAAGTTATGTATAGTGAATTATCTATTTGACTTGTAAATTTTATAAAAGTAAATTTATGTATATTTGGTCATGTTTGCATATTATTTCTCTACTAATGCATTGAGAGAAATTGGTTTCTAAGATTTAACTTTTTTTTTTCAGTTTTTATAGACCAACAATAATTTAATAGATTTAGAACTTCCCTCATATGTCTCTCACATGTGCATTCTTTGGCAATGCTTGGTAAAGAGAGAAAGATTAACAATGTAAGTCTTTTCTAGTTTAGCAGGTTTCTTTAACTTTCTGGTGAGAAACCAAAACTCTATTCCTAGCTTTAAGTTGTCCAAGCACAGCTGATATACATGTATACATGTATATAATTGTAACCTATATATGTAGTCCTCTTTTGGCTTCGTATTTCTTTAACCCATTATCATTGTTGTTTTTCTCCTCCTCCTTTCCTTCTCCTCTTCCATCCTCTCCTGCCACCCTCCTGAGTTTCCTCTTAAGTTCTGGAAATAAAGTAAAGGGATGTATGAGCTAGAGCATAAATCATTAATAGTGGACTCAATAGTAATTTCAGCTTGAGAAGCCCTTGCAAATAGTCCCTTAGGTAAGAGTATGTACTTTTTATATACTACTACTTTATATATCTTGCCTTTTAATAAATTATTATGATATTATGTTGTGTACATATCACTGGAGAAAAATAAATTTGAAAACTTCACTTTTTGAAGTAAGATAAATTTCATTGTGTTTAACAAGTGGTGTTTTTAGGTTAACTAATAGAAATTAACTTCCTTCTGCCTATATTTAGTACAGTATTACTTTCAGGAAATACACTGAGTAGTAAGTTAAAAAGTGGGATCTTTACCAATCATTATTCCATCAACAATCTTTTAAAGGCTTCAAGCCCATCCAAATATTTTATTATTGTAGAGATTTGATCATTCTTTTTTCTTTCCCCACGGTCTCGTGAATTCTATCAGTTGTTATTTTAAAGGGTGTAGAATAAAAGTCCATTCAAGCCTGTTCGATTTGACACCATCTCAGTAGGGAAAAGTGTATCCAAGAGTGTCAAGAACTGTCTAATGGTATTTCTCATTTGTTACTCTATGGCAGCTTTCAAATTATAAGCCCATGTTGAAGTTCATTTTGTCCCAAAGGCATGTCAGCTTCTGTAAGCATTCTCTAATTGGTTTCCATGCAGGAGAACGAATGAGCAATCTTTTGGAATTTCTCTCATGTTTTCTTTGGAGAAATATCTATTGAGACCCTTTGCTCATTTTAAATTGGGTTACTTATCTTTTTATTATTGAATTGTAAGAGTTCTTTGTATATTCTGGGTACAACTTCTTATAAAATGTATGATTTGTAAATACTTTCTCACATTCTATAGATTTTCTTACTATTTGCTCCCATATTATTCCAAATCTCTTAATAAAAATGGAAAAGAAGTTTTTTTCTAATAAGCTTATCTACGTGTTTTGAAAATATTCAGGCAGTTATACCTTTATTTGTTTGGGTTTAGAGGCATCATATTGAAATGTTTCATTTTACTTTGGCATTTGAATCAGCTCATTCTAGTTATAAAACTATGTTTAAGATAATTATTTAATTATTGTGTTCTTAAGGTAATAGTTGTTCCCCCTTCATTTTTTAGCAGCTTTATTGAGCTATAGTTCACATGCCATACCTTTATCCATTTAAAGTGTACCATTGAATGGTTTTGGGTATGTTTACAGAATTATGAAACCATCACCACTATCTAATTTTAGAATATTTTTATTCCCCATAAAAGAAATGCTACCCATTAGCTGTGTTTCTGTCTCCCCTCTGCCTAGCCCCAGGCAACCATTAATTTACTTTCTGTCTCTATGGATTTGTCTCTTTTGGACATTTCATTTAAATGGAGTCATACAACATATATAACCTTTTTAGAGATAGGGTTTCTTTCTGTTGCAGACTGGAGTGCAGTGGCATAATCAACTCATTGAAGCCTTGAACTCCTGGGCCCAAGTGATCCTCCTTCCTTAGCCTCCCAAGTAGCCACATCTGGCTAATTAATTTTTTCTTTTTTTGGAGAGACAGGGTCTCACTGTGTTGCCCAGGCTGGTCTTGAACTCCTGGCCTCAAGCAGTCCCCCACCTTGACCTCCCAAAGCACTGGGATAAGAGGTGTAAGCCACCACACCTAGCCATGTGCCTGCCTTCTTTACTACTTAGTTGAAGTTTCACAGTTCGTCCATGTTGTGGCATATATCAGTATTTTGTTCGTTTCTATTGCCAAATAATATTCTATTGTATTAATATGTCACATTTTGTTTATCCATTTACCAGCTGATGGATGTTGGATTATTTCTACTCTTGACTATTATGAATAATGCTGTTATAAACATTATTGTAACAAGTTTTCGTGTGGATGTATGTTTTCATTTCTCTTGGGTATTTACCCAGGGATGAAACTGCTGGGTCAATGGATAACTCTGTTTAACATCTCGAGAAACTGCCCAACTGTTTTCCATTGTACTACCAGCAAGGTATGATGGTTCCACTTTTTCCACATCTTTGTCAACTCTTGTTATTATCTTTATTTTTGATTGTAGCCATCCTAGTGGGTTTGAATTGGTATCTCATTGTGGTTTTGATTTGCATTTGTCAAATGGCTAATGATGTTGAAAATCTTTTCATATGTTTATTGGCTGTTCATACATCTTCTTTAGAGAGATGTCTATTCAGATCCTTTGCTCATTTTAAACTGGGTTATTTATCTTTTTATTATTGAGTTGTAAGAGTTCTTTGTATATTCTGGATGCAAGATCTTATCAGATGTATGATTTACAAGTATTTTCTCACATTCTATGGGTTGTCTTATTTTCTTGATGATATTGTCTGCAGCACAAAAGTTTTAAATTTTAATGAAATTCAATTGATCTATTTTTGTTGTTGTTGCATATGCTTTTTGTGTTGTATCTAAGAAGGCTTTGTCTAACCAAAGGTCGTAAAGATTTACTCCTATGTTCCTCTTCATTTTAATAGCTATTACTCTTTGGACCACAATGCTTTCAGATCAAAAATAACTTTCTGAAAAGAATTTTAAAAAATTTTTCAGCAGTTTTCATTCAAGATAATTGTATTTGTCTGTTCTCACACTGCTGTAAATAACTACCTGAGACTGGGTAATTGATGAAGAAGTTTAATTGACTCACAGTTCTGCATGCTGTACAGGAAGCATGGCTGGGAGGCCTCATGAAACTTACAATCATGGCAGAAGGCAAAGGGGAAATAAGAATGTCTTCACATGGCAGAGCAGGAGAGAGGGAGCGAAGGGGGAGGTGCTACATGCTTTTAAACAAGCAGATCTCATGAGAACTCTGATATAGTTTGGCTCTGTGTCCCCAGCCAAATCTCATCATGAATTGTACTCCCATAATTCCCACGTGATGTGGGAGGGAGCCTGGTGGGAGATAATTTGAATCATGGGGGTGGTTTCCCCCATACTGTTCTTGTGGTAGGGATTAAGTCTCATGATAGTGGATGGTTTTATCAGGGGTTTCCACTTTTGCATCTTTCTCATTTTCTTTTGCTGCTGCCATGTAAGAAGTGCCTTTTGCCTCCTGCTGTGATTCTGAGGCCTCCCCAGCCATGTGGAACTGTAACTCCAATTAAACCTCTTTTTCTTCCCCATGTCGGGTATGTCTTTATCAGCTGCATGAAAACAGACCAATACAAACTCTACCATGGTTTACTCTCCAACACTGAGAGCAAGCCATATCAATAATCCACTAAGGAAAGCAACAATTAGTAACTTTTGGTATTCTTCCAATTTTTAGTGAAAAACAATTGAAATTGTATTGGTTTCCCATAGTATTGTCAATTTTATTTTGTTAATTGCTATTTTTATGTGTAGTGTTAAGAAGTAAAAAATACTGTTGTTACTTACTGTGGTTTTTCCAATAGCCCTAATCAGGGAGGATACAGTCAGTTTTTAGAAATGACGGAAAAATGAATGAAGTTAGAACTGTAGATGCTATGCTAGTTAATAGGTAAACCAGGCCCAAACCCTCAGAATGCCCTCAATAGATAGCCCAGGATTCCTTCTCTGACATCGTCATATATTGTATCTAAGGATAAACATTAACTACTAAATGCAATGACAATTAGGAAAATTTATAATCTGTTATTCATTAGCTCAAGGTAAGATATTACTTGATTTACTGAACTAGGTAAATAGGAGAGTTTTTTTGACCCCATAAAATTTCTGTACAATTCATGGTATGGAGTTGTAAGGGCTATTTTATTTTGCTCACAGCCATAAACAACCAGTCATAATGCATATCTTCTAAAAGGTAATGAATCTTAAAACCAACATGTGACATGATCTTGTATGTAAAAAAATCCTAAGGAATTCACACACACAGACACACACACACACGCACACACACAAATCATAGAACTAATAAGAGTTCAACAAAGTCATGGGATACAAGATCAATATACAGAAATCATTTGTATTTTCTTTTTTGAGACAGGGTCTCACTCTGTTGCCCAGGCTAGGCTGCTGCCCAGGCTGGATTGCAGTGGTGCAATCTCAGCTTACTGCAACCTCCACCTCCCAGGTTCAAGTGATTCTTGTGCCTCAGCCTCCTGAGTAGTTGGGATTACAGGCATGTACCACCATGCCTGGCTAATTTTTTTGGTATTTTTAGTAGAGACAGGGTTTTGCCATGTTGGCCAGGCTTGTCTTGAACTCCTGAGCTCAAATGATCCACCTGCCTCGGCCTCCCAAAGTGGCTGGGATTACAGGTGTGAGCCACTGCTGCTGGCCTCTCAATTGTATTTTCATGTACAGGTAATAAACAATTCAAATATGAAGTTAAGAAAATAATGTTATTCATAATAACATCAAGCATTAAATACATACAAATTAACAAAAGTTTAAGACTAGTACACTGAAAACTATAAAACATTACTTAAAAAATAAATTATGAGACATTCCATGTTCATGGACTAGAAGATTCAATATTGTTATACTGGCAATACTACAAATTGATCTATATATTTAACATAATCTCTATCAAAATCCTAGCTGGCTTTTTTTTCCCCCAGAAATTGAGAAGCTTATCTGAAAATTCATGTGGAAATGAAAAGAACCCAGACTAGCAAAACAATCTTGAAAAAGAAGAACTTAACACTCCCCAATTTCAAAATGTACCACAAAGTTATAGTAATCAAGATAATGTGGTACTTGCTTACAGAAAGACATATGTATCAATGGAATTGAATTGAGAATCTGAAATAAACCCTTTTTATCATCAGTTGATTTTTCACAAAGATGCCAAGGCAATTTAATGTGGAAAGAATAGTCTTCAACAGAGGTGCTGGGACAATTGTATCCTCAAGTAAAAATATCAATTTGGACCCCTATCTCATACCATATACCAGAGTTATCTCAAAATGGATCTTAGATCTAAATATAAGTGTTAAGACTATAAACTCTTAGAAGAAACCTGGGAATAAATATGTGTGACCTCAGGTTAGGCAATTATTTTTTAGATATTTTACCTAAACACAAGTGATTTTAAAAATTGATAAATTATATTTAATCAAAATGAAAAAAAAACCTCTTATGCTTCAAAAGACACCATTAAGCCTGGGCACATGGCTTATGCCTATAATCCCAACACTTTGGAGGACAAGGCAAGAGGATCACTTGAGGTTAGGCGTTTTGAGACCAGCATGGGCAACATAGTGAGACCCTATCTCTACAAAAAGCAAAACAAAACTAGCAGAGTGTGGTGGTACATCCCTGTAGTCCTAGCTATTTGGGAGACTAAGGCAGGAGGATTGCTTGAGCCCAAGAATTTGAGGCTGCAGTGAGCTATGATCCTGACACTACACTGTAGCCTGGGTAACAAAGTGAGATCCTGTCTTTAAAAAAGAAAAGGTTAACATTAAGAAAATGAAAAGGCAAGCCACACAAACTTGGAGAAAATATTTGCAATTCAAGAAAGGAGTTTAAGTATTTTTTTTTTTTTTTTTGAGACTGAGTCTCACTCTGTTGCCCAGGCTGGAGTGCAATGGCACAATCTCAGCTTACTGCAACCTCCGCCTCCTGGGTTCAAGCGATTCTCCTGCCTCAGCCTCCTGAGTAGCTGGGACTACAGGCACCCACCACCATACCTGGCTAATTTTTGTATTTTCAGTAGAGACAGGGTTTCACCATGTTGGCCAGGCTGGTCTCGAACTCCTGACCTCAGGTGATCCATCTCCCTTGGCCTCCCAAAGTGCTGGGATTACAGGCCTGAGCCACCGCTCCTGGCTGAGTTTAAGTCTTTTTAACAACTTTATTGAGATATAATTTACATACCATAAATTCACTCATTTTAGGTATACAATTTAATGATTTTTAGTAAATTTACAGAATTGTGCAACCATCTTCACAATCAAATTTCAGAATATTTTCATCATCCCAGAAGGAAGCTTCATGCCCATTTGTAGTCACTCCCTCTTCCTCCTCTCAATTATACCCACCAGCTCCAGACAACTATTAATCTACTTTCTGTGTTTCTGAATTTGACTTTTCTGGACAATCCATATAAATGAAATTATACAATATGTGAACTTTTGTGCCTGGCCTCTTTCACTAAGGGTAACATTTGTGAGGTTCATTCATGTTGTTGCATGTGTCAGTACTTCATTCCTTTTCATTGTCAAATAGACATGCAAAGAAAGTCTTAAGTAACTAGGATTTCTATCATGCTGGATAATACAGCTGATTATTAATTATGATATACATTTCTATCTAGAAGAATATAATCATAAGCTGATTATATTTCTTCCACATGAAAGATAGTAAAGCTCAGTGAATTTCTAGTGTCATTAGACTCTTTTCTACAGTTCTTGATTAATAACTTGACAATACATCAACTTAGAACTACTAGAATAAGGCTGTCTTTATTGTACAGTGTATGTGATTTCTACTACACTGTTCAAGAACCTTTTCACTGATAACAGTGAAGTTAAATTTGTTAGCTTGCTAAGATTATTACGATTTAAGATAGTTCCCAAGTATGTTGGGAATTGAGAGTTTAATTCTAACTTACATTATACTACTTGTGGGAAAAAGCTGGGCTGCATATTTTACATTCCTTGTTTTATTTAATCTAATTTATAAAACAGTGTTTGAGGATAAATGTGTCAAGCAATAAGAGGCTATGCAAGACTGCTTAGCCTGGGTCTCCAGGAAACCTTAAATTCAAGAGATTCTTTACTAATAACACACCTGTGGTAAAGTTTTGCTGAATAGATTTACCAATTATAAAGTTCATGATGTAAAAATCACAATGCTCCTTGACATTTCAAGAGCACTGCAAAACACTCAATAGCAAAACAGTATGGTGATCCCAGAAGACCAGGTTGGGTAAGGCCTCAGAGAGAGAATAAGTGAAGAGAAAAGCCATAAGGGAGCACTGAAGCACAAAACCTCAGACAAGCAGATGTGGAATTCTAGTGGAAAATAGCTGGAGACAAACCCAATTGTTGTGAAGTTTTCCAAACTGAAGGGGACAGCCTTTAAGAAAAAGAAAATGAATCACAACCAGCCATGGCCTGAGGGCTGGCTGCCATGATGTGCTGCAGCCCCATCAGGGTCCTTCTCCACTTGTAGCAAGGGTCAGCACCACCTGATGTCATCTTGAAATACGGAGTGCAGGAGGGGGTAGAAATGGTACATATGGTACGTATTCTTCTGCTTGTGGGTGATACACTCCCTGTGTTGAGAAGATCTGTAGTTGAGTAGATCCTATCTGTTTTGCTTCTGTGAATGGGGAAATGTCTACCTACGAGCTATAGCAGCACCTCTGCAAATGCTCACTGAATAATGCACACTGTAGCCACTTCTGACTGCATATGTATAAGCCATGAAGTCATGGAGAATATAGAATGCCTGATAATGACATTCTTCAAAAAACCAAATTATTTTCTCGTGTTTGTTGATAAGTAGAAATGGGATGTATTAGTTATCTCAGTTTCCTGTATACAAATTTTTACTCTAATATAGTACATATTAATTTATAGTCTGTAACTTTGTGCTTTATAATTTTAATTTTCTTCTAGGTATTTTAAGAGCTCAGTAATACACTTTACATTTTAAGGCTTAACACAAAGACAACTTGTAGGATATTCTATGATAAAATCAATCAAAGCAGGAGTTTTTTTTGGACAACAATTTTAAAAAATGAAACAACTGCAGCTTAGACCAGGAAATTGATTTTATTTTGAAATTCCAGGAATGTCAGATTTGAGTTCTTGTCAAGGTTTCATTGATTACTTACTTACGTATACATTCTGCTTTGTATTTCAAGAGTAAAAAAGCCATAAAGAATATCCTGCAAAAATGTACCTACTTACCAGCCCTTGAACCATTTCTATATGATGCTCCTCCCAATATTCTGAAACATGTGGTTGGACAGTTCAGTAAGGTAAGAAATGCCAGCCTCTAAGGGGAGGAAGAAAATTAAAATGATTTGTTAAGTTATTTTTTTTTTTCTGTTGGATCAGTAGCTTTTTCTGTAACACGGGGTCATGGTTTTACTGCTTAACTCTCACCAATCTGTATGGACAGAGAAGTTACCTTAATAAAATTCACATGTAAATAAAACACTTTCTTCATCCTCACATTTTCCTTAGAGTCTCTACTGTCTTTTTAAGTGTTCCCAGAAAAGAAAAATCTCATAATATAGATAATTTATATTGATAAGTGACTTTTAGTAATCTTTCTAATGTCTTTCATTTCACTCACCTGGGAATATGGCAAAGATCATAAAGAGAAAAGGAAAAAGGTTTCAGAGCCACCGAAATATCTTTCATGAAGTCCATGTACTTTACTGGAGATGTTCTCAGACAGTCATTTGGAGCATATCGACTTATTTTATGAACAATTTTAACAAATATAGCTGTCATATTTCTTAGATTGTTGCAGATTAAATGATAGTAAATGGTAGTAAGGTAGAAAGGTCAAGCTGCTATAAGTGGGCACAGCCAGCAGAGCTGATTACCAATAGCAAAGGATAAAAGAGAATGACTCTATTACCACAGACACTGATAGTCAGGATGGTGACCCTAAGCTATCAAGAGCTGGCTAAATTATGCTCAGTGAATTTGACTTAGGAAAATGGGGTCTGTACAAGTAGTAGCCCATGGTGGTTATGAGCTCCGGTTCTGAATTGGAGTACCTGGAGTTCCCACTTACCAGCTCTGTAATTCTTTAACAAAATGTTGACCTCTCTAAACCTCAGTTTGGTTACCCATAAAATGTAAATAATTAGAGTACTTATTTCATAGGGTCATGGTAAAGAGTAAATGAGATACTGTATGCTGAGCATTTAGCTCAATCCCAGGCACATATTAAGCACACAAAAGAACAAAAACAACCAAAGAGTTGTATTTAAGAAATAAAACATGCAAGCGGGTCAGGCTAATTTAAAAGACTTTTAAAAAAATGAATGGGGTGTGGCAAATTCATTTGAATAGTCAGTTATAATGCTATATAAATGAGATATTACTGTTCATACACTATGTTTCTACAAATAATGAAAAAAAACTATGTATTGTTATAACTTTTAAAGTAGTCCCTACAGATAAGTTTGTCTAGTTTTAGGTCTTCATCTGAAAGATAGAGTCTGCTAACAGCCTTCAGTTCTCTCAACTCTGTTCCTGACCTCCAACAGTATGCCTGGCCATCAAGTGCCAGAGCCACAGGAAAGTAGAAGTTGCACATTGCTGAAGCCACTCACCCAGGCAGGATACAGTTCTGTGTATCAAACACCTATGTCCTTTCTTCCTCCTTCCAATAAAATAACCTGCCCCTCTTAGTTATATGGGATGTGAGGAATATAATGGCATGCCCTCTTGAAAAACCAACTAAATAACCAAATGATGCAGAGAAAAGACTAAATTACTGCAAGGGAAATTGATCCATTTCTTTATTTTTTGTATACTTTCGGGTGCTAAGAAGGTGACCAGCTAATGTGGTCATCTAAGAGTGATAAGGGGTAAGGGGCTGAGTAGATCATCTACAGACAGAGTTATCTGTTCTTGAACTGGGTAATTGACATTATTTCTGAAAGTTTCATTTTGTAGTTTAATCTTTTAGGCTAGTGAGTGAGATATTCTGATTTTATTGAAGTAGCTATGAAAGTAAACACTAACCTACATTAAGAGTTCAAAATACATAAAACCAGTGGGATGTGTGGAAGTTAGACAGCCCCAAGATAAAATAAATACAGTACTGTATCATATACACTTATAAATGTGCCTTCAGGAATATTTTCTTTTTTTTTTAAATTTATTATTATTATACTTTAAGTTTTAGGGTACATGTGCACAATGTGCAGGTTAGCTACATATGTATACATGTGCCGTGCTGGTGCGCTGCACCCACTAACTCGTCATCTAGCATTAGGTATATCTCCCAATGCTATCCCTCCCCCCAACCCCCATCCCACAACAGTCCCCAGAGTGTGATGTGTTCCCCTTCCTGTGTCCATGTGTTCTCATTGTTCAATTCCCACCTATGAGTGAGAATATGCGGTGTTTGGTTTTTTGTTCTTGCGATAGTTTACTGAGAATGATGATTTCCAGTTTCATCCATGTCCCTACAAAGGACGTGAACTCATCATTTTTTATGGCTGCATAGTATTCCATGGTGTATATGTACCACATTTTCTTAATCCAGTCTATCACTGTTGGACATTTGGGTTGGTTCCAAGTCTTTGCTATTGTGAATAATGCCGCAATAAACATACGTGTGCATGTGTCTTTATAGCAGCATGATTTATAGTCCTTTGGATATATACCCAGTAATGGGATGGCTGGCTCAAATGGTATTTCTAGTTCTAGATCCCTGAGGAATCGCCACACTGACTTCCACAATGGTTGAACTAGTTTATAGTCCCACCAACAGTGTAAAAGTGTTCTTATTTCTCCACATCCTCTCCAGCACCTGTTGTTTCCTGACTTTTTAATGATTGCCATTCTAACTGGTGTGAGATGGTATCTCATTGTGGTTTTGATTTGCATTTCTCTGATGGCCAGTGATGGTGAGCATTTTTTCATGTGTTTTTTGGCTGCATAAATGTCTTCTTTTGAGAAGTGTCTGTTCATGTCCTTCACCCACTTTTTGATGGGGTTGTTTGTTTTTTTCTTGTAAATTTGTTGGAGTTCATTGTAGATTCTGGATATTAGCCCTTTGTCAGATGAGTAGGTTGTGAAAATTTTCTCCCATTCTGTAGGTTGCCTGTTCACTCTGATGGTAGTTTCTTTTGCTGTGCAGAAGCTCTTTAGTTTAATGAGATCCCATTTGTCAATTTTGGCTTTTGTTGCCATTGCTTTTGGTGTTTTAGACATGAAGTCCTTGCCCATGCCTATGTCCTGAATGGTAATGCCTAGGTTTTCTTCTAGGGTTTTTATGGTTTTAGGTCTAATGTTTAAGTCTTTAATCCATCTTGAATTGATTTTTATATAAGGTGTAAGGAAGGGATCCAGTTTCAGCTTTCTACATATGGCTAGCCAGTTTTCCCAGCACCATTTATTAAATAGGGAATCCTTTCCCCATTGCTTATTTTTCTCAGGTTTGTCAAAGATCAGATAGTTGTAGATAAGCAGCGTTATTTCTGAGGGCTCTGTTCTGTTCCATTGATCTATATCTCTGTTTTGGTACCAGTACCATGCTGTTTTGGTTACCATAGCCTTGTAGTATAGTTTGAAGTCAGGTAGTGTGATACCTCCAGCTTTGTTCTTTTGGCTTAGGATTGACTTGGCAATGCGGGCTCTTTTTTGGTTCCATATGAACTTTAAAGTAGTTTTTTCCAATTCTGTGAAGAAAGTCATTGGTAGCTTGATGGGGATGGCATTGAATCTTTAAATTACCTTGGGCAGTATGGCCATTTTCACGATATTGATTCTTCCTACCCATGAGCATGGAATGTTCTTCCATTTGTTTGTATCCTCTTTTATTTCCTTGAGCAGTGGTTTATAGTTCTCCTTGAAGAGGTCCTTCACATCCCTTGTAAGTTGGATTCCTAGGTATTTTATTCTCTTTGAAGCAGTTGTGAATGGGAGTTCACTCATGATTTGGCTGTTTGTCTGTTGTTGGTGTATAAGAATGCTTGTGATTTTTGTACATTGATTTTGTATCCTGAGACTTTGCTGAAGTTGCTTATCAGCTTAAGGAGATGTTGGGCTGAGACAATGGGGTTTTCTAGATATACAATCATGTCGTCTGCAAACAGGGACAGTTTGACTTCCTCTTTTCCTAACTGAATACCCTTTATTTCCTTCTCCTGCCTAATTGCCCTGGCCAGAACTTCCAACACTATGTAGAATAGGAGTGGTAAGAGAGGGCATCCCTGTCTTGTGCCAGTTTTCAAAGGGAATGCTTCCAGTTTTTGCCCATTCAGTATGATATTGGCTGTGGGTTTGTCATAGATAGCTCTTATTATTTTGAGATATGTCCCATCAATACCTAATTTATTGAGAGTTTTTAGCATGAAGGGTTGTTGAATTTTGTGAAAGGCCTTTTCTGCATCTATTGAGATAATCATGTGGTTTTTGTCTTTGGTTCTGTTTATATGCTGGATTACGTTTGTTGATTTGCATATACTGAACCAGCCTTGCATCCCAGGGATGAAGCCCACTTGATCGTGGTGGATAAGCTTTTTGATGTGCTGCTGGATTCGGTTTGCCAGTATTTTATTGAGGATTTTTGCATCGATGTTCATCAAGGACATTGGTCTAAAATTCTCTTTTTTTGTTGTGTCTCTGCCTGGCTTTGGTATCAGGATGATGCTGGCCTCATAAAATGAGTTAGGGAGGATTCCCTCTTTTTCTATTGATTGGAATAGTTTCAGAAGGAATGGTACTAGCTCCTCCTTGTACCTCTGGTAGAATTCGGCTGTGAATCCATCTGGTCCTGGACTCTTTTTGGTTGGTAAGCTATTGATTATTGCCACAATTTCAGCTCCTGTTATTGGTCTATTCAGAGATTCAACTTCTTCCTGGTTTAGTCTTGGGAGAGTGTATGTGTCGAGGAATTTATCCATTTCTTCTAGATTTTCTAGTTTATTTGCGTAGAGGTGTTTGTAGTATTCTCTGATGGTAGTTTGTATTTCTGTGGGATTGGTGGTGATATCCCCTTTATCATTTTTTATTGCATCTATTTGATTCTTCTGTCTTTTTTTCTTTATTAGTCTTGCTATCGGTCTATCAATTTTGTGGATCTTTTCAAAACACCAGCTCCTGGATTCGTTAATTTTCTGGATGGTTTTTTGTGTCTCTATTTCCTTCAGTTCTGCTCTGATTTTAGTTATTTCTTGCCTTCTGCTAGCTTTTGAATGTGTTTGCTCTTGCTTTTCTAGTTCTTTTAATTGTGATGTTAGGGTGTCAATTTTGGATCTTTCCTGCTTTCTCTTGTGGGCATTTAGTGCTATAAATTTCCCTCTACACACTGCTTTGAATGTGTCTCAGAGATTCTGGTATGTTGTGTCTTTGTTCTCGTTGGTTTCAAAGAACGTCTTTATTTCTGCCTTCATTTTGTTATGTATCCAGTAGTTATTCAGGAGCAGGTTGTTCAGTTTCCATGTAGTTGAGCGGCTTTGAGTGAGATTCTTAATCCTGAGTTCTAGTTTGATTGCACTGTGGTCTGAGAGATAGTTTCTTATAATTTCTGTTCTTTTACATTTGCTGAGGAGAGCTTTACTTCCAACTATGTGGTCAATTTTGGAATAGGTGTGGTGTGGTGCTGAAAAAAATGTATATTCTGTTGATTTGGGGTGGAGAGTTCTGTAGATGTCTATTAGGTCCGCTTGGTGCAGAGCTGAGTTCAATTCCTGGGTATCCTTGTTGACTTTCTGTCTCGTTGATCTGTCTATGTTGACAGTGGGGTGTTAAAGTCTCCCATTATTAATGTGTGGGAGTCTAAGTCTCTTTGTAGGTCACTCAGGACTTGCTTTATGAATCTGGGTGCTCCTGTATTGGGTGCATATATATTTAGGATAGTTAGCTCCTCTTGTTGAATTGATCCCTTTACCATTATGTAATGGCCTTCTTTGTCTCTTTTGATCTTTGTTGGTTTAAAGTCTGTTTTATCAGAGACTAGGATTGCAACCCCTGCCTTTTTTTGTTTTCCATTTGCTTGGTAGATCTTCCTCCATCCTTTTATTTTGAGCCTATGTGTGTCTCTGCACATGAGATGGGTTTCCTGAATACAGCACACTGATGGGTCTTGACTCTTTATCCAATTTGCCAGTCTGTGTCTTTTAATTGGAGCATTTAGTCCATTTACATTTAAAGTTAATATTGTTATGTGTGAATTTGATCCTGTCATTATGATGTTAGCTGGTTATTTTGCTCGTTAGTTGATGCAGTTTCTTCCTAGTCTCGATGGTCTTTACATTTTGGCGTGATTTTGCAGCAGCTGGTATCAGTTGTTCCTTTCCATGTTTAGCGCTTCCTTCAGGAGCTCTTTTAGGGCAGGCCTGGTGGTGACAAAATCTCTCAGCATTTGCTTGTCTGTAAAGTATTTTATTTCTCCTTCACTTATGAAGCTTAGTTTGGCTGGATATGAAATTCTGGGTTGAAAGTTCTTTTCTTTAAGAATGTTGAATATTGGCCCCCACTCTCTTCTGGCTTGTAGAGTTTCTGCCGAGAGATCCGCTGTTAGTCTGATGGGCTTCCCTTTGTGGGTAACCTGACCTTTCTCTCTGGCTGCCCTTAACATTTTTTCCTTCATTTCAACTTTGGTGAATCTGACAATTATGTGTCTTGGAGTTGCTCTTCTTGAGGAGTATCTTTGTGGCGTTCTCTGTATTTCCTGAATCTCAGTGTTGGCCTGCCTTGCTAGATTGGGGAAGTTCTCTGGATAATATCCTGCAGAGTGTTTTCCAACTTGGTTCCATTCTCCCCGTCACTTTCAGGTACACCAATCAGACGTAGATTTGGTCTTTTCACATAGTCCCATATTTCTTGGAGGCTTTGCTCGTTTCTTTTTATTCTTTTTTCTCTAAACTTCTGTTCTTGCTTCATTTCATTCACTTCATCTTCCATCGCTGATACCCTTTCTTCCAGTTGATCGCATCGGCTCCTGAGTCTTCTGCATTCTTCACGTAGTTCTCGAGCCTTGGTTTTCAGCTCCATCAGGTCCTTTAAGCACTTCTCTGTATTGGTTATTCTAGTTATACATTCTTCTAAACTTTTTTCAAAGTTTTCAACTTCTTTGCCTTTGGTTTGAATTTCCTCCCGTAGCTTGTAGTAATTTGACTGTCTGAAGCCTTCTTCTCTCAGCTCATCAAAGTCATTCTCCGTCCAGCTTTGTTCCATTGCTGGTGAGGAACTGCGTTCCTTTGGAGGAGGAGAGGCACTCTGCTCTTTAGAGTTTCCAGTTTTTCTGCTCTGTTTTTTCCCCATCTTTGTGGTTTTATCTACTTTTGGTCTTTGATGATGGGGATGTACAGATGGGTTTTTGGTGTGGATGTCCTTTCTGTTTGTTAGTTTTCCTTCTAACAGACAGGACCCTCAGCTGCAGGTCTGTTGGAGTACCCGGCCGTGTGAGATGTCAGTCTGCCCCTGCTGGGGGGTGCCTCCCAGTTAGGCTGCTTGGGGGTCAGGGGTCAGGGACCCGCTTGAGGAGGCAGTCTGCCCGTTCTCAGATCTCCAGCTGCGTGCTGGGAGAACCACTGCTCTCTTCAAAGCTGTCAGACAGGGACACTTAAGTCTGCAGAGGTTACTGCTGTCTTTTTGTTTGTCTGTGCCCTGCCCCCAGAGGTGGAGCCTACAGAGGCAGGCAGGCCTCCTTGAGCTGTGGTGGGCTGCACCCAGTTTGAGCTTCCTGGCTGCTTTGTTTACCTAAGCAAGCCTGGGCAATGGTGGGCACCCCTCCCCCAGCCTTGCTGCCGCCTTGCAGTTTGATCTCAGACTGCTGTGCTAGCAATCAGCGAGACTCTGTGGGTGTAGGACCCTCTGAGCCATGTGCGGGATATAATCTCCTGGTGCTCCGTTTTTTAAGCCGGTTGGAAAAGCACAGTATTCGGGTGGGAGTGACCCGATTTTCCAGGTGCCGTCTGTCACCCCTTTCTTTGACTAGGAAAGGGAACTCCCTGACCCCTTGTGCTTCCCGAGTGAGGCAATGCCTCGCCCTGCTTCAGCTCACGCACCCACTGACCTGCGCCCACTGTCTGGCACTCCCTAGTGAGATGAACCCGGTACCTCAGATGGAAATGCAGAAATCACCCGTCCTCTTCGTGGCTCATGCTGGGAGCTGTAGACCGGAGCTGTTCCTATTCGGCCATCTTGGCTCCTACCCCCCAGGAATATTTTCTTAATCTAAAGATACCAAAGCACTAAAAAGAGATGATAAAGCAAGGTAGAAGGTGAAAAGATACTGAAGTGGCTGGGGACAGAGATAGGAAGTAATGAAAATTCTCCAGGCCAAATGAAATATGTAAAACCAATATATTTATAGAATATTACATTTTTTACAAATATATGCTAGTGCAATCTTCTATTGTCCAGCTGATTTATATTATTGCTCTATTAGCAAGATCCTTTTGTGGTTTTAATTATTTGTTAAATGCCTACATGTACCCAGCTCTCTGTTGAGCATTGGGGAACAGACAAAAAAGATTAAGTTGTTCTTCAGGGAACTTTATAATCTAGCTGAGGAGAGCAGACAAAACAATTAGAAAACATTTCAATGTACTAGACTTGGAGATAAATTTTTTTAAAAGAAGGAATGAGTGAATGTAGTCTGAAGTGTTCAGATAGGGCTTCAATGGAGGAAGGACAAGTGAAAAGAGCTGGTCCTTGCAGAAGGAACAAGATGGGAAAAAAAGAGCGTTTCTGTCAGAGGGATAGTAGCAGTGACTAAGGAAGAGAGCAGGACTTCCCACATTGTGACCCCACCCCTTCCCCAGGACCTTCCTAGTCTGGTCAGTCTATTTTTTTGTCTCTCATAATAAATTTCTTCATTTCCACTGGCTTTTTCCCGTCAACATGCAAACGTGCTCAAGTCTCCTTGATCCTAAGATCAAAACCTGCAACATCTTTAGCCTTTAGTTCTATCCTACCACGGTCTACTGATACCCTGTTTTCTCTTTCTGAAACTTTAAAGTTTGCCTTTACTTCCTTACTTGGGACACTTTCCTCAGCTGCTGATAACCTGCCTTCCTCAACCTCCCCTCCACACACAGCTGCCTTTAGTCAAGTCTTCAGCACCTTCTCTTCACTGTCAGATGCAGTGACTTGTTTTTTAGTTTTCATTGGTTGCTTTAAGAAACCTTCTCTTGGATTTATTGATTCCTTACATTTCTGATCTTGTGTCTCTCTAACATTTCAGTCCCCTTTCTATGCCTACTCTTTAGTATATTCATTCATTTGTTAAACATTTGTTGAACCTCTGTTAGGTACCAGGCACGAGGGAAATGAATGAATGAACTCAAGTATAGTTTCTGCCTTCAATGACATTGTGACAGACGTATAATGGATAATTAAAAATTAAAATTAAAATATTGTGTGGTATTTAGGTATTATGTGGTAAGCACATGGATGGTGGTTTGACAGAATGCTGACAGAAGAAAAGGACTCAACTCATCCTGGGATAAGGGGATAGGGGCTTCCAGAGAAGGATTCTTAAAGGAGGTGACACTTGAGCTAAGTCTTAAAAGATGACTAAGAGTTAACCAAGCATAAGGGGAGAGGTTTGTGGAGTGTGGAAAGCCATTTTAGGAAGAGGTAGCAGCGTGGGCAAAGGCAAGAGATGACACAGCATGCATGCTGTGATGTTACTGAAACAATATTTAGGATGGAGATTAGTGGTGGCTGGAGAGGTATTTAGGAGCTGGGTCCCAGAGGACCCTTTGTGCCTTGTTAAGGAGCTTGCCTTTAAATTCTTAGGGAGCAAACAACCTTGAATGGTGTAAGCTTTATATTTTACATCTGTGAGTGGATTTCCATTGCCTTTGCCCATGTTCATTGCCTTTATTTCATTTCTTCAACCTAAAAATTAACACATTCTAAAAAGCACATTTCACTTCAAATTAGCAGCAGATTTGGCTCATTATGTTGTAGGTATATTGGGTATAAATTCTCTTTTACATTTTCTCACATACAGTATTGCTTTTCAATAGTAATAATCTAACTTGGAAAAGAAAAGCTGACATTTTATGTGCTTCACTTTGCAAGGTGCTGCCGCATGATAGCAAAGCTCGACGACTTTTTGTAACAAGTGGTGGCCTTAAAAAAGTTCAAGAGATAAAAGCAGAACCTGGTTCTCTCCTTCAAGAATACATCAACAGTATTAACAGTTGTTACCCCGAGGAAATAGTGAGGTGGGGAAAATGGACTTTGAAACGTTCAATATTAGAATGTAGTTTTTCTGTTTTCAAATCTAGGTTTTATATCCACTGTGTCAAAATGTGGACTTTGAAATACGATGTGAGGCCAGTATGTACCTTTATTTCTCTCTTGATCTCTTCCCCCTGCCAAATTAATTAATGATCTGACTGGCACGCACATTTCCAATTCAAACTGGAATGTCATTTAAGACATTTTTGTACTAATTTAACATGTGCTTTACTAAAGAGTACCCAAATATAGAGTTCAAAGTAACCAGTTTTTAAATTGTGAATACCTGATTATAAAAGGCCTATAGATTCTGATTTTCATAGTTCCCTGCATATTACTATTCTACCTTAAGCTCACATTTACATTAATGAGACTATCACAGGTAGAAAAGAGATGTCGAGTAACAACAAAAAAGTTATTATCTAAATGCAAAAAACCCCCAAAATGATGTTTATTATTTACAGGTACTTCAGAGTAATATAGCAAGATGCTATTTTCAGGATTAATAAAAAAGATTCATTTTTAAATGAAGTTGATTTGCAGAGCATTCAACCTAAGCCTCAGTCCTTGTAAGCCTAAAGGAGAACTATTCCACTAAACTCTAAATAAATAAAAGCAAAAAAAGAGAATGATTTAAACAACTGAATCTTTTTTTTTTTTTTTTTTGAGACAGAGTCTTGCTCTGTCATCCAGGCTGGAGTGCAGTGGCGCGATCTTGGCTCACTGCAAGCTCCGCCTCCCAGGTTCACGCTGTTCTCCTGCGTCGGCCTCCCGAGTAGCTGATACTACAGGCTCCCGCCATCACGCCCAGCTAATTTTTTTGTATTTTTAGTAGAGACGGGGTTTCACCGTGTTAGCCAGGTTGGTCTCGATATCCTGACCTCGTGATCCGCCCGCCTCGGCCTCCCAAAGTGCTGGGATTACAGGCGTGAGCCCCCTCCCGGCCAAACAACTGAATCTTTAAAAATGCCCCCAAGGCCTGCAGGATAAAGGCATATTTATCTGTGTTTTCTAATCCTACATTTATTTCTTATTTTCTTTGATTAATATTGGAAAATATAAATTCTAATTTTTAAAACTTACATGCTGTAACATATACTTAACGCAAGTTGCAACATGTCTGTTAATTCTTCCTATTTAATATCACTGGTGTTTAATACGTATGGTAACATTAATTTTAAAAGCACAAAAGCGATTTTAAGATTAAAATTTGTTTTCTATCCACATATTTTTACCCAGTAAATTCTTTCCAGAGTTGCAAGTTTGTGCACTTTTTAGGAAGTTTATGAGAACTCCTTGACCAAAAGAGTTCCAATAGGTAAGCTTTGAAATATTAATATATATGATACATCAAAGCAGTGATATATCATAACATGTATAATTAGTCTACATATAACACTCTGTCTCCAAGCTGGAGTGCGGTAGCGCGATCTTGGCTCAACTGCGATCTCCGCCTCCCGGGTTCAAGCTATTCTCCTGCCTCAGCCTCCCAAGTAGCTGGGACTACAGGCACGCGCTACCACTCCCAGCTAATTTTTTGTAGTTTTAGTAGTGACAGGATTTCACCATGTTGGCCAGGATGATCTAGATCTCTTGACCTTGTGATCCGCCCACCTTGGCCTCCCATAGTGCTGGGATTACAGGTGTGAGCCACCATACCCGGCCACAAATTTATATTTTAAAAGTTTGTATAAGATAAAATGTGTAAAACCATTAAATAAAGGAAATATTAAAATCTTTTTTGAAGAAAATAAAATTAATTTTTATACATGGAATATGTGTCCCTTCACGAAGAATGGTATTTTATATAAGTTTAAGGTAACTTTCAATGCAATTTTGTTACAAAGTTACAGAAAGATGCAAAAAAATAAATAAATAAATTGTCCCCAGAATGAATGACCTATTAGAATCAACCAATGGTAAGGTACTTTATTGAAGAGAAGTTGTTTTTTTTTTTTCCACTTCTTTGAAGGCATATTTTAATTGAGCACCAGGAAAAACTACAAACTCCATCACATTAGAAATTAATCTAGTGCTGGCCAGGCTCAGTGGCTCATGCCTGTAATCCCAGCACTTTGGGAGGCCGAGGCGTGGGGATCACGAGGTCAGGAGATCGAGACCATCCTGGCTAACACGGTGAAACCCCGTCTCTACTAAAAATACAAAAAATTAGCCTGGCGTGGTGGCGGGCGCCTGTAGTCCCAGCTACTCAGAAGGCTGAGGCAGGAGAATGGCGTGAACCTGGGAGGCGGAGCTTGCAGTGAGCCGAGATTGTGCCACTGCACTCCGGCCTGGGTGACAGAGGGAGACTCCGTCTCCCAAAAAAAAAAAAAGAAAAAAATTAATCTAGTGCTTTGTCAAAATACCATTGTAAATTTTTAACTTCTCCACTTCTCCAATTCTGTGGGCTGGGATTTCATTTTTAAAATTGGCTAATTATTATAAAGAATTTTGGTTACCTGACTAATGTTTTCAAATTTCTGATATATATATATATATATATTTCACCCACACAGGGCAAGTAGGAAAACCTCAGTTATGTTTTAAAGCATTAGGTTCTATAAAATGGTATTTTATAGAAATCTTGGAAATGTTGTCTTTCTATAAAAATAGACAAATCTCAAAATAGTTTTATTTTTATAATTACATAATTCTCAAGAATCACTTGGTGATAACTATTTTAGAATTAATTATCCTTTGTAAGACAGTTTATCAACTGATACATTCATCTGTTACTAACCTAAATACTTATTTCATACTGCCTTCCGATTTAGTAATCTTTAAATTTTTTTAATGAAGAAAGGTAGGTAAATGAGAGGAAAGGGTTCTGGACTAGACATTAGAAGACCTAAGTTCTGGGCCTGGCTTACTCCACAGCCATAAGGTGTTTTTGAATTCCTTTTTCTTCAAAATCTCTGCCTCAGCTGGGGTGGGGAAGCAGCTTTGGGGCAACATCTAATTTGGGGAGGGAGACATGGACACAGTCTGCCATTCAGCATATTTCTGGTATCATAACAATATAATAATAACCCCAATTCTCTGTGGGTCTAGGATAAGGTTAATTCTCTTACATTCTTAAAGGACATTTAGAGGTAAGTTGGGATAGCTGTGGTTGCTGGCCAGAGGGAAGGAATTTCCTGGTCTTATCTGGAGGCTCATATTGGTTCTTTCCGAAGGAGTACGCTAAGAGCTCAGGCTTAGGTGTCAAACAGACCTTAATTCCTCTCTCAGTTATAACTACTTACTATAACTAACTATTACCTTGAAGGTAATAGTTAACCCCTTTAGCCACAGTTTCTGCATCTGTACAAGGTGGTTAAAGATAATTACCTATTTCATAGTTAGAATTAAATGAGAAAATGCTTAGCCAAAGGGCTACATGTGGCTACTGAGGACTAGAAAAATGGCTAGTATGTCTGTTAAACTGAATTTTTAATATTGAATTTAAAATTTATAAACTGACACTTGATTCAGTTATTGGAAAACTTTTAGATATGTTTGGAACCACTTGCAAATTTTATGTAATCTAAATACAGCCATACTAGCCATTTTTTTTAATTAATTTATTTTTTTGAGACGGAGTTTCACTCTTCTTGCCCAGACTGGAGTTCAATGGCGTGATCTCGGCTCACTGCAACCGCCACCTCTGGGGTTCAAGCAATTCTCCTGCCTCAGCCTCCTGAGTAGCTGGGATTACAGGCATGTGCCACCATGCCCAGCTAATTCTGTATTTTTAGCACAGACGAGGTTTCGCCATGTTGGTCAGGCTGGTCTTGAACTCCTGACCTCAGGTGTTCCACCCTCCTCAGCCTCCCAAAGTGCTGGGATTACAGGTGTGGGCCACTGCGCCCGGCCCATACTAGCCATTTTTCTAGTCCTCAGTAGCTGGTGGCTCCCATTCAGTCTACATATAGCTGGTGGCTCCCATATTTAACATGGTAATAACAATTATTATTAATCTAATATCAATGATAACATCATTATATCAATACTAAGAATACTATATTATTAAATAAGTAAAATATTAATATGTTAATATGGTAAATTAAATATTTATTACATTAAAATATAAAATTTATTAATATTTAAATTAAAAGGTTAAAATTTTAAAGATATTTAAAAATCTACCTCTTGAATTCATATTATCTGGTGTCCGATACATTTGAAGGCCTAGGAAGGTAAAGCCTGCTTTAAAATTTTTGACTAACTCAGAGAAGAAGCAGTTGTGAATTTCTCAGTGTAAGAATACTTCGAAGAAACCCACTGTTGAAAGACAATTTTTTCAAGAGTAAGAGGCTGTTAGGGGAGAAACATTCTTTAAGGTAGCTTTTTGGGTGTGTACATAAGTAGCTGTTTAACTATGGATGCCTGTAAGCACACTACTCACTACTAAGAAAATATGGCTGTATTTTTTGGTCCACCTTAGTTTGATAAATTGTGGAAGGAATTTTAGTGTAATATAAATTATGAGTTTTTAGGTCAAGCCTCTGGGCATAGATAAAGATAACTAACAAAAGGCAAAGCAAGTCTCTAATATTAGGTTTTATCTGGAGAAAATGCCTTTAGAAGCTTAATTATTTTGAGTGTTTTGAGAATTTTTGAATTATACTTCCATAGATTTGAAAAATTATTCTAGAATGCCTGCTAAATTTTATTTGACATTCATTTATCTGCATGTAAGTTATTTCCATGACGTATTAAGCATCTCACAATGCACTGATGAACATATTTAATACTTTTATACTAAATCTTGTATAAAATGTTCAATTTATGAATGTAAATATATAGTACTATAGATGCCCAAGAACTATTAATAGTAAAAATGATTAATTTCCTAGGTTTCTATGATACAAGTATTTGTAAATAGTTTTTCAATACTAAATTATATTTTATTAAATAGTTTTTCAATATGAATTATACTTCCAGAAATTTTTGTTTTCCTAGGTGACCAGATCTGATTAAAACCCATGCTGAGAATGATCTCTAAGGCAGTTAGAATGCAGAAGTTGATTAGTAACAATAGACTGTGTAGTCTAACTTATGAAAAAAAAAATCTATTAGCTAGGATCCTTAAAGCAACATTAGCCACTTGATGTGATTAAAATGAAGTCTCTGTAATAAAATATTGTCAGTGGATTGAAGATTCTTGTTTGGAAAATGTCCCCTTTGCCATTACATTTATATCCCTTAAATGTTTTGCTACTTCTGTAGCACAGTTTTATGAATTCGTATTCTCCTCCTGGATAGCCTCTAACTTTATGCACAAAGCATTACTGGAGCATAATTATTCAGAGTGTATTTGAGATTTCACTCACAGGATTATTTCAGATAAATCCCCTATATTGAATCTTATGTGCCTGCTGTGTTGATCGTTTCACCAGCATTTAATAGTGTATTTTCTTTTTCAGGTATTATTCCCCTGGATATTCAGATACACTTCTGCAGAGGGTGGACAGCTATCAACCACTTAATAACTGAGCAAAGTTATATTTTGATACTCAAATTCACAGCAGAGTAGTTTTGAGTAACAGTAATTAAATCCTTCTAAATATTTGAACTAAGTATATTCTAGATTTATTTAATGGGAAATACCTTTAGATAATATTTTCTAAATTTATGTAATACTTTAAACATTCGTAGCTTGAATATGTGAGGAACTATTCATGGTCATTCGCATGCATAGGATTTGTTCTACAGGTAGATTTTAAAAACACGTTAAAGGGCCTTAAGGCATTTTGTTATTCTGTTAAAAACCACACACACTCGTACATGCAGACACCTCCAATGAGATATAGTTAAGAGATGGCATTCAAAAACCCTAAATTATTCTAGACAATTTGTCATAGGCATAGGCAAGGAAAGCTGGCCTTGCTAACTATATAGTAGTATACAGAAGAGAAATCTTTGAAGGAGAAAACTGATGACAGATATACAGGGCACTTGAAGGAGACTCTGATGCTAGTTATATAAGTGCGTTAACTTAAGACACAGACTCTGTGGGTAACCTGTTAGGTTTTACTAAGAATTTAGGAAAAATTTACTCCTCTTTATCACAAGTTTTCCAAACCTCCTTCCCCACCCTATCTAAAGTGTTCCTTACCTTTCATGGGCCCAGCGAGGGTAGAATTCAGAATAAAGAGTTATGCTCCTGCATACATGCTCTCCCTCTCATTGAAAGGTTTCTTAGTCTAGCTCTGCTCATGAATGAACAAAGAAGCAGGCATGTAAAATGGATCCTTGTCCTAACGTCACTTTCCCAAGTTTCAAAAGTCACATTTTCAGGTATTTAAGGAATAGTTTGAAGATAATACCATCAGGCTCAGAGTTTACATGCATTTTTACTTAGGAAGTGGTAAACGGGTGAAAGAGGGTTTCAATAAAATTTTAAATAAAAACAGCGTTAGAATTGTCCTTTTCATTTTTCCTATCCAGTGTGTTGCTGACCTTGGGGAATATGTGATTGGATTTATGGGTCTTGGTTAGTTGCTGTGTGTGTGTCTTTTGCTTTAAAGGGATATTACTTCTGCTGCTCTCTCCTGGAGGAGGTGAATGATAACCCACACAGCCCCTAGACCACAGTGTTTCCAGTCTGACTCTGTTTTCAGGTTTCCTTCTTTGACTCTCTCTCTCTCTTTTTTTATTTTTTTCATGCAAAAGGAGCTACCCGTTTGTTTTTTGTATTTTCTGGATTCATCTCTGTCATCATTATTTCCTAACAGTGCATAACTTTGTTGTGTCTTTTAAAACTTCATAATACCCAAGATTACCTCATTTTGTTTTGCCTTATATCCGGCTAAGATTGTTGGTTATTTCATTTTTTTTAATACTTCCTTGGGCCTGTTTTGTTTCCTTGCAGCAATTTCTTTGACCTGTTGAATAGGAAAATGTAATTTGTATTGCCAGTTTTGTAGCTTTCCTTTCTTTCCTTCATGCCTACACAGCTTGTCTTATGAATCTTTTAACTGGAGAAAATAAAAGTAGTTTTTATCTTTCTTCATTAGGGCTGTTTTTCTTAGATGTGTTGGTAATGACAGAAATTAGTTTATCTGGGTTAAAACCACCTCAGATATTGTTGGAATGTCAAATTTCCTAGTTGAAATTTTTCACTTCATAGATAATTTCATACTTATCAAACAGCACTAAACAAAGTAATAAAATACTTAATAGTGTTCAGATGGGTGTTATAATTTGATCATATGCATTGTGGAAAATTTATGCTATGAAATGTTTCTTGACATAAAACTCTTTAAACAAAATGAAGCTTTACTTTTTGAAAAGTATGTTGTGAGATTTAAAAAATATATATAAAAACAAAATCTTTTTCATTTGTCATAGGGCAAAAATAATGTCTGTTATTAATGATAATTCACTGATATTTTTCACCCCTCATTTGAATTTTGTCAATTCTAATTCCCTGTGCAAACCCCTGTCCCACTGCTCCCTACCCACCCCCAGCCCCAGGAGTTTATTTAAAATTCCCCTGTTCTTAGGAATTCTCAACTTACATGAACAACTATTTTTAGGACTTCAGTTCAGGAGTAGAATTACTTGGACCTTATTATTATAGATTCAGTCCTTTCACCTGTTGTGGAAATAGGTGAAATCAGTGGTACCTGAAAAGAGATGTTGGAAACATAGGTTCTAGTCTCTCTCTGTTAAGTATTATAGTAAGGGTGATAATAGTTGCTCAGCTTACTCATAAGAAGCTTATGAAAATAACCTGCAATGGTGAAAATAACAATGCTATAAACAAATCCATTTTATACAAACTCGACATGTGATTAATGGAAAACCTAATAGTCAATGACAGATTACATATTTTAGCCAGCAATTGTGCAGTATTCCCCAGGCCCCACACTCTTAGATAAGTGTAGTTCAAACCAGATGATTTATGATTAAAAAAACCCCTACATTTCCTGCCCTCATGGAGTTTTCTAATATAAACACAGTTGCCGAGACAGAGGCAGTGGAATAGGCACAAGACACTAAACACAAAGCAGGCATATTTAATGTAGTATGGAAAAACAAATGACAACCCCATATTTACAGGATATTGACCTGTTTTTCTAACCCCTTCCTCTCAAAGAAAACCCTTTTCCTTAAAGAAAGGATGAAAGGTTTGCTTGTTTCTAAACTTGATTTGAGGTCCTGCTTAACATAAACCCTGACCTTAAATTCCTGGGTGAGGCCCATCTCCCATCCCAGATGTCAAGTTTAGAAACTAACCTTGAAAGAATGAAGAATTTTTCTGTTGTGTTTTCAAATAGCCAATTCTTTGATTAAGATAGGTGCTACCAAATGTTGAGGTTTATGTACACTGTGGCTTATTCTGCCACAGAATTCACTGTTTAGAAAATGTTGAGTTGTAGCTCTTCTGCTTCTTTCAGGTGATTAAAAGGATCAAGTGGCTGTCCTATAATTATTACATTTACCAGTTGTTTAAGAGACTTTTGACTTTTAAAATTAGATTTGTTCATGCACTTATTTTTCTAGTAACAAATACTTACATTGTTTTGTTTTTACAAGGCCTTGGTAGGCCATAAAATTAGATGCATATTCAGTGATATTACTTTAGAGAATGGTGGGTTTTATTGTTTTCTAGGTATCAATAAGTTAATTTTTTAAAAAAAATTAGGCAGTATATGAATGGATAAAGAAAGAAGCAAAAATATGACTCCAGATCTCACAACCCAAAACAGAATTGTCATTAACAAGCTGAGATAGTTCCAAATAGCTCTCCAAACCTTTGTACAGCTAGAAAAATTCCGGAAAAATGTATTCATGCTACACATGTTATTTTAAAATTAAAAACAAAAGTTACTGCAGTTTGCTTGTTTCGTGGAAGATAGAGTTTTCACTTTGTTTTTAATTTTAGTGGGTTTAGGGAAAAATATTTCCTTGGGGATTAAGTTAGAGGTCAATACAAAATATTTATAAATGGGCTTCTTTTATTTATGATTGATACATTTTCTGAAGTAGATTTAAACTGAATGCTGGATAAAGAATATTATACCATTATATATCATTATTGCAAAGTGATTTGGTATGGATATTTATACATTAAATAAAGCCTCTAAATTTCCTCACATATACAGAATTTGTGGTAATACACTCTCGCTAATTTTTTTTTTTTTTTTTTTTTTGAGACGGAGTCTCGCTCTCTCACCCAGGCTGGAGTGTAGTGGTATGATCTCGGCTCACTGCAAGCTCCGCCTCCTGGGTTCACGCCATTCTCCTGCCTCAGCCTCCCTAGTAGCTGGGACTACAGGCGCATGCCATCACGCCCGGCTAATTTTTTTGTATTTTTAGTAGAGATGGGGTTTCACCGTGTTAGCCAGGATGGTCTGGATCTCCCGACCTCGTGATCCACCCGCGTCGGCCTCCCAAAGTGCTGGGATTACAGGCGTGAGCCACCGCGCCTGGCCCACTCTTGCTAAAATGTATGCATTACTGATAGTAAATGATTTACTATTTTTGGATATAAAGAAGTCCAACTCTATGAAAACTATTGTAACCTATATTGAGTGTTCTGTTTTTTTATTTCTGTCTGCATGTATAGTTTAAGTCATACAAACAATACAAGCGAGTAAAGTGCCAAAGGGAATGTCAACATTTTCCCATATTTTTCTTCACTAACTGAAGATGACCTTTTACTTAGATGAGTGAAATGTGCCCTGTTCTCAGTCCCCAGTGTCACCCAGCACTGTGATGAGCACACAGGAGAACCAGCAGCAGGTTGGACTGAGAGTAAGAGCCTCTAGGCTTCTGGTTGACCTTAGGTCACACTAGCTCTGACCACAGCAAGTCTCCTCAAGTCTCTAGGCCTTAGTAGACCCGTATAAGAATGTCAAAACTACCACCCCAGTTAGTGGCCTTGGCAAGTTGCTAATAGCACCCACTACATCAGATTCTGAGGATTAAATGAGGATGAGCGAGCAGAAGGTGTGGCATGTAGTAAACGGTGCCACCGTTACTCTATATATCTTTGTATAATATAAAAGGTGCTCAGTCCTCAAGATAGTTTATTTCCATCTGGCAGAAATTATTGTAATAGTCTTATTTTGTGAGAGCAACACACTTTACTGCCATCTGCTGGAAAATTATCTTTATAAATATGCAAATCCGTGATGTCTAATATGTGAACTGTGCCCCCTGAGAAGTGCTGGTGCCCTTGTGAGGTACACAACCTGTGTGACCATGCACATAAGTGCTTGATAAATCATATTTGCTACTCTTCTTTTCACTTTTGTAATGGATTTCCAAAAGAGTTTCAGATAAACAATGATACTGGATGAAGAAATTTATTTAAAAAAATCAAAGAGTCAAAGTTAATATCAATAAAAAGAATCAGCATTTTGTTGCAACACCTGGAAACATTTTTGCCCACTACTTCCCTCACTTCCCCCTTCCCCCACAGAAAAATGTGCTCTGCAATAAAACCTGCAATCTAAGTTAGCAGAGTTGCTAATTAAGCCATTATTCTTGCATTTATAAACACTGTATGTGAGACCAAATTTGGGGCCACATTGTATGTATGCAAAACCAAAGCACATTTTGGAATAACCCATGTGGCCTTTTCATCTTGACTTTAAAAATTGAATAAAAAATATTATATTAATAATGTATCATCACTGCAAGATGGCAGATCTTCAGAAAGCGACACTTCTGGGCTTCATTTTCTTCATCTCAGAACCTGGGTTGGGACATAACAGGTGTCCCTCTCTTCTAGCAAGACAGTCCTTAATGAAGGGATATCATAGTACCATTTTGAACACAAAAGGAAATATTTGGCTCATTTTCATAGCTAGCTGTACAGTCATGGAGAAGACTGACCAAAGTTGGATAAAGGAGAGTTTATTGATAACGGGAGCACTCTCCCAGGACACAGGATTTATCACTCTGGCAAGGGTGATATGATGACTCTTGGAAGCTTGGAGAAAGCAGCAACAGCCCATGGCAAGTGAAGTGGAAATGCCATAATTGCCAGGGCCAACTGGAAGAGGTGTCAAGTGACTCAGAGAGGTGGGCATGCTGGAGTACATAGCCTATGTGGGGATGGAAAACCCACCAGCTGATGGTATGTCCCGGAGGACATACCATTTACCAAATTTGGGGCCACATTGTATGTATGCAAAACCAAAGCACATTTTGGATATAAAGAAGTCCAACTCTATGAAAACTATTGTAACCTATATTGAGTGTTCTGTTTTTTTATTTCTGTTTGCATGTATAGTTTAAGTCATACAAACAATACAAGCGAGTAAAGTGCCAAAGGGAATGTCAACGTTTTCCCATATTTTTCTTCGGTAAGATGATAAGAAATGCATTGTTAAGAGGGTTACAGTCACTGAGAATCTTAGTGGAGGCACTCTTGTCTATGCCAGGGTTGACTGGAGGAGACACTGCTACAGAACTGGGCTCCTTAACAGAAATAAGGCTAATAGGATCCTGAAATAACAGAGGCCAAGTAGCAAGACTTAACTGTCAGAAGCAAGGTGTGCACAGTTTTTGCAATGAGTGGCAAGATTGATGTGGCATCCAGGGGCCCATTCTACAGAGAGCTATGAAAATGCTTAATAGAATTTCCTAGAGGCAAGATAAATGAGCAGTCGACAAGTATCAATTTCTAAAATAAAAATATGAGGCTGAGGGCAGCTGTCATGGTAAAAAGTCAGTCACTAGCTCAGTTCCCAAACCTGAGTCAGATCTCAGATCTGGGACCCACTGGGTGAAGGAGAGGATGATCTTTATGACAACAGAACCTAAAGCACCTGAGCAAGTATATTTAGTAATTATTTCCCCAGCACTTCAGAATATTGTTCCAACCCTTTTACCAGATGATAGAGCTCTGTAGTAGGTCTCGACAGCAGTACCAGAAGCCCTGCTATATCCTTCAACAGACCCTATGGTATTACAGGAATCTGTGGTGGGAAAGAATGCTGGGGATAGTTGCGGGTAATCAATTTCAATAAGAGAATCACAGCATAGACCCCCTAGGATTCTGGAGAAGGGCCATATTATCTGTAGTAAACAACAATATACCATTCTAAAGTTCTTGGCTGGTTGTGGTGGCTCACACCTGTAATCCCAGCACTTTGGGAGGCCGAAGCAGGAGGATCGCTTGAGCCCAGGAGTTCAAGACCAGCTTCGGCAACATAGAGAGACCTCATCTCTACAAAAAATACAAAAATAGTTGAGTGTAGTGATGTGTGTCTGTAGTCCTAGCTGCTTGGGAGGCTGAGGTGGGAGGATCACTTGGGCCCTGGAGGCCAAGGATGCAGTGAGCCATGATCACACCACTGCATTCCAGTCTGGACATCAGAGAGAGACCCTATCTCAAAAAAATAAATAAATAAAGGAAATTCTTGCAGACCCCTGGGCCCTGATTGAAATGAAGCACCTGACCCTGAGACATTAAGTAACTATGGAACCTGAGATATTCATCATGAGCTGGCTCTGTCAGACCCACCAAGTTATAAAGTTGGGTGGGCCTGGTGGCAATTTATCACAAAATGGAAGTGGCAGATACAGGATTGGGCATGAGCTGGGCCAGAGGACACAAGTAAGTTGTACCAGTTGGTGGCCCAGACCTGCATGTCATCCACTCCTGTTGCACTGGTTTTTATAACTATGGTGTTCACAACTATCTCAGCTCATAACCACGGCTGCAAGGAGGTGTCCCTTGTGGCCAGCTGATGGAGGAAGAAAAGTGCTGACCTTCACTCATAGCTGGCTGGCTCAGCATAAGAGTGCAAGCCAAAAATGGATGCTGCTGCACTACAGCCCTACTTAGGGTGATCTTAAAAGAGGGTGGTGAGGGAGAAATCCTTCCAATAGGCAAAGTTCCACAGGATGCACTTGGTCATCCACTTTGTGTGAAAAGAAGAGTGGTTCAAGGTAAAGAACATATGCAGGCTCATGGACAGTGGTGAATGGGGTGGTAGTTTGGTCAGGGGCTTAGAAGCAGAAGGATTGGTATGGATATAAGGTGTGAAGAACTTTGTGTCATATGTTAATGCACGTCAAAGCAGCCACTACCAAAAGGCACTAAACAACATTCATGACTCAGCCATGCATGCAGCAGCCTCTCTCGTTGGCTACTGTAGTGCTGGCATAATGGGCACATAAATGGAGTGAGTAGCCATGGTGGCAGGGATGGTGGCTATGAATAGATCCAACAGCATGGACTTCCATTCACCAAATCTGATCCAGCTACTGCCACTGCTGCTGCCAAATGTCTAACCTGTCAATAACAGAAACCCCAATGTAGTATCCCTCAAAGAGACCAACCAACCATTTGGAGGTAAGTTGACTTCAACTTCTTCCACCCTGGAAAGGGCAAGAATTCATCTTGATTGGGATTGTTGTATATTCTGGCGTGAATTTGCCTTTCCTATCCATAGGACCTCAGCCAGTACCACTACCCAAGGACTTAAGAATGCTTGATCCACTGGTATTAGATTCCATATGATACTGCCTTGGGTCAGAGTCCACTGGTCCTATCACACATATTGCACCATTCCTGAGCTACTGGTATGATAGAATGGTGGACTGTCCTCTTAAAGATGCAACTGAGGCTCCAGCTTGGAGAAGATACCCCCACAAGGTTGAGATACCACCCTAAATCAATGCCATTATATGGTGTTATGTCCCCAGTAGGTAGAATACATAGGTCCAGAAACTATAGGGAGAAGGGGGAAGTAGGCATGGCTCTGCTTACTGTCATTCCCAGCAGTACATTTGGGGAATTTGTGCTTCCTGTCCCCAAAACTTTAGATTCTGTGGGTCAAGTGTTCTTGGCTTTCACTGGGGTAATACTTCATCAGTGGACACAAAGTCCCATTGTACTTCACACTACAGCTGCCACTCAGTCACTTCAGTCTCCTTATGCCAAGAGACCAGTGGAAAAAGAGTCACTAAACTAGCAAGACCATTGACCCTGATCGTCAGGAGGAGGTAGAACTTTGTCACAGAACACAGGGAAGAATGTTTGGCACACAGGTGATCTGATGGGATGTTTCTGATGCTCTCATATCTAGTTTTAACAGTAAGCAGACAAGAACAGAAGCTATGGCTGGGATAGACATGGGGACCAGGGACGCAGAATCTTGGAGACAAAGGTCTGGGTCACCCCATCAGAGAGTCTGCCTAGACCACATGGCTGCTGGCAGTGGCTGAGGCAATTCTAGAATGAGGACAGGGTAGAGAAGAGGGTGAAATGTCAGTTACCTCAGGCTTGAGATCTATTGCAGCTGCACTGACTATAGTTTGCTGATTAACCTTATAAGTTTCCCCAGTAATAAAGGCCAATGAGAATCCTGCAATTGTTGAGTACTGGGTGGATGAACTTACCCCAAGAGGCAAGTGGATCTGAGTAGCACAAAGGGTGGCCCATAATACTCTAGCGCTCCACCCATATCTCCTCTTTAGGACCAAGGGCCAACAAACCCATCCTCCAACTGCTGTGATTTTTGGTCACACGTTTTATATCCTTACCCACAAATATGAGCTGAATTAAATCCTCAACCCACAACCAGAATGAGTCTTAATAATTTGCTAAATCTTAAAATTGACACCTTAATTTGAGCACCCCCACCCCAAATTTGAGAACACATAGACAACTGGTTCAAACTGGAATCCAACCAAACCAGAACATCAAATTTTCTCAGATGTGAATCCAAACCAGAAGTTCAGACACTTCGCATATGTAGCCCGGGTAGACTCTCTGTGGCCTTAGCAGTTCTTGCTAATTAGAAGCTCCTGTATTGCCTCTGGGAGCTTAGCTGCCAAGCATCTTCCCAACTGTGCTCCCAAATGAAGGTAAGGTAAATGGCTAGAATTTTTAAAAATTAACTTATGCTCAGTTATCTATTTGGTTCAGAGGTGAAAGAAAACATTAGTGGTTTTTCAAAAGGTAATTCCACACCCAGCACCATCATACCCTCCAAGTTACATGGTAAACATAAATGATGCCTGTCTGTGGTTAATTGTGAAGCCATCTCAGTTCTCATCTGATGTAGCCTAATGAAGGCTCTGAGTACCAAGAGTGAAATCTTAACCTTAACAAATGACCTTGCCTCACAGTTCAGGCACAATTTTTAGGTTTCTCATCCAAGGCCGGGGGTGGGGGGGGGCAGATTTAAAAATCAGTATTCATATGAAAAATTATTCTTAGAAGCCCTTAAGATTGTTGCTCACACAAGAGATGCGGGTCTATGTTTATGCACCATGAGAACGGGAACCATGCTTGATTCATCTTTGTGTCCAGCACAACACTTAGCATAGTTGCCTAGTGTGCAGCAGGAGATCAAGAAATAATTATTGAATAAATGAATGAGGCTGCAAAGTTCCATGAGCCATCCTGGTTGCTGGCAACCCTTGAGGGGAATTTGGGCAAGATACTTTAAAAGTGTAGCTTGCCCAAGTAAGAAAAGGCTCTTTTCAAGATCTACTCTGTCAGGACCGCTGCCACTTTGTTTTCACTGGGCATGGGAATCTGGCTCCAGCCATCCTCCACACCTGCTCAACTCAGGTTAACGGTATCTGAGGTAGTTCTTCTTAGAACTTTAAAATGGTAGCAAAAAGACCAGTTTAGAAGGAATGAACCACATTGTAGGATGATTTTCTGAGTTTATTTAACAGCTTGAGCTTGAATACATACTGTGCGCGCGCGCGCGTGCGTGTGTGTGTGTATGTGTGTATGTGAGTGCATGTGTATATGTGCCAATCAGATTCTCCCAGGAAGTTTAGATTTGCGCAGAGAGACAGTGGTTGGGAGTTGGTAGCTAAATCATTAATGGCAGCGAACCCTTTGGAGGCACTTGTGATTTTCAGCCTCTGAGGTCCTGGGAACTGCCCTGGCTACTTCTCCCTGAGGGAGGTTAAGTTGTTCAACTCTTCCTTGTAAGACGCTTGCCTCCAGTAAATTTACTTTTACCTATATTCTTTCCAACTGGTTTTTGTTATCTGCAAATGGAAGAAAGGTATTTTGGAGAAACCTGTGGATCGGAACTGGGCTCTGGAAGAATGGTGGGGTGGAGGAAGGAGAGCTGAGTGGAGAGGTCAGGGGAAGGCTCTTAAGGCAATCAATCACCTTTCTGCCCTGAGTCAGCTATGGACAAGAGGCTGCCAAGCAGAGAGTTGACTCAGCAGAGGACTGCAAGGGGCCACCCTGAGTGAGGCTGGTTTTTAAATACTCATTTCAAAAGCAATTGAATGCTCTCTTTCCCCTCTCCTGTGCTTAGGTATGTCGTCTACAGTTCTTGCTCCAATCACTTGAACTCCTTTGTGTCTCCCGCCTCTGCTTCTTCCAAGGCACCTACTAATGTCCAGTGAGGCCACAGGGTCTTCTCTTTGATCCCAGGATATTTCTGTGAATTATTAGCCTTTTTATTGAACCTAAGGAAGGAATTCAAATGGTGATTTAATTCGTGCCTTTCTCCCCTCCTGCCCCTTCCCAAGTATCCCATTGTGGGAATTTTGGAGACAAACCCTGCCTCTGATTCAAGCCATGTATGTAAATGAATTTATTGGATGCCACTGAGAAGGCTACATTAGGAAAGGGAAGAGAGTTGTGAATTTAAGAAAAACTACAACAAATCTATGCGGGAGGAGGGAAGGAAAAAGGAGGAATTTGGACCATTTATTTGCAGCATGTCTTACTGACAGTTAAATACAGTGGTTTGTTCTGTTTTCTGCCACTCGAGGGTTATTTAATTAAATTCATGACCTAGGATGCTAACCAGCCCCACATCTAAAATAATTGCTTCTCTGTTGGTGAGATGTAAAGCCGGGATTGATTTTCCCCTGGCCGATAGCTCTCCTTTCTGACTCATGAATGTCATCTCCACTCCCTGCCCCACGTAATTTGATCTCTGTATTTGATCCCTATTTAGTAGAACACTTCGCCAAACAGATGTCTGAGTAATTAAAATCCCACATGGGCACACTCGTCAGTGAGTTACATCTATTTAATAGTCAGCTTAGAAACTTTTCACCCTTTGGCTTTTCTCCCATCCTGGTGTCATATGTCAGTAGCCTTTAGCAGGATTTAACTATTAGAGTTCAAACCTGCTGTTTGTTTTCCTGCATTCATAGACACTCTCTTTTTGTTTTTTGACTGCATTTTCTTCACAAGTCCCTGATCTCTTTCTCCTTCAACTCACCTGGATTTTCTCTATGGTTTTACACCAGCATTCAAATTCTCATTGGATGAGTCATCCTATATTTCATTCATGCCAACACTGGCAATTAAAAAAAAAAACAGAACAATGTTGTTATTACCATGGATTAAGAGTGCCTTTTTTTTTCCCCTGGAGGCATAGCCAAAATATTTCAGTCTTAACAATCCTCCAATTTTTTTTAAAACTATTTGAGATCACATACTGAAAACCTGTTTGGTTGCTACAGGTCACTGAAGGATTTTGATGGGACAGAATTATAGAAGGAAAGAATACGTATTTGAAGAAGGCAAGGAAGGTCAAGAAGGGCTGATTATAGGAAATGTGTTCACTTTTGAGAGAGGATTTAGATGGACACTTATTTAAAAAATGTTGAATACGAATACCACACAGACAAGGTTCTTATGATAAATCCTATGCTACTAAGTAACATTTCATCCAACTTGAGAATGCTGTCATTTTCGGTAGATAAAAGAATTTCCCTTACAGTTGATGATGCATATTGATTTTAAATTCCAAAGAACTAAACATTGTGAACTAAGTATAGAATATATATGCATCTGTTCTGATACCCGTCAAACTGCACTTAAACAAAATCCGATAAATGAGGAGGTCATAAGTCATAGCGAAAGGATTCTTTATTTTCCTACTTTTAAACAGATGGAGTGCTAGTGCATTTAGCATGAATCAGTTTATAAAAGTAAGTTTCTCAGAACATGCATGTTTCTTGTGAAGTTCCTTTGTACTCACAGTATTTCAGAATAAAAAAAAATGTGATCGAAAAAACCAGCAACAAGTTCAGAGGTTAACGGATGTTGTTTTAGTTCTATGTGAACAAATTCTAAAAGTATTTGTACAAACTTTATTACCGTGATGGTATTTAAAAGCTAGGTGAAAATCCTATTGCTCAGTGGGAACTTCATCTTAGTGGTTTGTACACAACTTCTGGTCTTGTTATCTAAACTAACAAAGGTCATGTAAATAAACAGACATAAATTAACAGCATGATTCTTAAACAGTGACATGGACTAGGAGTTAGTATTTCAGGAAGGTAGATAGCTTCCAAATAATGGAAATGCTATGGGTGTGATTTTTCTCAATGTTTATTATATAGTAGTATTATACCCCTTGCTGGCTCATGAACTGGTATGATTTTCATTCTTGCTGTGCTCAGGATAACCTTCCCCTGCCTGTTCCCCAGCTCCCTTCCCTTCAATGCAGCTTGTGTTTAATCTATTTAAAGTTCAGGGCACTTTTTTTTTTCTGTGATTCAAGCTTTTTAAGCCTTGTTTTCCCTCCAGTCATTCCTTACCACATGTCTATCCATGCCCTGCTGTCTGTCTCTTTCAGATATTTTTTTAAAAAGGTGATTAATTCCAATAACACATTTCTAGCTTCCCGTTGTCTTAGTGTAAATTGGGGAGAATATTTCCTGACCTCATCACAAAGAAGTTGTGAAGGTCAAATGAGCTCTTGTATATGAAAGGGCTTTGTACATAGCTACTGGCTTCACGTAGCCAAGGAGCTTCTGCTCCAGCCCCAGCTACCTGCCTGGCTCAAATACAGCTTGTACCACTTGCTAGCTGTGTGAACTTCAGCAAGCTATGTAACTTTTCTGTGGAACTTCAGTTCCATAAAGTGGAAAATGGGGATCATAAATGTACTTAAATCCTGGGGTTGTTTGGTGATGGTTACGTGAGAGGATTCATGCATATTATGAGGTCAGAACATGATTAGGACAGTTTCAGTTTTAAGCCCCCAGTAAGTGCTAGTACAAGTGCAGGGATCAGACTGTGTTTCCCCCTTGAAGTCGGTGTACCCCCTCACAGGCACATCTCTCTCTAGCTCGAGGTGAAAGCTAGGCTGTATCCCTTGGGCGTGGTCTGTCACAACTAAGGATGAGGGTGGGTGTAGGGATCCTGGCTGAGCACATGTCTTTTGAGGATTGCCAGGTACTTTTAACAGCTGTCTCTCTTTCTCTAAATAGTGTTCACTTGGCTTGGATTCTCCTTTAATGACTTTATTTCGAATGACTTGTTTATGTCAACTTTTTTCAGTTTGCCGCCTACTTATGCTTAAAGCCACAAAAATACCTCCTTCCTAATCTGGAAAATGGGAATAGTAAGAGTATCTACCCCTGGGGTTGTAATGAGATCAACTGAACTTCTTCCAAAGGATATAAGGAAGTATAATATTCTAGGAAGCTTTTGAAAAATAAACTGGAGAAGAAAGCATTTCCAAATGTTACCTTGAACACAGGAAATGAGGTGAGAAGAAACAAAACAAAACGTACAATAAAAACCTAACATTCTAAAAATTCAGTAAGTTAGTGATTCTTCCAAATGAGCTCTCCTCTCAAAGTGGTTCTCTGAATTTAAGCTCAATGATGCTGTTGTTACCCAAAAGGTTTTGGGATTTCTTCTTTCAAAAGGGTTGTTAAGGACCTGTACGTAAATACTAACTCTTCCACTTTATGATAGTCATGACAAATATCTTTCTACTTCACAATGTCTAATTTGATATTGTTATAATTTTTGGTATACAGATGCTTTAAATGATTATTGCAGATAAATCTATGAGTTCTTCCATTGTTTTGTGGTTAGTTCTTTCCCATCCCAAAATCACTTAGCTATCCATTTAGATTTTTTTTTTACTTCTTTTATAGTTCAGTTTTCACATTTATCTTTTTATCTGGAAAGTATTTCAGTAGACTGCATGAAGTGAACATTTAATCTGATTTTTTTTCCCAAATGGTTGGCCAGTTTTCCTAGTGCCAGTTATTGAATAATCCATGTCTTCTCCATTAGTGATGCTTCATTTATTGGAATATTGAGTTTTCTTTCAGGGCTATCTGTTCTGAAATATTTGTCAATCTTTCCTTAGTAGTTCAATATTATTGTAATTATTATGGCTTTATAATATGTACTAACATCTGGTAGAGTAAATCTCATGTTATTATTCTTTCTTTTCAAAGTATTCTGGCTACTCTGTCTTTTCCTCCAGATGGAAATACATTTTTTCAACTTCTAAAAATGTCCTGTTGGAATTTTAGTTACAATTACAAATTAAGGGATAGATATCTTTGTCTAGGAGCATAATATATTTCTCAATCTATTCAAATATTTTTGCTTTCATTTTTTTCTTTTTCTTTGTATAAATCCCTTTCAGTTCTTGCCAATATTATTTATATGTCAATAGAATCTTTTTAAGAAATACATTTGTTCCCAGGTTCCAACACCCCAAAAAAGTTGTGTTTCCCAATAGGTTATTGCTAGATCAGTAGAAAGTTATTGATTTTAATAATTATTTTATAATAGATTTTCAATCAAGTTTCTTAAGTTTTCTAGGCAAAAAGTATCTGCAAATAAAGGCAATTTTTCTACTGCTTTGCAATATTTTACTTAGTATTTCTGTTTCTTGTCTTATTACAGAATGACTTCAGCATAATTTTAAATAATAGTGGTGAAAGCAGGCATATTTATACCTGCTTTTAATGAAAATGCCTGTCTGTCATTGAGTATGGAAATTTAAAAATATACACAAAAGTAAATGAAAGTCTAATGTGCCTCTCACCTAGCCTCAACAATTATCAACATTTTTGAACACACTTTTAGTGGAATTATAAATTAATGCAGTCTTTTGAATATTAATTTGGAAATAGCTATCCAAATATTGATCTGCAATTCCATTGCTAGGCATTAATCCAACAAGTACACCTGCATCAATGGGCAAAGACATTCAAGGATGCTCTAACTGTATGCAATTGCAGAAAACAAGTAAATAGCCTAAATGGTCCCTAATAGGTGAGTGAAAAATCACGGTTCATTCATATAACTGTACTTAACCACTACGAAAAATTTTGGTGGGTCCATATGTGCTGATGTGGGAAGATGTACAAAGTACTTTATGAGATTAAAAAATAAAAAGCAGGCCAGGTGCAGTGGCTCACACCTGTAATCCCAGCATTTTGGGAGGCCGAGGCGGGTGGATCACCTGAGGTCAGGAGTTCAAGACCAGCCTGGCCAACATGGCGCAACCCCCTCTCTACTAAAAATACAAAAATTAGCTGGGCATGGTGGCGTGCACCTGTAATCCCAGCTACTCAGGAGGCCTTCAGAGAGAAGGTGTAAAGTTAATTTGGCTGTCTTACCAGTACCATTATTATTTTTATAAAATCTTATTAAAAGATACGATGTTGGCTATCAGTTTAACATTTACTAAAAGTTTTTAAAAAATATAGTTGTTTTAAGTGGGAATAGGTACTAGATTTTTATCACTTATCAAGATAATAAGGTTTATTCTTATATAATCTAAATGTATTTTTATATAAACTATTTTCCTGGTATTGAAATATCCTGGCATTTCTAGGATAAAATCTACCTGATTGTTTAAAATGACTGACTTTTTTGAATTTAATTTGCTGGCATTTTTGGTATTTTGGGGGGAATTCTGGCATTGAGTTTCTTATGTGAACTTTTATTTTTTGAGTGTCCTTTCTTTTTCTTTTTTTTGAGACGGGGTCTTGCTCTGTTACCCAGGCTGGAGTACAGTGATGAGATCACGGCTCACTGCAGCCTTGACCTATCAAGCTCAAATGATCCTCCCACTTCATCTTTCTGAGTAGTTAGGACTGCAGGAGCCTACCACCAGCCAGGCCCAGATAATTTTTTACTTTTTGTATAGATAGGGTCTCTTGGAACTCCTGGGCTCAAGCGATCTTCCCCACTTAGTTTCCCAAAGTGCTGGGATTACAGGTGTGAACCATCATGCTTGGCGTATACCATTTTTGATAGGTTTTATAATAAAAGTGGTTTCACTCACAAAAAACTTAAATTTTAGTGTCTTTATTCATTTAGAAAGGGGATTTTGTATCTTTCAAAATTTGCAAGAATTTGCCTAAAACCTCTCTTGGTCTTTAGGCATTTTTAAATTTCTCCCCTAGCTTTGATCTACTTAGTTTTTCTACTCCTAGATTCAATTTGGGTGATTTATGGTTTTCCAGAAAAAAAATGTTTAGCACATAGCTAATTTCACATAGCAGTCTCATATAATTTATAAAAAGTCTCCATGGCAGATCAGGAGGTCAGAAGATCGGGATCATCCTGGCTAACGCAGTGAAACCCCGCCTCTACTAAAAAATACAAAAAATTAGCCAGGTGTGGTGGCGGGCGCCTATAGTCCCAGCTACTTGGGAGGCTGAGGCAGGAGAATGGCGTGAACCTGGGAGGTGGAGCTTGTAGTGAGCTGAGATTGCACCACTGCACTCCAGCCTGGGCAACAGAGCAAGACTGTCTCAAAAAAAAAAAAAAAAAAAGTATCCATATCTGTTATATCTCCTTTCTCCTTTATATTTTCTTTCTTTTTTTAAAAAAAAAAAATAGATTCATCAGCGATTTCTCCATTTTCTTGATCTTTTTCCAAAGAATTACCTTTGGAGTTGATCAAAAACATTGTTTCTAATCATTAATTTCTGCTCCAAAGTTTCCCTAATCCTCCATTTCTTGGAGTTTAATTTTTAAAAAACCATTAATCAGTTCACTTATTTTTACTCTGTCTAGTTCAATTTTTCCCTGCCAAATGATGTTACTAAACTCAGTGTGGTTTCAAATGACTTGAGTATTTCTAAAAATCTGCTCTCCGAGGAGGAAGATTTGCTATCACTGATGATGTCATTTAAAAGAATGTGACTCAGACCCTTGTGGCAAATTTCTAAAGAATTCTAAACATGTTTGAATAATGGGAACACAATTGCAGCAAGCTTATGACCTACTCTGAAGGAGCCAATTTGTAAAACCTGCACGTTTGCTGAACATTATCTGCCCTTATATATTTAGAAATAATCAAGTGCTAGGAATTAAAGAGGAGCTCTCACTTTTGTTTATTGGGATGCCTTCTGATACTGCATGTCCATGACCCAAGATATTCTTAATATTTTTCTTTTTGTGAAAATGTATTTAAACACATCATGTGTACAGCCTGGCTTCATTTTTGCTCCCAATAGAAATTAACCTCAGATGAAACATTTTTCAAAAAAAGATTAAAAATTGTTCACATGCTAGGATGACCAAGTTTTCCTTGCAAAAACCAATTCACTATGATGATGTGGATGAAGGCAGAATGTGTTATTAAAAATAATTAAGTGCTCTGATAGGCCACAATTATAAGCAATAAAAACATTCTCTAATAAAATGTATTGTGCCAATAGAAAGGTAGATTTCAGGTGTGACCTTTGGCAAGGTATGTAGTAGAACTTATTAGAGCCATGTGTTTGTAGATTATGTAACAGTTTTTAAGTGGTCAGGAAGGGGAGGATTTTGTGGTCAGAAAAGTGGAACTGCCCTATTTAACATATGACCCTGGCCATTCCCATCCCAAATTACTGTTGATCAAGTTACAGATAGTTGGGGAGCCCAGGTGAAAGGGAAGCCTAGAATAAGGCCCGACAAAATTGCCATAAACAGTAGGCCACGAAGCCAGTGGCCATTATCATTAAAAACACTTACTGAAGTATTTAATATAGAAAATAATGTCAAGAAAAATTGTTTTGCAAAGCACTATGAACCAGAAATCACTTAAAAAGGCTTTAACATATCCTCCCCTGATGTCTTTAGGAAAGCTAGAACATGACCAAAAACATAAGTAGACCCCCCCAGACTAACAGCTTTATGATCATTATTTGAAAGCATTTTGTTTTGCATTTGCATGCATCTCAGGTTTAAGTTTCCAAATTTTTAAAGCATTTAAGTGCCTAATGCTCTAGGAATTTACTCTTGAGAATAAACACCACTAGGAACCAATAACCGGAAGCCCAAACTTTTATTGTCTCTAGCAACTTCAAACAGGGGCATACCTATAAAAATTTATATATTCAGCATTGGTCTCAATTGGGTTGCCTTTTACAGAAGCACTTTAATGGGACAGTAAACCAGAGCCCAGAGGAAAAAAAAATCCTAATTTTGTGTTGTGGTTGCCAAATTTTCAGAAAAGCACAGATCTAAACCCCAAAGGCTGCTAAATTGATTCACATGAACAGAGCCTGAGGCCAAGTTTAAGTGCGAAGATTTTATTAGGAGGTACAATTCCAAGGTGGTAAGGGTGAAAGGAAAGGCGAAGGCAGGCAAATACATTATTGAGCTGAAAACAACTTCACATTCAAGGACAGCTTCCAGACAAGCCATGTAGAACCAGCATGCCTTGGGACTGTGTGGATGGCAGGGAGACGAGTTTCTATGCTGACTACTTCATGCTTTCTGCCCCCTTTGGGGAAAGTATGCCTCACGGACCTCTAACTCTCCCACTTCTCTGGGGGCAGCACCTGACCCCTCCAGGCAACTGCTAGGCAAGAGCATTCTGTTCCTTCAAATTTCTCACCTAAGTCTGAGTCAGAGCATCCCATCATCAGAGCCTCTGTCAGGGAGGCAGTGCTGAAGCATGACCTTCACCTGGGGGAGGCTGTCGGGAGATGGCACGGGAGGCCAGGCCTCTACCCTAAGCGAGAGGTGCAGGCCGGGGTGGAGGTGGACGGTGGGACAGAGTAAATCCGGGGAAGCACATCAACCGGGTCTGGTAGGGCATAGCCTTCTTGGACCTGAGCCATTCCTACTACTGATGTCCACTGCTTCTCAATGGAGAAACAGCACGGATTCAGCTCTCAGATTTTGTAAACTGTGATTTTCTCCCTTATTCCTCAACGACCTAGCCACGACCTTCTTTAACTCCTCCCCCCCCCAACTTTTGAGGAAATGACTTTTCTTATAATTTGAATGTTAATAAACCGTACCCATTTAGAAACTACAGTTTGATGATTTGGGGCGACTGTATACGTCATGTTGCCGCCGCTCCTATCAAGATATGAAATTGTCCCACCACTGCCCCAAAGTTCCCCCGCTCCTGTGCATTCCATTCTGTCCTGTTCCACTCCTTTCCCAGGCAACTGCTTTGCATCGCCACCGTTGCTTCTTCTAGAATGTCCTATAAATGGAATCAGACCGACTATGGCTTTTTGGGTTCTTCCCCCCACAGCATCGTGTTTTTCAGCTCTACCCACGTGGTTTTGGGTATTAATCCTATGGTAGAACTAGCTAGATGCTGGAGAACTCATTATGCGCCGGTAGGTAATTTTAACCTGCATCGTCTCATTTCTATTCTGTCACAATAGAGGAAACTGAGGCGCGCCCGGCGTGTGGGCGTGTGAGGGAGCACCGGGCCGACTTCCGCCCGTCAGTCGGCCTGGACCTGCTGGCACCTGCTGTCAACATGGGGCCTGGCGTCGCGGCGAGGCATCAGCTCGGGCAGAAGCACAGCCCAGGAAGTGGGCGCGTCGCAAGCTCCACACCCAACCAAACCCGGGCAGAGGGCTCGGTGGGCGCGAGGCCGAGGGCCGAAGAGGCCGGGGCCGCTACCCCCTCGCCCCTGGGACGGCCTCTGGGTCTCCTTGCTCCAGCAGAGAGGCCCGCGGCGGCTACTCCGAGGCGCAGGGGCAAGGCCGCAGCGGGCAGCGGGCAGCGGGCAGCGGGCAGGCGGCAGCTGAGGCCGAAACAGAACACGCGCACAACGCGGACCGACAGCAGGCACCGCGGGGTCGCCGGAGGCGCGGCTCTATAAAGCCGCGGCTCTATAAAGCCGCGCTAACCGCATCACGCTGCACGTTTCCTTCCGCGCGGGGCCGGCGCTACTTCCCGCCCTAACAGGCCGCCGGGCCGGGAGCTGAGACGTCGGCAAGGCAGCAACAGCCCGCAGCAGCTTTTCGCCTGCTTCCTCCGATTGCTCTAGAGGGCACAGCAAGGTGCGGGGCTCAGCCTGCCGCTTCCCCAAGACGGAGGTGGCCGCCGCGCTCCCGCCCGCTGTAAAGGTCCGAGCGGGAAGAGCGGCCTCTGGTTTCTGTGGTATCGGCCTCTGGTTTCTGTGGTATCCGGAGACTTCGTTTCCCGGCGCGAGGGAAACAAAGATGCTGGCGTGGAGCGGCCTGCCCGCCGCTATTGTCTGGCTGCCTGACAGGGAGCGGCCGCTTTCGCTTTCTTCTGCCGAATGGAACGTGGTGACTCGGGAGCCGCGGAGCGCCTTTCGAGGCAGCTTTGTCTGCGGAAAGGGAGCGCTGCGGGCGGCCTGTCGGAATGGTCACCGCCCGCTTTCCGCGGGAGGCGCGCCGGGCACCGCTGGGCGATTTCTCCGCCTCAGCGAAAGAAAGGAGAAGCCGGGATTTGTGGCCGCCCAGTCTTCGTTCCGATTTGAGCCCTGGCGTCGGCGGGAGGTGACAGTGCTGTCCGCGCGCACCCCCTCCGTCGCCGTCAGGGTCGTGCTCCTTAGGTTTCCTGCGGTTTTTCTGCTGCTGAGACGGTGTCTGGGACCAAGTTCTCACAGCATCGTCTTCTCCTCTCGCAAATAATCTTTTTATGATGTTTGTTCTGCTGAATCCACCGGACGCCTCAGACACGGGCCCTGACGGCATCGCCGGCCTGAGGGAGGCGTGGAGAGAGGGGAGGAAGGCGGGAGGGCTGTGGGGCTGCTAGCTGATTTGGGGATCCCATCATCTTCGAATTTTTATGCAGAGCCCATGGAAGCGCCTGGTCAGAGAAGCGGGAGGAAACCGAACCTAAGAAAGGGGCTTGGAGTCAGCAGTGAAGAATCTGTTGTTTATTTTAGTTTTGTTTTTATAGATTCAGGAGGTAGAAGTGCAGCTTTGTTGCTTCCAGGTATTGCAGAGTGGTGAAGTCTGGGCTTTCAGTGCTGCCCCCACCCAAATAGTGTCCTTTGGACCCATTAGGTAATTTCTCATCCCTCAGAGTGACTACTATTTAAAAGGCAGCTATTGTTAGAGCTGGCAAGCTGCAAGGGCAAAACAAAACAAAACAAAAAACAAAACAGGGTTGGGGGGAGCATAGAATATTTTTTTTTTTTGACAGCAGCGTAGTAAAGTTTGGATTTAGAGCTTTTTGTTACTGCCCATCTCCCATACTCCTGTTTTATTTCTCTTTGTAGCATTTATAACCTCCTGGTATGATAACGCATTTTACACGTTTATTGGCTTCTCTGCCCACTTGATTTTTATCTCCTTTTGGAGAGCAGGGAATTTTTTGTTCCCTGGAGCCTAGCAGGGTACCTAGCAGTGTTCTGGGGGCTTTGTAAACACTTGCTGAATCAGTGGATAAAAAAGAAACAGGGCACATTATCTAAAGTTATTGTGAGACAAACATAAAACCAAAAGGCGAATGATGCAAGGAGAAGTTATCTCTGAACCTGCTCTTTGTGTTTTGGAGCAGTAATACATTAGGAATAGCTAAGAAGGGGTGACGCCAGCATTCCATTTTCCAAATAAGAAAGTGAAACAAGTGAGCTCTCACTTCTAGGATGCTTTCCACTTCATTAGAGGGATTGGTTCTCTGAGGTCAACCCATCAAAAATGTATGAAGAAAATGGAAGCCATTTATTACTGTTCATCGGTTACCCTCATATTCTCATTTCCAGCAGCAGGGAGTTAGGGTGGCATGCCTCGTGAGCAAAACATGGCTTTGGGGACATTCAGAACACCTACAAGATGGTGTACACAGTGCTTGGAGGCATATCTGGGGAGTGTTTCAGCTGAAAATTGGCCACATCCTCCTGTTTATTACATGTTTCAAAAATGGCCCCACAGGTTGCACATTTATAAGTGGTGGATTTGTTTTGAGGAAGTGAGCGGGAGTACACTTTTTTTTTGGAGTGAAGAGGATCAGAGTAGCCAGCTTCTCTAAGAAACTACTCCAGTCTCAATCTCCATTCCTTTGGAACTTTTCGTTAGGAAAAGGCCACATCTTGGCTGGGAAAGTTTATAACACCTGTCTCAGTACAGCTGGAAAGCTCTAAATAAAAAAGTTAAAAATTTGGTGTATTCCTCAATCACCCAGTAATTATCGCATCCTGGTACACAAAACTGGAGGTATCCTTGCAGGTCATTTATTCAACAAGTACACTGTATTTGTTGAGCATTTTTCATGTGTCAGGCATTGTTCTAGATGCCGTAGATACAGCAGTGAACGAAACACAAAAGTCCCCTCTTTCATATTGTTCCACTCCCAGGGCCCTTTCATCCTTTCACTACATCTTTCTTCTTATTTTTACATTTGCCACAACCACCTTCTTTGCTAGTTGGTTCCCTTTATTCACCAATTTTTTAAAAACTCATTTCTTCAGTCCCTCAACTCATCTGAGATATGAACATATCAAAAATATATGATGAAATACAATTTAAAAGTCAGATCCTTTTAAAAAATCTTTTAACCAGAACGAATCCATTTCTAAAAGTTTCTTTTTTATGCCTGTAATATTTAAAAAGCCTAAAAATGATCTTGCTGGTTTTCTTCAGTTGAGTGTTGTGTAAGTGAAAATTACTTCACAAATCCTACTATTAGCTATTATAATCAAATCAGCTTTCACTCTTCCATGAGACTGTTTCCTTCACAAGACTTTGGTTGACCATAACCAATTTTATAGTAATATACAACAAAAAATAATGTGGAGAATAGCAAAATTAAACATATTTTTTAAAAAAATAGAGGTGTTCTTTCCCAGGATTTTTTTTTAAGAGTAAATAATGTTAGCTTATGGGATTGTAGTGCACAGCACAGCCCCATAAGGAATATTCAAGCCTAATTTATCTCAATTGTATTATCTCTGACTCTCTTCCACCGGTTTTCTCTAAATTTATTTCCTGTCATTCAGCCTAAAATGCTCACTGCCTCAAATGTTCCCTGAAGACTATGGCTTAATTATAATTCTTCCCCTTCCACATTTCACATTTAAATGTATCTTATTTCAGACTTGCTTAAACATTCTTCTGAACTATCCTTACTTCCCTGCCTATCCTCTTCATCCTAAACCGAGGAAGCATGCTGAGCTCCTCCCTTCTCTCCCCCAAGTTGCTCAAGCCTAGGAGTCAAAGCCAGATTACCTAAAATGCTAGTGATTCTCAATGCTGGTAGACATACTAGAATCACTTAGGAGACTTTAAAAATACTGGTTTCCTGGCCTACCCCTGACCAAATAAATTAGAATCTATGGCATTGGAGTCCCAGCAGTGATAATTTTATAAGGCTTCCCAGGAGATTCTAATGAACAGCCAGTTTGATAAACTGCAACAGGCAGCCCAAGTATCTGTCCTCGGCAGTAATTGTCAAACTTCAGTGTTTCAGAATCACCTGAAAGGCTTGTTAAAACACAGATTGCTAGACCCTACCCGCTGAGTTAATGATTCAGTAGGTTTGGGGTAGAGCCCCCAAATTAGCATTTCAAACAAGTTCACAGGTGATGCTGATGCTGCTGGTTCAGGGATCATTTTTTGAGATCCTCTGTTCTAAGACACCAACAGAAACAAAGACATGCAAGAAAAAAATGAGAGAAAAAAATTGGAAAGATTTTATTTGATATTTCAAACAAAGCTTTGAAGTAATTATCAAGGTGCGAATTAGAAACGAGCTTCTTTACCTTTATTTTATGGCTTAGTGTGATTTTTAAGTTTAAAATTGTATTTGGGAAAAGAGGACTACCATAATTCTTTTATTGTTAGGGGTAGTTTCTAGAAGTCTTAGGCCCTGTGCATTTTTTTTTTCATATAAACCTCACCTTTCACCCTTCCATGAGAATGTTTCACCCAGATTTTGCCTGACCATAACAAGTCTTACAGTAGCCCACAACAAAACGTTTGTGGAGAACAGCAACATAAAAACACACATACACACACACACATAGAGTGAGAGAGCAAGAGAGTGAGAGTGGAAGAGAGAGATCTCATTTCCAGCAAAAGCCCATAAGGCAGAAATAGTGTTTATCTTGTTTTCTTGGTGATAGGCAAACGTTACCTTGCATGTTCAAGCCTGTGACAGAGAACTTGACACACGGAGGGCACGCAAATATCATTGCAGAAAACTTGTCCGAGTTGTGGAAATAAAGAGTACTTTGCTTTTGACTGACTTTCTCATCTGTTTTTGCAGTTTATGCTCTCTCCACCAGCTCATGAAATTACATGAAGAAAGTCAGGTGTAGGAAGCTTTCAAACTTGCCCAGAACCTTACAGCTCATTAGGTATAAAATGAGGGTTCTTGGCTCCCACACTCTATTTTTCTCTAGAACATGCTGTAATTCAAATGCCAGAACACTGGATCTGAAGGGAAGAGAGAAAAGATTTGATACTCTTTAACCCTGTAAAGTGAAATGGAAGAAAAACACACTGCAGTTTTCAAGTTCATGAAACAGAGTTACAAGAATTCAGATGCAATTTATGACACCCGAGGGAGGAAGAATATGAAAAGGAAAGAGAGAGAAGTAGAAAAAATTTCAGGGAAGACACCTGTATAGTTAGCTAATAGTCTTAGGGCCAGAAAGAGATTCTGTTGGACCTTAAGGAAGACAGGGCAGAAGACTCATCATTTTAGTTTTGGGTGTTACAAGCCACCCAAAAATTTAGTGGCTAACCAAGAGCATTTTATTCACTCACAATTCTTTGGGTTAGGAATTCAGGTGGGGGTCAGGGAGGATGGCTCTTTTCTGCTCCACGTGGTCTTGATTAGGGGTATCTCAAGGGGCTGGAGGATCCAAGTTGGCCTAATCCACAAGTCTGGACCTTGGTCCTCCTCCATGTACCTGCCTCTCACTCCACATGGTCTTCAGTAATTCACTAGTCTAGCTCAGGCATTTTTACATGGCAGTGGTTTACCAAGGGGTAGAAGTAATCACACAGCATTACTTTCATTGTATTCTGTTGGTCAAAGCAAGTCAGAGGGCCATTCTGGATTCAAGGAGCTGGAAAATAGATTCTACTCTTGATGGGAGGATGGTACAGGCACATTACAAAAAGAATGTGGTTAGGCTGAGTGAAAGAAGCCAGACACAAAAGAGCACATATATTATGCTATTTATATGAAATTCTAGATAAGGCAAACTAATCTATAGTGACAGAAAGCAGATCACTGGTGGCCTGAGGCTGGAGGATGGGGATTGCCAGCAAAAGGGCATGAGGGAGCTTTTTGGCATGATGGAAGTGTTTTGTACCTTGATTGTGGCAGTATACACACAAGTGTATACATTTGTCGAAATGTATGCATTTTATTGTAGCTTTTAGGTAAAGTGTACCTTTAAAAAAAGGTACGAAATAGGAGGTAGGAAGGATTGTCATGATCACCATCAGAAATGATCTATCACATATAAAAAGTTAGATCTAAAGGGACCTTAAATGATCCTGTGATCCAATGTCTTCATTATACAGATAAGGAAAGTGAGGATCAGAAAGCGGACCTTGCCAAAGGATACTAGATGGTGATAAAAGCAGGACTGGAATCCAGACTCCTGACCACAGTCTTCCTGTCACTCCTTCCACATCCTCAACAGGATCAGGGAAAACGATGCCCTGGTCTGTGTCCCACTGAAACACATAGAATTTCCAGGGGTCAGTACAAACAGTCAAGAACAGAGATTTCTGTGCTCTGTTCCTAGTTCTGAGAGACTATGGACACGTTCCTGTAACTATTCCATGAGTCAGTGTCTATAATAAAGGTGAATGGAACAATGTTTAGAAATAGAAAACCATGGGAAAACAAGAGCACCTATGCCACTCATCTTGGCTGGCAGTGCCATCTTCGGTGTCCTAGGAATGTGTTGATGGGAAAAGACAAGGAGGGTTATGGAATGATTGAAATGTTATTATTTACTTAGGTTTTACTAAATTAATAAACCCACCTTTCAGGCATGTAAGGTGAGAATTATTGCTAGCTTTTGTAATGTGCTCTATAGAGTAAGATAGAGTTGAAATAATAAATAGTATAGCAACCCATAGTAAAATGCAAATGTTAGTATTTAGGGAATTTGAAAAAGTGAATACAGTTTACTCTCTTTTTAGTGTACTTTCTTCACTCAGAAAAAATGACTGAGCCTTGTCCAAAGTCTCAGACATTTATCAGATGTATTTAATTCCTCTGGATGCCGAAGATGCTTTTTAAAAAATGTCTACAACAGATGTTAAAATGCTGTCAGCTGAATGATTCACTGCTGGGACATCAGAGAGTAATACCCTGCTGATCTGTGGCAATTACCTAGGGAATAATGGACTTGAACTTTGGATGGAATCTGAACTTTTTTCTAACACAAAGTCATGTTTGAAAAGCGAATGATTCAGCAGGGAAAGTTTTTTTCAAGAGAACATTGCTCTGATACATTTCTGAAGATTGGTTTTTTCTTCATTTTCGTTTTGGTTGTTGTTACTTCCTCATTTTTCTAATACCTGTATCTTAAAACGATTATATAATAAGCATTTTATTAAATGAGGGCTGGGACGCTGATTTGCATCTTAGAGTTGTGGCTTTTGTCTCATAGTTGCAGGCTGGGAGGAGTCTGCTCCTTCACAAACATGAAATACAGTTGCAGAATAATAACTCTACTGCCAAGTGGAAAGTGGTGCAATTATGGAAATAATTCAGGCCGAAAATATCTACTCTTGTTTGGATAACCCCAGCTGGTTAGTGCTTTGGTACTGAATGGATTCCCCTTGCTTTAAGTTGGGTTAAAAAGGGAAAAACAACCTGGAATGTAAAGAAATCAGCTTAGGGCTCTCTTAGAGTTTAACCTCAGCAATCCTATAAAATTTAGCTTAGTCTGGGCCCAAATATTTCAGTTAAAGACCTTTAAAAAAGCGATATTTCCACTCTTGGGGCTGCCATTTTTTGAAATATCTGGACTACCCAACATGTGGTATTATTCATTACCCATGCAGACTTTTTACCTGGGTAAATGCGCATTTTGCCAGTTTTTGTTTTTCAGTCAACACTGGCAATCATGTACAGGTGACCAGTACTACCTTAGGAACTCAGGAGCCCAGCATGAAATGAGACTCATGACAGAGATGAACCAAAATTTTTAGGTCTCCTACATCCCTGCCTGGCTGGCTGCCACTTCCCACCATCACTGCTATTCCTGTGGGACTAACGGTTTTAGTCACCTCCTATTTACCACATTGGTAAGGAAGGGATTCTCACCCTAAGGTTATGCCGTTGGCCAGACACAGAGCACCTGACACTGGACACTTGAGATTGACAGCAGCTTATTAGTCACATGTACTCATAGCCAGGGGGAGAAGGATATGGCACACAAGAGCGAATGAAGATTGTCCTCAGGAACTGAATGAATAAGCAGGGGCTTGGGAGGCAGGCTTTGTGGTAACAAGAGGGTGGGGTGCCCCCTGCTTCCTGTAGGATGATGTGATTGGCTTGTTTCAATTCCATGGGCTGGCAGGGAACTGAAACCCAATACTCAGGGATAAGCGGGAACAGCACCTGGTCCACTTGATGAGGAGGGTAGCTTGGCTAGGGGACCTTATCTGCTGGAACGGAGAGGGAAGAAGGCTTTCACATGAGGCAGACCCTCTTGGTTTTCCCCAGATGACAAGTAATACTGCTCCTTACTTTTAGGCCTGACACCACAATAGCAAAGTTAGGACATTATTTCTTGACCACCATCTACTATGCCCTCTTATAACTGGGAGGAAAAAAAAGAGGTGGAGTGTGGCAAAGGATGCAGGCCAAATGCTTCTAGTAAATACTTTCAATTTGTCAAAAAGCAAATGTATACAGAATATCTTGATGTGCCATCACTAGAGTAGGCACAGGGACTTAGAGAGGAGTGGACCACAATCTTATTTGGAAGGAGTCACATGGAGGAGATGGGGAGGACACAAGTAGATGATTATAATACAGAGTGATGCATGTGGGAACTGAGATTTGCACACGTGCTGTGAGAGCACAGTGATGGGAGCGTTTATCCAGCAAGGTGAAAGGTCACAGGGATAGTGGACAGTGGCCCCTGAGCTGGCCTTGAAGGATGAGTTGGAGTTTGCCAACTGGAGAAGGAGAGAAATGGGAGCATCATCTCAGGGAGCAGCCAGTAGTTGGGAGCATTGTTCCAGAAGGGCTGTTCCAGGACCTTTCTACTTCTCTCACTGCCCCCGCCCCAACCACCCTGCGTTTCCCTTTGGTCCTTCTTTTTCCCCCAGGCATCTTCTCATATTTGCAGAATCAGATTCTTTCCTTATATTGTTCGGGGTCATTGCTGTTGGGGATGGAGGTGATGGGAGCAGGAGCAGGGAAAATGAGAGGAGTATGCCAAGGGGGCTGAGGAAATAACAAGAATGAACTTCGCTCACCTGACCATCTTACCAAAGGCTGCCTTTGAGTGCATGTGTAAAACATGCCAGTCACTGGATATACCAAAGACCCCAGTCCTGGAACAGGCCAGCTGGGCTCTGTCCGAAGCTCTGTTATGGAGTGCTCAGATTCCCTGACCACTCGTCTGCTGTCATTCTCTGCTGCTCTTGGAATCCTCTCCATACACTGCTTCTCCTCCCCTTGGACGAGATGATCAACTCTTTCTAAAAGCCTTAAACTTCTCTAGAGACTGAGGAGGCAGGAACTAAAGAGTTTAAGATCTTTTTATCCAGTTCAGGGGCACTGTCATCAATGTTTCTACTTAGATCGTTGAGCTGTATTTATTTTCTTACAAGATGTTCTGCCTTCACAGTGCTGATCCCTTGGACTGGAAATTGCCTGCACTTCCTCTCTTCCTATGTTCTCATCTGGAAAACTCCTACCCATTATTTTTCAAAGCCTAATTCAAAATCACTTCATCAGTGAAGGCTCCCTTGACTCCAGGCAAGCTAGTTTCTGCCTCTCAGGGCTCTTTTAGCAGCTATTTTAAACTTCAACTCCAAACACAATGATTATAATTCTGTTTGCATGCATTTCCTTCACTCATAGCTAAGCTTCTGAGGCATTTTTGTTTTCATAGCAACCCACAGTAACAGACACATAGTAGGTATTCAGTAAAAGTTGAATGAATGAAAGGAGATAAAAGCCAAAGAAAAAACCCTTAAAAATCTTAATATGTATAAAGCTTCCAACTATCAATTTGCAGAAAATAGAGTGCAGAGAAAGATGTTAAACATCACCCCAAAATGCAATCAGCAAAACCCGAAGAGGGGAAACTCTTTAGGACAAACAACCCAGTTTTCTGAAAAATAAATTACAAAGAGGGAAAAAAAGAGAGATGGAAGATGGCCTATAATTAAAAAGAGACTTAGAAGACATAACAATCAGTTGCAAAGCATGTACTTTATTTGGATCTGGTTTTTAAGAAAGTGAATTATGACATTATGAGACAATGAGAAATTTAAACATTGACTGGATATTTGATAACATGAAGGACTGTTAGTTATTTTAAGCATGATGATGATGATGTTATACTTATTTTGACAAGAGAGTAGCCATTATATTTTAGTGTTAAGTAATGAAACGTTTACAGGTGAAATGATATAATATCTAGATTTTGCTTCAAAATAATAAAGGAGGGAGGAAATGGACAAGAGTGTGAATGAGGCAAGGTTGGCCTTGGGATTGGTAGTTGAGTGATCGGCATACAAAGAGTCACTATATAAATATTGTTATGTATGCTTGAAATTTTTATTGTGTTGTTTAAAAACAAAAATAATCATTTTCTGATAGTATTTTAATAACAGAGTTAAAATGATTACTCCTCACCTCAATGTGAAAAAGTTTTTTAGTTTAATGTATGGTTATATGCAATTTTTAAAATGTATTTATATATATGCTAAAATATTCCCCAAAGGGACATCATTTAGAAAAAAACAAGTAAATCCAATTAGGAACATCTGTTTTTCAAAGTGATGTCTACATAATAATCTATCAATTAGCAAGCTACTTTATTTTAATATTATTACTGATTGCAGGCAGTTCTTAGGTGCAAAGCAAATTTGGAGAAATGGTTTCTAAGCACCATCACCAACAATGTCAGCAATAAGTAGATTTTGAAGTTTGTTCACTTCCACAAAGTCCAAAGTTCTGTAAGTTAAACAGTGGGTTTCCAAGGGTGCTTATCAGTGTGGTTAAACAAGGTATGTTGATACTGACATGGGTAGTGCTTTTGGAAAAAAAAAAAAAAAAGCTTCGCTGAATCATTTTACACAACATGGGTTACTTAGAATATTAAATGTTTTATCATTTGTATCTTCAATTTAACATTGCCTTTGTTTTTTATGACAAATATTTTCCAAAACCTAAAGATTGTGTGTCAAAACTTGTGTTTCTTTTTTGGACTTGCCCAGTGGAGTCTGAGGATGCGGGCTCAGTACCCTGCCTCCCCTGACCCACCCCCAAGAGTATGGATGTTCTGAATCCATTGATCCTTGTAACTGATGGTGGTCATTAAATGAGTGTTTAGTTGAAATAGCAGTGTCATATGTAAAAGTTTTAAGTTTTTAGATTAATTAAAAATATTTCCTAGTTCTAAATATATCTGAGTTTTTCAGGCGTATGTCTATGTGTGTGTTGCTGTATAACTGGGAAGCAGGTGTAGAAGGTTAAGACCCAAGCTTTATTGAATGGTTACTCTGTCAGCTAATGTGCTAAGTGCTTTTCAGGTGTTGTTTCGTTTAACCCACCTGATACACAGTCACGAAGAATTTTACTATTTCCATTTTGTACGAAATAGTGAAGAAGGGCTCAGAGAAAATAAGACACTTGCCCAAGGTCACACAGCTTGTAAGCAGGGGGAGCAGGGAGTTGGATGCCTATTACCCTAGTTTATACTCTTTCCCTCCTTGTACTCTGATTAATCGTTTTCTCTTCAAGACTGTGAACACCCCACTCCCTTTTTTTTTTAAGAGGTGGGGCCTTGCTTTGTCACTCAGGCTGGAGTGCAGTGGCACCAGCACAGCTCACTGCTGCCTCAAATTCCTAGGCTCAAGCGATCCTCCCACCTCAGCCTCCCAAACAGCTGGTACTACAGGTGTGTGCCACCACACCCAGCTAATTTTTTAAAAATTTTTTGTAGAGATTGGGTTTTTCCATCTTGTCCAGGCTGGTCTTGAACTCCTGGGCTCAAGAGATCTTTCTGCCTCAGCCTTCCCAAGTGCTGGGATAATAGATGTGAGCCTGTGTGAGCCCCTTAAGAGCAGCCTTCTATTAATCTTTGGGGACTTCACAACTCCTTAACTAAAGTGGATATTTAATAAATGTTTGTTAGAAAATCTCAGCAAATCATCCAAGTGTCAGCTCAGGACAGGAGTTGAAAGCTCTTTGCCAACATATTTAAACTCACCTTTGGGACTGACCATCTATGATTATTGAGTAACCATTTAAGAAAAATGTTTGAGAACACATTTGCAGGCTTCAAACTACATAAAGAAACGGGAGAAAAGGAATGATGCCAAAGACTGGGGTCAAGGTTGAAAAAAATGAGATTTAAATTTGGAAAATGATAAATTAACCAGAAAAGTTTATGCATTTTGGGTTTTACTCTGTGGTCTTGCTGCAGAACAAGTGGAGAAACTAACAACCCATGGAAGAAAATTCCTAGAATACTGGGATCAAGTCAAAACACCTGATGGTTTTAGAGGACAGAATTTTTGGAGAGAAAAACACAACCAGATGACTCTCTGCACCCCTTTCCCAGGCCATGGGCACCTGCCTGATTCCTATGGTCATGAAGGAACATTTTTCTGATGTGGCCATATTCATGGTGTCAGTGCAATCTCATCAGAGATGAGGCTCCCCACTCAAGCTGCCATGTGACTTGACAGGTGAGACGTTAAATAATAGCTAATAATATTATCTACCATTTGTTGCATGCCCAATATATGCCAGGGGACTAATAAGTATTTTACATAAGTTATCTAATCCTCCCAGAACCAAATGAAGAAACTGAGGCTTAGAGAAGATGGGATTTTTCAGCTAAAAGATCTTTCTCTTGAACTCTAAAGCCCAGGCATGTTCTGGCAGGGATAATGGTAGCTGAGGGTGACTAGTAGTGTTAGGAAGGTGAATGTGTGTTTAACAAGCCCCCTTGACGAAAGTTTGTAAGCATTTAGAGTGTTTCTGAGGAGCCATGCTCTAGAAATATCTAGAGACAACTAAGAAGGTGACAGGCCAAGGAGTTGGGGGATTGTTGGCCCAAGACCCCCAAGGACCTCTTTAGCAGAAACTCAGCATTTAGAAGCCAGGGTAAAAAGCCAAAGGTAAACTAACTTTAAGATGTCTGAATTTTCAATAAAGGAAACGTTTCCAGGGAGGTGTTGAGTAGATGAGATCATTGGGAATTTGCCCCATTGTTTCTGGTACCTGCTTCTGTGTCTCTGGACTTTGTAGCACCTCCTGGCCTCAGTTCCTCCCTGTTCTAGTTTGACATGCCCAGCCTGGCTGCCAGAGTCACCCCTCCAAAGCATTGAGGTTACTGTAAGCTCTTTCAGGGCAAAGGGTTGGTTCCTGACAAGATTCCAATATGAGAGCTGCTCAGTAAATATATATGAACTGTTCCAGGGATCACCAAGTTCCTATTGTCAAGAGAGCACCCTGGGCAAGAAACAGGGCCATGTTCCTTCCTGGTATTTTTTTTCCCACTGTGTAAGGAGCTCAGCCATGGAACTTGGAAAAGCTGTGGCGACAGTAGCTCTGCAGTCATGCCCGTCAGGTCCTTTTCTCACTTCTACTGCAGACTGAAAGACCTGTCCTGTCCTGAGGACAGGCTTAGCATTTTCCAGTATCATGATTTGTAATGTCTATTTTTTATTTTCTTAAAATGTTCGGTGAAAGAGTGTCTACAATGAAAAAGGTATATAATATCAAAGGTTGGTGAGGATGTGGAGCAACTGGAATGACTACACTCAGCTGATAGGAGGGAAAAGTAGTAAAACCACTTTGGAAAACTGGGAGAATCTGCTAAAACTGAACATGTATATACCCCAAGGCCCAGCAATTCCACGTGTATAGCCGACGGACCGATGTACACATGTACTAGAATGTTCATAGCAACACTATTCATATTAACCACAAACTGGAAACAATAAGAAGTTCATCTATAGTAGAATGAATAAACTGTGGCATATTTATATGTGGGATACTACACAGTAATGACATGAAAAAACTACAGCTACATGCAATAATATACATGGATCTTACAAGGCTGAGCAAAGAATCCAGACACAAGAGAGTCCATAGTGTATGATTCTACTTACATAAAATCAAGATGTTTGTATTAAGATATAAAAAACAATTTTTAAAGGTAAATTAATCTATGGTGTTAGAAATCAGGATCAAAACTATGTGGGAGCAGTGACTAGGCATTACGGGATTCTGGGGTGCTGGTAATGCTCTGCTTTTTGACAAAGTTATTCGTTACATGGATTTGTCACTTTGTGAAAATTCATCAAGCTGTGTATTTATTATTGTGTCACTTTTCTATATGTATGTTATACTTCAATACAATTTACAAAAGATACACAGTGAGGTCTTTGGAACCTGTTTGTTAAAAGAAGTCTTTAAAATCATGAGTTGCAGGCCAGACACAGTGGTTCATGCCTGTAATCCCAGTACTTTGGGAGGCCAAGGCAGGCAGATCACTTGAGCCCAGGAGTTCAAGACCAGCCTGGGCAACATGGTGAATCCCCATCTCTACAGAAAAACACAAAAAATTGGCCAGGCATGGTAGCACACACCTGTAGTCCCAGCTACTTGGAAGGCTGAGGTGGGAGAATCATCTGAGCCCAGGAGGTTGAGGCTACAGTGAGCCATGTTTGCACGACTGTACTCCAGCCTGGGCAACAGAGTAAGACCCTGTGTCAAAAAGTAAAAAATAAATAAATAAATAAATATCACGAGTTGACTTCTACATCATTTCTTTACTAGTAGAAATAAATTCTGAAATCTTGTAGCATACAAACATTTGCCTTATGTGTTATTAAATATAACTAGTCTCAACATTTTTCTGTAAAATGATAGTTGTCTATTTAGAAGGAAGCCCATTTGCTAGCATCTTTATAATAAGTATTTAGTGAGAAGCATGTGAGGTTGTTTCATACAATTAGCCTGAAACTAATTGTATAGTGTGTCTGCTTCCTTAGAACAAAATTGGTTGCTACTTCGTTAAGCAATAGTAAGTAGGTCAATTTCTGAAGGCCAGTAATGATCATTTCTAATTCATCAGATTGCTAATAAAATAAAATTGGGTGTCTCAGTTGGGCTGCAGTAACAGAATGACATAGACTGGGTGGCTTACAAACAGCAGAAATTGACTTCTCACAGTTCTGGAGGCTGGACGTCCACGATCAGGGTGCCCGCATGGTTGGGTTCTGGTGAAAGCCTCTCCCAGGTTGCAGGTGGCCATTTTCTTACCGTATTTCTACACGGTAGAGAGTAGAGAGTGCTCTCCTGTCCCTTTTATGAGGGCACTAATCCCATTCATAAGGGCTCCACCCTCATGACCTAATTTCTCCTAAGAGTCCCACCACCTAATATCACCTTGAGGCTTAGGATTTCAACATATGAATGTGGGGTTGGGAACACAGGCATTTAGTTCATAACAATAGGGAATCGAAAAATTTCTGGCATCACAGTGAAGTTATACTACAAAGGTTCTTAAAACCACAAGTAAACTGATATCAAAAGTGTTCCCCACCACAGTGGGCCTAGGAATCTACATTCATCCCAATGTAAGGTGTGTCACAGAGGCTCAAAGGGGGCCGTGCTATAATGCAAAGGGGGGATCAACAATGCTTTAAATTCAGACTCTGTTGGTAGTGGTTGCATGTTTATAGTCAATATGGATATAAGTATTAAGTGAACAATGGCCAAATGCTATGGTAATTTAAAAGACACAGATATCCTGTTGGGCCTAGTGGCTCATGCTTATAATCCCAGCACTTTGGGAGGCCAAGGTGGGAGGCTCGCTTCAGCCTATGGGTTTGAGACCAGCCTGGGCAATATGGCAAGACCCCATCTTTACAAAAAATAAAAACAAAAATAATAAAGTATGTTTAAAAAACACAGATATCACTCAAATATAACCCACTAAAATGCTCCTCCTTCCCCACCAAGTTGAAGGGTAAATCTGTTTTCAGGAGCTGATTTATTTCTTTTCACCTCTCCTAGGATATTTTGTTGAGTGGAGAAGTCAACTTAAAACTCAAGGCCCCAAGCCAGTTTTCCCAAAATGAGTCCCCATTTAGCCCAATGTCTCAACAAGAACCCTCAGCATGTTCCTTCTTCCACAGGGCCCTCATGTAATAGTCCTGGCAGTAGTAGTGGTACTAAATATAACAGCTAACATTTATCTAACACCTTCTATGTATTAGGAACTGTTTTAATGTTTTCTATATATATGAAACCATTTAATCCTCCCAACAACCCAGTAAGGCAAATATTAAACTACCATCCTCATTATTCCATTTTGTAGAGAAAACTGAGGCCCAGAGAGGTGAGGGGGTTTGTCTGAGGCTATACAGCTGGTAAGGGAAGGAGTCAGCCTTCAGGGTAATAATTCTTGACTTTGATTGCACTTTGGTATTTTTGTTTGTTTTTGAGACAGGGTCTCCCTTTGTCAGCCAGACTGGAGTGCAGTGGTGCAATCATGGCTCACAGCAGCTTCAACTTCCTGGGCTCAAGTGATCCTCTCTCAGCCTCCCAAGTAGCTGGGACCACAGGCACACACCACCATGCCTGGCTACTTAAAAAAAATTTTTTGTGGCCGGGCGCGGTGGCTCACGCCTGTAATCCCAGCACTTTGGGAGGCCGAGGTGGGAGGATCACGAGGTCAGGAGATCGACACCATCCTGGCTAACACAGTGAAACCCCGCCTCTACTAAAAATACAAAAAATTAGCCAGCGGTGGTGGCGGGCGCCTATAGTCCCAGCTACTCGGGAGGCTGAAGCGGAAGAATGGCGTGAACCCCGGAGGCGGAGCTTGCAGTAAGCCCAGATGGCGCCACTGCACTCCAGGCTGGGCGACAGAGCGAGACTCCGTCTCAAAAAAAAAAAAAAAAAAAAAAAAAAAAAAAAATTTGTGTAAAGACAAGGTCTTCTTATGTTGCCCAGGTTGGTCTCAAACTCCTGGGCTCAAGCAATCCTCCCACCTCGCCTCCCAAAGTATTGGGATTACAGGCGTGCGCCACTGTGCCCAGCTGATTGCACTTTGAATGCCTGGGTCTCACCCACTAATCACCCAACCCCCATTCCAGATTCTAATTTAATTGGCCAGGGATTTCTAAATGCTCCTTGGGTGATTCTAATGAGCTGCCAGAGTGGGCGCCACTGGTCTGGGGCCTGGCTTTGTAGCATCGTACTACGCAGCCCATGAGAAGCGATTGAGCAGAAGCTACACCTTGGTTTGTATGACTTTTCCCTCATTGGGAACAACTGGTTAAAGGAACAGTCAATGGCAGGAGAAGTTTTGTGGATAAAATAATGACAGCTGGATGGATATTTAGCTAGCCACATGGTCTTAGGCCAGTGACTCAGTTTCTTCATCTGCAAAACAAAGGGTTTGAAATAAGAAATGATCTCTTGGTTCTTTCCAGTGCTATGAGTCTATGAAATCAATATATGAAACCCTGGATCATCCAGGAGTGGATGATCCACAGAAAATGTCTAATCTGAGGACCAGTGTCCTTCAGCCACCCTTCTCATTCATTGGTGTGTGCTCAAAGAATGCACATCAGTTTTATTTTTGGCCTAAGCAGAACACAAATAGGAAGGAAGAAATCATGTGTGTACATGTGAAAATCATTCAAAAGATAAATTAAATGATTTGGAGGGATTATCTGCTGTTTGGGATTACCCACATCACTGCCCCCTCCAACAGCGTTGATAATTGAAAGATGCCTGTAGGCTGATTGCTGACAGCTGAAGGATCCATGTTGCCAAGGAACCTATGGCTGAGTGCCAAGGAATGACCTGATTAATTATCCTTTTCTTTGTGCCATCCCGCTCTTCATACCCTTCCCTCACCAGAGTGGTGTCCAGTTTCAGGAGCACGGAAGAAAACAGTAAGTCCCCAAAAGTGAACAGTCCCTATTTCTTGAGGCAGAAAATAACATTGGAGACCTTTTCATCCCCCCTCGGGTCCTATGCTGGCTGCTCTGCTTGGTGCCTAAACTTCAGACCATAATGAAATCAAAGACAGTCTGTCTGGTCACACTGGCTTTCCATGTGGAAAGTTTTGGCAAAATGCTCTCTCGTCTTCAATCGGATGCATATAGAGGTTGTAATGTGCAAGACTCCAGCATGAGAAGGGCAGGCTACTATGGCCAAGAGGCTAAACCTTATTCCCGGTGGCTTTGTACTGTCTGGGCTTAAACTACTCATTATCCTCAGCATTTTACTTTGACTGTGGAGTGTCATATAGAATTCTTCTTCTTTCTTTTTTTTAATCATGAACCAGCATGCTAGGTGAGAAGTATCTTTATTTCAGGGGAATTTGGGAAAAAGTTTGCACAGATTCTATGCACTGGTTACATAGCTAAAACCAGGTTACATAACTGTTTAAATTTGGTATAAGCCAGCTATCTGTACATCCTTAAGCAGTGTAGGCAAGCTGGCCCCAGGGGCTAGCCCCAGAAGTTTCAAGCTTTAAACAGCACATTGCAAATTCCAAATTAGCACTCCCATCCTTATCTTGACCAAGAGTCTGTACTGGACTTATAGATAAGCATAGAGCTTTCTCAGTTCAGCCGTAAGATAATCTTGTCTTATACATACTGTAATACAAAAGATGAGGGAATGATCCTTCCTTCCTGAATTCATTCCCTCTAACTCACAGTTTATTTCATAGCCATGTAGAATTCTGGGTCTTTTCTAAAACTAGTTTTTAAAAGGGTATTCAATAGCTATTGAACTGATGGCACTAGACTGGTTATTTTTATCATTTTTTTTTTTTTTATTTTTAGAGACAGGATGTTGTTCTGTCACTCAGGCTGGAGTGCAGTGATGCAATGATAGATCACTGCGGCCTTGAACTCCTGGGCTCAAGGAATCCACCTGCTTCAGCCTTCTATGTAGCTAGAACTACAGGTATCCACCACCAACCTCAGCCCTGGGTTTTACTGGATGTGCCGGCCAGGGGCCAGCTCTACTTCTGCTGGGGCCTCCCAATGCTGGCCCTCCACGGGTGGCCTCCGGAAACAACCCTCAGAAAGAAGGATGGTTCCACTCATACCAGAACCTTTTTTGTCATCTTTGCATTTTATACAGGCAGTCAGACCTCAGGCGTCTGCTCCATCAGAGGCCTGACCTCGCCTCAGTGGCTGTGATTATTGCCTGGAGAACCAGCCAGATTTTACGTAAATTTCAAACAAATCTTTTAAGAGTAGGGTCCTATCCTGGAGGCAGCTGGAGGGAGAAAAAGATCCCTCTTAGAACTCGGCCTTTGAAGTGAATTCCTTCAGCAATCTTGCTCTGAGCTTTTCCTGAATACAGTTGTAAATTGATTTGGGGTTTGTCCTAATGGGCTGAAAAACATAGCTTTCCTGTGTTGGGTGGTTCAGTGAAGCCACTATTTTAAAACCACCCGGAGTTCCTTGAAAAGCCACCCTCCATGAGATCATTACAGATACATCCTGAGCTCAATGAAAAAGAAGTTGAGCCTGTGCTTCTATTGGTAGACTAGGTGGGTTCACGGATACTTGGACACTGATTTGGGCATAGATTTGTGCTTAAGCCATATAAACAGATTAATCTGGTATCTAAGTCATATAGATACTGGATTTCACTCTCCATCCATGTCTATAGGTATACTTTATTAGCTTGTTAATGCCTTTCTTTCAAAGAACAATTTATTTAGCCTTTAGAGAACACAGTGATTTAAAAACATGTAGCTTTATTAAAGAACTGTAGCCTAATCTAAAATGGTTTCACTGGTCTGCACATGCCACAGGTTTACTGGGGTATAAAATACCAAATTCTCTTTATGTGTTCCCTAAATTACTTTATAACTTTATCTTTTGCCCTAATAATACTTGTCACAAAATATGGAGACCTACTCAATTTTACTAGTCATTGAAGGAATGTAAACTGGAACTAGAAGATAATGATTTTTTCACCCATCAAATAGTCAAGGAAATGGATATTGTCACTTCTGGCTGGTGTGACATCTAGGAACATATCCTGACACAGAATTATTCTTAAATAGGAAGAAGGGTATTAAGTACAAAATTACTTGTATTACTCTATAATAATCAAAATTATTCAACAAAGTCTAAATATCTGATTATAAGGGAATGGTTGAATGACTTACCATTTTGTAACTAACAGTGGCTCTGATGAACACATTGAAAAGGTTTCTGATATACAGCTAGGAGAAGAGCAGGACATGACACAGGGTACAGACTACAACAGCAACTATAGTATTTTTTTTAATGTGCATATAAAATGTGTTTCTAGTGACAGCCCCACTCCCTCCTTCAGTGGCTGTTCAGTGCCTTAAGACATCTGAGGCAATTCCCAGCTGGGCCCCCTCCACGTCTGCACTGCTCTGCTTCTATCAGGCCGGCCTGCTCTCCAGTGCATCCTGCCTCTGGCCTTTGAACTGCTGCTTTCCTGCCCTGATGATGCTTCTCTCCTCTTCATCCTCCTCATCTCAGGTTTTTTTATTTTTTGAAGACAGGGTCTGGCTCTGTCACCCAGGCTGGAGTGCAGTGGCACAATCACAGCTCACTGCAGCCTTGCACTCCTGGGATCAAGCGATAACCCGTCACCGCAGCCTCCTGAGTAGCTGGGACTACAGGAGCATGCCACCATGCCCAGCAATTTTTTTTTGTTTTTTATAGAGACAGGGGCTTGCTATGTTGCCCAGGCTGATCTCAAAATCCTGGGATCAAGCTATCCTCCTGCCTCAGCCTCCCAAAGTGCTGGGATTATAAGTGTGAGCCACCATGCCCAGAAAACAACAACAATAACTTTCATTGTATCTTTATTTTTTTTTCTATGATTACTCTGAAAACACTGTTTGATGAGCCTTAGAAATCAATACCACTTTAAAACTACAGAAGAGTGGGTAGTCTGGAGAGACTATTTCACAATTGGGCCAAGGTGATGACTATTTTCAATTTTGTGCTCTTAGGCCTCATTAGTCTCATTCTGAGGATGCTTTATTCTTCCCTGAATTGATCGTATTAATAAATAAAGCATGGGAAGGGAGGAATCTCTCCTAAAAGAGGAGATCACTCATCCTTGAAAGTATATAGGATTTTTTTTTAAGTGTCTGCCTGGGGAAAATGCTGTGGCGGCATTAATAGACAACAGCATTTTAATTATGAATCTAATATATTTGTATCACAAAACCTGGCAATTTCAACGATAAAGTACTATGATTACACAAAGCATTTTTAGAAATAATAAACCTCTGCTGAATGTTCTTACAAACCACATTAAGATTCCATTTCAGCTCTCCTTTGTAATATCAAATCATATGGGTAGGTTGGCTGTTTTAAAATGTATTAAATGTAAATTGATTTTGTATTGTCAGAAATAAGATTTAGAGACATTCTGCCATCTCTGTCACGACCCTTGCCTGATTCCTGCTCCATGTGTTTCTAATCCCGGAAGATTTATACAGCTTTTAAATTTTCATTATGTGTTCTCCTGCCTGCCTGATAGACACTTGCTGTACTTTGCTTGCCACCAATGTTGGACTTGTCTAATGTGAGCCAGGATCCAGTCTGGGGACAAACACTGAGCACCAAGTTTGGGGGAAGCTTTGGCGAGGGGAATGATCCCAAATGTAGGCTCAGGAGGCAGCTGCATCACTTCCAAGTTTTTCTCACAAGGTTGCTGGCTCTGCTAATACCAAGGCAGCAAACTCTCATCTAAGCCACAAACATAACATTGGTGTGTCACGCAATGTGCGTTAAGATTTGTCAAACACACCTTTATTCCATATTTGGCTGGATCATGAAGCACTCATTGCAAAGTTCCCTAGGGCCTGCAGCAAGGGACGTGGGTAGCTGTAACTCTGGTTTGTTCGTGAAGTACATTAGTGAGCATAATGAAGTAATCACATGCCTCCTATGGGTTTTTGTCTTGTTAAGTATGTGAAATCTGCTCCAGATGAATATTTTTTTTTAAATGAAAGCACATGAGATGTTAGAGGAGAATGCAAGACCTTAAATGATCAACTACGTGGCACAGAAAACACATGTAAAGAAGGATGGGGGAGGCCAGGCACAGTGGCTCATGCCTATAATCCCAGCACTTTGGGAGGCTGAGGTGGGAGAATCACTTGAGCCAGGAGTTCGAGACCAGACTGGGCAACATAGTGAGACCCCGTCTCTACAAAAAGTTTTAAAAATTAACTGGGTATGGTGGTGCATGCCTATAGTCCCAGCTACTCAGGAGGCTGAGGTGAGAGGATCGCTTGAGCCCAGGCATTGGAGGCTGCAGTGAGCCACTATACTTCAGCTGGGTGACAGAGCGAGACCCTGTCTGAAAAAAAGAAAAAAAAAGGTTTTTTTAAAAATTTATTTTATTTTATTTTATTTTTTAAGGTTTCAGTATGAACAGACTAGCTAACCCTGTGCTCCATGGTTTAGAGAGGGATAAGGAGTGAGGATCTCCATCTGCCACCTGCAGGGCTCCGGGGAAGGACAGGATTCCCACGCATTTGTTGTAACTAGCTGGGCATAGGAAAGCTGGACTTATAGGCAACAGTACCACAGCGTGGTCCTGTGTGGGAAGGGCTGGGGAAAGAGCCAGGGAATATTCCTCCTTGTGTCTCTGTCCTCTACAAACTAGGTGGTCAAAAATCTCAAAAGAGTTTTGGGTGATGCTACTCTTGGAAAGCAACAGCATATTTCACCAATGAAAACAAGTGCTTGCCCCGGTGCCTGCAGCCTAAAAGAGACCAGACTTTTGGGCCGCAGGAATATCAGGCATTCGACCCTAAAGGTGAAACTGTGCCCAAAGGGTTAAAGAAGTTGGTAACAGGAATTCTTGAGCTTCTCTTACAGGATGGCATATAAGGAAGCAGCTTGTAAAAATCCCCTCCACTTGCAACAAAACTGGCCAACTGGGGCGGTTGCAGTGGCTCAGGCCTTTAATCCCAGCACTTTGGGAAGCCAAGGCAGGAGGATTGCTTGAGCCTAGAAGTTTGAGACCAGCCTGGGCAACATAGCAAGACCTCATCTCTACAAAAACAAACAAATGAAAAGCCAGGCATGGTGGCACATGCTTTAGTCCCAGCTATTTGGGAGGCTGACGTGGGAAGATTACTTGAGCCCAGAAATTCAAGGCTGCAGTGAGCTGTGATCTCACCACTGCGCTCCGGACTCTAGCTTGGGTGACAGAACAAGAACTTGACTCGAACAAACAAGCACAACAACAAAAAACAAAACAAAAAAAAAACCCAGCCAAACTGGCTGAAACTAATTGCAACCAATATGGCTGGCTACAGTCTGTGAAGAATGGTCTTACTTTGCCAGATGGGCGACCTTTTGATGTCACAGTCTCAATTCATACCATATGGTTCATACCAATTCCCCCCAAATTTGCACATACAACCACAAAGAAGCACAAAGAGACAACCACACCCACTTAAGGGATTTTCCAAACTTCCCCTCCCCTTCCTCCAATCATTCACTGACCCCAAAACCCCTCCCCCAGAATTTCTCCTTTACATATACTGCTTTGAGACCAGTACAAGGAGATGGATTTGAGCCCATCTCTTGTCTCCTTGCACAGCCACCTTGCTATAAACCTTTCTGTCTACAAAAATCTGGTGCTTTGGTGTTTGGCTTTTCCTTGTGCATGGGCAAATGGACTCAGTGCAATTAGGTGACAAGGGCTCATAATATCCTCACATTCCCATGTATCCTGTTTTGCTACCTTTGGCTTGATTTTCATGAAAATTTATACTGGTAAAATGGAATTGACTAGAGCAGAGGCATCCAGCCTTTTGCCACCAAGAAGTCTTTATTATTCCTAATCCCCATCAAGGGAAAAAGGAAGTTATGACTAATTGGTTTTCCACTTTTGTTAGACACTCAGAGCATCTAACCAGCAGGACCGGCAAGTACTGCCCCCAAAGAGCTGATGTACTTCTAGCCACATGCCAAGGCTCATGGCATTTTAATTAGACACGGCAACCCTTACAGCAGGCCCAGCTCTGATTGTTGTTAGAATTTTTGAAATATTTAAAATTGTCTGAGGGTTCCTTTTACTGTCAATGAAGACTCTTGGCCAGCCGGGCACGTGTGCTCTCGGGCAGAACAGAATCTGGGAGGAAGAACGGCTGGAGCTGGCCGATGTTGAAGTGGTGGGTCAGACAGCAGCGTTGGGCCCAGGACTTTATACACTTCCTATAAGAAGCGCTAGAGCTGGAAAATGGGAACTCCTGAAGTGCTGAGCAGATCTGTTTCCAGGAGTGGAGAGAGTTGTTGAAGAGATGGAATGGGAACCAGTTAACCTAGCTAGGAGCTCCAGGGAGATAAAGATAAAAATAAAACAAAACAAAATACAACTCCTCCCCCAAACCACAATGATATGTCTCTTAAAAGCTATCCTAAAAGCTTAAAGCACACACACACATACACACACACACACACACACACACACACACACACGGGGAGAAAATATAATCAAGTGTTGCCTTCAGACCATGGGTGACAGATACATATTTATTTAAAGAGGGGAAAGACCGTGTCAACAGGGGAAGTCAGCCCTATTGAGAAGGTGCTATGTGCCAGGAATTGTGTAGGAGCTTTATAGGGTTGAAGGCTCTTATAAAAGCCTGGTGCTTGTCACTCACAATGTTCTCTTGCTTTGTCCCAGTGGACTCATAGCTAAATCCAAACATGAAGGGGACAGTAGTAGGAACAGCAGTAACATAACATTGACTACAACAAAGACAACAATAACAATATTTACTGAGTGCTTAACAAAGATCAGACGCTGTGGCAAGCGTTCTACATGGATCAGTTAGTTAAGTCCTGAGGATATCCCTAGTCCTGAGGTACTATTATGATCATCCCCATTTTATAGCTGGAAAAACTGAGGCTCAATGACTGGCCCTAGGTCACACAGCTAAAGAAAAGAATATCTAAAATCTAAATCCCAAGTCTGTCTGACTTCAGATCCCTTGCTTATAATAGAGTAGACTGTCTTCCATTAAATAGGAGGGAATAAAAACTAAGAGCTGCTTCCTTAACATTTCCATGGAACACGGGAGTCAAAAACAGCACTCTTGGTGGCCAGGAAGACAGAGGCATTATTATTACTATTTTTTTAGAGACAGGGTCTCACTCTGTCGCCCAGGCTGGAGCGCGGTGGTGCAATCACATCTCACTGTAGCCTCCAACTCCTGGGCTCAAGTGATCCTCCTGCCTCAACCTCCACAGTAGTTGGTACTACAGGCACACATCACCATTCCAAACTAATTATTATTATTATTATTATTTCTGAGATGGAGTCTCACTCTGTGGCCCAGGCTGGAGTGCAGTGGCTCGATCTCGGCTCACTGCAACCTCTGCCTCCTGGGTTCAAGCAATTCTCCGCTTCAGCCTCAGAGTAGCTGGAACTACAGGCGCCTACCATTATGCCCAACTAATTTTTGTATTTTTATTAGAGACGGGGTTTTGCCATGATGGCCAGGCTGGTCTCGAACACCTGACCTCAAGTGATCTGCCCACCTCAGCCTCCCAAAGTGTTGGGATTACAGGCATGAGCCACCATTCCCAGTTGAGACATCCTATATACAGAGCCTTAGTAAACCCCGAGTGACTGAGGCAGGCCCTGCAGCTCCTTGCTCCCCCAACTCCATGGCCACACATGACACCCTGCTGTGAGTTGGGCAGAAGAGAAAGAAAATTACACAATGGCATGAGAACCAAGAGAGACAACTTCCACTCTTCACATTAGCCAAACACTTCCCCTGAAGTCCTGGGAGTCTTTGGGAGGAATCTGGGAATCTGAGAAAGGACTGGGAGTTACTGCCAGTGAGTCATACTGTGTACTGAGAAATATGAAATCGTTGATTATTGATGAGATGCTATTTCTACTCCCAAATGAGTGGGCTGGGAAATATGGCTTACATTTACAGTGAATGAACAGCTGTCTGTTTGGCTGATGGGTCTTGTATCTTTTCCACATCAATGTGGGTATTTTCTGAGTTGGAGTTCAAGGTTCTTTTCCGCAAAGACTTCACTTGCTTCTTTGTAAAGAATTTTGCAAAGTGTTGCATGAATGTCAACTTTTTATCTGTTTTTTATGATGATGGCAAACATTACTAAGGGATAGAATCTTCTTTTTAAAGCTTTTTAATTCCTGGGGTCTCTCTCCTTAACAAATCCTTGGTATCTGTACTTTTCCTAAAAATGAGGAACATGCTCCTCTGCCTTTTTCTTTTTGTTTGAGACAGGGTCTTGCTTTATCCCCCAGGTCGGAGTGCAGTGGCACAATCATAGCTCACTGCAGCCTTCAACTCCTAGGCTCAAGTGATCCTCCTGCCTCAGCCGCCTGAGTAGCTGGAACTACAGGTGCGTGCCACCATACCAGGCTAATTTTTTCTTTTTTGTAGAGATTGGGGTCTTGCTATGTTGCCTAGGCTGGTCTTGAACTCCTGGCCTCAAATGATCCTCCCCTCTTCGCCTCCCAGAGTGCTGGGATTATAGGCATGAGCCACTGCACCTGTCCTCCACTGCCATTTTAAAAGTTCATTGATTATGTTCACAGTCTGTTAGTTCCTTTGTCTAATATTGACACATCTTAGTTTTAGTGGGTTTGAGCCCCATCTAGGCCATTTGGCTGTTCTGCCATCAGGTAGATTGCTTTACGACCTGAAGTGATTGTTACAGACTACCAAAGCGACCAGAAGGAGGCCACAAGACAGATGGGGCTTCAAAGGCTCTCACTGCATCACCCTGTTCTAGACCTTACAGTGGCTCTCCATGGCTCTGGATCCACCTGAGATTCCATTCCACACTCTCATTCCTCTTCCCACCACCGCCCCACAGGCTCCTTGCTGTGTGCTGCTCTTTGTGCCTCAGCTCCATATGCTCTGGGACCTCCACCCTGGGGGAGCTCAGGAGGAGAAATGTGCTTCACTTCCCAGACACGGCATCCTATGGAAACTAAACGAAGACACACTCCAGCACTTGACAACTAACACACTGTTCACAGCCTGAGCAGCATCAAGCATTCGGAAAACCAAAACTGGGACTTTGTATTACAGTTTTTAAGAGTAGAGAGAGAGAGAGAGAGACATGGCAACCCTTACAGCAGGCCCACCTCTGATTGTTTACCTTTGTCAGCAATTCTACCTGAAGTAAAAACAAACAAACAAAAAACAACCAATCAAACAACAACAACAAAAAAACACAGGGAACAGAAGCAGCCTCGTGAAAAATGGCCTGTTCAAAAGCACTGAGATGTGTGAAAATATAAGCCAGCACAGACTTCCTGTCACTTTAAAAATGTTTTGAATCCCAGATGCCAAGCAGGATGCTAGGGCTTCTTGTAGCTGGCACCAAGTTTCAGGAAAACATAAAAACAAACAAACAAAACCCTCTACATGTTGACTCAGTTGAAATAAACATTTCATTACGCTCATAATAAAGACAAGTTCTTGACTGAGTACATGAAATTCCAGGTAGTCAGATTTCTGGATTGTACTGTGCAGGAAATTTTCAGAAACAATAATAGTGTGCGTGATAAAGTATTGAATTTGATTGGCTAGAGGGAGATGGAAGGAGAAAGCCAGCACTGTGAGATCGCGTGATAGGTGCTATTAGGGTATTGGATGAATTATCGGACCCACAGACTAGCCTGCAATGTCCTAGGTGCTTATTGTCAACACCCAGAAGCCTACAAATGAACCAACTGTTGAAAACATGAAGAGACAGTCTCTATGGACATGCCAGAAAAATAAATCTCAGGTTAGTTTGTGGAATTAAAAATCAAAACATAAAGAGAGAGGGGAAGAAGGAAAGAAAGAAGGTAGAAAGAGAGAGACAGAAAGAGATGGAGAGAGAAAGGGAGGAAGGAAGGAGAAAGGAAAAGGGGGAAAAATAAATGACAGAGTGGCTTTGTAATTTTCCTCCCTGTTCACATGAGTAGCAAATCATCCCTGCATTCTTCAAGCCATTTCCTCATATTTCATCTTGTTTCATTCTTACCACAACCTCAAGGGAACCCTTTTTAAAATTTTTCATGTTATTTTAGTTTTTTTAGAGACAGGGTCTCACTCTGTTGCTCACGCTGAGTGCAGTGGCATGATCATAGCTCACTGCAGCCTCAAACTCCTGGGCTCAAGCGACCTTCCCACCTCAGGCTCCTGAGCGGCTGGGACTACAGGTGCACACCACCATGCACCTGTTTTAAAACATGTTTTAAAACATGTTTTAAAAATGTTTTGTAGAAATGAGGTCCTGCTATGTTGCTCAGACTGGTCTGAAACTCCTGGGCTCAACATATCCTTCCACCCCGGCCTCCCAAAGTGCTGGGATTATAGGCGTGAGCCACTGTGCCTGGCCTTATATAACTGAACACACAGAGGTTAAATTACTTGCCCAGGATAATACAGCAAACAGTCAAGGGGTGGGCACCCCATCTAATCTCTCCAGCGAGCAAAGCCAAGCGGGCCTGTTTGTTCTGTGCTGTGAAATTAACCCTAATGGCTCTTGCTTGGGCTCCCTCTGCCCTCATGTTGCCGTTGGAGTCAACATATGGTATGATTTAGAGACTTTCTCTCTGAAGGCAGGGGATGGACTTAATGATACCCCGAGATCCCCTGCCAAAGAATGGTTTTCTTGTAATTCTAAAGACACATAGTGGGCCTCTATGGAAACAGAGTCCCATGTGCAGGAAGTGGGGACTGGGCCCCCTTTCTTGTCATTGATCAGTTGCATATGTCAGGAAAGGGCATGAAAGGCAAGAAACAGATGTTTCCTGATGGGGCGCCTTCCTGATAAGGGGATCTCCTTGCTTGTCCACCAGCAGCCCTACCTGAGCTGTGAATCCCCAGCCAACAGAGTCAGCAGAACCCCTAACTTAGGTGGTTTCCCCCATGAGTCTGCCCCAGGGACTCCTCGTCCTCTATTCTTCCTGGCTCAAAACTGTGGAAGCGTACACCCCTCATCCGCTATGGTGGGCAAGACAGGGAGTCTCATTTAGGGAATGGGGGCTGGCAGGGGTCTTTGGGATGGATTTCTCTTTCTGACACGAAGATCATTTCCTGGAAAAGCAAAACACAACAAAAAAACCTGCTGCCATTTTGACTCTACAACCACTTAATGTGGTGAAGAGTTGCCGTAGCAACATGATTTCTGCCTCAGCTTGACAGAAATTCATGCTTGCCTGGTTTGAAAAGAAAAATTGGACATTCAATCTGCACCAGAGAATTTATACATAAAAGCAGATAGTAGCTACACATTCTGCCTTTATTATTATTTTTTAACATTTTAGTATGCATTTCGAGCACATACAAAAGTAGAGAGAATAGTATAACAATGCTCCTTGTACTTATCACCCGGCTCCCACAGTGATCAGCATACGGCCAAGCTTGGTTCATTGATCTACTTGCTCATTCCCCAGCCCCCACCCACTGTATTAGTTTTAAACAAATCCTGGATATCATATCATTTCACCCACCCACAAATACTTCAGTATGAATCTCTAAGAGATAGGGACTCTATTTTTAACAAATGATTCTCACACAAGTAATAAATAAAAGAGAAAGAAGGAAGATTTCAGAATACAATTTCTGCCTTTCTCCCCAAACATTTTTTAAACTGCATCTATTCCCTTTTTAAAAATATCCTGCTGGGTACAGTGGCTTGAGTCTATAATCCCAGCACTTTGGGAGGTGGAGGTGGGAGGATTGCTTGAGGCCAGGAGTTCAAGACCAGCCCGGGCAACATAGTGAGACCCTCGCATTTATGCAAAAAAAAATTTAAAAATTAGCCAGACATGGTGGCTGCACCACTGGTCCCGGCTACTCTGGAGGCTGAAGTAGGAAAATCATTTGAGTCTGGAAGATTAAGGTTGCAGTGAGCCATGACTGCACCACTGCACTCCAGCCTGGGTGACAGAGGGAGACCCTGTCTCAAAACAAAAAACAAAACAAAACAAAAAAACTAAAGTAGCATAGTGTCAACTTTAGACACTATGCTTTGGCTTAAAATATATAGCATTATGTAGCAGGCAAAGTTCCAAGTTTACATGGATTATCTCATTTAATCCCCACAACAGTCCTAATATTATCCCATTTTACAGATGAGGAAAATACGTCCTGGGGAGATTAGTAACTTGACCGATATCAAACACTTCGGTTATGTAAATAAGCAAACACGTTGTTTTTAGTTCCTAATCAGGCCTACTCTTACCATTGAAAGGGCTGCATATTTATGTTACGACTTGAAACTCGTCAGTGGTGCATGCTTTCCCATGCTTTGCATTTGTGTACCCACTCTTCAGACGTGACATTAACATCTTATTGAGCAGATCCCTGTAAGAAGCCACTGTGTGATTTAAGGATTATCCTCAAAATGACCACCCATCTTAATCCTCTCAAAGTCTATTTTCATTTCTATTGCATATATTCTATTAAATCCTGAGAAGTCTCCTTCAGTGGAAACTTTTGGGAGGTTTGATCCCCGAGAAGTGGTTCTGGGAGGTAGATGCCATGTTAGATGATGTCACTCAACCACTTTCTGGCTGTGTGACAAGGTAGAATAGCTAGCTGTCCCTGTCAGAACCTCGCTACATTGTTGTGCAGTCATCTATTTACTGGTTTGTTTCCTCAGAGGCTCCTTAAGGCCAGGAGCCAATTTGCCATTTGTTGGTTTGGCTGTTTGTTCTTTTTCTGTATCTGAGCATTGACACTGGTACACAGTAAGTACTCAGTAAATATGCTTTTCCAGATACAGTTCTCTGAGTTCTTTTTATTTTTCTTTCAAACTGAACAAACAATGACGTATCTGGCCATGACTAAAATACAGAATAGATCAAAGCAGCCACTTAATTCAGGGAAAGTTAACATTTCTTAATTGAGGGAAAAGGTATCCTTTTCTGATTGATTTTCCACAATGTCTGCCCACACTGACATTGTTCAATGTGCAATTTCCCAATGGCTTTATTTTATTTTTATTTTTATTTTTTGAGAAAGAGTCTCATTCTGTCACCCAGGCTGGTTTGCAGTGATGTGATCTCAGGTCACTGCAACCTCCACTTCATGGGTTCAAGCAATTCTTGTGCCTCAGCCACCCAAGTAGCTGAGATTACAGGTGCATACCACCACGCCTGGCTAGTTTTTGTATTTTTAGTAGAAATGAGGTTTCACTATGTTGGCCAGGCTGGTCTCGAACTCCTGGCCTCAAGTGATCCACCTGCTTCAGCCTCCCAAAGTGCTGGGATTACAGATGTGAGCCACCGAGCCAAGCCCAACCAATGATTTTATAGACATAGTCTTTGGAGTTTAACTTGGAACAAGTTAGTGCTATATTATCTGAAGCTTAATATTTATTGTTTTCATAGTTAAGACTCTTAAGTTGAATTCTCATTACTAATAGTATTTTTAGTTTTGTAACAGGTGAATGCACACAATAAGAACTTCAAGGAACAATTAAAGTCAATATTAAGAGTGTTCAAGTGTTTCCAAATAATTCCAAAATATTTTCCTCACACTTAATAGTACCGTGATAAAGGCCATCTAATTCTCATAGACTGTTCTGAATTTAAACAGTTGTCCCATTTCCCCCCCTTGCATTTACCAGGTCATATGCCAGGTTTGGGCTCATAAGATATCATTACTGCACGTAATAGGCTAATAACAAAATCAGACTTATACATTGATTTGACATTTGTCCTTATTTGAGCTTGTACTTCTTTATTTTTAAGTTTTTAATCATTTTTAGAGACGGGGGACTTGCTATGTTGCCCAGGCTGGTCTTAACTCCTAGCCTCAAGTGATCCTCCGGCCTTGGCCTCACAAAGTTTTGGGATTACAGGCATGAGCCACCACACCTGGCCAGCCCTGCAGCTTTTGCTTTTTACCATATTTTATTCCATGTGACAGCAAATACTCAAAGTATCTCATACTATGTGTGTTGGGATTACATTGAAAATTATTTCTCTAAAAATGTGACTGTGTATTCTATATAGTTGAAACTATATTTCCTGGGAAATAGAAATAATTCTAGGTGGGCAAGCACTGTGTAAAAAAAAAAAAATCAGAACTCTGGAAATTTTCTTTGCTCTTTTTGCTTATTATAAAATCATAGGAAAACATTTAAAAAAAAAACCACAGGAAACAATTTAGCATTTGACCATATATGTTACCTACCACCTATTTTCTGCACTTTTGTCAAGAAAGAGTCTAAAAATGGTATTTTTGATACTGAAAGGTATGTGTGTTGGTAGAACTCAGAAGTAAGGTATTTGAAATTCCGGTTCATCTAACTGACTTCTTCGCTACCATTGAGAAACTGCTTATTTTGGCATGGCTCACTTTAACCTACCAAAAATGAGGCAATGTAGGAGTCTTCCCCATGAGGTTGTTGAAGATTGTTGAAGATATGACATTGCAATGTTAAATGATTAGGAAATACAAACACATGTCTAGGCAGCATTGACTGAGCATTCGACTAATATTTATTTGATAAATATTTATTCTTCTGCCTAAAAAATAATCATGGGTGTTATTCCAGGTTCTTGGACCCTTCACTTTCTAACCCCAGGGTTAGGTGAGGTCATTCACCCTAGAGTTCTTTTTTAACTCAAGGAAAATAACCAGGCAACTAGAACATTAAGTGTACTAACAGCAAAAGAAAGGTCTGGTACTACAGAAGTCACAATGAAGGATTCTGGAGTGAGCAGGAGGGGAAGCGTCTCTGCTGCCCACTCACAGTCCCTGGGTGATATATTGGTGCCCAAGAGCTTGAGAACAAAATGCTCCATTCCTCCTGGGATCCCCACACCCCTGTGGTGGTCTCCTGAGCCTGGCCCATGCTGGGAGGCTCTGGCTCTCCATGGAGACTGCACACAAGAGTGTTGGTCTTACACTGTGCACAACCTCTCACAGGCATTTGCCCCCAGATCTTTTTTCTGCTTGGTTGGGGGAAGGCTGGATATTGGCCAATTGCTATTATTGCTAGGTGCAAACTTTCTGCTAAGTTAAATATGACCCCTTGTCAGAACCAAAATTGAAAATTGTGGTTTCAGGCCAGGCACAGTGGCTCATGCCTATAATCCCAGCACTTTGAGAGGCCAAGGCAGCAGAATTGCTTGAGCCCAGGAATTCAGCCTGGGCAACATGACGAAACCTTGTCTGTACAAAAAATTAGCTGGGCATGGTTACAGGCGTCTATAGTCCCAGCTACCCAGGAGGTTGAGATGGGAGGATCAGTTGAGCTCAGAAGGCTGAGGCTGCAGTGAGCCATGATCTCACCACTGCATCCCAGCCTGGGTGAGAGAGTAAGACCCTGTCTCAGAACAAACAAACAAACAAACATAAACAAAAACACAAAGAAAAGAAAAAAAAGAATATTGTGCTTCCTTTCAAAGCTGAGTTTTAGAGTGCCAGGTTCAGAGCAAAGAAGCATCTTCGCTTGTGTTTAATGGAAGTACCTGATGCTTGCATAAGTTGTTGACACAAAAGCCAGCCTCCCTCATCCAGTCTGCTGGAGGTCACCCTGCACCCCTCTTTCAGGAATGTTTGGAGAGTTGACAGAAGAGTCAACCAAACCTAAATTCAGAAAGTGTTACATTCATCAGAGAGGAAAGAGCTTTTCCTTGTTGCTGCCATTATAGCTCAGGAGACGCACAGAGTGAGGTGTCAAATTTACCTAAGTCATGATACTCAAAACTTTACATTTGTTTTTATCAATTTAAAAATACAGCTCTTGAAATAAATAAGGCCATTCCTTCTGGCATCATTCATTTTAAATGCAGGCATAATTCTATGTACAATAGCAAATCCTGGAATGACTTGTTGGAAGAACCAGACTTTGAGAAATAAATAATTTAAAAGATAACAACTCTCTGTAAATAAAACTTGGCACCAAGATAGTTAAGTGGGTTACCAGCACTAAATAAATATACTGAGACTTACTATGTTGCAGGTACTGTGCTAAGCATATTACATGGATGACTGCCTTAGTCTATTCAGGCTGCTATAACAAAATATCTTAGACCTGGTAACTTACAAACAACAGAAATGTATTGCTCATGGTTCTGGGGTCTGGGAGGTCCAAGACCAAGTCATAGATCCAGTGTCCGACGAGGGCTCAATTTCTACTTCCTCGCTGGTGCCTTCTTGCTGCATCTTCATGACAGAACAGACAAACAAGCTCTCACCCCTTTTATAAGGGCATTAATCCCATTCATGACGGTTCTGCTCCACCTCTTAATACTGTTGCATTGGGGATTAGGTTTCAACATATGAATTTTGGAGGGATATGGACATTCCCACCACAGCAATTGCCTAATTTAATCTTCATTACATGGAAGATAAGTACTATCACTCTGTCCAGTTTCTAGAGGAGAAAACTGAGGCTTGGAGGTATTTGCTTGCCCAAGGTCACAGAGCAAGCAAGTGATAGAGCCTGGCAGGGCTCACGTTACCCTGGCTACTCTTACACCTGTGCTCTTGTCTGCCATGCCACACTGCCTCTCTAAGCCACAGGAGTACTTTCTCCTTCAACACTCATGCCAATCAGGCTCTGTGATACAGTAAGAGTGATTTCTTTGTTTATATGAATTAGAGCTTTATATTTGGGCATTAGTATTCCCAGAAGAATAAGCAAGTGAATTGGTTAGGTGAAATACATTTATAATAATCAATTTTCACAAATCTTAAAACTCCTTGAGAAATTTTATAACGGTTAAACACTTTAATCCTATGAGGGAACTAACTATAATTCTGTACATACTTTATTTTAAGATTGAAATATGCATCAAATTTGGCTCTAAAGTGACTTTCTACAGAGTGGATGCTATTTTTTCTTTCAGATTTTTCCACTGGCTAAAGCCGTAAGTCTATTTTTCACAGGAAATTATCCTGACCTAAAGGTGTTAGGATGAGGAAAGTGATCATACCCTAGAAAACCTTGTAGCAGGCTTTAATAATGTTTCTAGGTCAAGTATCTCCCCTTCACCCCATTTTATTTTTCTTTTCTTTCTTTCCTTTTTTCTTTCTCTTTTCTTTCTTTCTTTCTTTATTTTTTTTTTTGAGATAATGTCTCACTCTGTTGCCCAGGCTAGAGTACAGTGGCGTGATCATGGCTCACTGCAGCCTCAACCTCCTGGGCTCAAACAATGCTCCTACCTCAGCCTCCCAAGTGGCTGGGACTACAGGTATGCACCGTCGCACTTGGCTAATTTTTATTTTAATTCTTTTTTAAAAAACTGTTTGTACAGACGTGGTCTCCTTATGTTGCCCAGGCTGGTCTTGAACTTCTGGGATCAAGCAATCCTCCCACCTTGGCCTCCCAAAATGCTAGGTTTACAGGCATTAGCCACTGTGCCCGCCCCCCATTTTCCTATTATTTTGTCTTCTCTCTTCCCGGCTACAGGGATTTCTCTCAAGAGATAGGCTGGCTTCACATGCAATTCTTGGTGCTCTCCTTGGGATGAGTATCTATGGTACCTTCTAGAGCTGGTAATTGCAATGTGACCACCATGGACACCCATTAGCATGTCTGCTCCACCCCTTCTTTGGGTACATGCCCCTCTGGTCCCCCAAACAGAGACCTGGGGCCTTCCTTTACACTCTCCTCTCTCTTCTTCCCCACATCCAAATGGTGACCAGGATTTGCCTTTACCCCGGAACCTTCTCTCCATGCACAGCCCATTCTCGGCTCAGGTTCTCCTTATTTCTCACCTGGATTAATGCTATGGTTTTTCTCAACATCTATGCTTGGCCTCTTTTGTGGGAGGCTTTTCTTGTCCACCTGCACCCCTCAGTCTTGGCAGGATGCCCTATATCTTTGCACTGCAACTTATCCCATGTACACTGATTACATATTTAATTTTGTCTGTTCCTCCAATTCACCATAAGCTTCTTGAGGTTGAAGACTGTGTTTTGTCCTTGAATGGCCAGCTCTGAAAAATGCCCGACACATCGCTGATACTCATTGTCTGTTGAGTAAATGGAAGATGATTTGCAGTTGGTGCTGTGTTTTGTGTTACTGGGGGAATCTTGTCCTGAGGGATCTGAGTGTGAATATGCAGCTTCTCTATCTGGGGCTTTGGGTAAGTCCGAGTTGTTTTTTTGTTTGCATCTCTTTTGCAAAAATGAATGAGAACACAGAAAAATCAACGGCATTTAGCACAATGTTATAAATATTACAGGTCAGAAATAAACTTTGTTTTGTTTTGTTTTGTTTTGTTTCTGAAACAGAGTCTCTTTCTGTTGCCCAAGCTGGAATGGTGTGATCACGGCTCACTGCAGCCTTGAACTTCTGGGTTCAAGCAATCCTCCCACCTCAGCCTCCTGAGTAGCTGGGACTACAGATGTGCGCCACCACCCCTGGCTAGTCTTTGTATTTTTTTTTGTAGAGATGGGGTTTCTCCATGTTGCCCAGTCTGGTCTCGAACTCATAGGCCCAAGCAATCCTCCTGCCTCAGCCTCCCAAAGTACTGTAGAAATACACTTTTTAAATTAAAACAGGCAGATTGAATGGGGCTCAAACCTAAGGATTTAGTTTTTAGGCTCTATGATGTAGAAAAACATCTGTTTTTTCGATATTACCAAAACCTCAGCATATTGTATAGTATAATACTTGGTTATAGCAGGCATTTAAAAACAGTAAATAATAAAAACAATAAGAGCTATCATTTGAGTGCTTCCCATGTGCTATGTATTTCCTATTCTGAATATTATGTGAATATCTTATTTAGTCCTCACAACAGTTTTATGAAGTTAGTATTATTATTATTATCTCTATTTAACATTTGAGAGCACTGGGACCCAGAGGACTTCAGTGACATGGTTAAGAACAACCGCAAGTCAGTAATGGCACCAGATATGGACCTGGTTGTCTAATTTCAGAGCCCACATGCATTAATCACTACGCCGAAATCGGTGCACTAGTGACTAAATCTGTCATCCTCTACTCAGCTAACTCCCAGCCGGTGAGAGATAGCTGCTGAAATGTGATTTGTAGCAGGCAGAGAAAAACCAGGATTTTTGTTGCTGACATCCTTTCTGATAGTCACAGTTAGCTTACTCAAATTCAGGCAAGTAATTGAAATAATCACACATGCTCAGGTGTGTTTAACATGATGTCTTTTCTTAGCTATAACTGAGGGTAGACTTCACTCAAAGGCATTACTCCTCAACATCCATCTCAAAATTATCATTCTGGAAGATATTTGCTCATATTACTTGATTTGTGTAGGAGTTGAGGCTTTTTAAAGAATGGATGCAAAATATACTTAGTGCTAAAACATACAGAATTTTGAATCTTTTCTTGTCATGGCAAAAGAATGAAAACCATGTGCCTACAGCCACCCACACCTTTGGAACAGTTTTTACCCTAGTTGGCTTGGTTTTTACTTGTGGATTGAGAAAGATAAGTATAACGTGGGCCAGAATCGCGTTGGCATGAATATGGCCTGACTCTAAAAACTATTTTAGCCAAAAACTTTTAAAAGGCAGCTCTGGGAATTACCAACAGATGGGTTCTCAGATGACCAGCTTTACCTAAACGTGGCCAGAAGGTCTCCACCACACTGGGCAGGTTTGTGGGTTTCTTTAAAATAGTTGGTGAAAAACATCAACCTTAAATTTTACCTTTTCTCTCTGATGTCCACCACTCTGTATTACCAAACCATAAAAATGTGATCCACTGAGCCTACTCGTATAAAACATCACAGAAGTGAAGAGGAAATTAGATTCTATTAATTTAGTGCTTTACTCAGTTGTTTAAAAAATGTGTCTGCCTCAAGCTTTTGGTTATAGTCTGGTTCACAATAATATTAAGACCTTTTTTTTTTTTTCCTTTTTCCTCATTGTTAAGCACCAGTTCTAAGTTTTTAAACATTACTTAAAAATACATCTTTAGGGGTTACACCATGTGTCAAATTCTCAAAGATTTAAGGACACGTGGAAGGCTTTTTTACAGTTAGGAGACTCAGTTATTTATGGCAAAATTACCAATGTGATACTGAAAAACATTTCTTCCAAGAGCTGTGCACAAATAAATGCATTAATTATTGCTTTAATATTAAGAACTAAAAAACAAAGAAACTGTTTTTAAAATTTCAAAGCCACTCCAATAAACTTCCCAGATTAACTTATCTCCCAGTTTCTCTGGTTTCTTAAGGAGCATGCCTGGACTGTACTCTCTACAGACAGGAAAATGTTCTAGAATGAAAAACAATCAGTAGCTTAACTTGTGTCCAAAACAAGGCTGTTGAAAGTAAACTATCAACAACTCATAAAGCTACATTATGTTAATAGCTCTTTAACGACGTTTGAAATTGAAAAATGTTAAATATTAAGTGAGAATTGAAAAGTCATGGGAAAATTTTTACTGCAATGTGTATATATGTGGGAGAAACTAACAAATAAATACTTCTGCAATATTTGTGTGACAATATGTCAAATATCAGACTTGATGTTTTCTGGGCAAAAGTAGATACCAAGAGTATGCAATGGTTGAAACTCTTATAACTTTAAGTTCAGATCTTTGCATTTCATTATATGTAAATTATACTTCCATTAAAAATAAAAACAATCCCCAAAACGCTCAAGGTCATAAAAAACAAGGAAAGCCAGAGAAGCTGTCACAGCCTTCCCAAGAGACATGAGGATTAAATGTGATGTCCTGGATGAGATCCAAGACCAGAAAAAGTGAAAAATAAAGAAATCCAAATGAAATATGGAGTTCGGTTAGTAACAATGCGTGAATATTGGTTCATTAGTTGTGACGTGTCCCACACTAAGATGTTAACAGTAGGAGAAACGGGAGGCGGGGTATAGAACTATGCAACTTTTCTGTAAGCCTAAAACTATTCTATAATTTCAAAAAGCGTATTTTTAAAAATATAAACAAGGAGGACAAGAGAGAAAATAGTGTGACAGTCGCTGAAAATACTGCAGGAAGGTCAAGAAAGTGAACATTAAAAGAACGGTATACATTATCTATTTCAAACAATGTGTAAATTAGCCACAAAGGGCAAATGTTTTTATCTATTGGGTATTGGTGCTGAATACTTTTTCATCACATTTACTTTCCCATGATAAAACAGGTTAGGTGGTCATTATGCCATTATTTTCTAGCTGGTTAATGTTAATAAAAGGCTTGGACACATGCAAATGGCAATGAACTAAATAAACAATATAGCTTTTATTTTCAGCACAAACATAATCCTCGTTGTAAATTATCTAATGCCACTAATCTGTCCTGCTGAACCCCATCATCCAGGAGTTACACACATTCTTTATACACAAAAAAATCATTGTGCCTGCCAAAACGTTTCCAGGTATGAGTGCGTGTGCGGAGAGATGCGTAAAGAATACTCGATTACCATGCCACCTACATCTTTTTGTTAAAACTGCCTTTATGAAGGCTATAATCCTTATCAAATTAAACCCTGCGGATCCCCCTTTTAATACACAGGGAGTCTTCCTCCTCATTTATGGGCGTCGGCGCTAAGCAGCTCTGGAAACTGGCAGACCCAGCTGTGCAGCGATGTCCAGTGTCGCCGCATCTGCCCCGCGGGGTGCAGCATGAGTCTTCCTTTGTGGCGTGCGGCTCCATCGGAACGCGCGTTGCGACGACAAATTCCTTTTTTCCCCCCCGCAGTTAACAGTTCTGGGGCAGAGGCTGGTGGAGAGGCCCAGAGCCCACTCAGACCGAGATGAAGATGAGGAAAAGCATGAGCAGGAAGAGGCTGGCGGCCGCGGCGGCCACAGGGAAGAGCTCGGTGCGCGGCGCAGCCTCCCGCGACGGCGACTCCTGGGCTGCGTCGAGGAGCCGCGTTGCCATAGGAACCGTAGCGGCGCCCCCAGCGAAACCCTGCGTTTGTGACAGGAGAAGCTAACCGCGGCCGCCCACTCCCACCCGCGCTTCCTCCCCGCCCCCACCGGCCGTGCGCGAAAAGCAGAGATCCGAGAACCGCGTGCGGTACAAACGGCAAAAGCTTCGCGCGCATTTTCCGGGAGTTGAGCGCGCGGCCGCAGGCCGGGAACCTACCGCTCTCAGGCTCCCAGCCCGGGCGCTACGACCCTGTGGGCGCCGCCTGTACAGCCCCTCCTTCCAGCCCGCTCGGGCGCATCCCCCAGGCCGGGCCAGCGACGCGGGCACCGGGAGCCCCTCCCGCCGGTCCGGGCTTTGGCCCACACCCGGGGACCGCGGAGTGGGAAAGGAACTGCAGGGCGGCGCCTGGCCGGCCGCGGACGAAGTTCGAGGCCGGAGGGCGTTTTCTTTTTTGCAAAATTGCCCCAAAGCCAGGGCCGCATGTACCTACTGTCTCCTTTGCCCCGCATGCTCCAAGAAAATAAGACACATTCTACCCCGAGTCCTAATTATTGGGCCATTTCCTTAACGCGCGGTCTGTCCCCGTGGCCAGAAGCATACTGCGAGATGCAGTTTGGGTAATTAACAAAGAGACGAGACCTAACTGGGCTTCCGAAATGCTCGATACTGCGGCCGGGTCGCCCCGCATTCGGGCATCGCGCGGTTCCCGGCCTTCGGGACGTTCCGGCCCGGCCGGACTTTGACCGCTGGCGTAATTAGGAGAAACGCAGAAGGCGGACGCTCCCCAATTTCCCCATCGAGCCTTCTCCTCCCGAGTCTGCGAAGCCCCTGGCTCAGGAGACACCGGCTCCGCGCCTCGGCCTGCAAATCCGCTTCCAGCGAGCGCAGGCCCTGTCGCTCCGGGCTATAAATATTAATAAGCTGCGCGGCTCCGGGCTTAATTATCTCCCTTTAATTGCAACTCAACAAAAAATCCAGTCTCCTGCCACTCAGCCCCCCTAGGTCGGGATCGTTTGGTTTCGGTGTCAGGAGGCTCCCCGGGCTCAGAGTCGTTCTTTGTATTCCGCAGTCCAACCTGGAAAGCATATGCTGCACCTCTGCGCCGGTTAAAATCACCCCCAGACAGATTCGAGCTGCCCCCTCTTCGCCTTTCATTCTGTCGCCTGCGTCCCCAGCAGCCCCGGGTCCCCAGTTCCCTCCCCTCCACCAGAGGACCCTGCCTCTATCCTTCCGCCGCACAACTAACGCAATAGCCTGAGGGGTTTGGTAAACAGAAGCGGCCCGGGAGGGGGTGGGATTCGCTCCGGGTGTGACCCAAAGGCACCTGCGGCGGCCCAGGCCCTGGACGAGGCCTGCCGGCCTTGTAAAGGCCTCCGCGTCTGTGCGCGGCAAAGCAGCCCTAACGGTTTCACCGCAGCCCACGTCTCTCCAGTCTGCAGGCCCGGCCTTCCCTGTGCCCGGCTGCGTCCGGGCCGTTCTTCCCCACCGCGCCTGCAGCCCGCTCCCTCCCCAGGGGCTTATCTTGTGCCCCTAAGTGGCTGCGCGCAGCCGAGAAGGGATGCCCGGCTGCAAGGGGGCCGCTAGCCAGGAACTCAGCGCGCTGTCCCCAGGGTCGTCTGGAGGCCCGGGGGTCGTGCACTGCTGCAGTTCTTCGTCATCCACCGCCCTCTCTGGAGACGCGATGCCAAAGCTGAGAGCCGGGGCGGTGGTGGGGAGCCAGGGTCTCGCCGCGACTCCGGGGACGCCCAGGCTGACGCTGCCTGCGTCCACTGCTCAGGTCTCCCTCAATGTCGGCTCCTCTTCTTGTCCCAGGGGCTTGCGACGCCCCGGGGAGGCCGCTTCTCGTTCGCCAGGCGGGGAGCCGTCAGCAAGGGGAGGCCTTGGGGGAGCCCAGCCGCGTTCAGCCCGAGAAAGCTGGTGGAGACGGCCAGGAGCCCGTCCGGAGGACACACCTGTCGCCGCCTATGAAGGCCGGGCTCTCCATGCGCAGACCTGGTCGCTCAGACTCATAAGGCACCACTGTAGGCTGAGAGGCGCTGCCTAATTATGTCTTGCCTGCTTATTTCAGTTCGAGACTTGTGTGCCCGCAAACCGCTGCCCAAGGCAGAGAGGTGCTGTGTACTTCCTGGGGATTATGATGGTTATTTAAATACATAACTGTCTGTTTACTTGATGTATTTCCACTTAAATTACAAGAGGAAAGTTCAAATTGCAAAATAAGGATTCAGGTAAAGCACCCAAAGAAGTTAAATTAGCTCTAATTATGTTTCAATTTAGAATGCAGACCCAATTAAAAGAAACTAAGCGTTCCACAACCTGAAATTGCCAGTGATCAGACTGATGGTCACAGAGTTTCATGATTGCTAACCTTCTACTGACATGAGAAACAAGAAATCCACCTGGGCTACTTCAAGACTGTAGCTCTTGTGGGCAGTTTCTGCAGGTCACTCAAGGCAAGATCAGCTTTTTTGCTAAATCAAAGTTTCCTGTATAATTAACATAGGCTCAAGGCTCTGGCAGCAAATAGTTAACTGAGGCCCAGAGCTGGGGACAGCCATTTTGGTGGGCAGGTGGCAGGTCAGTGCTGCTCTCATAAAACCACTGTGGTTTGCATCTTCGCTTTTCTTCCCCCGCCCAACCCCAAGTCTAGCACTCAGGTCACCTGGGTGGGGAAGGAGCCTGCCTGATGGGCAGAAGTTGGTCGCCTGGGAGGAGGGGGTCATTGAGGGCAGGAGCAGCAAGACAATAGGATGGCAGCAGTGGGCATTTGGGCAGGTATGGGTTTTACTTATTATACCTGCACCCAGCAGCTATTCAGTAAGTATTAAAGGACCCAGAGCTACATGAAGACCACGTGGGGTTGACCTTCTCTAAAGGGCCGTTGAGCTAAGCCACTTCATTTAGAATCAGGCCTCGAGCTTGCATGGAGTAAAATGTGTTCTGTCCTACTTTTCTTTCTGCTCTGGTGTGGGAGGCAGGCAGTGGTGGGAGCCAGGCAGCCACAAAGTCCTCCTGTCCCTTTGGAGCACAAGATGGCATCTGGAAATCAGCTAGTGGGAGTATTTCTTGGAATGTCTTGGAAACTCTTTCATCTCAACCAAGGAGGGTTGCACAAGGCTGGGATAGGCGTTTAAAAATTGTTCTTTGCTAATGACAATCCTGGGTGCTCTCTCTCTCTCTCTCCCCCCCTGCCCACCCAACTTTGTCTCTCTTCTCTCTCTTACACTCACCCACATATACACACAAATCTGCTGTTTTTGTATTTTATATTACCCTTTTTAGCTTGATAAAGATCAAAGTCACGTACTAACTTGTCTCTTGGAAACCCTACATACAACTCCTGGTCTTCTCTGGCAGTAAAAGTCTGAAAGCTGTTTTTGAATTCTGCTAGCTCAGCCTCACCCTACCCCTCCCCAGATGATGCAATACTAGAACAGGGCCCAGAAAGCTGCTGTGTCTGTCACCAGCTGGCTGAGTCTTGCCTCGAGGTGCCACAGAGAACTGGACCAAACAAGAGCTTTGCTGAGTGATTTTCCCCCAACGGCTGGAGCTGCTGCAGAAATCACAACGAAACACCCTTTGTTGTTATGGGACTTCAGATCTGACAGAATCTTTGCTGGTTCCTTATGACAAATCCTTATTATCTGCATTTAAAGATGAAGAAACTAAGGCTGAGAGAGGTTAAGCAATTAGGCTTAGGCCACATAGAGAGAATGGGGGTCTTCTGTGTCTGTCTTGGGGCTTTTGCTACCACACCCATCACCATCACCATCACCATGGAGTCAACAGGAGACACTGGGCTATAATCAGTTTTTGGAGAGATGGTTTTGTCCTGGAATTCACATTGCATCTTCCCCGTGTTTTGCTGTGTTTGGCAGCAGGTGCACAAAAAACAGCTGTCAGCAGCAGAAGGACCAGTGGGTGCCTGATATGCTTTGGGTCTGTGTCCCTTCCCAAATCTCATCTCGAAGTGTAATCCCCCTCTGTCCAGGGAGGGATCTGTAATCCTCATATGTCAAGGGAGGAAAGTGAATGGATCATGAGGGTGGTTTCCTCCATGCTGTTCTCGTTATAGTGAGGGAGTTCTCACGAGATCTGATGGTTTTAAAAGGGGGCAGTTTTCCCTCTTTCATTTCCCTCTCCTGCTACCTTGTGAAGAAGGTGCCTGCTTCCTTTTTACCTTCCACCATGATTGTAAGTTTTCTGATGCCTCTCCAGCCATCCAGAATGGTGAGTCAATTAAGCCTCTTTCCTTTATACTTTACTCCATCGCAGGCATTTCTTTATAGCAGTGTGAGAATGGACTAATACAGTGCCTGACAAGAAACCAGGTGCAGTCCAGGCCACAGAACCAAAGGCCCATGTGGGAGCTAGGCCTTTCCACAGGATAAAGGTGTCCAGCTGAGGATGTGACATGCATAAGCTAGAAGCCCCTCTTCACAAAGATAGATAGCAGCAGCAGCAGGAGGATTCCCTGACACCCACCCCCGTGGTGGCCATAGATCCTGTTTCTCCTCTTCCCGCCACTGCCCCTGATTGGACACAGGCCCAGGTAATTGCCCTTAATTAGCAATGCAAGCCTGGACTGGGACAGTTTTGTTTGCCCTCAGAAGCTGCGGGATGTGTTATTTATCAGCCCTGGACATTCAGCAATCTCACACTTGTACAACCTACTGGATTTTATACAACATAGACACCCAGACACAGCTACCGCTCATGCTCATAAAATCTACACTTCGCATCTGGTTAGAGCTTGTGAAAATGAGACTGGGATCTACAATAATTGAATACAGTCTTTCTCTGTTTTGCTTGGATTTTCATATTTGCTACTTAGAGCTGCTCATGTCCTAAGCTTGGTGTCACAGAAAATATTGGAAAGAACTAGGTAGGTATTATAGAAAAGATGGCATCCTTTGATGGGTAGACCTGGGCCTAATGAGACTTTGGGGGAGTAAAGATTTCTGTTGACTACTTATAAATGTGTGAAAATTAGTGCTCAATTGCCATTCACCAAAACAGTGAGTCTGGTTGATAATGATGGTGGACATTTATGAGCGCCCACTGTGTACAGGGCACTCTGAGCACCTATTGCCTCATTTCATCTTCACCGCAACCCTATATTGGGTAAGTACTCTGAGTGTACTCATTTTACAGGTGAGGAAACTGAGGCATAGAGATGTTCTGTAACAGTGCTGGTAAGTAGCAGAGTCGGGGTTTGACTAAATTCTGTTCACCTGTGAGTTAGCACAAGCCATCAACCAAACAGGTGAAGCTGGCTTCACCAAAGTTGTAGTCACTAATGCCAAGTGGCTTCATTTGGAAAGTAAGTCTTTATTATCTTGGTTCGATCTCAGATCACTGCAACCTCCGCCTCCTGAGCTCAAGTGATCCTCCCACCTCAGCCCCCAAGTAACTGGGAATACAGGTGTGTGCCACAAGGCTCGGCTAAATTTTTTTTTTTTTTTTTTTTGTAGAGATGCGGTTTTGTCATGTTGCCCAGGCTGGTGTTGAACCCCTGAGCTCCAGTGATCCTCCCACCTCTGCTTCCCAAAGTGCTGGGATTACAGGTGTGAGCCACCATGCCCCACCTAGTCTTTACTGTCTTCAAGAGAACACATTTCAAGTTATTTTTTCTTCCTCTTGCTCCTCTGAATAAGCTGAGATTCCTGCGGCCATGCCTGGAGAAAGGTGGCAAGTGTTAAAAATGGGATGACTTGTTGCCCTTAGTTCCTCCTGTAACCTGCTGTCCCACACAGCTGTCAGTCAGCAATGCCCTGGACAGAGTCTGGCTAGGCTGCCATGCACTAGAAAACTCCTGCTGCCAGCCATTTGACACTAGATGTGTCTTCTTAGGTCAGGAACAATAGTGCCTTTTACATGAATTACATGTATTTACAGTCTACAAAGAAAATTCACTCATGGCCTCTCATTTTAGGTGTTTCCTCTTTGCACTTGGGGCTTTCTCTCTAATTGCAGAATGAAAGGCTGCTTCCCTTGTTAAAAAGATCCCAGGTTAGGCCAGCCTGCCCCCAGATAGAAGCTAGTGATTCACTGTGCCTTCTGAAGGAGGAAAATGCAAACTCGTCAACCTCAGGATCAAAAGGAGGAGGGCAGTCCTGCCCAGACGCTTTCCTACAGGGGGTTTCACCTTCTTTCAACTTGTACTGGTGGCTCACATTGCAATTCATTTTTCCCAAATCGTTCTTTTCCTGTCTGCCCTCCCTCTCCCCACCCCGAATCAGAGTTTGGAAACCCTGCTATCCAGGAGCCAACTGGAAGCATGACTCAGAGCTGCTTTCCTTACTCTTCTGAGCTAACACTCCTTTTTCCCTTTTGGGTGACAGTCAGATGGGAGACCAAATCTAGACTGTCAGGGCAGTTTCTCCAGTAAAGAGATGTGTGTCTTCGGCAACATAGAATGTGGAACAGTCACATGTAGGTTATTTGATGAGTGGAAGACTGGAGTCAGGTTCCTGTGTGTACAGACCCTTCACTGTGGGGTCAGTTTCCATTAGCTCTATTAAGAGCATTTCCAGCTTTCTGACCTCTTCCCCTTTTCACAGGGCTGGTACTAGGATGAGGTGAATAAGACATTGGCCTTGGGCACAAGATTTAAGGGGCTGCCAAAAATTTCTCAGTAATCAAAATATTTTATTTCATTTGAGACAGGGTCTCACAGTGTTGTGCAGGCTGAGTGCAGTGGCACAATCGCAGCTGCACAGTCTGCCTCCTGGGCTCAGGTGATCCTCCCACCTCAGCTTCCCGAGTAGCTGGGACTACAGGGGCACACCATCGCCCTTGGCTAATTATTATTATTATTTTTTTTGTAGAGGCAGGGTTTCACCACTTTGCCCAGGCTGGTCTTGAACTCCTGAGCTCAAGCGATCCTCCCGCCTTGGCTTCCCAAAGTGCTGGGATAACAGGCATGAGCCACCACATCTGGCCTAGATAAATATTTTAATGCAATATTTTTAAAAAAATCAAAATTAACACAAAAATTCATGATCAACAAATAGTCAATTTTTTAACTAAAAATACTATTACTGATCTTCTCTTCTTGTCCCACCCTTCATTATGGCTTGTCATATCACTGCTTTTTAATTTATCTTTTAAATCAGAGGAAAGAAACAGGAATAAAAACTAACTGAAATAAACCTGAGAAAGTAGGTGTGAATGAAATGAAACCAAAAGTACAAGCATTGGAAGTGAGAGGGCAAGAGAATGAGAGCGACTAGATTAATATATGAATAGTTTTTTTAATCAATGGCAATTAAAGATTTTCATAAAGAACTGTTTGACTCTCCAGCTATCATCTGGTTGTCAGCAATTGTTAAAGATATCCCAACAGTTCACAATGGTTTTTAGGCATATATGTGTTTCCCTTAGTCCTCTAAACCTGTCTTTTAGTAATGATACTCTGTTTTTAGAGTGCTTCTTTACTTTTCAAAGCACTTTTTCCATGCATATCATTTCATTTATTCTTCTTATATTAAAAGAGAGAGATAAAATGTATTATCCTTTCTCAGAAAATGGGCAGGTGAGATTGCAGAAGAAAAACTAAAGTAGTTTTTTCAGTGCTAGGCACCGAGCTTGGTGCTTTGCCTACATTTCCTTACTTATTTCCCAGACAGCCCTCAGTTAGAGATATCAGCTCCCTTTTACGGATCAAGAAACTGAAATCCAGGCCAATTGGTTAATTAGCTAGAAATGTTCTCAGAATATTTGTTTCCTAAAATGTATATTTGTGTCCTTGTTTTAGTGCATTTGGTTGTTAGTAAAATTTTTTAAAAAGCCAATTACATTAAGAAGTTATATTCTAACTCCAAAAAATGTTTTATACTTCCATATCTGGTTAAAGTAACTCCAACATTTTCTCTTTGCTTCTTCTGAATGGTCTAATATATACCTATGCCAGAATGAGTCAACGTCTAAAGTGCTAGTTTGATAGAAGTGGAGGGTATCTTAAGATGGAATTACTTTGAATTAAGTAGATGTAAATGATTAGACAGCAAAGTGATTGAGTATTTATTTCTTCTTTACAAATGCGTATGGTTTATGTACTGCCATTTTGCCTTCTGTAGGGATTGTGATAGTGTATAATTCTGTTAGCACTGAACAAGAAAACCAGTTTTACCTTAACCTTGATAACATCGGATGTGTGATTTCTTTAAAAAGATACTACATGGGCAAGTATAAAATTGCTTCTTGGGGTTGTTTTAAAAGCATATTTCTTTGATTACAAATGAAGACATATATTTATTAGATGTTTGCTAATTTGTCCTTCCTCTTACCTGTGAATTGTAGTTAATACACTTTGCCCATTTATCTGCTGGTGACAATGTTTTTCTCATGAATTTGGATGATCTCTTTATATCTTATACATAATCTTGTCTTTCATATCTGGTTAAAATACCATCCTACTCTCCGGCCTTGTAAGTTTTGGTAGACTACATTTAAAAAATAGTTTAATAATTTAAGTGACCAATTTTGCAGTCTTGCCAGATAACTCAGTGGTACTTTGATTATATAGTATATTTATGAAAGCTAATTGAAGTTGATGAGTATGAAGTAGGGAGTAAACTACCTTAACTCTAACAAGTCACGCTCAAGAAGAGAATAAATTTCTGCCATTTTCTATCATTGAAGTAAGAGATACTTAAATAAAAGCAAGTAACTAAAGTAGACCTATGCAGCCTTTATGTTTTTCATTAAAAATAGTAAGATATATTTAACAGAAATTGACATGGGCATCTCTGATTTTGCTTTTTAGCTGTAAAAACATTTCCAAGCAAAGAATAGAAATAATATTTCATTCAAGTCCACATCAGTTACCTGAAATGATAGATTTTGTTGTTAACTCAGATTTAGTTTTCACTTTTTTTTTTCTTGGTACTTTCCCAAAATGGAAAAGAAAAAGTTTTCTGGATCTTTCTAGGTAGTCTTGCAGACAGCCTCTGGGGGACTACACATGATTGTTCTGCCCTAGTTATAAAGGTTTTCTGAGGTGGAAACACCATTTATATCAGTTTTTTTTTTTTCTAATTTAAGGTGCAGTATCTGACCACATGCCCTAAAGTTGTGCATTTTTCTCATGTGCATGCACGTGTGCATGCACACACACACACACACACACACGCACACGCATACTGAATCTTTTACAATCCACCCATGGAGGTTTTTATGGGTGGGGGGGTGGCCATGGGGTCTCACTCTGTCACCCAGGCTGGATTGCAGTGGCATGATCACAGCTCACTGCAACCTCTGTCTCCTGGGCTCGAATGATCCTCCTGCCTCAGCCTTCAGCCTCCCTAGTAGCTGGGGCTACAGGCATGTTCCACCATGCCTGGCTAATTTTTGTATTTTTTTTAGAGACAGGGTTTTGCCATGTCACCCAGGCTGGTCTCAAACTCCTGGACTCAAGCAATATGCTCACCTTGGCCTCCCAAAGTGCTGGGATTAGAGGGTGAGCTACCTCGCCCCACCTTTTTTTGTTTTGTTTTTGTTTTAATTTTTATCTATCTACCCTTAAGGACCAGGAACACACCCATTAGTTGAGAGAATCTCATGATTAAAAAGTGTTGCTCTCTCCTGCTAAGCTTCCCCTCCTCCTTATTACACAGACACACACACACTCACACACTCCTGTTTTGTAAAGTATCCAGCCCTGAATCGGTTCTGGTGAATTAGAGCTTTGCATTGAGTTAGGCAATCCCTCAGTTTTTCCTTTTTAATATAGGAGAATACATGACTTTGACTATCTTGGAAATCTCTTTGCTGCAAATATGCAGAGGAAAAATCAAAGGATAAAAAGAAGTCAAGAAAATAAAATGTTTACAGAATAGTGCCAACTCTGTGTGAGGGGCCTGGCAGTTATGGGTCTGTTGTCTTTTTGTTTCCTGTTTGTTTTTTTTTTCCCAACATTTTCATTTTTATTTTTGTAGAGGTAGAATACTTTGTAGAGACAGGGTGCTGCCATATTGCCCAGGCTAGTTGTGAACTCCTTGGACTCAAGTGATCCTACTGCCTCAATCTCCCAAAGTTCTGGCATGACATGCATGAGCCACTGCAGCTGGCCACGGCCCTGTTGTCTTAATGGCCATGGTTAATGTTGCCGCTTTTCCTTCTCAGTGCCGGGAAGGAGCCCCTTGTTTCTCTAGGAGACCATTAACTTTTACCAAAGCTCTGCTACCAAAAATGGGTTACATATTCTTAGAACATCAGAGGAGCTTCCCCAGGACTTTGAAGGCAAAGTTCTGAAAATATAAATGAGTTGCCACAGATTATACTTTGCTTCCAACAGATGCTACAAAGTTGTTCAAAGCACAGTAGCTTCAGAAAACAGGATATCCTTGAACCATGAAGTTAATTTGATCCATGTGGTGTCCAGAATTCCAAGAAATCCGTCCTGAGGCAGCTTTCCTGCCAATGTTCTCTCTCTGCCGTATTCTGATCTGCTGTACTAGATGAACTATTTATCATTTGGCCTTCCTTATCCAATTATGACATATTTCCAGATACTTTTCTTCCTGAAATATGCCAACAAGCTGGCTGTATGCCCAGGGCATGAAATATCTCCTTAAAATCTCAACATTTCTGTATAAAACCCATTTATAGGTACTTTTTTTGAGAAAGAGGAGTTAGAAAACTGTGTTCTCTGATGGGTGGTGAATCTTTTTTCTAAGATTTATTTGAAACAAACATTGTTCACATGTTTAAAGATTCACCTGGCCTTCTTCCTACTTGAATTCCCCTTTACCATTCCCTACAAATTATTGTTCCAGTGGCTGCAAACATAGCTCCCTGCAGCCTCAAACTCTTGGGCTCAAGCAATCTTCCTACCTCAGCCTCCCAAGTAGCTGGGACTATAGGTGCATGCCACCATGCCCAGCTAATGTTTTGATTCTTTGTAGAGGTGGGGTCTTATCATGTTGCCGAGGCTGGTCTCGAACTCCTGGGCTCCTACTGGCCCAGAAAAACCCTTAGTGGAAGAAAAAGGGAGATAACTCATAATTCTTCAAGTTTGAATTTAGTACCCATTATTTGTTGTACAAAATAGTTCTTGCAGTCTCCTGATTACATTTTAGCTCCTCTCATTTATGGAAGACCCCATCCACAGTTCTTTGCAATTTTTGTAAAAGACCAGAACTATTTACTCATCATCTCTGAGGTCAAGTAGGGAAGAGATTTTCTGTCATAGATTTTCTTCAAAATAATACAGCTCAAGTGTCACTGGACTATCAAACGAATGCCATTATTGATTTAATAGATAGTAGCTCTTAAATGAAGTGAAAGGACCTTTGCTTAATTAATTCAGTAATTCGGTACACATTTATTGTGTGCCTGTCACATGCCCCCACTGGAAGGAACATCTGCCTGTCATTCTGTGCTTACTAAACCAGAGGAATCAAACCATGCAATAATAGTTGGCATTTATTTGGGTTCATAACACATGTTGAGCTCTGTGCTAAGGATTCTTCACACATCATTTTATTTAATCTTCTGAACCATCTGTTCAGGTAGGTATTACGATCTTTATTTCAAACATCAGGAAGCTGAGCCTTACATGGTTTATCTCTCTGAAACCGTAACAGTACAGCTGGGGTTGGCCCCACTTGGCCTAAGTCCACGTATGGCCTGGAATCACCTTAGGTCCCTGACAAGTTCTCCTTTGAGATAATACCAAGAATGGAATAAAGATAAGAGGGTTGAATCTGGAGAAATCATGAAAGGTGTGAAGTCAAGTCAATTTATAGCCGTTATTGTTAGATTGTGGCTGTTTATTTCGTAGATTGTATTACTTTTTGTTTTGAGACAGGGTCTTGCTCTGTCACTCAGGCTGGAGTGCAGTAACATGAACACAGCTCATGGCAGCCTCAACCTCCTGGGCTCAAGTGATCCTACCACCTCAGCCTCTTAAGCAGCTGGGGTTACAGGTGTGAGCCACCCCACCCAGCTAATTTAAAAATTTTTTTTTTTTTTTGTAGAGACAGGATTTTGCCATGTTGCCCAGGCTGGTCTCAAACTCCTGGACTCAAGCAGTAGTCCCACCTCAGACTCCCAAAGTGCTGGGATTACCGGCATGAGCCACTGTGCCCAGCTAGATTGTATTATCGATAACCCTGTTGTTGCCTGTTTATTTATAAAGCCATCACTCCTTAATTTTAAATTGTTGTAAATGTATTGTTCCAGCCGTCTGAGTCTGTAATACCTTGCATCTTCCCAGGGCTCAGATAAAGCTAGCTAACCTCTCCTCTAAGAAGTCTTCCCTGATCACGCAGGCAATGCTGCTCTCTCCCTCCATGAACTTCTAAGCACAGCCACTGACACCTTTCACTGCACATTGCTTCTTAACGTTTTCCTCTTGAGAAAGAGGGCAGGGCCTCTTTTGTATCCTTCCTGGTGCTTTTCACATGATTCATTCTTGCTTTTTAGAGCCAGGGTCTCTCTCTGTTGCTCAGGTGGGAGTACAGTGGCACCATCATAGCTCACTGCAGCCTCCAACTCCTGGGCTCAAGTGATCCTCCTGCCTCAGCCTCCCAGGTAGCTGGGACTAAGGCATGCACCACAGTGCCCAGCAAATTTTAAAAATTTTCTCACTATGTTGCCCAGGCTGGTCTCAAACTCCTGGCCTCAGGCAATCCTCCTGCCTTAGCCTCTGAAAGTGTTGGGATTACAGGTGTGAGCCACTGCACCCACCTACATGGTACCTTTTTAATACATACTTGCTAAACGTAGGAACACCACTTAGGACTTTTGAGGAATCACAGAGGTGAAAAGGGCTGAATAGTTTCAGGGTATGTTGAATTGTCTTGTAGAGAATTCAAGAAGACCTTGGCAGGTGGAAAAGCTCTATCAAACATCACTGTCAGTTTGTTAATCCCTCCAAGAATCCAGCCTGAAAGAAATGAAGTCCATGTAAAGACTCATAAAGACCAAATAAGTGTTTTACGTGGAAAATAAATTAGCAGATTCACTGTCAGATTCCAAATGGCAAGGAAGCATGGAAAGTTGCAGTTTAATGTCCTCAACAAACTTGTCACTGATGGCCAGATGACAGAGCCTGTCAGAGAAACCAGGAGTCACTTTGGAAACAGACTGCTCTGATACACAGCATTCATTCCTGGGCCAGTCTCAGAAGACTAGAAGAGGGTGCACCATGAAATCTCAAAAAAAAAAAAAAATGTACTTGACTGCACAGAAGTTTCCTTTCAATTTTGAGGGTATTTTGGAAGGCAGCTATGCTCACCACTATACCACCAATGCCGCACAATTTGAGGGTATTTTGGAAGCTGTGTGGATTCTACCTATGAAAAGGAGTACTTGTCATGGGAGTCTTTTATGGGAAGTAAAATACATTTGAAAGTCTACTCCAGTTGCATCATTCCATGTAGTATAGGGTTTTTCTCTTGGGAGACACATTATGAGTCAGATAGGGCAGACCCAACTCGTTTCTTTATCATCAAGACTTCCCAGATCTGGCCCTGTCTGCTAAGTATATCACTATTTGTTCAGTGTAATGGGGAAGTAAGAATTGCCATACTAAAAATATGCCAAAGTATTCTGAGAGGCATAAAGAACAGCGAAGAGGTAAAGAAAACAGTAAGCTGATGGAAAGAAATGCTAAATGGAATAAAGGAACCTGTTCATGACCCATCTATCTGATGACAAACATTTATTGGGATTGCAGGTACAGGCCACCATGGTTGGCTAATTTTTTTTTTTTTTTAATTTTCTTGTAGAGATGGGGTCTTGCCATCTTGCCCAGGCTGGTCTCAAACTCCTGGGCTCAAGCGACCTTCCCGCCTTGGCCTTCAAAGTGCTGAGATTACAGGCATAAGCCACCATATTTGGCCTTTCACAAAGTTTTGTACCATGTCCTGGGCCCTATATTAGGTTCAGGGCATGAAATGTGAGACAAAGCAGTCATGGTGCTTCTCTTTATGACTCTTAGTCTATTAGGTGAAAGAGACGGTAATAGAATAACCACATAGAGTAATGTAAAATTGTAACTATGATTGGTTCCATGAAGGGGAGAGTACATAGTACTTTAAACCCCTCACAAAAGGAAAGTGTTACCTAATCCAGTAAAAACACCTGAAACTCGAGGATTAAAGTATCACCTCTGTTAAAAAACAAAACCTCCCAGATTTAGCTAGAAGCACTGATGATCATATGTGTCTGTGTCTATACACATAATATATATATTATTTATTTATTTATTTTAGAGATGGGATCATACTCTGTTGCCCAGGTTGGAGTATAGTGATGCAATCATAGCTCACCATAGCCTCAAATTCCTGGGCCCAAGTGGCTGGGACCACAGGTGTATGCCACCATGCTTAGCTAATTTTATTTTTGGTAGAGGAAGGGACTCACTATGATGCCCAGGCTGACCTTGAACTCCTGGCCTTAAGCAATCCTCTAGCCTTGGCCTCCCAAAGTATTGAGATTACAGGAGTGAGCCACCACACCCAGCCTGTGATACTGATTCTTGCCTACTTCTAAGGTCAGCCTGAGAGCACAGTCATCACTGACATACAACCAGAATGAGAAGAGCTGACGATTACATCAACATCTAGAGAGACTTCTTATTGTGTCATTATCTGATGAGTTAAATCTTTAGGGAGCTCCAGTTCATGTAGCAACAGAGAGGCTGAATTGCAGGGGAGGGGGACTGGAATGGAAAGTTCAAGCAGCAGCCTCCATATTGCTTATCTAGTGTCCCAGTAGGACATCCCATGGGTTGAGTTATTTTTCAGCTGTACAACCTGGTACAACTTAGATTGATGTACAAATAATGGCACTTTTGCTGCTAAATGGACTATTCAAATATGCTCAAAATTTTTGCAAATGAGCTACTTTTTCCAAGGTAGCATACAAATTCCAACATAATTCAAGTTACATGAAGACAAGGCCTTAGCTGTCTTATTCTGTATCTGTAGCACCTGACAATCTCCATCCTGCCACAGGTGCTCAGTAAATATTAGTTAAATGAATGGGTCTATCTAAGTGATTGGTTGGATGTCACAATCTGCCTCTTGCATCCAGTTGCACTGCAGCAAATATTTCATCTTTTTCTAACAAGAGGAAGATCATACAAGGTTTCATGCTTGAGGAAGCATTTTCCCAACTCAAAATCTTTCTGTGTCTGCAATCTACCATTGCTCTGGTTGCAAACCTGGCTTTGACCTTCAGCTCTGTAGTGACTTTTGGGTTGGTTCTCTGTACTTAAGTGGGACAGTTGTCCGACATTAGCTCATCTCTCAATCACTACCTCTGACCTTTGTGCGTGCCCATATCTACCTTGTCTCTTTGGTTTGCCCTGACACTCAGTTTGCAGAGATGCAGCCTTTTGTCTCTGGATCTTTGTTCTCTCTCTCTGATCTCATTACCCACATGACTATGATTGTCAAACCTCCAGCTTCCAAGGGGCAGCATGCCAGCAGACAGCCAGTGGGCTGAAACAACATGCATGGGGCCAGTTGCTTGCTGACTGCAAGGCAGCCAGAGTTTCACAGGTGCTGTTGCATGGCACCATTACAGAGGGCCAAAGAGGGAGTTTCTAGAGCCACGCTATCTAGGTGCAGAGTTAAGGGGCTCATCTTATTTCTTCAAGTTCTTTTGTAAATTAGATGCTTGTTTTATTTATTGATAATACTTTTGCTTAAAAAGATGTTTTCTCTGATTATGAAAGTAAAACATTTTTATTATAGATAATTTGGAAAACATAAGGTGTTACAAAGCAAACACATGATCCCTGTCTTACCATCTAGACATACTTAGCAAACCCTGCTAATGCCTAGATCCTGTTTAGATGCCGTGAGGTAGGAACCCTGTCTTGTGGTGTATGTGTCACATAAGCCACATGGACCACTTCCTTCCTATTTAAGGTGACTTCCACCTTCCCTCCTTCATGCAACCCCAGAACTGGGCATTATCATCTCACTACAGCAATGCTTTCCAACAGCCAATATGGTGCCAGGCTTAGAGTAGCTTTCAGGCCCCTGCAACCTGTTTTGGAAGAAAGCTGTGTATCAATCAAGAAAGCAGCTGGCCTTGTGACAGAGATGGTTAGCTGCCTGCCAAAGCCTATCCTCTCTCTCCGTAGGACAGATCTATAGCTAGGAAGCAGTGTGCAAACATAAGCTACATTGCCTGGCCCCTTTTGTAGTCAGGTACAAAGTCCTCATGTGACTGGTCCTCACAGAGACAATGTGAGCAGGTGTGTGGCATCTTGGGGCCAAGGCCTTTAAGAAGTAGGTGTGCCTCCTCCATCTCCTCCACCAGCTTGCTGCAGATACTTAGGAGTAGAAGATAACGGAGCTACACATGAAAGGAACCTGGGTCCCTAGCTATCACATTGGGGAAGGCCACCTTTGCAGCTAAGCACACCCACCAGGGACCACAACTTGAGCAAGAAATAAATTCTAGAGTGTTGGCATCACAATAAGTCTTGGGTCTATTTGTTACTGGAACCTTGGCGACCTTAACTAGTATAGTCCTGCCAAATGCCTAGTGAATGCATTAATAAATGAAGACACTAAGATCACAGCAGATGATATTCTGCCACTACATTGGAGTTTACAGAGGTTGAGCAGGAAAGACAAACTTAAATACATCTTCTGAGAGGAACTATTATAGAGGTCTGTGCCTAGCTGTTTTCAAAATGTCCATTGAGTTTGCTATTGAAAAAACCAACTCATTTTAATCCTCTGTTCATGGAGCAATATTTCATAGGCTAAAACCTTATGCAAATTAGTTGCTGGAGAAAGAAATAGAAATATTTCTATAGAAATATGAAATAGAAATATTTCTATAGAAATATGCAATAGAAATATGCAAACCACAACTGCCATTAGGAACGCTAGAGCCATTCAGATAAGCAAAACTAATTGATGCAACCAGGGACTGACCATTCATGAGCACATGCAATGGTGTAGATAGTTCAGTCCTCTTCTCCAATAAGAAATGTCCCAGGGATTAGGTGTTTTGAGATCCCCCAGCTAAACTGAGGTTCCAGTGCCAGGGCGGCTAGCAACCCTGCCCCAACGGTAAATGAAGGGAAGCTGAATCAGGATGGTTAACATGTGCCTTTCACGGCACCCTTCTTTTACCTGGAGGATGGCTTAATGTCTACCTGTGACCGGGGGTCCCTCATATGGGAAATTTGTTTATACTTGCAGATGCCCTTGTCTGACCATGGCTCTGGTGCTGGGAGCCTGACCTGTGTTCTCCCTGGCATCCGAGGGGAAAATTCAGCCTGGGGCAGCCCCTGGTCCTTCAGATGGAAGGCACAAATTCAATACACCACCACAGTATGGAACAAATTGAAAGGTTTTTATCTACAGATTCTAGGCAACGAGAGTGCAATGAGCTGGGAGGGCAGTCCTCTGTCCCTGGGTTACCAGTGGCAGGAGTGAAGGGTCAGGCAGAGGCATGAACAGCATGCTGCACCCAGCGGTGCAGAAAGTGCCTGATCTGTGGTGGTTTGACTTCCAATTTCTGGACTTTACTGTGGTGCAAAAGCCATATGCATTCAGTAGAAACTACTTCAAGGACCCATACAGCCATTCTATTTTTCACTTTCAGTACCATGTTCAATAAATTACATGAGACATTCAATGCTTATTATAAAATAGGCCTTGTGTTAGGTGATTTTGCCCAACTCTAGGCTAATGTTAAGTGTTCTGAGTATGATGAAGGTAGGCTAGGCTGAGCTATGATGTTCTATAGGTTAGGTGTATCATTGCATTTCTACTTAGGGTATTTTCAACTTATGATGGGTTTATTGGGACCATAGCCCCATCGTAAGTCAAGAAGCATCTGTATAAAGGAATAGGGCATGGGTCACTTTAAGTTCACTGGCAAATGTCTCAATGGGTAGTTTAAAGGAAGCGTTGGGAAAGTAGGGAGCCCAGCCTGCTAGGCAGGAGAGATGCTTCTGTTTATCTCTGGCCATTGGCTTAAACCATTTGGGTGTGGAGTAGAACTGGAAACTGTGTCAAGGGTGACTGAGCCTTGCTTCTGGTCTGATAAAGTTAAACTTCTATTCAAAACGGAGGCCAAGGCCACATAACATAAGAGCTCATTACATGAGGGCATTAAGTACTTTTATTTAGTACTATACCCCCAGAGCAAAGTCCCTGCCTGGTAGCTAAGCTGCAGCTATAAATTCTGTGAAGTGTGATAGGTGTGGCTACAAAATTCTGACAAACCCACTAGGCTTGGTTGTAAATTCTTGGAAGTCTGTTTATTTCCAAAGCTGTGATGAACAATGAATGCAGAAATCTAAGTGACTTCTTACTGAATTTTAAAAGTACAGTTTAGCATTGCCCCTCGGATGCCTGTGTATTTGTATTACGGGAAAGCAGTGGCCCAAAGATTTATTCAACTAAGTGCAAAAGAGCAAGGATTTATTGTATAACTGCTCCACTCAAAGCCGTATCTCCTAAGCACTATGGCTGGCAGGCACCACCTCTGCCATCGTAGCTGAGGGAGGTATGTGCCCGCCTACTCTCTGCCTGAACCCCCACCAGCAGACAGACCAGTGTAAATCACAATCATTCCAAATAGCTCAAGATTTTCGTCAAACAATGCAATCATTGTCATGAAAAGTAAACCTAGCTGACATTTATCCTGAGCATTTAATTAGTAGGAGTTACCCAATAAGACATGGCGGGTGGTGGGGCATGGGCTGGTATTTTCCCTTCCCCAGGTAAAGGCACATGTATATGTGTGTTTCAGTTGCATCCTATTCCAAAGCTTGTAGAGAGTTTCTGAAACATAGTATCCCCATGGCTAAAAACAAGGATTTATGTGTAGCTGAATCCATTTGCCCTTCTTGGAGATTCCAAGGAGGGGATGAAGGAGGAGATGACGGCCACATCATATCCCCTCTCAAACCCCCTCTGGCTTTCAGAACTGATCTCCAAACAGACCATGCCCTCAGGGTTCTGTGCTTGGGCATGGACATGGAATGCTTTTCCCTGGTAACAGGTGAGGAGCATAAAAATAAATGAATGTGTCCCCACAATGCATTGGTTGCCAGCACCCCAGATGCTCGGAGGCTGGGGTACACCTTCGTCATTGTCTCCAGGTGTGTTCCCCAGAAGGAGAGCAGGGAGAGGGGCTGTTGGACAGCATCATTCAGTTTCGGGGAGGCCATGCACGCAAATTCTCCCACTGTGCCCTTGGAGGTCAGACAGTGTCTCAGTTAGAGGAGGGGCAGCATGATCCTAACTGCCTTCTGTGGGGCCACCTCTAAGCCATCCTCTGCTACTGCCAGAGCATCTTTCTAAAGCACAAATCTCCTCTTGTCACTCCCCTGGTGAGGTTGACTTTGTTGACTCCCTGCGCCTTCTGGATAAAGTCCATCCCCTTAGCAGATACACTAGCCTTTTTTTTTTTTTCCTTTTCATAATCAACTTTATTGAGGTACAATTTATGCACAATAAAATGCACTGATGTCCCAAGTGTAGTTCAATGAATGTCGACAAGTGGATTTATCCATGGAACCTCTGCCACCATGATCAGGATCTGGAAGAATTTGCTCACACCCTTTCATTTCTGTCCCTTCCCCTTGTCTCCAGCCCCTGGAAAGTATTGGTCTGCTTTGTGTCACTGTACTTTTGTCATTTAAAACATTTTTTTGTTTTAGAATTTCACATAAATGAATCATAGAGTATGTAGTGGTCTGTGTAGTCTGGCTTGTTTTCATCTATAAAGCTTTTGATATTTATTCATGATGTGTGTATCAGAAGTTTGTTCTTTTTTTGTTTATTTTTTTGGCTGATGAGTATTCCATTGTGGGGACATAATCACAATTAGTCTATCCTTTCACCAGTTGGTGGACATTTGTGTTATTTTCCAGTTTTTTATATTCTGAATAAAGCTGCCAGGAACATTCATGTACATGTCTCTGTGAGCACTTTTTTTTTATAAAAAGAGGCAGGGCCTCATTCTGTTGTCCAAACTGGAATGCAGTGGCATGATTATAGCTCATTGCAGCCTTGAACCTCCGGGCTCAAGCCATCCCCTTACCTCAGCCTCCCAAGTGGCTGAGACTACAGGCACATGCCACCACGTCCAGCTAATTTTAAAATATTTTGTAGAGATGAGGTCTTACTATGTTTTCCAGGCTGGTCTCAAACTGTTGGCTTGAAGCAATCCTCCTGCCTTAGCCTCCCAAAGTGCTGGGATTACAGGTGTGAGCCACTGCACCCAGCAGTAAGCACATGTTTTAATTCCTCTCAGGTAAATACCATTCCTGTATTGTATAGAAGTATATGTTTAACTTTAGAAGACTGTTGCAAACTAGTTTCCATGGTGACTGCAGCATTGTACAGTCCCTCCACTAGTGCTTGAGGATTCTGGTTGTTTCATATCCTCATCAACATCTGGTATCGTTCATCTTTTAATTTTAGCCACTCTAGTGAATTACACGAGGCCTTGAAGCCCACCTATAAGTGTATTGCCCTTTTCTTCAGGTGGCCCCTCCTCTCCAGTCTCATGGGTGAATGCTCAGTTTCAAGTCACCAACCTTCCTGTGTGAGGCCCCTGCCCTTCTCAAGCTGCACTGGCACCCTAGAGCGGGCACCAACAGTACCTGTGCATACCCATCCTTATAGTGTGGCTGTTGCTGTCTTTGCCTGCCTTCTCCTCTCAACTCCAAATTCAGTATTAGGAGTGGGGAGAGGCAGGAAGTTTCCACGTATTTGAATCCCAGTACCACATCTCTACAAAAACTAAACAAAAGTAGCCAAATGGAGTGGTGCGCGCCTGTGGTCCCAGCTACTTGGGAGGCTGAGGTAGGAGGATTGCCTGAGCCCAGGAGGTCAAGGCTGCGGTGAGCTGAGATTGCACCACTGCACTTCACCCTGGGTGACAGAGTGAGACCCTGTCTCAAAAAAAAGAAAAAAACTGAATCTCCCAACTTTAAAATGTCTTCTAATTGAGGGGACTCATTCCCCATTAAAATGCGTACTCTACCATTCTTCAAATAATGGATGTGTGCATCTCTCTCCATGGATGCTCTGGCCTTCATTTGCAGAACAGCTAATGATCCATCCAGCCGCAGACTAGGAACAAGCAATACCGAGCAGGCCTTAGCAGGACTGAAGTTTTGGCTTTAGGCACTCTGCATCCACCAAAGCCATTTGCTCATTTAAAGGTGGATATCAAACACTCACTGCGTGAGTGCTTTGGTGAGGTTCTGAGGATCTGTGGAAGACTCCAGGGAAGGGGGAATGAGGGGAAATGATCAGAAAAAGCTATAGGGAGGAGGTGTGATTGGAGAGGATGCTGAAGGAATGGCAGCAGCTGCATGGATGGAGAAGTGGGGGAAAGATGTTTCTGGTGGCAGAGTTCATGCTCATGGAACTGAAAGGTGATGTTAATCACTAGTTGAGGTGAGAGCATGGTTACAAGCAGAGGGTCCCTGTTGGAGGACTGTGGCACATTTATTAGAGGGGCCTGTGACCAACTGGAGGAGGCGCTAGAATGTTTGAGGGAGGACACTGAATTCTGCCTTACAGGTCAGGGGCTGGGGGGCAGGTGGGGGCAGAGCCATTCACCTATTTATTTTTAATGATGAGCTCAATATTTTAGAAAAGGATTTCCATAACTAAATGGGAGAAAGGGCAGGGAGCCTGAGCCAGCTCAGAAGCCGTCTGAGACATCTGGGCTAGCTGGTGTCAGCTATCTGTGCCCCTAGACCCCCCAGAAATGGGTCACACCTTTAGCAGCTGTCCTGTTCATCACTCTACAAGAATGTTTCCTCAGGATGCTCACAGCTGCCATGAGGCTTCTCAGGTTGGATGGCTTTCTCTCTACCCTGGCCCCACCACCGATGGAGCAAAGCTTTTGTGTGGCAAGTCTAGTTTTATTTGACCATACTCCATATCCATCAGATAAGAAAAATGAACATTGGCATAGTGATTTAGAATTTACTAGATATCTGGCAGTTCCTAGGTACCTGGGAACCATGACTGTCACTGGGCATCTTGTAAAATTATGAGTATGACCATCCAAGACTACTCTATGTATGCAGGTCAGAGGGCCCTTGAGGGGATAATTTGTGCAAAGTTCTGCTTAGCGATTCACAGCTTCTTTTGGTAGAAGTGGTACAGGCCCCCTGGAACTTGGCACGGGGGTTGAGAGGGGTGAAGGTGGGTCATTTCAATGGAAAAGACAAGTGGTGCCTTCTACACCATTGCCTTTTTTTTCTTTTTCTTTGAGACAGGGTCTGCTCTGTTGCCCAGGCTGGAGTGCAGTGGAATGATCACAGCTGGAGGGTAGTGGCATGATCATGGCTCCCTCTAGTCTAGAACGCCTCAGCTCAAGCTGTCCTCCTGCCTCAGCCTCCCAAGTAGCTGGACTACAGGCATGTGCTACCACGCCTGGCTAAATTTTTTATTTTCCTAGAAACAGGATCTTGCTATGTTGCCCAGGTTATTCTCAAACCCCTGTCCTCAAGCAATCCTCCTACCTTGGCCTCCCAAAGTGCTGGGATTACAGGTGTGAGCCACTGTGACTGGCCAACTTTTGCATTTTTATCTGTCTTCAAAAGACACATACTTCCTTTCAGAACTGGTCATATTCCCGGGGAATAGTCACCGCACATCTCACAGTAGAAACACCCTATCTGAGGGTCCTGTGTGCAGAACATTCTGCAAAGACCCCCACAGAGGCCAGGTGGGCTTTGCTGCAGGCTTAGACAGTGGACACAGCCTGCAGCTGTGGCTGGGGCAGCACTGAGTTTTTAAAATTTTGATGGTCATTTCCAGCATTGCCCTTTGCGTTTAAACTATTAGAGCCAATATAAAACACTATAAGTTCAAATAAACTTGAAAGGATTCATAGGCTATACATGGCTCCAGAGTCCCTACACAGAATCTTGTGGCCAGAGGGGCCTCTGTCTGGTCCTTGTGGTGGGGACTGGTTAATGCCCTGGTGAGGTTCTCAAGGGCGGGGGTGCAGCCTCAGACCAGGACTCGAGTTGACTAGAAAGTCTTTCTTCTCTCTCTCCACTTCACTGCCCCAGCCTATTTTTCTCTCCTGTCTTGACTTGGAATTGAAAACAGCTGGCCAACCTCCTTCCTCCTTGAAGGTGGTTTTTGAATTCTGTCCCTTCTCATTTTCACCCATAGGTTTTGCCCCTTGTCACTTACTGGGCACCTGAGGTATCACATCAGCATGAAAACTCATTACCTGCCCACCTGGTTCCGCTGCCTCAGCTCCTTCTTGGAAGCAGGTGGCCTCTACAGGAAGAATATGTTTAAAAGGAAAAAGAAAAGAGGAAAGAAAAAAAAAGAAAACACTTCTGGTGTGTTGTTAGACTGGCTTCTTATTAGAGACACAATCCTCATTTCAGCCATGTATATTTAAGCCACACAAAGGAGCTCATGAGTGGAAATATGTTTTTCTCAGGAATTGTCAGAGGCAGTGATTGAAAAACTATAAGCTGCCAGGGGAATTGATCCGCCAGCTCAGGGAGACATCAGTATTGCTTATTTACAGGCAGACGGTGTTTCCATTTTGCTTAGTTACACATGTACAGAGGCGTTTCCTCTTTCCACATGGAAGAAGTCCTGTGTAGGGGAGTAGGTTCCATGGAGTGAGCCGGGGGTGCCAAAGGCTTTTGGGCAGAGACCCTGCCCCTAGGGGCACACTGGCCTGGCTGTGGGAGCTGACCTGGGGAAGCATGTGTGTGGAATAGTGACAACCAGCAAGCTCAGGAAGAAACCACCTGGCAGTGAGTGGTGCCAGAGTGAACAGTGACAATGTTCAGGTCTGGCAGAGATGTCTGGGAGTAACTTTGGGGCCAGGAAAGAATACTTCTGAATGTGATCATCAAATTAAACATCAATTTCTGCCAGGCGCAGTGGCTCACACCTGTAATCCCAGCTCTTTGGGAGGCCCAGCTGGGAGGATCACTTGAGGCCAGGAGTTCAAGACTGGCCTGGGCAACATAGCAAGATCCCATCTCTACAAAAAATAAAAAAAATGAGCCAGGTATGGTGGTGTGCATCTATAGTCCCAGCTACTCTGGAGGCTGAGGCAGGAGGATCATTTGAGCCCAGGAGTTTGAGGCTGCAGTGAGCTTTGATCACTCCACTGTACTCCAGTCTGGGTGATAGAGCAAGATCCTATCTCTAATTAAAAAGATACATAAATTAAAAAATGAATTTCATTGGGAGGCTGAGGCAGGAGGATTGCTTGAACCCAAGAGTTTGAGGCTGCAGTGAGCTATGATTACACCACTGTCACCTGGGTGACAGAGTGAGACTCCATCTCTTTAAAAAAATATTAACTTCAGTGACTTTGGATTAATTAGTTTCATTTCACTTATATCCCTCTCACATTTTGGAGAGAGAAATATAGAAAAAGAAGAAAGAGGAGAGAGGGACAAAAGTTCTCAGACATTGGTGAAGTAACTGAAAGACTACAGGGTGAAATTGAATACTGAGAAATGCGTTTGTCCCAGGTCATTTAAGTTGTTAAAATCTACTGTCATTGGATAGTAAAGAAAGAGCTGTTTAAACTTTGGCAGCTTGATAGATTTTTTAAAAAGCCTCTCTTGCAAGGTTGACTTTAACATAAATCTTGAGCAAGCATAACATGTAAAACACCACTCAGGGCCATTACAGTTACATTAAAGTTTTTATTTTCTCTCGCCAGCGGGATTTCTCTCTCCACTCGTATTATATGTGCCTGCCAAAACCATATAAAAAGGCTTCATGGAGAAAAGTTTCCAGTGCCAGAAGCCAATCCAGTTTTTTCCCAGATCTGAAGTTTAACACCGGGCCTGGAGACTGTTAGGAAATAGATGTTACAAAAGATGCGGAGTGAGGGAAGCCGGGAGGGAAGATGAATGAATTCAGTGTCCAGTGTTCCCAGGCTTCAGGGCAAAGGATGCAGATGCTTCAATTCATTACTGCGAGAGCTGAAGGGAGACAGAAGTTTGTGGTGTTTTTCAGTGACATTTATCTGCTCATCTGTCAGGAGTTTCTTTCTGTCAACAGGGATAAGCTGCTAAAAAACAAAACCACATGCAACCCTGCAGCTCACAAGAATCAGTTATGTACCTTGGCACTTTTCACACATATCGATGCCAATACAAGTCATCTTGTTTCCTCTCTCCCTCTTAAAATTAGGAATTACAGAGAGGGCTATAGGGAAAAAAAATGATTGTCTCTAGTAAATAGCTTTGGTGAAACACACACGTACACACACACACACACACACACACACACACACACACACACATCCTTCCTGTGGCATTTAGACTAACACCAACCTGTCTAGAGCTGACAGTCATATTTTTATATTGTGACATGGGCCACATATTCAGGACCATCGAGATAGATAAGAATTTTGAAGGCCCCTGTGATTCTACTGCGTGAGGAAGGCTTTGTTTGGCTCCAGGCTCTGTTCTCAGGACAATGGGCTGTGAGTGATATATGCAAATGTGTCCTTTTCCCATTACTGGAAGTGACCTTTATTATTAGATTGGAATAGCAACATCAATTCTTGGGTTAATATGACTTATTGGCCTAAAGGGAGGGAACATGTTCTCCTAGCAAGATTTAAAAACTGAGAATTAGGTACAATTCTTGCCTTCACCATAGCTAGAGGATCCTTGTGTGATGTTGGAGAAACACGTTACCTTTGTGTATCTCATTTGCTCTGTTTGGAGATTAGGGAAAACCACATCTCCCAGGAGCATTATGAGCCTTTATTAAGGGTTTCCCAAAAAAGCTGGAAGAGATTGATTCCCACACAAAACAATATTTGGATTACTTTAAGCCCCAGTGTCATGGAGGAGGCCAGATTCAGAGAAAAGCGTGTCAGTAAAAATCATTAATGAAGTCAACAGTTACTGCTTATTGGCAAGATGGTCCTGTTGCAACTAAATACAGAAAGCGCAAGAAGGTAATTTCCCTGAGGGGATGGTGTTGCCTTGCCAGGCAAACTATCCCTAGCCATCCTGTAAGCCTGCATCATGAGGCCTTGAACAATGAGTCTAAGTATAATTTAAGTGCTCTTTTCAGACTCCAATCTTGGTTATTTAATTATTTTGAGATGGAGCCTCACTCTGTTGCCCAGGCTGGAGTGCAGTGGTGAGATCTTGGCTCACTGCAACCTCTGACTCCTGGGTTCAAGTGATTCTCCTGCCTCGGCCTCCCAAGTAGTTGGGATTACAGGAGCCCACCACCATGCCTGGCTAAGTTTTTTTTTTTTTTTTTTTTTTTTTGATTTTTAGTAGAGGCGAGGTTTCACAACGTTGGCCAAGCTGGGTCTTGAACTCCTGACCTTAGATGATCCGCCCGCCTTGGCCTCCCAAAGTGCTGGGATTACAGGTATGAGCCACCGTGCTCAGCCTCATCTTAGTTATTTATTTGCCCCATGATAACACCTTACATTTTAAAAATGCCTTAAAATAACCTGATCAGTTTTTCCAAGTCAAAATATGTTAAGAAGCAGGGAGAAAAAGACTAACCTTAAAGATGAAAAGGCAAGCTAGCATGTACTGACTAGTAACATGGAGTCACTGGCAAAGTAAGCACAGATGAATGGGGTACATTTTTTTAGGAGTCTGGGATTTCAAAAGAAGCAAATTAAAAGTAGTGATATCATTGAAAGGAAGAAAGCACTGGTCACTGTTAGTGGAGGGTGGGGATACTTTAAGTTAAAAAACAAAACAAAACAAACAACAAAAGTAAAGACAAGGTTTGCAACTGTGTGAACATTTATGCAGTTTGCCCTCATGTTCTACAGATAAATTGCTGTTTTAAAGCTCACCTGAAGTGTATCCATCCAAAGAAGTTAAGATATCTCTTTGCTAAAATATCCTTCTATGTAAAAGAGGCATTTTTGGCTGGGTTTCCCATCCTTTGGGTTAAAATGATTAAGTATGTAATTGCTTAGGAAGTAATCCTATTATTTCAGATTTCATGCACAATAAATCTTTTTTCCTAATTTGAGGAATTATGAAGGGAAAATGAGATTCTCTGGTACATTTATTTTTGAAAGAACACTTGATAGATGTTGGAACTTCTAAGCAGCTCTGGTCTGGAAGACGGTCTTAGCACCCGATTGAGAATTCTGTCTTGAAGGCTGAATATATGAAACCCATGTGACAGTCAAATGAGGTGATGTCTGCCTTTGGTTTAGAGCATAAAATCACCATAAAAACCTGACTTTTTAGAAGCAGGGCATAAAGGAATACTTTGTTTCATTAAAACCTCTAATATTTCTCATGGGAAGTTGGGCATTTGAGCAAATGTCTCCTCTTAAGCATTTAATAGTAAATTTGCACACCTAAGCATTTAACAGTAAATTTGCACACCTATGAGAAGTTTGGGGAAACAGGGCCTGTCTTTATTTCACAGTTTTGGTCACAAATGACCAGACAAGAAGGTGATTCTAAACAGAGGAGAAGAAAAGGATGGATGGGTCAGGGGAGGTGTTGGATGAATAGAGGAATTGCAAGTATCTCGGAGCTCCCAGTACCTAGGGCAGGCCCTAATAAAGATTTGTTGCATAGATGGATGACTGGAGAGACAGAGTGAAAGGTTTTGTGGCCACAAAAAAAGGTCAGTCACTGCATTTTCTTGTAGATTCTCTTCCCTCCCCCCATGATTGGGAAGTGGGGACTTCTGATTAAGTTGATTAATATGCCCTAAACGAACTACTTAATGTCAAAAAAAAAAAAAGTGTTCAAAGGCCTCAATAACATTCACACCACACAGACCAAGCCAACCATGATTTATGTGGCTCTTTGGTGAGTCATAAAGCCCTGAGGACACTGCAGTACCCGGGTGTCATTTATCACCAGGCAGCTTAGCAAAAACATTCTGCGAACTCTTGTTTTCAGATAAATTTGATTCCGGAGGACTAGTAATTTCTTTTATTTAAATTTAAATTTTTATTTGTAGATGATGAAACATGCTGTTACCTAATCTATACTTGAAATTTTGACAAGAGTATTTTGCATGTTGTGGGGGTGGACACCAGCGTCGACCTTTGTGGATGGGTTTGGCCTTTGCTAAGTGGGATTCTTCTTGGGGGTCTGCCGGGGCTCTGTGGGAAAGGGACCCTCTGTAAGTGAGAAGATTTAAGCCACAAGCAATTAAACGGAGCTTTTGGAATTTGTGTTGAGTTTTTTCTTTGTGACTTTGGCTCTGTTTATAGTTTAATGGGATAAACATCCTTTTTTCTTATGCTTTTTAAACTTCTTCATTGCTCCTCAAAAATATTTTTAGGAAGTTTTTTTTTTGGTTGGTGTGTTTTGTAGAGATGGGGTCTCGCTATGTTGCCCAGGCTGGACTCAAAACTCCTGAGCTCAAGGGATCCTCCTGCCTCCCAAGTAGCTGGGACTACAGGTGTGCTACATCATGACCAGGAAATTTGTATTATTTAACTTTTATAATTTAGTGAAACATCTAAGGATAATTTATTCACAACATCCAAGAAGCTGGATGTTCACACAAGAATTCTTCCTACCCCCTCATGTCTCTCTCTCCCCAAGACAGAGCAGACCCATCAACATGGTTTCCTTGAATTCCTATTTGAACACAGTTTATTTTTCCTGAGTTGTATAATAGATCTAAAGAACACTCCAACAGAGGATCTGCACACATTTTACCTTTAGAGAAAAACCAGAGTGGAAGCCAACAGCCAGAAAAGGTTTTAGGAAGATATTGAGCAAGTGGCTAGATGTTAGATTATGAGGCAACATGAGAATGAAGAAAACCATATCTTGGCTGTTGTTTAGACAGCTTCAGATAAAACTCTCATCCTGACAGAAAACCCATCAGCAATGTGTACATCAGGTCCTGGGAAGCTGTTTTTCTGTCACTGGAGGTGAGAGTCTCTAACATGATCTGCCCGGGAGAAACTCCTTTTGGAAAGCTGGCGGCAGGCTGAACAGTCAGCTAGAATGCCTTACCTGCCCTGTTTTCTCTTCCTTTTTGTCAGAGCCCACGCTTCCTCAGGAATTCCAGTGGTTCCATAAAGTTATAATCTTCTTATCAGTGTGTTGCTTTCTGTTACTGCCGAAAAGACATTACTCCCTCTAGGGTATGATCGGATCCTACTTGGTGATGGACATTGGAACTTAACTTTGTCTTACATACAAATCAAATCGTAACATCCAAACATTGACCTTGGGCTGACATTAGAGTAGAAATGGCTGACCTTGCTCTGAAACATCATATGAAGATAGAAGAAAGGAAGTTTAAAAGAATGATTGAGAGGGAAGGACAATGTTCTGATAATATGGTTCATAAATAGGAAGGAACGAAAATGAGGCATAAAGACAGAGCATTGACGTATCTATAACTCTATAGCATCTGTGATACCGTACCTGTCTATAATGCAGATGGTTGTATGAACATGGCTTCCATTATTCCGTCTAATAGGAAAACCTTATGAATACCCACAGTCCTGAATGGATGTGCTACATCCTAAAACTAGTGCATAACATAAGTTACCTCAGATAATCACTAAAACAACCGTGTAATGTGGAAACTGAATCTCTGAAGCCTTCCCAGGGTCATGCTGCAAGGGCTGGGATTCAACTTCAGATTTAAAGGATTTTAAAGTCTCTGCTTTCCTTACTATGGGATATGCAAGGACAGACATGAGGCTTTGCACTTGGAATCTGGAGTATGTTGGGAAGACACATATCTATCTATAGGCAGCAAGCAGAGGCCAGAGGCCCAGACCCTTAGTGAGAGGGTGCCCCCAGTCCTCCAGTGCTGGCATGGTGTTGCAGTTGTCTTCCAAGCTAGCCTGTAAACTGCCATAGTTCATTGACTTGTTACATTGTCAGCGGCTCTCACAAGGCTTAACCCATAGTAGGAACCCAATAAAAGTTTGCTCAATGAGATTATGACATAAATTCTGTATAACCAAGTCTTGGAAGTCTGCCCCGTCTGTTCATCTAGAGATCTTGTTTCTTGGCAGCACTGACTCTGTGGCAGCCCTGGTTTATGGGCGTCTGGGACACCTACTCTGACGGCCCAACCCAGCCTGCCCACACAGCCTGCTCGCTTCCTCTGCTGACTGTTAGAGCTGCTCCCAGCACTAACACTGGGGCTGCTGTTGACATCTGATTCACACGTCTCGATTGTTTTTGCCCCTGTGAGAATTATGGCCGGGGAATAACAAATAAATGAAAATAAGTGAGAAAATAAAAATGAGAAAGAAGAGTCAAGGGGGGGAGATTCAACATCCTCTTTTGTACAAGTAAAGTGGTAAGTTCTGAGTGGACATTTGCTCAAAGAATAATGAGGAGGTGAGTCGACATCTGGTACCATCACTGATGGTCATGATTCAATTCAGCCATGGGAATGTCCAGCCAATCAACCAATCATCACCCGGTCGTTGCCAGATTTATGGGATCTGCTTCAGGGTGCTGAGAAGGTGGAAGTGAGAATGTAACTCATTATTCTCTCTGCTTAACACACAGGCAGAGATTTCCAGGAGCAAAACCACCAGGAAGAAGGAGAGTTAACTGTGGGCTTGGGCTGCTTTGTGGACATCTTCCTGCCCTCTCTTCTTTTTGAGAGCCCTTTGAAGCATCAACAGTTGGCCATTTCCCCCATCCCAGAGCAGGCTCCGAGAAATCATACCTTGGAGGGAATGCAGGCTCTAGAGATGGGCAGTCCAGGAAACTTCCAGGCTCCACTGACCATCGAGCCTCACTGTCTTCTTTATATTGATGGAAAGAAATTCCCAGAACAAGGGAGATAGTGAGTGCTCCAAGTGATGACAAATAACATTTTAAAAGTCAAAGGTATTTACCTCAATTTCAATCTCATCACTTTTTTAAAGAGTTATGATTTAATTTGTATTCTGAACTAGGTAAATAACATGCAAAAGGTACAAAAGGATACATAATGGAGAGGAAGTCTCCTTCCCACCTGTTTCCTTCCCTTCCCAGGGGTAATCACTGAAACTGGTTTCCTGTGTTTTCTCTCCGAGATACTCTATGTATCTACAGTCTGTATGTCTCTGTATACATGTGAAACACACATGGACTTGTCCTCTGTACACTTTGGCATCATGGTATTTTTTTTTTTCTCATTTTTTGGTTAATTTTGGACAGATCATTCTAACATTTAACACTAAAATGTACATCCTCACATTTTTTTTTCTTTTTTTTAATTGTCCAACACAGAGTCTCGCTCTGTGGCCCAGGCTTGAGTACGGTGGCACAATCTTGGCTCACTGCAACCTCTGCCTCCCGGGTTCAAGAGATTCTCCTGCCTTAGCCTCCTGAGTAGCTGGGTCTACAGGTGTGTGCCACAACACTTGGCTAATTTTTGGTATTTTTAGTAGAGATGGGGTTTCACCATGTTGGCTAGGTTGGACATGAACCCCTGACCTCAAGCAATCTGCCCACCTCGGCCTTCCAAAGTGCTGGGATTAGAGGCGTGAGCCAGTGCATCCGGCCCATCCCCATTCTTTTTAAGGGCTGTGTGGTTGCCTCTTTCTTGGATAACATCTCATTTATTTAACAGCCCTCTTCTACCAGACATGGAATTTGCTTTCCACAGTTGCTATTACAAACAGTGCTTCAGTGAATGTGCAGACATTATTTCACATGTATTTGAGTGTGTATGTCAGATATACTCCTATCAAAGGAATTGCTATGTCAAGGGAGTAAATTGAGTACCGTCATTTGCAGACATGATCCAGTGTGTGCTGCCTCATCATGTTCAGCCTTCTAATACTCTTGGCCTTCAACATTTTTTTTTAATTATACAGGATCTTGCTTAGTTGTCCAGGCTGGAGTGCAGTGGCACAGGGCTCAATGCAGCCTCAACCCTATGGGCTCCAGTGAGTATCCTGCCTCAGCCTCCTGGCTAATTTAAAAAAAATTTTTTTTAATTTTTATTTTTTATTATACTTTAAGTTCTCTGGTACATGTGCACAATGTGCAGGTTTGTTACACCCATCAACTTGTCATTTACATTAGGTATTTCTCCTGATGCTATCCATCCCCCAGCCCCCCATCCCCTGACAGGCCCCAGTGTGTGATGGTCCCCTCCGTGTGTCCATGTGTTCTCATTGTTCAGCTCCCACTTATGAGTGAGAACATGTGGTGTTTGGTTTTCTCTTCTTGTGTTACTTTGCTGAGAATGATGGTTTCCAGTTTCATCCATGTCCCTGCAAAGGACATGAACTCATCCTTTTTTATGGCTGCATAGTATTCCATGGTGTATATGTGCCACATTTTATTTATCCAGTCTATCACTGATGGGCATTTGGATTGGTTCCAAGACTTTGCTATTGTGAACAGTGCTGCAATAAACATGCGGGTGCATGTGTCTTTATAGCAGAATGATTTATAATCCTTTGGGTATATACCCAGTAATGAGATTGCTGGGTCAAATGGTATTTCTAGTTCTAGGTCATTGAGGAGTTGCCACACTGTCATCTACAATGGTTGAACTAATTTACACTCCCACCAACAGTGTAAAAGTGTTCCTATTTCTCCACATCCTCTCCAGCACCTGTTGTTTCCTGACTTTTTAATGATCGCCATTCTAAGTGGCGTGAGATGGTATCTCATTGTGGTTTTGATTTGCATTTCTCTAATGACCAGTGATGATGTACATTTTTTCATAAGTTTGTTGGCTGCATAAATGTCTTCTTTTGAGAAGTGTCTGTTCATATCCTTTGCCCAGTTTTTGATGGGGTTGTTTGGTTTTTTTTGTAAATTTGTTTAACTTCTTTGTAGAGTCTGGATATTAGCCCTTTGTCAGATGGGTAGATTGCAAAAAATTTCTCCCATTCTGTAGATTGCCCGTTCACTCTGATAGTTTCTCTTGCTGTGCAGAAACTTTTTAGTTTAACTAGATCCCATTTGTCTATTTTGGCTTTTGTTGCCATTGCTATTGCTGTTTTAGTCATGAAGACCTTGCCCATGCCTATGTCCTGAATAGTATTGCCTAGGTTTTCTCTAGGGTTTTTATGGTTTTGGGTGTTACATTTAAGTCTTTAATCCATCTTGAGTTAATTTTTGTATGAGGTGTACAGAAGGGATCCAGTTTCAGCTTTCTGCACATGGCTAGCCAGTTTTCCCAGCACCATTTATTAAACAGGGAATCCTTTCCCCATTGCTTGTTTTTGTCAGGTTTGTCAAAGATCAGATGCTTATAAATGTGTGATGTTATTTCTGAGGCCTGTGTTCTTTTCCATTGGTCTATATATCTGTTTTGGTACCAGTACCATGCTGTTTTGGTTACTGTAGCCTTGTAGTATAGTTTGAAGTCAGGTAGGGTGATACCTCCAGCTTTGTTCTTTTTGCTTAGGATTGTCTTGACTATGCAAGCTGTTTTTTGGTTCTATATGAAATTTAAAGTAGTTTTTTCCAATTCTGTGAAGAAAGTCTGTGGTAGCTTGATGGGGATAGCATTGAATCTATACATTACTTTGGGCAGTATGGCCATTTTCACAATACTGATTCTTCCTATCCATGAGCATGGAACGTTCTTCCATTTGTTTGTGTCCTCTTTTATTTCCTTGAGCAGTGGTTTGTAGTTTTCTATGAAGAGGTCCTTCACATCCCTTGTATAATACAAGGAATAAATCCCTTGTATTCCTAGGTATTTTATTCTCTTTGTAGCAATTGTGAATGGGAGTTCACTCATGATTTGGCTCTCTGTTTGTCCGTTATTGGTGTATAGGAATGCTTGTGATTTTTGCACATTGATTTTGTATCCTAAGACTTTGCTGAAGTTGCTTATCAGCTTAAGGAGATTTTGGGCTGAGCCATTGGGGTTTTCTAAATATACAATCATGTCATCTGCAAACAGAGACAATTTGACTTCCTCTTTTCCTAACTGAATACCCTTTATTTCTTTCTCTTGTCTGACTGCCTTGGCCAGAACTTCCAATACTATGTTGAATAGGAGTGGTGAGAGAGGGTATCCTTGTTTTGTGCCAGTTTTCAAAGGGAATGCTTCCAGTTTTTGCCCATTTAGTATGACATTGGCTGTGGGTTTATCATAAATAGCTCTTATTATTTTGAGATATATTCCATTAATACCTAGTTTATTGAGAGCTTTTAGCATGAAGGGCTGTTGAATTTTGCCAAAGGCCTTTTCTGCATCTATTGAGATAATCATGTGGTTTTTGTCACTGGTTCAGTTTATGTGATGGATTATGCTTATTGATTTGCATATGTTGAACCAGCCTTGCATCCCAGGGAAGAAGCTGACTTGATTATGGTGGAGAAGCTTTTTGATGTGCTGCTGGATTCGGTTTGCCAGTATTTTACTGAGGATTTTCACATCAATGTTCATCAGGGATGTTGGCCTAAAATTTTCTTTTTTTGTTGTGTCTCTGCCAGGTTTTGGAATCAGGATGATGCTGACCTCATAAAATGAGTTAGGGGGGATTCCCTCTTTTTCTGTTGTTTGGAATAGTTTCAGAAGGAATGGTACCAGCTCCTCTTTGTACCTCTGGCAGAATTCAGCTGTGAATCCATCTGGTCCTGGGCTTTTTTTTGTTGGCAGGCTATTAATTATTGCCTCAATTTCAGAGCCTGTTATTGGCGTATTCAGAGATTTGACTTCTTCCTGGTTTAGTTTTGGGAGGGTGTATGTGCCCAGGAATTTATCCATTTCTTCTAGATTTTCTAGTTTATTTGCATAGAGGTGTTTATAGTATTTTCTGATGGTAGTTTATATTTCTGTGGGATCGGTGGTGATATCCCCTTTATCATTTTTTATTGCATTGATTTGATTCTTCTCTCTTTTCTTTATTAGTCTTGCTAGCAGTCTATTTTGTTAATCTTTTCAAAAAATCAGCTCCTGGATTCATTGATTTTTTTTGCAGGGATTTTTGTGTCTCTATCTGTTTCAGGTCTAATCTGATCTTAGTTATTTCTTGTCTTCTGCTAGCTTTTGAATTTGTTTGCTCTTGCTTCTCTAGTTCTTTTAGTCGTGATGTTAGGATGTCGATTTTAGCTCTTTCCTGCTTTCTTTTGTGGGCATTTAGTGCTAAAAATTTCCTCTACACACTGATTTAAATGTGTCCCAGAGATTCTGGTATGTTGTGTCTTTGTTCTCATTGGTTTTATCTTTGTTTTATTTATTTATTTTTTAATCATACTTTAAGTTCTACAGTACATGTGCACAATGTGCAGGTTTGTTACATATGTATACATGTGCCATGTCTCATTGGTCTTAAAGAACATCTTTATTTCTCTTTCATCTTGTTATTTACCCAGTAGTCATTCAGGAGCAGGTTGTTCAGTTTCCATGTAGCTGTGCAGTTTTGAGGGAGTTTCTTAATCCTGAGTTCTAATTTGATTGCACTGTGGTCTGAGAGACAGTTTTTTGTGATTTCTGTTCTTTTACATTTGCTGAGGAGTGTTTTACTTCCAATTATGTGGCCGATTTTAGAATAAGTGTGATGTGGTGCTGAGAAGAATGTATATTCTGTTGATTTGGGGTGGAGAGTTCTGTAGATGTCTATTAGGTCTGCTTGGTCCAGAGCTGAGTTCAAGTCCTAGATATATTTGGTAATTTTCTGTCTCACTGATCTGTCTAATGCTGACATTGGGGTGTTAAAGTCTTCCACTATTATTGTGTGGGAGTCTAAGTCTCTTTGTAGGTCTCTAAGAACTTGCTTTATGAACCTGGGTGCTCCTGTATTGGGTGCATATATATTTAGGATAGTTAGCTCTTCTTGTTCCATTGATCCCTTTACCGTTTTGTAATGCCCTTCTTTGTCTCTTTTGATCTTTGTTGGTTTAAAGTCTGTTTTATCAGAGACTAGGATTGCAACCCCTGCTTTTTTTTGTTTTCCATTTGCTTGGTAGATCTTCCTCCATCCCTTTATTTTCAGCCTATGTGTGTCTTTGCACATGAGATTGTTCTCCTGAATACAGCACACTGATGGGTCTAGACTCTTTATCCAATTTGCCAGTCTGTATCTTTTAATTGGGGTATTTAGCCCATTTACATTTAAGATTAATATTGTTAGGTGTGAATTTGATCCTGTCATTATGATGTTAGCTGGTTATTTTGCCCGTTAGTTGATGCAGTTTCTTTATAGTGCTGATGGTCTTTACACTTTGGCATGTTTTTGCAGTGGCTTGTCCCAGTCGTTCCTTTCCATGTTTAGTGCTTCTTTCAGGAGCTCTTGTAAAGCAGGCCTGGTTGGTGATAAAATCTCTCAGCGTTTGCTTGTCTGTAAAGGAATTTATTTCTCCTTCACCTATGAAGCTTAGTTTGGCTGGATATGAAATTCTGGGTTGAAAATTCTTTAAGAATGTTGAATATTGGCCCCCACTCTATTCTGGCTTGTAGGGTTTCTGCTGAGAGATCCACTGTTAGTCTGATGTGTTTTCCTTTGTGGGTAACCCGACCTTTCTCTCTGGCTGCCTTTAACATTTTTCCTTCATTTCAACCTTGGTGAATCTGATGATTATGTGTCTTGGGGTTGTTGTTCTCGAGGAATATCTTACTGGTGTTCTCTGTATTTCCTGAATTTGAATGTTGGCCTGCCTTGCTAGGTTGGGGGAGTTTTCCTGGATAATATCCTGAGGAGTGTTTTCCAACTTGGTTCTATTCTCCTGTCACTTTCAGGTACACCAATCAAATGTAGATTTGGTCTTTTCACATAGTCCCATATTTCTTGGAGGCTTTGTTTGTTTCTTTTCACTCTTTTTTCTCTAATCTTGTCTTCTTGCTTTATTTCGTTAAGTTGATCTTCAGTCACTGATATCCTTTCTTCTGCTTGATTGATTTGGCTATTGAAGCTTGCGTATGCTTCACGAAGTTCTCATGGTGCATTTTTCAGCTCCACCGGGTCATTTATGTTCTTGTCTACACTGGTTATTCTAGTTAGCAATTCGTTTAACCTTTTTTCAAGGTTCTTAGCTTCCTTTCATTAGGTTAGAACATGCTCCTTTAGCTCGGAGGAGTTTGTTCTTACCCACCTTCTGAAGCCTACTTCTGTCAATTCGTCAAACTCATTCTCTGTCCAGTTTTCTTCCCTTGCTGGTGAGGGATTGTGATCCTTTGGAGGAGAAGAGGCATTCTGGTTTTTGGAATTTTCAGCCTTTCTGCACTTGTTTCTCCCCATCTTTGTGGTTTTATCTACCTTTGGTCTTTGATGTTGGTTACCTATGGATGGGGTTTTGGTGTGGACATCCTTTTTGTTGATGCTATTCCTTTCTGTTTGTTAGTTTTCCTTCTAACAGTCAGGCCCCTCAGCTGCAGGTCTGCTGGAGTTTGCTGGAGGTACACTCCAGACTCAGGTTTGCCTGGGTATCATCAGTGGAGGCAGCAGAACAGCAAATATTGCTGCCTGATCCTTCCTCTGGAAGCTTCATCCCAGAGGGGCACCCGCCACATGCCAGCCACAGCTTTCCTGTATGGAGTGTCTGGTGGCCCCTACTGGGAGATGTCTCCCAGTCAGGCTACATGGGGGTCAGGGACCCACTTGAGGAGGCAGTCTATCTGTTATCAGAGCTCGAACGCTGTGCTGGGAGAACCACTACTCTCTTCAGAGCTGTCAGGCAGGGATGTTTAAGTCTGCTGAAGCTGTGCCCACAGCTGCCCCTTCGCCCAGGTACTCTGTCCCAGGGAGATGGGGGATTTATCTATAAGTCCCTAACTGGGACTGCTGCCTTTTGTTCAGAGATGTCCTGCCCACAGAGGTGGAATGTAGAGAGGCAGTTGGCCTTGCTGAACTGCGGTGGGCCCCGCCCAGTTCGAACTTCCCTGCAGCTTTGTTTACACTGTGAGCATAAAACTGTCTACTCAAGCCTCAGCAATGGTGGACGCCCCTCCCTCCGCCAAGCTCAATTGTCCTGGGTCGATCTCAGACTGCTGCGCTAGCAGTGAGAATTTCAAGCCAATGGATCTTAGCTTGCTGGGCTCCGTGGGCATGGGACCTGCTGAGCCAGGCACCGGAAGGAATCTCCTGGTCTGCCAGTTGTGAAGACCATGGGAAAAATGCAGTATCTGGGCAGGAGTGTACTGTTCCTCCCAGTACAGTCTCTCATGGCTTCCGTTTGCTAGGAAAGGGAAATCCCGTGACCCCTTGTGCTTCCCGGGTGAGGTGATGCCCTGTCCTGCTTTGGCTTGCCCTCCATGGGCTGTACCCACTGTCCAACCAGTCCCAATGAGATGAACCAGGTACCTCAGTTGGAAATGCAGAAATTGCCCGTCTTCTGTGTCGATCTTGCTGGGAGCTGCAGACTGGAGCTGTTCCTGTTCAGACATCTTGCTGGAAATCCCTTTTTTTTTTAATTTTTAAATTTTTTTATAGAGACAGGGTCTTGCTATGTTGCCCTGGCTGGTCTCAAACTCCTGGGCTCAAGCAATTCTCCCACCTTGGCCTCCCAAAGTGCTGAGATTACGTGCATGAGCCACTGTGCCCAGCCTTCAAATTTACATGTCAGCCACAGGAAACCATGTGAAAGTGCTGTGCTTTCTCAAAACTCTCTGTCTACTGTTGTGACTTCCCAAAAAGTCCCTTCTTAAGAGCCACTCCACACCCTTTTCTGGAATAGGATCCTTTAGATCTCAGGCAAAATAGCACCACTTCCTCTAGGCAGCTTTCTGTCTCCTCAAGAAATGGCATAAATGCCTTGCCTAGATGCACCCATAGCACCTACGCTTCCACCTGATAGCAGGGGATTTACAGAAAACAAAAAATAAGTATGCAAACCAACACACATGAAAAACATTACAGACCATGAGATGAATCTTAATGGAAATAAAGAGAGTATTATGATAAAGAATAATGAAACAACCTCCGTTTCACAGGATGTTCAGTATGAGAAGGAATGAGTGACATAAAGATTTCCAGGAAGGAGATTCCAATATCTGAGAACAGCAAAGAGAAACATCCTAGTTTGGAAAGAACTAGGTTTGTTTGAGAAATAGCAACAAATCAGGTATAGTTGGAGCACCGAGGGCACTGCTGGGTGATGGGGAGATAAAATCTAAAAAACAGGCAGGGACAAGATGATTTAAGCAAGGCCAGGCAAGTTATGTGGGGAGTGTGGATTTTATCCTAGTACTATGGGAAGCCATGGAAGGGTCTTTAAAGATGTGAGTGGCATGTTTGATTTACCTTGTCGGAAGAGCAGAATATACCTTTAAGCAAGAGGACACTCAGGGGGAGATGACAGTGGCCTGGGCCAGCCTGGTAGCAGTGGAAACAGAAGTTGATAGAATGAGATATTTGGAAAGATGAGCCAGCAGGACTTGATGGTAGATTCTAAGTGGTAGTGAGGGAAAGAAATGGGTAACAAATGTTCCCAGGTTTCTGGCTTGAGTAACTGAATATACTTCCAGTTGCTTAAACAAGGTGGTGGACACAGAGGGAAGTGATGGATTTGAGGGCTCTTTAGGAGGAGAATTAGGAGGGTGTGAGAATCTTGGACGTTGGGGAAGCATGATGTAATTGAGGTTGGAGAAGAATGGCTCCCAAGATTTTGATTTATATACCTAAATGAATGGGATAAAATAGGAAAAACTGGAGGAATCCAAGATTTGGGAGACATAATAGCATGAATTTAGCTTGGGATTGCAGAGTTTTGGGAATAAGAGCCTTTGAAACATCCAAGTGAAGAGGTTGAATAGCCAGTTGGCTGAAGATAGGGGCCTTTGAGGAGAGAGATGGGCAGGAGATCTACGAATAGGAGTTGATGCTTAGTTGAAAACTGGAGAGGAGTTCAAGGCTGCAATGAGTATGACAGCACCACTGTACTCTAGCCTGGGGGACAGAGTGAGACTTTGTCTCTTAAAAAAAAGAAAAAGAAAAAGAAAACCAAATATCAACAGAGCTTCTGGCTAGGTGCAGTGGCTCACACCTGTAATCCCAGCACTTTGGGAGGCTGAGGCAGGAAGATCACTTGAGCCCAGGAGTTCAAGACCAGTCTGGGAAACATAGCAAGACCTCATCTCCACAAATAATTTAAAAAATAGCCAGGCATTGTAGTGTATTCCTATAGTCCCAGCTACTCAGGAGACTGAGGAGGGAGGATAACTTGAGCCCAGGCAGTCAAGGCTCCAGTGAGCTATGATGATACGATGCCACTGCAGTCTAGCCTGGGTGACACAGAGAGACCCTGTCTCAAAAAAACAAAACAAAACCAAAAACTCGGCCGGGCGTGGTGGCTCACGCCTGTAATCCCAGCATTTTGGGAGGCCAAGACGGGCGGATCACGAGGTCAGGAGATTGAGACCATGCTGGCTAACACGGTGAAACCCCATCTCTACTAAAAATACAAAAAAATTAGCCGGGCGTAGTGGTGGGCGCCTGTAGTCCCAGCTACTCAGGAGGCTGAGGCAGGAGAATGGCGTGAACCCGGGAGGCGGAGCTTGCAGTGAGCTGAGATCCCGCCACTGCACTCCAGCCTGGGTGACTGAGCGAGACTCCGTCTCAGAAAAAAAAAAAAAAAAAAGCTCCTGTTGTCCATCCTCCACTGCAAGCCTGTGGGTATCGAAAGCAGGAGAGAGGAAACTTAAGAGACTCAATAAAAAAGAGTAGAGGGGTGCAGAGAACAGAAAAATGCCACCTCCAGAAAGAGAAAGTACAATGCAAAATACTGAATCCAAGTCAAGGCTTACTAATTCATAGCACTGGCTAGAGGAAAGTGGCTTGAAAGTGTGCAGGAAGGAAATATTGCTTCTGGGGAAGTCTCAGCAATATAGCATAGGGAAAGTACTTCTTAGAGATGTGGCAGTAAAGGGAAAAAAATAAGAGGGGGAAATTAAGGATCCTGCAGAAAAAAAATGACAATGCCTCTTTTCACTTAATATTCAAGGGAATATTAAACTCAGGAACACAATAAAACTGTAAAATCATATTAGAAACAAAGATTCAATTGCAAGGTGCCCAAGGAAGAATAAATTCAATTAAATTTCAATAAAAGATATTAAAAACCAGGAAAAAAACCCAAGAGACAGAAAATGAGGTAAAGAAAGATATCCCTCCCCCTGCCCCCCCGCCTCCTGGCATGTACCCATTAAAAAGACCAATCAGGCTGGGTGAGGTGGCTCATGCCTTCAATCCCAGCACTTTGGGAGTCTGAGTGGGAAGATCCCTTGAGGCCAGGGGTTTGAGAACATTCTGGTCAACATAGCAAGACCCCATCTCTACAAAAAAACTTAAAAAAAAATTAACCAAGCACAGTGGTGTATGTCTCTAGTCCTAACTACTTGTGAGGCTGAGGTGGGAGGATCACTTCAGGAGTTTGAGGCTGCAGTGAGCTATGATGGGATCACTGCACTCCAGACAGGCTCAAAATAGAAAGGAGACGATAGAGAGAGAGGAGAGAAGAAAAGGAGAAGAGAAGAAAAGAAGGAAGAAAGGCCAATTTGTTTGTAATAGCATTATTTACAATAGCTAAAAATAGATGAATGTCTAAACAAAATGTGGTGTCTACATATAATGAAATATTATTCAGTCTTAAAAAGAAATGAAATTCTAACACATGCTGTAACATGGATGAAGCCTGGGAACATTATGTTAAGTGAGTTCAGCCAGTCACAAAAAGACAAATACTGTGTGATCCCACTTATATGAAATACTTAAGAGTAGCTAATTTTGTAGAGATAGAAAATAAAATGGAGGTTGCCAGGTTCTGGGGGGAAGGGGAAAAATGGGAGTTGTTTAAAGAGTACTGAGTTTCATGTTTGCAAGAAGAAAAGGGTTCTGGAGATTGGTTGTGCAACAGTGTGAATGTTTGTAACACGACTGAGCTGTACAATTAAAGAGGGTTGAGGTGGTAAATTTTCTGTTATGTGTATTTTACCACCAGAAAGAAAGGACCAACTGGGTGCCCTTAAAATTAACCTGGGATGATCAACTTTGAGAATCCTTGTATAATTGTTATCTACAACTGTGTAGATAATGATTGTGTTATCTATAATTATGTAGATACAACTGTGTAACAAATTACCTCCAAACGTAGCAGCTTAAAATAGCAAACACTTGTCAAGTCAATTTCTATGGGTCAGGAATCCAGGAGCATCTTAGCTAGGTGCCTCTGCCTAAAAGTCTCTTGTGAAGCTGCAGCTAACTTACCAGTCAGGGCTGTGGCCTCACTTGAAGGTTCAATTGAGGGAGGACTTTATATTGTTGCTTCAAAACTCCACTTGTTAATGTTATCAGTTCCTTGTCTAGTAGGCTTCAATGTATGTTAGCTCATAGCATAACAAATGGATGTCATCAAAGTGTTCAAGCAAGAGAGCAAGGGAGGGTGAAGACTGTGGAAGCCAGAGTGTTTTCGTAACCTAATCTTGGAAGTGACATCTCATTTTTGTCATATTCTATTTTTTTAGAAGTGAGTCACTGCTCCAGCCCACACTTGAGGAAAGGTAATTAAACAAAGGCATGAATATCAGGAGGATGGGCTCACTGGAGCCTGCATACTAGACCTAATAACATGATTAGACTTTAAAGATAAAGAAGAAATCTTCAGGGCCTGCAAGCAAAAAGACAAGATGATTTTTCATGGTAACAGTGGAATAGCTTTCTCAAGAAACTTAAGGAAAGAAAATATAAACTAGAAAAATCATTCAGCCAGGCATCCTTCAAGTATCAAGGCTATAGAAAAACAGTTCTGAACATGCGAGAACTTGGGTAATACAGGAGACAGGTGCTCTTCCTAAGAAACCTAGTAAAGTGGTGGTCCTCAAACTGGCCTGATGCCTATTTATCTAAATAAAATTTTACTGGCACATAGCCACACCAATTCATTGATGTAATGTCTACGTCTGTTTTTGCACTACAGTAGCAGAACTGAGTAATTTCAAAAGATTTCCACAAAGCCTAAAATATTTACTATCAGTTCAGCTGTTGAAAAAGTTTGCCCACCCCTGTACTAGTGGATGAGCTGCATCCAAATAAAAGATGATCAAGAAAACTTTGGCAAAAGGACTTATGGTGAGCATTCCCTATATTTAATTGTAGTGCCAAAGCTAAAATAAGGATGGGATTATGGATATAAAAATCCATACTTGCTAATGAAATCAGTTCCTTGTTTAGTAGGCTTATTTTGATGTTCTGGAAAAGTAGAATAAGACTCAGTGGGAAGAGGAGGGAGACAGAGGAGAAAGTAGCATACGATTATAGATTGCTATAGACATAATGGATGTCAAAGAATACCTATTAGAAGATAGTAACAGACTAAGTGATAAAAAGAGAGAATTAGGACATTACAAAAATACTGACATTAAGGTAACCAAAAGAATAAAAATGCAAACCTTCCTAAATACTCCAAGAAAATGTAGGCAAAGAGAACACATCTAATATAGAAAGAAACACAATAAATATAACACATCACACATAGAAAGTGTAACAAAGCATATAAGAGAATTAAGACCACACTTATCAGGCACAAAAATAAATGAATGGGCTTAATTTGTCTATTCAAGTGTGCATACAAAGTAAAACACAACTCTATGGTGTATAGAAGAGACTCATCTAAGATGTAGTTATTCAAAAATCAGAAAATAAAGGTGGAAGATTTACCAGGCAAAGGGAAAAAATAAGAAAGAAGATTGAGATTCTGATAGCAGATAAAGTAGAATTTCAAGTGAAAAAACATTACATGAGACAAAGGAATTTTATAACACTAAAAGTCACATTTCAAGATGGTGATGTAGCAATTATGAATACGTATGCAACAAATCACACACCAATTACCTATATAAAACAAACTACAGGAGAATAAGGAGAAATAGAAACAACAAGAGAACAAGAAACCATTCTCAGTACAAAATAGATCCTGTTGGGACAGTTCAGATGGGCAAAATTAAGATACAAAAGATCTACAGCATAATCCATAAGATAGATCTTTTGTGTATGTATTAAACATCACTCTGTGGTGATAGAGAATATACCTTCTTTTTAAAGTACTCATGAACATTCCTGAAAAGTGCTCATATGTGAGGACACAAAGAGAATATTGATAAGTTCCAAAAAGTTAAAATATTACTCAGTTTCTAAAGACAACACAGTAAAGCTAGATATTAAAAACCAAAAAGGCACTTCTACCTGGACATTTAAAATTAAAAAAAAAAAACCCTCCTATTCGACAGCTCTTGGGTTAAAAGGGAAATGCAGGCATATCTCATTTGTTTGTGCTTCACTTGATTGAGCTTTGCAGATATTGCATTTTTTTTACAAATTGAAAGTTTGTGTAAGCCTGAGTTGAGCAAGTCTATCACCACAATTTTCCCAATAGCATGTGCTTACCTCATGTCTCTGTGTCATATTTTGGGAATTCTTGCAATATTTCAAACTTTTAAATTATTAATAGATTTGTTATGGTGATCTGTGATCAGTGATCTTTGATATTACTATTGTAATTGTTTGGGGGCATCACAAACTGTACCCATGTAAAATGGCAAACTTAATAAAATGTTGTGTATGTTCTAACTGTTCCAACTAGCCATCCCTACCTTCCTCCCTCCCTCTCTCTGTCCTGCATCCATGTGTTCTCATTGTTCAACTCCCACTTATGAGTGAGAACATGCAGTGTTTGGTTTTCTGTTCCTGTGTTACTTTGCTGAAAATGATGGCTTCCAGCTTCATCCATGTCCCTGCAAAGGACATGAACTCATTCTTTTTTATGGCTGCATAGTATTCCATAATGTATATAAGACACATTTTCTCTAGTCTATCATTGATGGGCATTTGGGTTGGTTCCAATTCTTTGCTATTGTAAATAGTGCTGCAATAAACATACGTGTGCATGTGTCTTTACAATAGAATAATTTATAAGCCTTTGGGTATATACCCAGTAATGGGATTGCTGGGTCAAATGGTATTTCTGGTTCTAGATCCTTGAGGAATCACCACACTGTCTTCCACAATGGTTGAACTAATTTACACTCCCACCAACAGTGTAAAAGCTTTTCTATTTCCCCATAGCCTCACCAGCATCTATTGTTTCCTGACTTTTTAATAATCACCATTTTGACTGGCGTGAGATGGTATCTCATTGTGGTTTTTATTTGCATTTCTCTAATGACCAGTGATGATGAGATTTTTTTCATATGTTTGTTGGCCTCATAAATATCTTCTTTTGAGAAGTATTTGTCCATATCCTTTGTCCACTTTTTGATGGAGTTGTTTTTTTCTTGTAAATTTGTTTAAGTTCCTTGTAGATTCTGGATATTAGACCTTTGTCAGATGGGTAACTTGTATAAATTTTCTCCCATTCTGTAGGTTGCCTGTTAACTCTGATGATAGTTTATTTTGCTATGCAGAAACTCTTTAGTTTAATTAGATGCCATTTGTCAATTTTGCCTTTTGTTGCAATTGCTTTGGGTGCTTTAGTCATGAAGTCTTTGCCCATGCCTGTGTCCTGAATGGTATTGCCTAGGTTTTCTTCTATGGTTTTTCTGGTTTTGGGTTTTATATTTAAGCCTTTAATCCATCTTGAGTTAATTTTCGTACAAGGTGTAAGGAAGAGTTCCAGTTTCAGTTTTCTGCACTATCTAGTTTTCCCAGCACCATTTATTAAATAGGGAATCCTTTCCCCATTGCTTGTTTTTGTCAGGTTTGTCGAAGATCGGATGGTTGTGTGGTGTTTTGGTACAGAGGATGTGTGGTGTTTTGGTACCAGTACCATCCTGTTTTGGTTACTGTAGCCTTGTAGAATAGTTTGAAGTCAGGTAGTGTGATGCCTCCAGCTTTGTTCTTTTTGCTTAGGATTGTCTTGGTTATATAGCTTCTTTTTGGTTCCCTATAAAGTTTAAAGTAGTTTTTTCTAATTAATTCTGCAAAGAAAGACAATGGTAGCTTGATGGAAATAGCATTGAATCTATAAATTACTTTTGGCAGAATGGCCATTTTCACGATATTGGGTCTTCCTATCCATGAGCATGGAATGTTTTTCATTCGTTTGTGTCCTCTCTTATTTCCTTGAGCAGTGGTTTGTGGTTCTCCTTGAAGAGGTCCTTTGTATCCCTTGTAAGTTGTATTCCTAGGTATTTTATTCTCTTTGCAGCAATTGTGAATGGGAGTTCACTCATGATTTGGCTGTCTGTTATTGGTGTAGAGGAATGCTTGTGATTTTTGAACACTGATTTTGTATTCTGACATGTTGCTGAAGTTGCTTATCAGCTTGAGGAGTTCTGGGGCTGAGACGATGGGGTTTTCTAAATATACAATCATGTTGTCTGCAAATAGAGACAATTTGACTTCTTCTCTTCCTATCTGAATACCCTTTATTTCTTTCTCTTGCCTGATTGCCCTGGCCAGAACTTCCAATACTATGTAGAATAGGAGTGGTGAGAGAGAACATCCTTGTGTTGTGTCGGTTTTCAAAGGGAATGCTAACAGCTTTTGCCAATTCAGTATGGTATTGGCTATGAGTTCGTCATAAATAACAATTTATTATTTTGAAATATGTTCCATCAATACCTAGTTTATTGAGAGTTTTTAGCATGAAGGGATGTATAAGGGAAACAGAAAACAAACTGGACCCCTTCCTTACATGTTATAAATGCATGTTAAATTTTATTGGAGGCCTTTTCTGCATCTGTTGAGATAATCATGTGGTTTTTGTCATTGGTTCTGTTTATGTAATGGATTGTGTTTATTGATTTGTGTATGTTGAACCAGCCTTGCATTCTGGGGATGAAGCTGACTTGATCATGGTGGATAAGGTGTTCGATGTGCTGCTGGATTCGGTTTGCCAGTATTTTATCGAGGATTTTTGCATCGATGTTCATCAGGGATATTGGCCTGAAATTTTCTTTTTTTGTTGTGTCTCTGCCAGGTTTTGGAATCAGGATGATGCTGGACTCATAAAATGAGTTAGGGAGGAGTCCTTCTTTTTCTATTGTTTGGAATAGTTTCAGAAGGAATGGTACCACCTCCTCTTTGTACCCCTGGTGGAATTCGGCTGTGAATCCATCTGATCCTGGGCTTTTTTTGGTTGGTAGGCTGTTAATTACTGCCTCAATTTCAGAACCTGTTATTGGTCTATTCAAGGATTTGACTTCTTCCTGGTTTAGTCTTGGGAGGCTATATGTGTCCAGGAATTTATCTATTTCTTCTAGATTTTCTAGTTTATTTGCGTAGAGGTGTTTATAGTATTCCCTGAAGGTGGTTTGTATTTCTGTAGGATTGGTGGTGATATCCCCTTTATCACTTTCATTGTGTCTATTTCATTCTTCTCTCTCTTCTTCTTTATCTATTTTGTTAATCTTTTCAAAAAACCAGCTCCTAGATTCATTGCTTTTTTTGAAGGGTTTTTTGTGTCTCTGTCTCCTTCAGTTCTGATCTTACTTATTTCTTGTCTTCTGCTAGCTTTTGAATTTGTTTGCTCTTGCTTCTCTAGTTCTTTTAATTTTGATGTTAGGGTGTCAATTTTAGATCTCTCCAGCTTTCTGATGTGGGCATTTAGTGCTATAAATTTCCCTCTTAACACTGCTTTATCTGTGTTCCAGAGGTTCTGGTACATTGTCTCTTTGTTCTCATTGGTTTCAAAGAACTTCTTTATTTCTGCCTCAATTTCGTTATTTACCCAGTAGTCATTCAGGAGCAGGTTGTTCAATTTCCAGGTAGTTGTATGGTTTTGAGTGAGTTTCTTAATCCTGAGTTCTAATTTGGTTGCACTGTGGCCTGAGAGACAGTTTCTTATGATTTCTGTTCTTTTGCATTTGCAGAGGAGTGTTTTACTTCCAATTATGTGGTCGATTTTAGAATAAGTGCTATGTGGCTCTGAGAAGAATGTATATTCTGTTGATTTGTGGTGGAGAGTTCTGTAGATGTAGGTTAGGTCCACTTGGTCCAGAGCTGAGTTCAAGTCCTGAGTATCCTTGTTAATTTTCTGTCTTGTTGATCTAATATTGACATTGGGGTGTAAATATCTCCCATTATTATTGTGTGGGAGTCTAAGTCTCTTTGTAGGTCTCTATGAACTTGCTTTATGAATCTGGGTGCTCCTGTATTGGGTGCATATATATTTACGATAGTTAGCTTTTGTTGCATTGATCCCTTTACTATTATGTAATGCCTTTGTCTTTTTTGATCTTTGTTGGTTTAAAGTCAGTTTTATAAGAAATAAGGATTGCAATCCCTGTTTTGTTGTGTTTTGTTTTGTTTTTCTTTCCATTTGCTTGGTAAATATTCCTCCATCCCTTTATTTTGAGCCTATGTGTATGTTTGCATGTGAGATGGGTCTCCTGAATACAGCACACCGATGGGTCTTGACTCTATTCAATTTGCCAGTCTGTGTCTTTTAATTGGGGCATTTAGCTCATTTACATTTAAAGTTAATATTGTTATGTTTGAATTTGATCCTGTCATCATGATGCTAGCTGGTTTTTTGTACATTAGTTGATGCAGTTTCTTCATAGCTTGGATGGTCTTTACAATTTGGCATGTTTTTGCAGTCGCTGGTACTGGTTTTTCCTTTCCATACCCAGTGCTTCCTTCAGGAGCTCTTGTAAGGCAGGCATGGTGGTGACAAAATCCCTCAGCATTTGCTTGTCTTGTCTGGAAAGGATTTTATTTTTCCTTCGCTTATGAAGCTCAGTTTGGCTGGATATGAAATTCTGGGTTGAAAATTCTTTAAGAATGTTGAATATCGGCCCCCACCCTCTTCTGGCTTGCCGGGTTTCTGCAGAGAGATCTGCTGTTAGTGTGATGGGCTTCCCTTTGTAGGTAACCCGACCTTTCTGGCTGCCCTTAACATTTATCGTTTGTTTCAACCTTGGAGAATCTGATAAACATGTGTCTTGGGCTTGCTTTTCTCAGTGATTATCTTAGTGGTGTTCTCTGTATTTCCTGAATTTGAATGTTGGCCTGTCTTGCTATGTTGGGGAAGTTCTCCTGGGTAATATCCTCAAATGTGTTTTCTAACTTGGTTCCATTCTCCCCATCACTTTGAGATATACCAGTCAATTGTAGGTTTGGTCTTTTCACATAGTCCCGTATTTCTTGGAGGCTTTGTTCATTCCTTTTCAATCTTTTTTCTCTAATCTTGTCTTCATGCCTTATTTCAGTAAATTGATCTTCAATCTCCAATATACTTTCTTCCACTTTATTTGGCTATTGATACTTGTGTATGCTTCATGAAGTTCTCGTGCTGTGTTTTTCAGCTCCATCAGGTCATTTGTGTTCTTCTCTAAACTGATTATTCTAGTTAGCAGTTCCAGTAACATTTTATCAAGGTTCTTAGCTTCTTTGCATTAGGTTAGAACATGTTCCTTTAGCTCAGAGGAGTTTGTTATTACTCACTTTTCGAAGCCTACTTCTGTCAGTTTATCAACCTCATTCTCTGTCCAGATTTGTGCCCTTACTGGAGAGGAGTTGTGATCATTTGGAGGAGAAGAGGCATTCTTGTTTTTGGAATTTTCAGCATTATGTGCTCGTTTTTCCTCACCTTCGTGGATTTATCTACCTTTGATCTTTGAGGCTGATCACCTTTGGATAGGGTTTTTGTGTGGCTCTTTTGTTGATGTTGTTGCTGTTAGTGTTTCTTCTAAAAGTCAGGGCCCTCTTCTGCAAGTTGCTGCATTTTGCTGGAGGTTCACTCCAGACCCTCTTCACCTGGGTATCACCACTGGAGGCTGCAGAACAGCAAAGGTCACTGCCTGCTCCTTCCTCTGGAAGCTTAGTGCCAGAGTGGCACCGGCCTGATGCCAGCCAGAGCTCTCCTGTATGAGGTATCTGTCAACCCCTGTTGGGAGGTCTCTCCTAGTCAGCAGGCATAGGGGTCAGGGACCCACTTGAGGAGGCAGTCTGTCCGTTAGCTGAACTCGAGCACTGTGCTGGGAGATCTGCTCTCTTCAGAGCCAGCAGACAGGAACTTGTAAGACTGCTGATGCTGGGCTCACAGCCACCCCTTCCCTCATGCTCTGTCCCAGGGAGATGGGAGTTTCATCTGTAAGCCCCTGACTGGGGCTGCTGCCTTTCTTTCAGAGACATGCAAACTAGAAAAAAATGCTAACTAGATAGCCCAGTAGCTAATTTAATCAAGGACATATGATGGAAGCAGAGCCAGAGAAAGATGCTATATTGCTGGCTTTGAAGATAAGGATGAAACCAAATATCCAAACCATGCAGACAATCTGTACCGGAAAAGGCAAGAGAACAAATTCTCCACCAGGGCTTCCAGAAAGAATGCAGCCCTTCTCTAGGGTATGTTCCCAGGACTAAAATTCCCAAGTCATATGGTAACCTATATTTAACCATTCAAGGAACTCCCAGACTGTTTTCCAAAGTAGCTGTGCCATTTTATACACTTACAGGCAGTATATGAAGGTTCTAATTCCTCCACATCTTCACCAACACTTGCTTTTTCATTATACTTATCCAAGCCATAGCCTCTGCCTATGTTTTCTTCTGAATTTTAGTTTTAGTTTTTTCATTTAAGTCTTTGAAGCACTATGAATTAATTTTTCATGTATGATGTGAGGTAGGGGTCCTATTTCATTCTTTTGCACGTAGATACGTAGTTGTCCTAGCATCATTTGTGGAAAAGACTATTCTTGCACCTACTGAATTGTCTTGGCACCCTCATGAAAAATCAATTGACTGTAAATATAAGGGTTCATTTCTGAAATCTGTATTATATTTCTTTGATCTATATGTATATCTGTCCACACTTTTGATTGCTGTATTTCTGTAACTGTGAAATCTAAAAGTGTGAATCCTTCAACTTTGTACTTTTCAAGATTGTTTTGGCTATTCTGGGTCCCTTGCATTTCCATACAATTTTAGGATAAGTCTGTCAATTTCTGCAAAGCAGCCTGCAGGGATTTAGATAGAAACTGGATTAAATCTGGAGTATTGCTATCTTAATGACGTTATGCTTTCCATAAATATGGGATATCTTTCAACTTATTAGGTCTTCTTTAATTTCTTTTAATGACGTTTTATTGTTTTCAGTCTACAAGTTTTACATTTTTGGGCTAAGTTTATTTTCAGATTTAAAAACTTTATCCATGTTATAAATACAATTGTCATCAATTTTCAGATTGTTCATTGCTAGCATAGAAATAAAATTGCTTTTTGTTTATTGATCTTGTACCCTGCAATCTTACTGAACTTGTTAGCCCTATTAGTTTCTTCTGGTGGATTCCTTAAGATTTTTTATATGTAAGATCATGTCATCTGCAACTAGAAAAAGTCTTACTTTCTCTACAGAAAAGGGTACTCATCAAGAACTTGACCATGCTGGCACCCAATCTCAGACTTCTAGTCTCCAGAAATGTGAGAAATAAATGTTGTTTAAGCCACCAGTCTATGGTAATTTATTATAGCAGTCCAAACTAATTAAGACAAATGTGGAGTAGAGGTGGCAAGAGTGGTTATCCTTGTCTTGTTCCTGATCTCAGGAGGAAAATATTCAGTCTTTCAGGATTAAGTGCAATGCTGGCTGTGAGTTTTTCATAGATGTCCATGGAGGTTAAGGGAGTTGCCCTTTATTTGTAATTTGTTGAATATTTTATGAAAGGATTTTGTCTGATGCTTTTCCTGCATCTATTAAGATCATCAGGCTGTTTATGAATAAAGGCTTTGAGATTTTTTAGTTTTCAATATAGTTACTTAGAGTTGAAAAAATTTTCCTCTAAGCATGATTTTGGCTGCATCTGAGAAGTTTTGGCATGCGTGTTTTTGTTTTCATTCACTTCAAAGTATCTTAGAATTTCCCTTGTGATTTCTTCTTTAACCCACTGGGTTTTCAGGAAATGTTATTTAATTTCTACATATTTCTATCTGTAAATTTCTTAAAATTCCCTCAGCCATTATTTCTTCACATATTTCTTCTATTCCTTTCTCTCTCCCCTCTTCCTCTGGAACTCTCATTATTTATACAGTGGCATGTTTGATGTCCCATCAGTCTCTAAGGCTGCTCATTTTCCTTCATTTTTTTCTTTTTTTCCTAGACTGGATAATCTCAATGGACCTTTAAGTTTGCTTGTTTTCTTCTGCCAGTTCATATTTGCTGTTGTACCCTTGTAGTAATTTTTTTTGCTCCAGTTATTACGCTTTTCACCTCCTGAATTTCTATGGATTCTTTTGAATAATTTTAATTTATGTATTAAAATTCTCCATTTCTTAAGATATAATTTTCCTACTTTCATTTAACTCTTTTTTTTTTTTTTGAGATGGAGTCTCACTCTATTGCCCAGGCTGGTATGCAGTGGCACGGTCTCCGCTCACTGCAACCCCCATCTCCCGGGTTAAAGCGATTCTCCTCCCTGAGCCTCTCTACTTGCTGAGAATACGGGCACCCACCACCATGCCCAGCTATTTTTTTTTTTTTAACTTTTAGTAGAGACAAGGTTTCACCATGATGGCCTTGAACTCCTGACCTCAAGTGATCTGCCGGCCTCGGCCTCCCAAAGTACAGGGATTACAGGCGTGAGCCACAGTGTCTGGCCCCTTTAACTCTTTAGGCATAGTTTCCTAGTTCTTTGAATATATTTATAATGGCTGATTTAAAGTTATTATTTAACAAGTCCAAAATCTAGGCTTTCTCAAGGACAGTTTCTACTAATTGTCCTTAATACAAGAGCACATCTTCGCCCTTCATCCTTAATGGGAATGATGACAAAAGCTATTTTCCATTGCCCATCAGTGTTGGTGTTTAGTACTTAAAAAATGTGCTGGAACTTTTCAGAGGGCACTAGAGACAGGATGGTGGCAGCAGCAGTAGCATTTAAGCCTCCTGAGGAAGAGCTTAGAGGCCTTTACTCCATCCTTCCAGAGGTGCTTCTTCCCTTGTTATTAGAAAAAGTCTGGAACATCTGAGAGGCTGTTTTAGTCAAAACTCCACCAGAAAAACACAACCAGTAGGTGAACTTGTTTTATGAATTTGGTTCTCTTGTATTGGGTGCATATATATTTAGGATAGTTGCTTTTGTTGCATTGATCCCTTTACCATTATGTAATGTCCTTCTTTGTCTTATTTGATCTTTGTTGGTTTAAAGTCTGTTTTATAAGAAACAAGGATTGCCAGTCTCTTTTACAAGAGACTAGGATTGCAATTCCTGCTTTTTTTTTTAGCTTTCCGTTTGCTTGGTAAATATTCCTCCATCCCTTTATTTTGAGCCTATGTGCATCTTTGCACATGAGATGGGTCTCCTGAATATAGCACACCAATGGGTCTTGACTCTTTATCCAATTTGCTCCTTTAGCTCAGAGGAGTTTATTACTCACCTTTGGAAGCTTACTTCTGTCAATTCGTCAATCTCATTCTCCATCCAGTTTTGTGCCCTTGCTGGAGAAGAGTTATGATCATTTGGAGGAGAGGAGGCATTCTGGTTTTTGGAATTTTCAGCATTTATGTGCCGGTTTTTCCTCACCTTCGTGGATTTATCTACCTTTGATCTTTGAGGCTGATGACCCTTGGATGGGATTTTTGTGTGTGGGCCTTTTGTTTATGTTGTTGCTTTCTGTTAGTGTTTCTTCTAAAAGTCAGGCCCCTCTTCTGCAAGTTGCTGCATTTTGCTGGAGGTCTACTCCAGACCCTGTTTACCTGGGTATCTCCAGTGGTGGCTACAGAGCAGCCAAGATAGCTGCCTGCTCCTTCCTCTGGAAGCTTAGTCCCGGAGGGGCACTGGCCCGATGCCAGCCGGAGCTCTCCTGTATGAGGTGTCTGTTGACCCCTGTTGGGAGGTCTTTCCCAGTCAGCAGGCATAGGGGCCAGGGACCCACTTGAGGAGGCAGTCTGTCCGTTAGCCGAACTTGAGGGCTGTGCTGGGAGATCTGCTGTTCTCTTCAGAGCCAGCAGGCAGGAACGTTTAGGTCTGCTGAAGCTGTGCCCATAGCTGCCCCTTCCCTCAGGTGTTCTGTCCCAGGGAGATGGGAGTTTCATCTGTAAGCCCCTGACTGGGGCTGCTGCCTTTCTTTCAGAGATGCCCTGCCCAGTGAGGAGGAATCTAGAGAGGCAGTCTGGCCATAGCTGCTTTGCCATGCTGTGGTGAATTCTGCCCAGTCCAAACTTCCCTGCTTCCTTAGCGCTGTCAGGGGAAAACTGCCTACTCAAGCCTCAGTAATGTTGGACACCCCTCCCTGCACCAAGCTCGATCATCCCAGGCTGACTTCAGACTGCTGTGCTGGCAGTGAGAATTTCAAGCCAGTGATTCTTAGCTTGCTGGGCTCCCTGGGAGTGGGAGCAGCTGAGTGAGACCACTTGGCTCCCTGTCTTCAGCCCCCTTTCCAGGGCAATGAACGGTTCTGTCTCACAGGGGTTCCAAGTGCCACTGGGGTACGAAAAAAAAAACCTCCTGCAGCTAGCTTGGTGTCTGCCCAAAGAGCCGCCCAGTTTTGTGCTTGCAGCTCAGGGCCCTGTTGGTGTAGGCACATGAGGGAACCTCCTGATCTGCAGATTGCAAAAACTGTGGGAAAAGCTTAGTATGCAGGCTGGGTAGCACAGTCATGGCTTTTTTTGGCTGGAGGAGGGAGGTCCTCCAGCTCCTTGCACTTCCTGGGTGAGGCGATGCCCCACCCGGCTTCTGTTTGCCCTCCGTGGGCTGCACCCATTGCCTAACCAGTCGCAATGAGATGAACTGGGTACCTCAGTTGGAAATGCAGAAATCACTGCCTTCTACATTGGTCTTGCTGGGAGCTGCAGGCCAGAGCTGTTCCTATTTGGCCATCTTGCCAGATCCCATCAAGTTTTTAATATTCCATTTTGTTGGCACATCTTGAAATGTTTCTCAAACTTTGTTTTATATCACAGCTGAGGAAAAACGTGAAGCAACTGTAGCTGAAGCCCACGGCTTTGCAGAAATTAGACTGTAATACTAAAACGAGGCTGTTTCAGGCATCAGTAATCCTTTGCTGTAAAGGGCTGGATGGTACATGTTTTGTGGACCATGATGTCTGCCACTGTGGCTTGAAAGCAGCCATAGAAAACATTAAATCCATAGGTGTGGCTATGCTTCAATAAAACTTTATTTACAATAAAAATCATTTTCTGGGTTGGATTTGGCCCTAAGGCTATAATTTTCTAACTCCTGCTCTAATCAATGAGAAGTTAACTTGTTCATATATTAGGAGAGAGTACAGAAAAAAGGGGGAGAAAGAGGGGGAGGGAGATGGAGATGGACGGGGGATGTAGCAAGATTCCATAGCTACAAAAAAAATTTAAAAACTTAGCTGGGCATGGTGGCATGCTCCTGTAGTCCTAGCTACTCCAAAGGCTGAGGAGGGAGGATCACTTGAGCCCAGGAGTTCAAGGATGCAGTGAGCTATGTTCAGGCTACTGCACTCCAGCCTGGGCGACAGAGCAAATGCCCATCTCAAAAAAAAAAAAAAAGAAACAAAACAAAAAAAACCCCTTAGTCATCATTGGGAGTGCTTCACTACTTAAGACAGTGGTTTCTAAATCTGGCCATTCAGAAGCACCCAGGAAGTCTATTCATGACAGATTTTCAAGTTCCACGTCCACAGTGCCATTAAGTAGGTCTACGAATATTTTTATATTCCCCAGTGAGACTCCTTGATTTAAAAAAATCAAGAGACAGTTAAAAACCCACAAAACTGTTGGACTCAGGGAAAGAATTAGGAAAATGGGATAATATAGATTAATTCTCATTAGGGAAATGGTGAGGTTCCAGGTCCATAGCGCATGCATTCAAATTCCACTCTTAGAAGTTGGGGCAGAGAGCTGAGTTCTAAGCTTAGCTTTGCCACTGACCACTGTCTGACCTTGAAGAAGTCACTTAGCTTCTCTGGGCCAAGGTCTTCTCATCTGTAACATCTCTTCCAGCAACAAGTTCTATAAAACATTCTATAAAAACAAAGATCTATCACAGTAGATTCTGGAGAATTCTAATCTTTTGTCCCCTCTCTTATGAAATTAAACAGAGTGTTTGAGAGACAATCACAGATTGGGGCATTTAATTGCTCTTTGGCAGGATTTTCACAGAGCTCCAAAAGCAGAACTAGGACAAACTTCTGAAGGGCACTCAGTTAAGAAAAAGAGGTACTTTACTCCTCAGGAGTTTCTTTTATGAAATAATTTTCCTTTTCTTTTTGAGACAGTCTTGCTCTGTTTCCCAGGCTGGAGTAGAATGGCGCAATCTCGGCTCACTGCAACCTCCGTCTCCGGGGTTCAAGCTATTCTCCTGCCTCAGCCTCCCGAGTAGCTGGGATTACAGGTACCTGCCACCGTGCCCAGCTAATTTTTGTATTTTTTAGTAGAGACGGGGTTTTGCCATGTTGGCCAGGCTGGTCTCAAACTCCTGACCTCAGGTGATCTACCCGCCTTGGCCTCCCAAAGTGCTGGGATTATAGGCATGAGCCACCAAGCCCGGCCTATGAAATAATTTTCAGTGACCACTGTAGGTTAAATTAGCAACTGTAATTTTCCCGGATCACTTCATTGGTCTTCTGGGCTACTTTACTATGACTGCCCCTTCAATTTGCCAACTGTTTATAAAGATACCAGCTCAGAATAATGAAAATATGGAGTGAAGGCAGGCTGGCCAGAGGCTCCACGAGGCGATGCAGGTGACTCTACGGGAGAGGAATTCACTATCTATTTAATTATTATTATTTTTTTAAAAGACAAGTTCGCCCAGGCTGGAGTACAGTGGTGTGATTATAGCTCACTGCAGCCTCAAACTCCTAGGCTCAATTAGATCCTCCTGCCTCAGCGTCCTGAGTAGCTGGGACTACAGGTGTGCACCACCACATTCGGCTAATTTTTTAAAAATTTAATTGTTATTTTTTTAGCAACAGGGTCTCTCTAGGTTGCCCAGGCTGGTCTCAAACTCCTGGCCTCAAGTGATCCCCCTGCAGGTATGAGCCAGTGTGCCCAGCCTAGCATAGGAATTCAAAAGACATGGCAGAGTTTCTGCCCTTTAGGAAGAATGACTTCTATGTTTTTAATATAGCAATCTATATTAATTTTTATGCTTTTAATATATCTACATAATAGGAAGGAATGGGGGCCAGTTATTTTCAGAGCTCGAAGAAAGATGCACGTGTACAACAGTCACTCCAATCACTGATTTTGTGCTATTTAAAAATTCCAAGAAAGGTTGTGTGCAGCGGTCCTGAGTCTTTGTTCAGCCTCTCGGCCTGTGTACATTTGCACACTATATACATCACCATTTCACAACATATAGTTTGTAATCTCTTGCACTTAACTCTTAACCACTGTTTTTAAAAGTGTTGTGCTCAGGATTAATGCTTCATACCAACTTTTGCCCTTCCATGAATTAGAAATAACCTTCTGGAACTATTGTGGATTCTAATCCAGGAACTTAACCAAAATGAAGGGAAAATGAATGTCCACATTCAAACAGTCCACAAAGAACATTGAATTAAAGCTCCCTGCTGACCACAGTCAATTCTACAATAATGCAACATGTATGTTCCTAGAAATCACTGCTTTAGGCAAAGCTGCACAATGGAAATCACAGAACTCCTGGGAAAAATGAAACTAGGGCCACAACATCCCAAAATGTAATGAGTCACACACTGAAAAGAAAAAGAAATCTAATAAAAACAGTAGCACAATTATAAAAACGCTAACTGGTTAGGAAATATTCAAAATATAAAAACAGGGCAAGTTACCTTGAAAAAGATGTAAGGCACGCCTGTGGTTGTGGGCATCAGAAGGATGGCAGCTCTTGGGTTATTGTAAAGAGGAGAAAGGTGATCTGATGTCAGGTGGAAACGTGTAACTCCAGATATGAACGAGTGTAACAAATCACATGCACTGAAGTGAGGTGCTGGAGATGTTTGAAGTGTGGGTGTGTTGTGTTTCCCTATGCCGCTCAGTTCAGTTGAGTGCAGTTCTCTGCATTCACCTAATGTTCCTTGCAGACCAAACGGCACACAAGCAATGTGAAAAGTGCATTATGCTCAAATTATTCTCTAATATGGTGGTCCCCAATCTTTTTGGTGCCAGGGGCTGGTTTTGTGGAAGACAGTTTTTCCACGGACTGGCAGGGGGCTGAGGAGATGGTTTTAGGAAGAAACTGTTCCACCTCAGATCATCAGACATTAGTTAGATTCACATAAGGAGTGCTTAACCTAGATTCCTCCCATGTGCAGTTCACAATAGGGTTCGCGCTCCTATGAGAATCTAATGCTGCTGCTGATCTGAAAGAGGCGGAGCATAGGCGGTAATGCTGGCCAACTGCTCACCTCCTGCTGTGCAGCCAGGTTCCTAACAGGCCATGGACTAGTACCGGTCCGTGGCCCGGGGTTTGGGGACCCCTGCTATAATACATCAGTTGCATTAGAAGAAAAATGAGTTATCAGAGCAAGCGCTATAGACAAGCTGTCTGTGTTAACCTGGCACCAAGTGGAATGCCGTTAAGTCTGCTATCCATCAATGGTATCCCAAGGAAGTTTCAAAAAATGGTGATACACATAGAACTAAGGTGTATCAAAGCTAAAAACAAAACATATGACTTTATAGGATATTCATGGAAGAGATTCTTTTCCTCTACTTGTTCACCTTGCAGCAAAGTCAATTGTGTTGTGGAAGTTTGTTATTACTGATAAAATAATTCCCAAACTGAAGGCAAGGCTCTAGAAACTAAAAAGATTCAATTCAACTTGTATTTCTTCAAGGATTAGCTAAAGACACTGTCAGGACCGAGTATTTAAAATGTGTTTGGAACACAGAGACACAATTAGGACAGAGGAAAAAAGGATTCACCTTGTGAGTCATCAAAAGTGCTTTATTTGTAAAGCCCGGCTCATGACTGGAGTGTATTGTTAGCACTAGGAGATAACAGGGCAAACGTCCTCACTCTGTCCAAATGGTTTATCAACAGAAATAAATGACAGACTGTTATAGACAAAAATAAAAGCATTCTGTAAACTTCTAAAAGCATACACAGATTGGCCCCCAAGGAAACAGTTACTCAAATAATGTATGTGTACCTTATCTTTACTTCAGGGTCTCATGGTTGTGGTCTTGGGTCGAACCACAGTAGAACTTCACAACACAAAAACTGATCTGATGCCAGAATTAATGGTGCAGGGAAAAACCAAATCATAGTATGGATTACTTTAAATACATAAAAGATGAGTTTGTATGCTATGTGACAGTGGTGTTAACACTGGCTGCTGAGGATACCAAATCTACATAAAATCAGTGGACAGTATACGGAGGGCACGACTGCTGGCTTCCAAAGACTCTGTGAACTAGATCCACATACATGGGGCACAACTGCAATCTGGACAGCCCTGAAGTAAAGTTCCTGGAAAAGGCAGTATGGCAGGGCGATCTGTTGAGTTGCAAGTAATAATTAAAGGGTAGATTTTTGTTTGTTTTCTTTTCTGAAACTGCCCACAAAAATCATATCATGTTTTAAACAAGGAGTTTCAAAGGCATGGCTTTAGCGCAGCATGTAAGTGGATAACCTACTCTAAGCAAGACTAATATTTAAGCTCAATGCCTTTTGGAAAATGCAGGAGAGTTGGCAGATACATGATCTAGGTTGGAAATTTATAACTTGATTAAAAACAATATCAGCACAGTTTAGGGCAATGAACTTTCATAAACCAGACTGGGGTGAAATCTCTTTTTAAAAAAATCATTAGGTTGATAAATGTACATTTGGAGGAAAAAAAAATCCTTTTCCTTTTATTGTGAAAGACTGTCTACCATGTACTTTGACTAAAACACTCACGTAAAAACATGGCTGCAGGATACGTCTCAAAATATGACAAACGTTATTTCACCTATACTGTGACTTTACATGTAAACTTCAAAAATCACATGCTGTACATCAAATTTTTAGATTCAAAAGATATCCCTGTTTTCCTAATAATGTAAACAGTAAAACTGAGGATTTCAGTTAAAGGGATAATTCGTAACAAAATCCCATTGTTGAAACAATGGTCAAACATAAACATCTTATAATTCAGATCTGCATTCGGTAACAGGAGAATTGAGAGTTTTGATGCTTTGCTGGTTTTCCCACAGTGGGAGATATAGATACCATTGCCCCAAACTATGCACTTTTCAGGTAAGCTTTACTTTTATTTTGTAGCATTAATTCCTATATTGCAACGTAAGGGTGTAACAATGAAGGCCCCAGGCAAGAAAAGAGAAGTAAGCAGTTTTTCTGGACATATTGGCCGAGGTGAAAAATGTATAGAGAATCACTGGGGCGTCAGCTGCTTGTTGCGGGAGGGGTGGGGGCTCTGGACACCAGGGGGTCCTGACAAGGCTGGGGCCAGAACCCTGAACCAGTACACACGGAGACGCCAGCATTCTTCCATCCAGTGCTGGGGGCTCAGGTTACCAGTGTTAGGGAGAGTGTCTGCGTGCGGGGTAGAAGTGGAACATTCGCTGTAGGTTTTTTCCTTGGAATCATCATCATTATTACAATAATCATTATTATTATCTTCATTATTCTGAATACTGTCTCACATCTTTCAACTCAACTCCAAAAAAAAAAAAAAAAAAAACTGATCCACAGTTTGTTGTGTGATGCCAACACGGTGCCTGACATGCACTTTCTTCTCCCCTCCCCCACACGTGTGTTCATTCACTCACTCACTCACTCATTCGGCCATAGCTGGAATCAAAGGGTCTTTGTTGGGACACATTCTGACCGAAGTGGATCTGTTTTAATTAACTTATGACTTTTAAAATGCACACGTGCGCACACACTCATCCCCCCCACCCCAACACACACACATATACACAAAGTCAGAAATAGCTAGAACGATGCTGGGAAAATCAGGTAGCTGTAAAGCGAGTAGCCCCCAAATCAGTCATCTTGGCCTGAAGATGTAAACAAGGAGGTTTGCTTCCTGCAAGATGAGTACTTCACTGAGTTTGGTTTTCATTTTTCCTACACCGAAGCCACCTCTGTCCATCCAATGTTCATGTCTGTCTGAGGCTGCGCAGGAGGTTACGTCAAGATGTGGCCAATAAAGTCCAAAAAGCGCTTTGAATACTGTTCTGGGTTCACGGTGGAGATCTCCGCGCCAGCCTGGGCAGTTTTTAAAAAAGGAAATATTGACATAGTGTTTATGATTTCCCCAAATTATTACTCAATATCTACAGCTATTTCCAATGGCAACTGAATATACAGCAAGCAATTTTCAAATCCATGCAGTCTCTGCTCTGAAAAACATCACTCAAAATATCTTGGCGCTTGTGGTTGAATAAGCAAGGTTCTTACAAATCTGTGTCTGCAAATGAGACAAAGGGCGACAGGAGCAGCACCAGATGCTACCACACACACCGGGGCTGTTACAACTCACAAAAAAATCAAACAGGCCACGTTTGGGATGTTACTATCAAAGAGTGGAATTGTTCAGAAGTCACGGAAACAATACTTATATTATACTTTTCAAGAAGGCAGACTGGAGCCACCTTGAGAATGACATCAACATTTGGTGAAAGGGAAACCTTAATGACAATGACTTAAAACTGCATGATTTCTTCAGGACCCCCTTCGTTTCTGGACAGAGGCACCCAGCTCAGTGCTCAAACATGAGGGGCAATAGCAGCAGCCACAGGTTCTGGGACAGCTGCCCCCAGCCCATTCCCTGCACCGTAACCAGGTGAGGCACAACACTGCTGGCTCCATCTTGCCCACGGGGGAAGGAGCTGACTTCCCTCTGCAGCAGCACACAGGCGTGCCACTGTTCCCCTTTCTGAGCCCTGCAGAGAGCAAGCAAGCCTGGCCCCTTGCAGAAGCACAGTGAGGGATTTTTCCATGAGATGCAGGGTGCAGGCCAGCACACTCAAGGGAGTCACTGGCCAGTTT